>NW_027363354.1:0-600000 GCF_046119375.1 Phyllobates terribilis | reverse complement strand
CATAGATTGCTCCCTACTGTATAATGGCCCCATAGATTGCTCCCTACTGTATAATGGCCCTATAGATTGCTCCCTACTGTATAATGGCCCTATAGATTGCTCCCTACTGTATAATGGCCCCATAGATTGCTCCCTACTGTATAATGGCCCCATAGATTGCTCCATGCTGTATAATGGCCCCATAGATTGCTCCATGCTGTAATGGCCCCATAGATTGCTCCCTACTGTATAATGGCCCCATAGATTGCTCCCTACTGTATAATGGCCCCATAGATTGCTCCCTACTGTATAATGGCCCTATAGATTGCTCCCTACTGTATAATGGCCCCATAGATTGCTCCCTACTGTATAATGGCCCCATAGATTGCTCCATGCTGTATAATGGCCCCATAGATTGCTCCATAAGTATAATGGCCCCATAGATTGTTCCATGCTGTAATGGCCCTATAAATTGCTCCATGCTGCATAATGGCCCCATAGATTGCTCCATGCTGCATAATGGCCCCATAGATTGCTTCATACTGTATAATGGCCCCATAGATTGCTCCATAAGTATAATGGCCCTATAGATTGCTCCATAAGTATAATGGCCCTATAGATTGCTCCATAAGTATGATGGCCCTACAGATTGCTCCATAAGTATAATGGCCCCATAGATTGCTCCATAAGTATAATGGCCCCATAGATTGCTCCATGATGTAATGGCCCCATAGATTGCTCCATGCTGTATAATGGCCCCATAGATTGCCCCATGCTGTATAATGGCCCCATAGATTTCTCCCTACTGTATAATGGCCCCATATATTGCTCCATGCTGTAATGGCCCTATAGATTGCTCCATAAGTATAATGGCCCCATAGATTGCTCCATGCTGTATAATGGCCCCATAGATTGCTCCATACTGTATAATGGCCCCATAGATTGCTCCATGCTGTAATGGCCCTATAGATTGCTCCATGCTGTATAATGGCCCCATAGATTGCTCCATGCTGTATAATGGCCCCATAGATTGCTCCATGCTGTATAATGGACCCATAGATTGCTCCATGCTGTAATGGCCCTATAGATTGCTCCATGCTGTATAATGGCCCCATAGATTGCTCCATGCTGTATAATGGCCCCATAGATTGCTCCATGCGGTAATGGCCCCATAGATTGCTCCATGCTGTAATGGCCCTATAGATTGCTCCATAAGTATAATGGCCCCATAGATTGCTCCATGATGTAATGGCCCCATAGATTGCTCCATGATGTAATGGCCCCATAGATTGCTCCATGATGTAATGGCCCCATAGATTGCTCCATGCTGTATAATGGCCCCATAGATTGCTCCATGCTGTATAATGGCCCCATAGATTGCTCCATGCTGTAATGGCCCTATAGATTGCTCCACAAGTATAATGGCCCCATAGATTGCTCCATGCTGTAATGGCCCCATAGATTGCTCCATGCTGTATAATGGCCCCATAGATTGCTTCATAAGTATAATGGCCCCATAGATTGCTCCATGCTGTAATGGCCCTATAGATTGCTCCATGCTGTAATGGCCCTATAGATTGCTCCATGCTGCTTAATGGCCCCATAGATTGCTCCATACTGTATAATGGCTCCATAGATTGCTCCATGCTGTATAATGGCCCTATAGATTGCTCCATGCTGCATAATGGCCCTATAGATTGCTCCATGCTGCATAATGGCTCCATAGATTGCTCCATGCTGTAATGGCCCCATAGGTTGCTCCATACTGTATAATGACCCAATAGATTGCTCCATAAGTATAATGGCCCTATAGATTGCTTCATAAGTATAATGGCCCCATAGATTGCTCCATGCTGTATAATGGCCCCATAGATTGCTCCATGCTGTAATGGCCCTATAGATTGCTCCAGAAGTATAATGGCCCCATAGATTGCTCCAGAAGTATAATGGCCCCATAGATTGCTCCTTGCTGTAATGGCCCTATAGATTCCTCCATGCTGCATAATGGCCCCATAGATTGCTCCATACTGCATAATGGTTCCATAGATTGCTCCATACTGTATAATGGCCCCATAGATTGCTCCATAAGTATAATGGCCCTATAGATTGGTCCATAAGTATAATGTCCCCATAGATTGCTCCATAAGTATAATGGCCCCATAGATTGCTCCATGGTGTATAATGGCCCCATAGATTGCTCCATGCTGTAATGGCCCTATAGATTGCTCCATAAGTATAATGGCCCCATAGATTGCTCCATGCTGTAATGGCCCTATAGATTGCTCCATAAGTATAATGGCCCCATAGATTGCTCTATACTGTAATGGCCCCATAGATTGCTCCATGCTGCATAATGGCCCCATAGATTGCTCCATGCTGCATAATGGCCCCATAGATTGCTCCGTGCTGTAATGGCCCCATAGATTGCTCCATGCTGTATAATGGCCCCATAGATTGCTCCGTGCTGTAATGACCCCATAGATTGCTCCATAAGTATAATGGCCCCATAGATTGCTCCATGCTGTAATGGCCCCATAGATTGCTCCATGCTGTAATGGCCCTATAGATTGCTCCATGCTGCTTAATGGCCCTATAGATTGCTCCATACTGTATAATGGCTCCATAGATTGCTCCATGCTGTAATGGCCCCATAGATTGCTCCATGCTGTATAATGGCCCTATAGATTGCTCCATGCTGTATAATGGCCCTATAGATTGCTCCATGCTGCATAATGGCTCCATAGATTGCTCCATGTTGTAATGGCCCCATAGATTGCTCCATGCTGTATAATGGCCCCATAGATTGCTCCATGCTGTATAATGGCCCCATAGATTGCTCCATGCTGTATAATAGCCCCATAGATTGCTCCATGCTGTATAATGGCCCCATAGATTGCTCCATAAGTATAATGACCCTATAGATTGCTCCATAAGTATAATGGCCCCATAGATTGCTCCATAAGTATAATGGCCCCATAGATTGCTCCATGCTGTATAATGGCCCCATAGATTGCTCCATGCTGTATAATGGCCCCATAGATTGCTCCATGCTGTATAATGGCCCCATAGATTGCTCCATGCTGTATAATGGCCCCATAGATTGCTCCATGCTGTATAATAGCCCCATAGATTGCTCCATGCTGTATAATGGCCCCATAGATTGCTCCATGCTGTATAATGGCCCCATAGATTGCTCCATGCTGTATAATGGCCCCATAGATTGCTCCATGCTGTATAATGGCCCCATAGATTGCTCCATGCTGTAATGGCCCCATAGATTGCTCCATGCTCCATAATGGCCCCATAGATTGCTCCATACTGCATAATGGCTCCATAGATTGCTCCATGCTGTAATGGTCCCATAGATTGCTCCATGCTGTAATGGTCCCATAGATTGCTCCATGCTGTAATGGTCCCATAGATTGCTCCATGCTGTATAATGGCCCCATAGATTGGCTCCATGCTGTAATGGTCCCATAGATTGCTCCATAAGTATAATGGCTCCATAGATTGCTCCATGCTGTATAATGGCCCCATAGATTGCTCCATGCTGTATAATGGCCCCATAGATTGCTCCATGCTGTATAATGGCCCCATAGATTGCTCCATACTGTATAATGGCCCCATAGATTGCTGCATGCTGTAATGGCCCTATAGATTGCTCCATAAGTATAATGGACCCATAGATTGCTCCCTACTGTATAATGGCCCCATAGATTGCTCCATGCTGTATAATGGCCCCATAGATTGCTCCATGTTGTAATGGCTCCATAGATTGCTCCATAAGTATAATGGCCCCATAGATTGCTCCATGCTGTAATGGCCCTATAGATTGCTCCATAAGGATAATGGCCCCATAGATTGCTCCATGCTGTATAAAGGTCCCATAGATTGCTCCATAAGTATAATGGCCCCATAGATTGCTCCATAAGTATAATGGCCCCATAGATTGCTCCATAAGTATAATGGCCCTACAGATTGCTCCATAAGTATAATGGCCCCAAAGATTGCTCCATAAGTATAATGGCCCCAAAGATTGCTCCATAAGTATAATGGCCCCAAAGATTGCTCCATAAGTATAATGGCCCCATAGATTGCTCCATGCTGTATAATGGCCCCATAGATTGCTCCATGCTGTATAATGGCCCCATAGATTGCTCCATGCTGTATAATGGCCCCATAGATTGCTCCATGCTGTATAATGGCCCCATAGATTGCTCCATGCTGTATAATGGCCCCATAGATTGCTCCATGCTGTATAATGGCCCCATAGATTGCTCCATGCTGTATAATGGCCCCATAGATTGCCCCATGCTGTATAATGGCCCCATAGACTGCTCCATACTGTATAATGGCCCCATATATTGCTCCATGCTGTAATGGCCCTATAGATTGCTCCATAAGTATAATGGCCCCATAGATTGCTCCATGCTGTATAATGGCCCCATAGATTGCTTCATAAGTATAATGGCCCCATAGATTGCTCCATGCTGTAATGGCCCCACAGATTGCTCCATGCTGCTTAATGTCCCCATAGATTGCTCCATACTGTATAATGGCTCCATAGATTGCTCCATGCTGTATAATGGCCCTATAGATTGCTCCATGCTGCATAATGGCTCCATAGATTGCTCCATGCTGTAATGGCCCCATAGGTTGCTCCATACTGTATAATGACCCTATAGATTGCTCCATAAGTATAATGGCCCTATAGATTGCTTCATAAGTATAATGGCCCTATAGATTGCTCCATGCTGTATAATGGCCCCATAGATTGCTCCATGCTGTATAATGGCCCCATAGATTGCTCCATGCTGTATAATGGCCCCATAGATTGCTCCATGCTGTATAATGGCCCCATAGATTGCTCCAGAAGTATAATGGCCCCATAGATTGCTCCAGAAGTATAATGGCCCCATAGATTCCTCCATGCTGCATAATGGCCCCATAGATTGCTCCATACTGCATAATGGTTCCATAGATTGCTCCATACTGTATAATGGCCCCATAGATTGCTCCATAAGTATAATGGCCCTATAGATTGCTCCATAAGTATAATGGCCCCATAGATTGCTCTATGCTGTAATGGCCCCATAGATTGCTCCATGCTGTATAATGGCCCCATAGATTGCTCCATGCTGTATAATGGCCCCATAGATTGCTCCAGAAGTATAATGTCCCCATAGATTGCTCCATGGTGTATAATGGCCCCATAGATTGCTCCATGGTGTATAATGGCCCCATAGATTGCTCCATGCTGTAATGGCCCTATAGATTGCTCCATAAGTATAATGGCCCCATAGATTGCTCCATGCTGTAATGGCCCTATAGATTGCTCCATAAGTATAATGGCCCCATAGATTGCTCTATGCTGTAATGGCCCCATAGATTGCTCCATGCTGCATAATGGCCCCATAGATTGCTCCATGCTGTACTGGCCCCATAGATTGCTCCATGCTGTAATGGCCCCATAGATTGCTCCATGCTGTAATGGCCCCATAGATTGCTCCATGCTGTAATGGCCCCATAGATTGCTCCATGCTGTAATGGCCCCATAGATTGCTCCATGCTACTTAATGGCCCCATAGATTGCTCCATACTGTATAATGGCTCCATAGATTGCTCCATGCTGTATAATGGCCCTATAGATTGCTCCATGCTGCATAATGGCTCCATAGATTGCTCCATAAGTATAATGGCCCCATAGATTGCTCCATGCTGTAATGGCCCTATAAATTGCTCCATGCTGCATAATGGCTCCATAGATTGCTCCATACTGTATAATGGCCCCATAGATTGCTCCATAAGTATAATGACCCTATAGATTGCTCCATAAGTATAATGGCCCCATAGATTGCTCCATGCTGTATAATGGCCCCATAGATTGCTCCATGCTGTATAATGGCCCCATAGATTGCTCCATGCTGTATAATGGCCCCATAGATTGCTCTATGCTGTAATGGCCCTATAGATTGCTCCATGCTGTATAATGGCCCCATAGATTGCTCCATGCTGTAATGGCCCCATAGATTGCTCCATAAGTATAATGGCCCTATAGATTGCTCCATAATGGCCCCATAGATTGCTCCATACTGCATAATGGCTCCATAGATTGCTCCATACTGTATAATGTCCCTGTAGATTGCTCCATAAGTATAATGGCCCTATAGATTGCTCTATAAGTATAATGGCCCCATAGATTGCTCCATGCTGTAATGGTCCTATAGATTGCTCCATGCTGTATAATGGCCCCATAGATTGCTCCATGCTGTATAATGGCCCCATAGATTGCTCCATGCTGTATAATGGCCCCATAGATTGCTCCATGCTGTATAATGGCCCCATAGATTGCTCCATGCTGTATAATGGCCCCATAGATTGCTCCATACTGTATAATGGCCCCATAGATTGCTGCATGCTGTAATGGCCCTATAGATTGCTCCATAAGTATAATGGCCCCATAGATTGCTCCCTACTGTATAATGGCCCCATAGATTGCTCCATGCTGTATTATGGCCCCATAGATTGCTCCATGTTGTAATGGCTCCATAGATTGCTCCATAAGTATAATCGCCCCATAGATTGCTCCATGCTGTAATGACCCTATAGATTGCTCCATAAGGATAATGGCCCCATAGATTGCTCCATGCTGTATAATGGCCCCATAGATTGCTCCCTACTGTATAATGGCCCCATAGATTGCTCCATAAGTATAATGGCCCTATAGATTGCTCCATAAGTATAATGGCCCTATAGATTGCTCCATAAGTATAATGGCCCCATAGATTGCTCCATAAGTATAATGGCCCCATAGATTGCTCCATGCGGTAATGGCCCCATAGATTGCTCCATGCGGTAATGGCCCCATAGATTGCTCCATGCGGTAATGGCCCCATAGATTGCTCCATGCGGTAATGGCCCCATAGATTGCTCCATGCGGTAATGGCCCCATAGATTGCTCCATGCGGTAATGGCCCCATAGATTGCTCCATGCGGTAATGGCCCCATAGATTGCTCCATGCGGTAATGGCCCCATAGATTGCTCCATGCGGTAATGGCCCCATAGATTGCTCCATGCGGTAATGGCCCCATAGATTGCTCCATGCGGTAATGGCCCCATAGATTGCTCCATGCGGTAATGGCCCCATAGATTGCTCCATGCGGTAATGGCCCCATAGATTGCTCCATGCGGTAATGGCCCCATAGATTGCTCCATGCGGTAATGGCCCCATAGATTGCTCCATAAGTATAATGGCCCCATAGATTGCTCCATGCTGAAAAGGTGTTATAGATTGCTCCATAAGTATAATGGGCCCATAGATTGCTCCATAAGTATAATGGGCCCATAGATTGCTCCATAAGTATAATGGGCCCATAGATTGCTCCATAAGTATAATGGGCCCATAGATTGCTCCATAAGTATAATGGGCCCATAGATTGCTCCATGCTGTTTAATGGCCCCATAGATTGCTCCATGCTGTAATAGCACCATAGATTGCTCCATAAGTATAATGGCCCCATAGATTGCTCCATGCTGTAATGGCCCTATAGATTGCTCCATTAGTCTAATGGCCCCATAGATTGCTCTATGCTGTATAATGGCCCCAAAGATTGCTCCCTACTGTATAATGGCCCCATAGATTGCTCCCTACTGTATAATGGCCCCATAGATTGCTCCCTACTGTATAATGGCCCCATAGATTGCTCCCTACTGTATAATGGCCCCATAGATTGCTCCCTACTGTATAATGGCCCCATAGATTGCTCCATGCTGTATAATGGCCCCATAGATTGCTCCATAAGTATAATGGCCCCATAGATTGTTCCATGCTGTAATGGCCCTATAAATTGCTCCATGCTGCATAATGGCCCCATAGATTGCTCCATACTGTATAATGGCCCCATAGATTGCTCCATAAGTATAATGGCCTCATAGATTGCTCCATAAGTATAATGGCCCTACAGATTGCTCCATAAGTATAATGGCCCCATAGACTGCTCCAGAAGTATAATGGCCCCATAGATTGCTCCATGATGTAATGGCCCCATAGATTGCTCCATGCTGTATAATGGCCCCATAGATTGCTCCATGCTGTATAATGGCCCCATAGATTGCTCCATGCTGTAATGGCCCTATAGATTGCTCCACAAGTATAATGGCCCCATAGATTGCTCCATGCTGTAATGGCCCCATAGATTGCTCCATGCTGTATAATGGCCCCATAGATTGCTCCATGCTGTATAATGGCCCCATAGATTGCTCCATGCTGTATAATGGCCCCATAGATTGCTCCATGCTGTATAATGGCCCCATGGATTGCTCCATGCTGTATAATGGCCCCATAGATTGCTCCATGCTGTATAATGGCCCCATAGATTGCTCCATGCTGTATAATGGCCCCATAGATTGCTCCATGCTGTATAATGGCCCCATAGATTGCTCCATGCTGTATAATGGCCCCATAGATTGCTCCATGCTGTATAATGGCCCCATAGATTGCTCCATGCTGTATAATGGCCCCATAGATTGCTCCATGCTGTATAATGGCCCCATAGATTGCTCCATGCTGTATAATGGCCCCATAGATTGCTCCATGCTGTATAATGGCCCCTTAGATTGCTCCATGCTGTATAATGGCCCCATAGATTGCTCCATAAGTAGAATGGACCCATAGATTGCTCCCTGCTGTAATGGCCCCATAGATTGCTCCATGCTGTAATGGCCCCATAGATTGCTCCATGCTGTAATGGCCCCATAGATTGCTCCATGCTGTAATGGCCCCATAGATTGCTCCATGCTGTAATGGCCCCATAGATTGCTCCATGCTGTAATGGCCCCATAGATTGCTCCATGCTGTAATGGCCCCATAGATTGCTCCATGCTGTAATGGCCCCATAGATTGCTCCATGCTGTATAATGGCCCCATAGATTGCTCCATGCTGTATAATGGCCCCATAGATTGCTCCATGCTGTATAATGGCCCCATAGATTGCTCCATGCTGTAGAATGGCCCCATAGATTGCTCCATGCTGTAGAATGGCCCCATAGATTGCTCCATGCTGTAGAATGGCCCCATAGATTGCTCCATGCTGTAGAATGGCCCCATAGATTGCTCCATGCTGTAGAATGGCCCCATAGATTGCTCCATGCTGTAGAATGGCCCCATAGATTGCTCCATGCTGTAGAATGGCCCCATAGATTGCTCCATGCTGTAGAATGGCCCCATAGATTGCTCCATGCTGTAGAATGGCCCCATAGATTGCTCCATGCTGTAGAATGGCCCCATAGATTGCTCCATGCTGTAGAATGGCCCCATAGATTGCTCCATGCTGTAGAATGGCCCCATAGATTGCTCCATGCTGTAGAATGGCCCCATAGATTGCTCCATGCTGTAGAATGGCCCCATAGATTGCTCCATGCTGTAGAATGGCCCCATAGATTGCTCCATGCTGTAGAATGGCCCCATAGATTGCTCCATGCTGTAGAATGGCCCCATAGATTGCTCCATGCTGTAGAATGGCCCCATAGATTGCTCCATGCTGTAGAATGGCCCCATAGATTGCTCCATGCTGTAGAATGGCCCCATAGATTGCTCCATGCTGTAGAATGGCCCCATAGATTGCTCCATGCTGTAGAATGGCCCCATAGATTGCTCCATGCTGTAGAATGGCCCCATAGATTGCTCCATGCTGTAGAATGGCCCCATAGATTGCTCCATGCTGTAGAATGGCCCCATAGATTGCTCCATGCTGTAGAATGGCCCCATAGATTGCTCCCTGCTGTAGAATGGCCCCATAGATTGCTCCCTGCTGTAGAATGGCCCCATAGTTTGCATTATACTTATGGATTGCTAGATAAGACAGAGGGCGCACGGTAGTGACGACAGACTCCGAAGACGCTGAAGACACAGGAGTTGCTGGGAACGGGAGAGGTAAGTATTTGAGGAGGGGGCCCCGATGCCAGCGCGCAGGGTAGGACTGGCCTTGTGTGATAGCTGGAAAAATTCCCGGTGGGCCCCGATGAGAGAGTGAGAGAATTGGTAGCGGAGGCTCTTAAAAAGTGCGGGCCCTTTAAAAGCGCAGCCGAAGGAAATGTAGCGTCGCGTGCGGCGCTCATACTATTCAGTGGTGACAGCGGGTGACGCGCATAGTCACATGACTGAGGACGTGTTCTTGGTGGGCGGTGACACGCACCGCGCTCTGCTTTGCCGCTGGTGGCTGGCAGTGGTGTGTTGTCAGGTGACACGCTGACGTCGCGCTCTCCTCTCCCTGCTCCCCTGCCGGCTTTTGATACGCCGACGCCGCGCTCTGCTCTCCAGTCCCGGCTCCTGCTCCCTTGGAATTGGCCTTGTAACACCGGCTCCCGTCCGGGTATGGAACACCGCACCAGCACCGCGCACCGCCCTCTTCTCTCCTGCTCTCTTGCCTTTTAAGCCGGCTCCTGGGCTGAGTATGCGGTGACCAGCACTCTGCTCTCTCACCATAACCCTGGAAACAAGGCTGCAGGTCTGGCTACAGCTCTCCCTGCTTCAACTTCAAGTCAAGTGCAATATCCACGTTTTTCTGGGTGAGTGTTCCCAGCATTGGTCATCATCCATATATGGAGGGGTCGCAGGCTGGTCACATGGGGACATGGGTCTGAAGGGGGGGCTGGTTGGACCCATGGGGACATGGGTCTGAAGGGGGGGCTGGATGGACCCATGAGGACATGGATGGGGACGTGGGGCTGAAGGGGGGGCTGGCTGGACCCATGGGGACGTGGGGCTGAAGGGGAGGGGGCTGGCTGGGCCCATGGGAACATGGATGGGGACATGGGGCTGAAGGGGGGGCTGGCTAGACCCATGGGGACATGGGGCTGAAGGGGGGGGGGCTGGCTGGACCCATGGTGACATGGGGCTGGCTGGCTGGATCCATGGGGACATGGATGGGGATATGGGGCTGAAGGGGGGGCTGGCTGGACCCATGGGGATATGAATGGGGACATGGGGCTGAAGGGGGGGGCTGGCTGGACCCATGGGGACATGGGGCTGAAGGGGGGCTGGCTGGACGCATGGGGGACATATGGATGGAGGCACGGGGCTGAAGGGGGGGCTGGCTGGACCCATGGGGAGACATATGGATGGAGGCATGGGGCTGAAAGGGGGGGGGCTGGTTGGACGCATAAGGGGACACATGGTGGTGAAGGGGGCCAAGTTGGGGACCTGGATGGACACATGGAGGTGAAGGGGGGCAAGCTGGACACATTGGGACCTGGATGGACACATATAGGTGAAGGGCAGCAAGCTGGACACATGGGGACCTGGATGGACACATGGAGGTGAAGGGCGGCAAGCTGGACACATGGGGTCCTGGATAGATATATGGGGTGGGGTGGGATGCATATATGAGTGGGACAGGATGGATATATGAAGGGGGGCAGGCTGGACACATGGAGGCCCGGATGGATATATGGGAGGGGCAGGCTGGACACATGGAGACCAGAATGAATACACGGAGGGGGGGGGGGGGGGTCAGGATGGATAGATGGGGGGCCACGCTGGACAAGGGACTTTATTACTGTTTAGGGGCCAGATTGAGGAACTTTATTAGTTTATGATGGCGAGTGGGGAACATTATTACTTTAGAGTCCAATTAGGGACATTATTACTTCTGTAATATAATTTTATTTTTAGGAAACTGTTTTCCGTAAGAGGGGACAAAAGGGGGGTCCTGTTACTGTGCAGGGCGCCACTATGTCGCTTTATTTCTTCAACTGGTGTAGTGTAGAAGCCTGGGGAAAAGTGGGAATGTGCTCTAAAAGAGATCAGTTATTGATAACTGTGTGTTATTTTCTGCAGAGATGATTCCTGGCTGGAAGAAGTGATGGTGGACTGTGCCAGATGAGGAAAAGCGAAGATGAAGAACTTCACCTAGAGACATCACTGGTGAGTCAGTGTATTACTGTACACTTACAGTATATAGTATATACAGAGCTCCTGTGTATGTCACTGGTGACCAGTGTATTACCTATACACTATATACAGAGCTCCTGTGTATAATGTCACTCGTGATAACTGTATTACCTGTACACTACATACAGAGCTCCTGTGTATAATGTCACCGGTGATCACTGTATTACATGTACACTGACACTATATACAGAGATCCTGTTTATATTGTCACTGGGGATCACTGTATTACCTGTACACTGACACTATATACAGAGCTCATATGTATAGTGACAGTGTTAGTATTGTGGTTTGTATTCCTGATCAGTATTGTATTATTTGGTCACTATGTGGTGGTAATATGTGGTCTGGTCATGGTGTGGTGATATTTGTCCCTTTTGTATGTGATATTATTGGTGTTGTTATAGTGGATTATGTTGTGTATGGCGGTCATTTGTTCTCGCTGAGATTACCTAGGAAAAGATTTTTTTCCATGAGGCCTCGGCTTCACTATCCGTATTTGGTCAGTATTTTTTCTCAGTAGTGAGAGCCAAAAGCAGGAGTGGGTGATAAATCCAGAATTGGTGACTTGTTTCTATTCTACCTTTTCTCTGATTGTTCCTCACCTGGTTTTGGCTCCCACTCCTGAGAAAAAATCCTGACTGAATACTGATAGTGGGGCTGTGGCCTTAGAGATGAAATACTTGGAGCAGAGCGTCAGAGATGCACTCACAGGGGTTCTCCGGGGAGAACAAGTAATCCCCTCTCCACAGGATAAGTGATAACTTATTGATTGGTGGGGGTCTGACTACTGGGACCTGCAGCGATCGGCAGACTGTGGAGCTTTTCTCCCCATTACACTGGAGCTCATGTGCGACTCGACCACTGATCCATTCATTCCCTCAGGGGCTGTGAGCGCTGCTCTTTTTTGGAAGCCCCCAAGAGAAAGAATGAGGCTGTGGTCAGACGTCCCACCTGTCGCTGCATTTTAAATGGGGATAAGTGTCCTGTCAGGGATAAAACTTCCCCATTCTTCCAATCAATAAGTGATCACCTATCCTGTGTAGCCCATGAATCTGTGATGACTTGTTTTAACCAAAGAAGCCCTTTCATGTAAACTACAGAAATTGTCCATCCCTGTTGTAGTCTGTGCAGAGTAGATGTGAGGAGCCGCCGGTCACTGCTCCACTATAACAGGGAGAGCAGAGAAGAGAGATCTGCATATTGCTGGAGGTGGGCCCCTAGAGTCAGCGTCCCCTGTGGGCCCCAGACACCCCAGTCCGACCCTGCTGACATCTGATTAAGGCCCCGTTCACATGTCAGGTTTTAATCAGTGTTTTTTTTTCTAATTTTCATCTGATTTTGGTCAGTGTCAGTTTTTCTCCTCAGTGGGGCATATTTTTTTATATGTAAAGTAAAAAGCTAAAGGTTTCCTCGCCTCGCTTGCCCGGCCTATAGACACTGGAAAACAAGCAGTACAGGCAACATGGTTGGTTCTGGGCATTTTTCTGACAGACTCGTTGACTTCAATAGATGATCTTTATCTACAAATCGGATGAAAATCGGACCGGTCTCCGTTCTGATTTGCAGATCAATCGTCCACAATAAATAGAGCTGTAAACCTGTCCACGGTCTATAACGGAGCATATTCTACCTGCTAGAGAAATAACCAGACGTGAAAAGAGCCATGTGCTATTCTTACAGGGAAGGGGCCACGATTTTATGTTTTGTATTAATAATTATGTAATCAATTATTTTTAATACAAAATTAAATGTACCACTTTATTAGTTTTTTATTTATTTTTACATTGGCCACTAGGGGCTGCCATTTTTATTTGGGGGGGTGTGTAAGAAGCGCTCTTACACACCTCATTTACGGCAGCCCTGGCCATAAGAGACAGTAGTCTGTCACCGACCCTTTCTCTAACATTAGAGGCCGCTCCTCCTGCCTCTAGCTGTGACCTGGGCACGCCCCCTTGGCTGTTCAGGTCGCAGCCGTGGGAGGAGATTTCAGCCATCTTTGTGGAGCCTGCAGTGTAAGCTGTACATTCCCCCTGTCGTCGCACGCACTGCTCAGTCAGAGCATGCCATGACAGGAACTGCCGGGGAGGAAATGCCTAGGAGTGGACGTCCCGAGTGAGTATCTGCAGCGGCGCCGTGCGGTGATCTCAGCCTCTCAGCTGTTATCACCGCCGACATCTTCAGGCAACACAGACACAGCGCTGCGTGGGAACGTGTGGAAGGTGAGTAGAAGCGTTTGTTTTGTTTTTTTTCCCTTCGCATTGAATATATGGGGGCATATACCCACCAGGATGGAGGAGGAGGCATATACCCACCAGGATGGATGGAGGGGGGGGGCATATACCCACCAGGATGGATGGAGGGGGGGGGCATATACCCACCAGGATGGATGGAGGGGGGGGGGCATATACCCACCAGGATGGATGGAGGGGGGGGGGGGGGCATATACCCACCAGGATGGATGAAGGGGGGGGCATATACCCACCAGGATGGATGGAGGGGGGGGGGCATATACCCACCAGGATGGATGGAGGGGGGGGGCATATACCCACCAGGATGGATGGAGGGGGGGGGCATATACCCACCAGGATGGATGGAGGGGGGGGGCATATACCCACCAGGATGGATGGAGGGGGGGGGGCATATACCCACCAGGATGGATGGAGGGGGGGGGGCATATACCCACCAGGATGGATGGAGGGGGGGGGGCATATACCCACCAGGATGGATGGAGGGGGGGGCATATACCCACCAGGATGGATGGAGGGGGGGGGGCATATACCCACCAGGATGGATGGAGGGGGGGGGGCATATACCCACCAGGATGGATGGAGGGGGGGGGGCATATACCCACCAGGATGGATGGAGGGGGGGGGCATATACCCACCAGGATGGATGGAGGGGGGGGGCATATACCCACCAGGATGGATGGAGGGGGGGGGCATATACCCACCAGGATGGATGGAGGGGGGGGGCATATACCCACCAGGATGGATGGAGGGGGGGGGGGCATATACCCACCAGGATGGATGGAGGGGGGGGGGCATATACCCACCAGGATGGATGGAGGGGGGGGGCATATACCCACCAGGATGGATGGATGGAGGGGGGGGCATATACCCACCAGGATGGATGGATGGAGGGGGGGGCATATACCCACCAGGATGGATGGAGGGGGGGGGCATATACCCACCAGGATGAAGGGGAGGATATATCCACCAGGATGGATGGATGGAGGGGGGCATATACTGACCGGGATGGATGGAGGGGCATATACATCTACCCAGGATGGATGGGGGTGTGTGACGCCTAGCTGCGCTTGGTATCACAGATCCTAGCAGGGTGTATTGATGGATTCCTCCACAAGAGGCCCCCATAACCATTCACACATCTCCACCTTCCACCTCAGACCATCAGAGGGAGCCCGTTAGGGATAGATATATAAGGGAAGGTGGAGCCAGGCAGCAGTTAGTCTAGACTGGAGTCGACAGAAAGCAAACCTGTTGAGAGAGCTCCTGCAGTGCAAAAGCCTGAGAGAGGTCAGTCTGCAGTGGAGCACGTTCTAGACTCATTTGTAGCTCAGAGAGGTGAGCTTTAGGTGTGCCGGCGCCATAAGATCGGTGAAGCGCGGCAAGCTGCCGTTAGTGTGTATAGCCTAGTGAGGGCCCGAGTAGGCCGAAGGCGAGTGGAGAGTTAATCCATAGGGGGCAGAGGAGCTTAACTAGCTCACCCCGAAGAAGCAGTTACCGGACATCGGGTCCGAAGCTTACCGGGATCTCCACGACCCAGTAAGATATAACCAGAATCCCTGGAGAACTACAAGTCCCAGTATTGCAAAAGTGCTGATACGTAATAGAGCCAGGAGACACATAGGCCCCTTAAGT
This sequence comes from Phyllobates terribilis, assembly GCF_046119375.1. NCBI lineage: Eukaryota > Metazoa > Chordata > Amphibia > Anura > Dendrobatidae > Phyllobates > Phyllobates terribilis. Next base: position 584,189 of record NW_027363354.1, on the reverse strand, counting down.
CGGGAGCGTGTAATCCAAGAAAAGGCCCTACCAGAAGGTCAGCCAGCGCAGGACAGAGACAAAGTTAGGCCTTGCTCCAGGAAGGTCAGAAACTTACTACGCAGAGGCAAGAAACAGGAGGCCCAAAACCCGCTCATTGGGGAGGATCCTGACGTGCACCCTTCACCCTACAGTGCTCTGGGACGTGCCTGAATTTCCATCAGTAAAAGGTACTGAAGTGACAATCGTGTCTGTCCCTGTTCTTGCTCTGACCCGGCTGGGTCTCTCCGTCCTGCTTTCCCCGTCCATACGCTGCCCTGAGGCCTAGCTCCACCTGTGGGAAGCTATACCATCGAGCTGCCTTATCACCGGCCTCAGTGGACTGCGCAGCGCTGGTGATCCTCACCAGAAACCACAGGTGGCGTCACAAACTCTTTTATAAACTTCACAACTCACCAACCCTTTTAAAGGAGCGACCCCAGGGTACGGGCCCGGGAGCCGACCACCGCGACATCCCTAAAGGCCCGGGTACCGAGTCATACCCATTCCCCTGGGCTAGTCAGGGGCATATAAACCTACCCAGCATGGATGGATGGATGGAGGGGCATTTACACCTACCCAGGATGGATGGATGAATGAAGGGGCATATACACCTACCCAGGATGGATGGATGGAGGGGGCATCTACACCTAACCAGGTTGGATGGAGGGGCATCTACACCTAACCAGGATGGATGGATGGTGGGGGCATCTACACCTAACCAGGTTGGATGGAGGGGCATATACACCTACCAGAATAGACTACCCAGGATGGATGGAGGGGCATCTACACCTACCCAGGATGGATGGAGGGGCATATACACCTACCCAGGATGGCTGGAGGGGCATATACAGCTACCCAGGATGGATGGATGGAGGGGCCGATACACCTACCCAGGATGGATGGAGGGGCATATACACCTACCCAGGATGGATGGAGGGGAATATACACCTACCCAGGATGGAAGGGCATATACACCTACCCAGGATGGATGGATGGAGGGGCATATACACCTACCCAGGATGGATGGAGGGGCAAATACTCCTACACTGGATGGATGGAGGGGGCATATACACCTACCCAGGATGGATGGATGGCTGGAGGGGCATATACACCTACCCAGGATGGATGGAGGGGCCGATACACCTACCCAGGATGGATGGAGGGGCCTATACACCTACGCAGGATGGATGGATGGAGGGGAATATACACCTACCCAGGATGGAAGGGCATATACACCTACCCAGGATGGATGGATGGAGGGGCATATACACCTACCCAGGATGGATGGATGGAGGGGCATATACACCTACCCAGGATGGATGGATGGAAGAATGGATGGAGGGGTATTCACATCTACCATGGATGGATGGAGGGGCATCTACACCTACCCAGGATGGATTGATGGATGGAGGGGCATCTACACCTACCCAGAGTGGATGGATGGAGGGGCATTTACACCTAGGATGGATGGATGGAGGGGCATTTACACCTACCCAGGATGGATGGATGGATGAAGGGGCATATACACCTACCCAGGATGGATGGATGGAGGGGCATCTACACTTAACCAGGATGGATGGATGGAGGGGCATCTACACCTAACCAGGATGGATGGAGGGGCATATACACCTAGCAGAATAGACTACCCAGGATGGATGGAGGGGCATCTACACCTACCCAGAATGAATGAAGGGGCATATACACCTACCCAGGATGGCTGGAGGGGCATATACAGCTACTCAGGATGGATGGCTGGAGGGGCCGATACACCTACCCAGGATGGATGGAGGGGCATATACACCTACCCAGGATGGATGGATGGGCATATACACCTACCCAGGATGGATGGATGGAGGGGCATATACACCTACCCAGGATGGATGGATGGGCAAATACTCCTACACTGGATGGTTGGAGGGGCATATACACCTACCCAGGATGGATGGAGGGGCATATACACCTACCCAGGATGGATGGATGGAAGAATGGATGGAGGGATATTCGCATCTACCATGGATGGATGGAGGGGCATCTACACCTACCCAGGATGGATTGATGGATGGAGGGGCATCTACACCTACCCAGAGTGGATGGATGGAGGGGCATATACACCTACCAGAATAGACTGCTCAGGATGGATGGAGGGGCATCTACACCTACCCAGGATGGATGGAATGAGGGGCATATACACCTACCCAGAATGGATGGATGGAGGGGCATCTACCCCTACCCACGATGGATGGATGGAGGGGCATCTACACTTACGCAGGATGAATGGATGGATGGAAGGGCATCTACACCTACCCAGGATGGGTGGATGGATGGAGGGGCATCTAGACCTACCCAGGATGTATGGATGGATGGAGGGGCATATACACCTACCCAGAGTGGACGGATGGAGGGGCATCTACCCCTACCCACGATGGATGGAGGGGCATATACACCTACTCAGGATGGATGGATGGAGGGGCATATACACCTACCCAGGATGGATGGAAGGGCATATTCACCTACCCAGGATGGATGGATGGAGGGGCATATACACCTACCGAGAATGGATGGATGGAGGGGCATATACACCTACCAGAATAGACTGCGCAGGATGGATGGATGGAGGGGCATCTACACCTACTATGGATGGATGGAGGGGCATCTACACCTACCCAGGATGGATTGATGGATGGAGGGGCATCTACACCTACCGAGAATGGACGAATGGAGGGGCATCTACACCTACCGAGAATGGATGGATGGAGGGGCATATACACCTACCCAGGATGGATGGATAGAGGGGCATATACACCTACCAGAATAGACTGCGCAGGATGGATGGATGGAGGGGCATCTACGCCTACCCAGAATGGATGGATGGATGAAGGGTCATATACACTCACCCAGGATGGATGGATGGAGGGGGAAATACACCTACTCAGGATGGATGGAGGGGCATATACACCTACCCAGGATGGATGGAGGGGCAAATACTCCTACCCAGGATGGATGGATGGATGGAGGGGCATATACACCTACCAGAATAGACTACCCAGGATGGATGGAGGTGCATCTACGCAAACCCAGAATGGATGGATGAAGGGGCATATACACCTACCCAGATTGGATGGATGGATGGATGGATGGATGGATGGAGGTGCATATACACCTACCCAGGATGGATGGATGGAAAGGTATCTACGCCTACCCAGGATGGATGGATGGAGGGGCATATACACCTACCCAGAATGGATGGATGGAGGGGCATATACACCTACCCAGAATGGATGGATGGAGGGGCATCTACCCCTACCCAGGATGGATGGATGGAGGGGCATCTACACTTACCCAGGATGAATGGATGGATGGAAGGGCATCTACACCTACCCAGGATGGGTGGATGGATGGAGGGGCATCTAGACCTACCCAGGATGGATGGATGGAGGGGCATCTAGACCTACCCAGGATGTATGGATGGATGGAGGGGCATCTACACCTACCCAGGATGGATGGATGGATGGAGGGGCATCTACACCTACCCAGGATGAATAGATGGAGCGGCATCTACGCCTACCCAGAATGGATGGATGGAGGGGCATATACACCTACCCAGGATGGATTGATGGATGGAGGGGCATATACACCTACCCAGGATGGATGGATGGGCATATACACCTACTCAGGATGGATGGATGGAGGGGCATATACACCTACTCTGGATGGATGGATGGATGGAGGGGCATATACAGCTACCCAGGATGGATGGAGAGGCCGATACACCTACCCAGGATGGATGGAAGGGCATATTCACCTACCCAGGATGGATGGATGGAGGGGCATATACACCTACCTACTATGGATGGAGGGGCAAATACTCCTACCCAGGATGAATGGAGGGGCATATACACCTACCCAGGATGGATGGAGGGGCATATACACCTACCGAGAATGGATGGATGGAGTGGTATCTACACCTACTATGGATGGATGGAGGGGCATCTACACTTACCCAGGATGGATTGATGGATGGAGGGGCATCTACACCTACCGAGAATGGACGAATGGAGGGGCATCTACACCTACCGAGAATGGATGGAGGGAGGGGCATATACACCTACCCAGGATGGATGGATAGTGGGGCATATACACCTACCAGAATAGACTGCGCAGGATGGATGGATGGATGGATGGAGGGGCATCTACGCCTACCCAGAATGGATGGATGAAGGGTCATATACACCTACCCAGGATGGATGGAGGTGCAAATACTCCTACCCAGGATGGATGGATGGATGGAGGGGCATATACACCTACCAGAATAGACTACCCAGGATGGATGGAGGTGCATCTACGCAAACCCAGAATGGATGGATGAAGGGGCATATACACCTACCCAGATTGGATGGATGGATGGATGGATGGATGGATGGATGGATGGATGGAGGTGCATATACACCTACCCAGGATGGATGGATGGAAAGGTATCTATGCCTACCCAGGATGGATGGATGGAGGGAGGGGCATATACACCTACCCAGGATGGATGGATGGAGGGGCATCTACCCCTACCCAGGATGGATGGATGGAGGGGCATCTACACTTGCCCCTCCATCCATCCATTCATCCTGGGTAAGTGTAGATGCCCCTCCATCCATCCATCCTGGGTAGGTGTAGATGCCCCTCCATCCATCCATCCATTCATCCTGGGTATCTACACCTACCCAGGATGGGTGGATGGATGGAGGGGCATCTACACCTACCCAGGATGTATAGATGGATGGAGGGGCATCTACACCTACCCAGGATGGATGGATGGAGGGGCATCTACACCTACCCAGGATGGATGGATGGAGGGGCATCTACACCTTACCCGGGATGGATGGATGGAGGGGCATCTACACCTACCCAGGATGAATGGATGGAGGGTCATCTACGCCTACCCAGAATGGATGGATGGAGGGCATATACCCCTACCCAGAATGGATGGAGGGGCATGTACGCCTACCCAGAATGGATGGAGGGGCATATACACCTACCCAGAATGGATGAATGGAGGGGCATCTACGCCTACCCAGAATGGATGGATGGAGGGGCATATACACCTACCCAGAATGGATGAATGGAGGGGCATATACACCTACCCAGAATGGATGAATGGAGGGGCATATACACCTACCCAGAATGGATGGATGGAGGACCATATACACCTACCCAGGATGGATGGAGGGGCATCTACACCTACCCAGTATGGATGGATGGAGGGGCATCTACTCCTACCCAGGATGGATGGATGGAGGGGCATCTACTCCTACCCAAGATGGATGGATGGCGGGGCATATACACCTACCCAGGATGGATGGAGAAGCATATACACCTACCCAGGATGGATGGAGGGGCATGTATACCTACCCAGGATGGATGGATGGAGAGGCATCTACACCTACCCAGGATGGATGGATGGCGGGGCATATACACCTACCCAGGATGGACGGATGGGGACGCATGGATTCCACTCAGTATCAGCAGATTCTTGACAATAATGTTCAAGAATCGGTGATAAAGTTGAAGTTACGCAGGGGATGGATCTTTCAGCAAGACAATGATCCAAAACACGGCTCCAAATCTACTCAGGCATTCATACAGAGGAACAATTACAATGTTCTGGAATGGCCATCCCAGTCCCCAGACCTGAATATCATTGAACATCTGTGGGATCATTTGAAGAGGGCTGTCCATGCTCGGCGACCATCAAACTTAACTGAACTGGAATTGTTTTGTAAAGAGGAATGGTCAAAAATACCTTCATCCAGGATCCAGGAAATCATTAAAAGCTACAGGAAGCGACTAGAGGCTGTTATTTTTGCAAAAGGAGGATCTACTAAATATTAATGTCACTTTTCTGGTGAGGTGCCCATACTTATGCACCTGTCAAATTTTGTTTGAATGCAGATTGCACATTTTCTGTTAGTACAATAAACCTCATTTCAAGGCAGAAACATTACTGTGTCCAACAGTTATAACATATATCAAACTGAAATAGCTGTTGCAAAAACACCAATTTTTATAAAACATTAAGCTTAAGATTAATAGGGGTGCCCAAACTTTTTCATATAACTGTATGTTCTAATTATTTTTTTAATATGAACTATTGGCACAATAGTCAATGAATGTGACCTTTTTTCAGTCTCTATAACTATATAATGGAATCTTACTTATGGGCTATCTACTTTGTTTTAGGTTTTAAGCGCCACTTCTCTGACCGGACTTCTGGAAAAACTTCAGGACAGCAATGTGCTTCTGGATAAAATCATGAAAGGGCTGAATGCCTATCTGGAGAAGAAGAGGCTTTTTTCCCACGGTATAGTCCTTTCACTTGTTGCAATGATTCTATATACTACTTAAAGAAATTTTTTTTTTTCTTATTTAAACGCATTGAAATCATTTTTGGAATTGGATTTCATTAATAATTTTGCACTGTTTGCCTTCTATTGGCTCTGTGCTGCGCTGGCTATTGGACTTATTTTTAATCTGTCTTTTTTCAGCTCCTCTTAGCCGATTTATGACCACAGATCACATCAAAGCTGAATGTGCAGGAAACAAAAAGCCTAACGGTGCAACATTTTTAATGAAACTGAATTGTCGCAAATACTCGCAATTAAATGGGTATTCCCATCTCCAAGATCCTATCCCAATATGTAGTAGGCGTAGTAATAATAATATTAGCAAATACCTCCAATTAGAAGTGTAGTATAGTTCTTCTGATTCGCTATGTCGCTTTCCCCATGTGCAAGGCATTGCAGTAGCTTCGGTATCCATGGTTACGACCACTCATATAGTGACAGTTATTTGCTAGTGGTCGTAAGCTACTGCAATGCCCTGCACATGGGATAAGCGACAAAGCAAATCAGAAGAACTATACTACACTTCTAATTGGAGGTATTTGCTAATATTATTATTATGACGCCTACTACATATTGGGGTAGAATCCTGGAGATGGGAATACACATTTCAGTTAAATAAAAAAAGTTCCCAAAGCTGGATAGCCCCTTTAAGCTAGACATACGCATCAGATATGAGATACCCGTGGTCTGAATGGTTATTTGGCTATTTCTTCTGACTCCCACATATTCTGCTGAACAGTCATGTGTTTTTAATGGGGAGAGAGGAGAAAGTCAGTACTGGACACCTCCGGCAGCGGGTTATCTCCCCTGAGAACCAAAAGACCGGGTATTGAAATCCCATCTGCCCGATCCTTCTGGCCCTGACATCCTCTATCGGGGGAGAGTCTGGAGACCCCCATACACATCAGTGGGTAGGCCGGTCCTGCTGCAATCGTCAGGTTTAAACTTTTTTAATCCAATGTGTATGGGGACTGAATCTTTACTTTAAAGCTTTGCTTTTCTATTTTCTCACATAGACACTAATACAAATGGCGCCTGACCCAATACTTTAATGACATTTTTATCATATTGTGCATTTTCGCTTTAGCTTTTTCTTCCTGTCCAACGACGAAATGCTAGAAATTCTCTCTGAGACTAAAGATCCTCTGCGGGTCCAACCACATCTAAAGAAGGGCTTTGAAGGCATCGCAAAGCTGGAGTTCCTTCCTAACCTGGACATCAAAGCCATGTACAGCACCGAGGGGGAACGCGTAGAGCTCATCCAGACCATCTCCACCTCCGAGGCTCGGGGGGCCGTGGAGAAGTGGCTCATCCAAGGGGAAGATGTCATGTTAAGGAGCGTGCATGATGTTATTGCTCGGTCACGAATGGTACGGATCTACCTACAGACCAAAAGCATTAATTGGAACTAATCTAGTACTTTTATATTTGTATAAGATTATTTGGCGGCAGTGAATGATTTGTGGATGATGTATCTCTTGCTATAGAGCCAGGTAGCAGATCTTCTACCTGCAATCGGTAGAAATGAATTTGCTGGATAATACTAGTAAGGTTGTCCCTCTCTTAAATGCTTCTGTCAACGTAATTTAACTTTGTTTTTTAAAAGGCATACCCTGAGACTGCAAGAAAAGACTGGGTGAGGGAATGGCCGGGACAGGTCGTGCTCTGTGTGTCTCACATGTTCTGGACCAGTGAAGGGCATGAAGCTATCGGCAGTGGCCCAGAGGTACGGCATAAGCTCCTTTACTCATCAAGGTGGCTTCACTATAAAGTCATGGCCGGAAGTGTTGGCACCCTTGAAGTATTTTTCATAAAATTATTGCAATTGCATGTGTATTTTTTGTTATACACATGTTTATTTCCTTTGTGTGTATTGGAACAACACAAAAAAAACAGAGAAAAAAAGGCAAATTGGATATAATTTCACACAAAACCCCAAAAATGGGCCGGACAAAATTGTTGGCATCTTTCCAAAATTGTGGGTAAACAATTTTGTTTCAAGCTTGTGATGCTCATTCAAACTCACCTGTGGCAAGTAACAGGTGTGGGCAATATGAAAATCAGACCTGAAACCTGATACAAAGGGGAAAAGTTGACTCAATCTTTGCGTTGTTACGTGCCACACTAAGTAGGGAGAACAGAAAGAGGAAAAGAGAACTGTCTGAGGACTTGAAAACCAAAATTGTTGACCAATATCTTCTTTTTGTGTTGTTCCAATACACACAAATTAAATAAACATGTGAACAACAAAACATGTGTAATTGTAATAATTTTCTGGGAGAAATACATATATATACATTCATAGACAGACTTCATGTGTTCTCCTGCTAATAGATTGTCATACCCAGGGACGCAGCTTATAGGAGTTTCCAGGGGCGGATATACCATTGGTGCAACAGAGGTAAGGGGACCCACATTCACATCAAAAGATGCAAGTAGCTTATTTCATAGTACGTTATTAGACTGCAAAGAGCCCATGTACTGTTCTTGCCCAGGGGTCTTCTCCTGGGGGTTGCAGTTGTACAGCGGCTCAATATCTTGAAGGTACCCAAAAGGCTCCATAGTATTGTTGGGATTTTGCATTGATTCATGCATCTTTTCTAGAGATGAGCAACTAAATTTGCAGGACCTTGGTCTAAGAGAGCAGGTTAGTAGTCTGTGGCTGTTGGATGGGAGCCTTGCTAACCGCCTCTTACATGCCGGCATCCCTGGCTCCTCTTTTGATTGGCCGGCCAGGCGTGATGTCATTTGTGCCTCACACCACAACTATGACATCGACATCAAAAGAGGAGCCGGAGATGCCGGTTCATGGAGCTCCGGTCCTGCGGCCGTGGAATACTGACCCGACTGTTGGACCAGAGTCCTGCAAATCCATTCGCTCATCTCTACTCTCGTCATATCTACCAATAAGGGAAGACATTGTATGGGATTTCCCATAATACCAGCATAAAATGAATCCATCTGCATTGAGTTTTCCATGCTGTTTGTGGCAGGGTTTTATAGAGGTACATCTGGGTATTTGGAGCTCTGGGTTCAATCCAGATCTCCAACTTCTATAAAGATATGTTGTAAAATTGTTGTGTACATTATAAAGTGCCTGCATATTGTGGAGTTCTCCATCTAGTCTGCAGCTTATAATCTGTATAGATTTCAGCCCCCTTGCAATATGTATGTTCTATGAATGTTTCTGCAGATGATTTCACCGTTACATCCTTCTTGTAGGGCCTGAAAAACTCCTCTGATAATCTGCAGCTCCAGCTAAATGATATTGTGGAGCTTGTGCGAGGAGGCAAATTGTCCCAGCAGACTCGCAGCACATTGGGGGCTCTCGTCACCATAGAGGGGCACGCTCGTGACGTGGGCATGGAAATGATCCAAACAGGTTTGTGCAAACATCATGGCTGGCACCAAACTTTCCAATACCATGTTCTATTTATTATACACTACATGGAGAAAGGTATTGTGCCCCCTCCACATTACACCTACAGGGGCTTTTATGGCCTCCTATTCTAAATCCATATACAGGATGTTAATATGGAGTCCGTCCCTCTACAGATATCACAGCTCAATATGCAGAGCACCTTCATACATTTCACCCCATTCCTATGTTCTTTCCATATCTATGTTATATTCCCCCCTCTTTTCTTTGAGTTTTCATAGGACACAATTGATCTTGTCACAGTAAAGCAATCTTGGGGTGTACTTACAATGACGTCTATGGGGCAGTAGTCATTTCTGCATATTGAGATGGTGGTCCCTATATAGGAATGTTTTGGCATCTGTAGGTGTCGGCGTCCCCTGTATATGACTCATTGCCACAATTGATATTCTTTATAGTCAGTGGTTTGGATGGCCTAGGTGCGGTGTGTAATATTTTCTATCAATGGTGTGTGTGCCCTCCTCTGTGCGGTGTCCTTCCATAACCATGGATGTACTAATAAAGGGTTTTTATGTCAATTCCTTTAATGACCTTTTGTTCGGTTTCTTTGTAGGTATTATGTAATTCTCCGAGTGGTCAGCCATTCTAAGCCTGAGCAGACATATGGCAATGTAATTGATGTGTGCCTGACATTGTTCTTCCCTATGTTGCGGTGACATATTTATGCTGCCATTGTGCAGTATTTTTTCTAATTAATCATCCTAAAGGTGTTTAGTGGGGTTGAGGTTGAGAACGTGTGTGAAACAGTTCTGCTCTTCTATTCCCTTAGGGTTGGAAGCTACAATTGTTTAAAATGTCTTGTGCTGAAGTATTAAGATATCTTTTCACTGGAACTAAGGGGTCTAGACCAACCCCTAAAAACAAGGCCATACCCCCACCAGCAAACTGTACAGCGGGCACAATGCAGTTAATAGGGTAACGTTCTCCTGGCATTCACCAAATCCAGACTCGTCCATCAGATGCCAGATAGAGAAGTGTGATCCGTCACTGCACAGAACAGGTCTCCTCCAGAGTCCTGTGGTGGCGGCTTCACACCACTCCATCTGACGCTCGGCATCGTGCTTGGTGATGTAAGGCTGCATGCAGCTGCTCGGCCATGAAGCTCCTGGCGGGGGCGCAGTGTTTGTGGTGATGTTACCAATGGAGTCAGGAAAGCGTTCTGCCCTCTGCTCCTCAGCACTGTGACCCCGCTCTGTAATGTTCCGGGGTCTCCTGAGTTGCTGCAGTTCCTTCTACTCCTTAATAATATCACTCACATGTGATGGGGGAAGATTTAGGAGGGAAGAAATGTAATATCCAGACTTGTTACCCCGGTGGCTCCTATTACAGGACCGCGCTGGTATCAGAGAGCTCTGCACCACCAGCCGTTCTGTCATATGTTAGTAACAGCACACAGCATGGGAGGGCGGATGTTATACACCGGGGGGCGTGGGGATTGATGTTATACACTGGTGGGGGGCGAGAGTCTTAATGTTATACAAGGCCGAGGGGCCAGATGTTATACACTGGGGGTACGAGGGGCTAGATGTTATACATGTCCGAGGGCTGGATGTTATACACTGAGGGGCGAGGGGACGGATATTATACACCAGAGCCGAGGGGATTGATGTTATACACTGGGGGTACAAGGGGCTAGATGTTATACAAGTCCGAGGGCTGGATGTTATACACTAAGGGGCGAGGGGACGGATATTATACACCGGGGCGAGGGGACGGATATTATACACCGTGGGCGAGGGGACGGATATTATACACCGTGGGCGAGGGGACGGATATTATACACCGTGGGCGAGGGGACGGATATTATACACCGTGGGCGAGGGGACGGATATTATACACCGTGGGCGAGGGGACGGATATTATACACCGTGGGCGAGGGGACGGATATTATACACCGTGGGCGAGGGGACGGATATTATACACCGTGGGCGAGGGGACGGATATTATACACCGTGGGCGAGGGGACGGATATTATACACCGTGGGCGAGGGGACGGATATTATACACCGTGGGCGAGGGGACGGATATTATACACCGTGGGCGAGGGGACGGATATTATACACCGTGGGCGAGGGGACGGATATTATACACCGTGGGCGAGGGGACGGATATTATACACCGTGGGCGAGGGGACGGATATTATACACCGTGGGCGAGGGGACGGATATTATACACCGTGGGCGAGGGGACGGATATTATACACCGTGGGCGAGGGGACGGATATTATACACCGTGGGCGAGGGGACGGATATTATACACCGTGGGCGAGGGGACGGATATTATACACCGTGGGCGAGGGGACGGATATTATACACCGTGGGCGAGGGGACGGATATTATACACCGTGGGCGAGGGGACGGATATTATACACCGTGGGCGAGGGGACGGATATTATACACCGTGGGCGAGGGGACGGATATTATACACCGTGGGCGAGGGGACGGATATTATACACCGTGGGCGAGGGGACGGATATTATACACCGTGGGCGAGGGGACGGATATTATACACCGTGGGCGAGGGGACGGATATTATACACCGTGGGCGAGGGGACGGATATTATACACCGTGGGCGAGGGGACGGATATTATACACCGTGGGCGAGGGGACGGATATTATACACCGTGGGCGAGGGGACGGATATTATACACCGTGGGCGAGGGGACGGATATTATACACCGTGGGCGAGGGGACGGATATTATACACCGTGGGCGAGGGGACGGATATTATACACCGTGGGCGAGGGGACGGATATTATACACCGTGGGCGAGGGGACGGATATTATACACCGTGGGCGAGGGGACGGATATTATACACCGTGGGCGAGGGGACGGATATTATACACCGTGGGCGAGGGGACGGATATTATACACCGTGGGCGAGGGGACGGATATTATACACCGTGGGCGAGGGGACGGATATTATACACCGTGGGCGAGGGGACGGATATTATACACCGTGGGCGAGGGGACGGATATTATACACCGTGGGCGAGGGGACGGATATTATACACCGTGGGCGAGGGGACGGATATTATACACCGTGGGCGAGGGGACGGATATTATACACCGTGGGCGAGGGGACGGATATTATACACCGTGGGCGAGGGGACGGATATTATACACCGTGGGCGAGGGGACGGATATTATACACCGTGGGCGAGGGGACGGATATTATACACCGTGGGCGAGGGGACGGATATTATACACCGTGGGCGAGGGGACGGATATTATACACCGTGGGCGAGGGGACGGATATTATACACCGTGGGCGAGGGGACGGATATTATACACCGTGGGCGAGGGGACGGATATTATACACCGTGGGCGAGGGGACGGATATTATACACCGTGGGCGAGGGGACGGATATTATACACCGTGGGCGAGGGGACGGATATTATACACCGTGGGCGAGGGGACGGATATTATACACCGTGGGCGAGGGGACGGATATTATACACCAGGGGCGAGGGGACGGATATTATACACCAGGGGTCAGGGGACGGATATTATACACCAGGGGTCGGATATTATACACCAGGGGCGAGGGGACGGATATTATACACCGTGGGCGAGGGGACGGATATTATACACCGTGGGCGAGGGGACGGATATTATACACCAGGGGTCGGATATTATACACCGTGGGCGAGGGGACGGATATTATACACCAGGGGCGAGGGGACGGATATTATACACCAGTGGGCGAGGGGACGGATATTATACACCGTGGGCGAGGGGACGGATATTATACACCAGGGGTCGGATATTATACACCGTGGGCGAGGGGACGGATATTATACACCAGGGGCGAGGGGACGGATATTATACACCAGTGGGCGAGGGGACGGATATTATACACCAGTGGGCGAGGGGACGGATATTATACACCGTGGGCGAGGGGACGGATATTATACACCGTGGGCGAGGGGACGGATATTATACACCAGGGGCGAGGGGACGGATATTATACACCAGGGGCGAGGGGACGGATATTATACACCAGGGGCGAGGGGACGGATATTATACACCAGGAGCGAGGGGACGGATATTATACACCAGGGGCGAGGGGACGGATATTATACACCAGGGGCGAGGGGACGGATATTATACACCAGGGGCGAGGGGACGGATATTATACACCAGGGGCGAGGGGACGGATATTATACACCAGGGGCGAGGGGACGGATATTATACACCAGGGGCGAGGGGACGGATATTATACACCAGGGGCGAGGGGACGGATATTATACACCAGGGGCGAGGGGACGGATATTATACACCAGGGGCGAGGGGACGGATATTATACACCAGGGGTCGGATATTATACACCGTGGGCGAGGGGACGGATATTATACACCGTGGGCGAGGGGACGGATATTATACACCGTGGGCGAGGGGACGGATATTATACACCGTGGGCGAGGGGACGGATATTATACACCGTGGGCGAGGGGACGGATATTATACACCGTGGGCGAGGGGACGGATATTATACACCGTGGGCGAGGGGACGGATATTATACACCAGGGGCGAGGGGACGGATATTATACACCGGGGGGCGAGGGGACGGATATTATACACCGGGGGGCGAGAGGCCGGATGTTATACACCAGGGGGAGGGAGCGAGGGTGCAGATGTTATACACCGGGGCTGGGGGCCGGATGTTATACCCTGGGGGTCGGATGTTATGCAAAGGAGGGCTTTGGGTTGGATGTTATACAGTGGGGTTGAGGGGATGGATTTTATACACTGGCGGGGGGGCGAGGGGACGGATGTTATACACCAGGGGGAGGGAGCGAGGGGACGGATATTATACATCGTGGGCGAGGGGACGGTTGTTATACACCGGGGCGAGGGGACGGATATTATACACCAGGGGCGAGGGGACGGATATTATACACCAGGGGCGAGGGGACGGATATTATACACCAGGGGCGAGGGGACGGATATTATACACCAGGGGCGAGGGGACGGATATTATACACCAGGGGCGAGGGGACGGATATTATACACCAGGGGCGAGGGGACGGATATTATACACCAGGGGCGAGGGGACGGATATTATACACCAGGGGCGAGGGGACGGATATTATACACCAGGGGCGAGGGGACGGATATTATACACCAGGGGCGAGGGGACGGATATTATACACCAGGGGCGAGGGGACGGATATTATACACCAGGGGCGAGGGGACGGATATTATACACCAGGGGCGAGGGGACGGATATTATACACCAGGGGCGAGGGGACGGATATTATACACCAGGGGCGAGGGGACTGATATTATACACCAGGGGCGAGGGGACGGATATTATACACCAGGGGCGAGGGGACGGATATTATACACCAGGGGCGAGGGGACGGATATTATACACCAGGGGCGAGGGGACGGATATTATACACCAGGGGCGAGGGGACGGATATTATACACCAGGGGCGAGGGGACGGATATTATACACCAGGGGCGAGGGGACGGATATTATACACCAGGGGCGAGGGGACGGATATTATACACCAGGGGCGAGGGGACGGATATTATACACCAGGGGCGAGGGGACGGATATTATACACCAGGGGCGAGGGGACGGATATTATACACCAGGGGCGAGGGGACGGATATTATACACCAGGGGCGAGGGGACGGATATTATACACCAGGGGCGAGGGGACGGATATTATACACCAGGGGCGAGGGGACGGATATTATACACCAGGGGCGAGGGGACGGATATTATACACCAGGGGCGAGGGGACGGATATTATACACCAGGGGTCAGGGGACGGATATTATACACTGGGAGCGAGGGGACGGATATTATACACCGGGGGGCGAGAGGCCGGATGTTATACACCAGGGGGAGGGAGCGAGGGTGCAGATGTTATACACCGGGGCTGGGGGCCGGATGTTATACCCTGGGAGTCGGATGTTATGCAAAGGAGGGCTTTGGGTTGGATGTTATACAGTGGGGTTGAGGGGATGGATTTTATACACTGGCGGGGGGGCGAGGGGACGGATGTTATACACCAGGGGGAGGGAGCGAGGGGACGGATATTATACACCGGGGCGAGGGGACGGATATTATACACCGGGGCGAGGGGACGGATATTATACACCGGGGCGAGGGGACGGATATTATACACCGGGGCGAGGGGACGGATATTATACACCGGGGCGAGGGGACGGATGTTATACACCGGGGCGAGGGGACGGATGTTATACACCAGGGGGAGGGAGCGAGGGGACGGATATTATACATCGTGGGCGAGGGGATGGTTGTTATACACTGGGAGCGAGGGGACGAATATTATACACCGGGGGGCGAGAGGCCGGATGTTATACACCAGGGGGAGGGAGCGAGGGTGCAGATGTTATACACCGGGGCTGGGGGCCGGATGTTATTCCCTGGGGGTCGGATGTTATGCAATGGAGGGCTTGGGGTTGGATGTTATACAGTGGGGTTGAGGGGATGGATTTTATACACTGGCGGGGGGGGCAAGGGGACGGATGTTATACTAAACTAGGGGCAAGGGGCGGATGTTATACACCGGGGGAGGCGAGAGGCCGGATTTTATAAACTGGGGGCTGAGAGTCCGGATGTTATACACTGTGGGCAATGGGACTAAATGAAAAAAGCAGAATTCGGTGACTAGGAGTTTTGTCCTATAATGTTTGTGCATTTGCCTTCCCTTTAGAAACTCTCCCTTGTGATTCTGCAGTGTCTTAGAGGTTGACTATCTTTTCCTACATTGCTCAGGAGTTTCTCATGAAACAGACTTCCAGTGGCTTGCCCAACTCCGCTATTACTGGGAGAATGAGAATGCGAGAGTGCGAATCATCAACTGCAATGTGAAGTCCGCCTATGAGTACCTGGGCAACTCCCCACGCCTGGTCATCACTCCGCTCACTGACAGATGCTAGCGGACTCTGCTATGATGTGATGGGTTATGCTCAGAAATCTTTTTGACTTTTGTATGATGCATGAAACTTCTTAGAAAGTTTATTGATATTTCATACCAGTTCTTTCATGTTTCATTGGTAGATCGGTGCTTTTTATCTAAATCTTGGTGGAGCTCCAGAAGGTCCGGCCGGCACAGGAAAAACTGAGACCACCAAAGATTTGGCCAAGGCGCTGGCCGTGCAGTGTGTGGTCTTTAACTGCTCTGATGGTTTGGACTACATAGCAATGTCAAAGGTACATACAATGTTAAGCTGCTCCATTGCAGATAATAAACTGACTCCAACCGATGTTCTGCTGACATCTTTTGATTGTATAGTACAGACCAAAAGTTTGGACACACCTTCTGATTTAAAGATATTTTCATGACTATGAAAATTGTACATTCACACTGAAGGCATCAAAACTATGAATTAACACATGTGGAATTATATACTTAACAAAAAAGTGTGAAACAACAGAAAATATGTCTTATATTCTTGGTTCTTAAAAGTCGCAGGTTAACAGCAGCTCAGATTAGAGACCAGGTCAATGCCACACAGAGTTCTAGCAGCAGACACATCTCTACAACAACTGTTAAGAGGAGACTTTGTGCAGCAGGCCTTCATGGTAAAATAGCTGCTAGGAAACCACTGCTAAGGACAGGCAACAAGCAGAAGAGACTTGTTTGGGCTAAAGAACACAAGGAATGGACATTAGACCAGTGGAAATCTGTGCTTTTGGTCTGATGAGTCCAAATTTGAGATCTTTGGTTCCAACCACCGTGTCTTTGTGCGACGCAGAAAAGGTGAACGGATGGACTCTACATGCCTGGATCCCACCGTGAAGCATGGAGGAGGAGGTGTGATGGTGTGGGGGTGCTTTGCTGGTGACACTGTTTGGGATTTATTCAAAATTGAAGGCATACTGAACCAGCATGGCTACCACAGCATCTTGCAGCGGCATGCTATTCCATCCGGTCTGCGTTTAGTTGGACCATCATTTATTTTTCAAAAGGACAATGACCCCAACACACCTCCAGGCTGTGTAAGGGCTATTTGACCAAGAAGGAGAGTGATGGGGGGCTACGCCAGATGACCTGGCC
The DNA here is from genome assembly GCF_046119375.1 of Phyllobates terribilis. Taxonomy (NCBI): domain Eukaryota; kingdom Metazoa; phylum Chordata; class Amphibia; order Anura; family Dendrobatidae; genus Phyllobates; species Phyllobates terribilis. The sequence continues at coordinate 566,289 of NW_027363354.1, read as the reverse complement.
TCCAGTCACCAGACCTGAACCCAATCGAGATGGTTTGGGGTGAGCTGGACCGCAGAGTGAAGGCAAAAGGGCCAACAAGTGCTAAGCATCTCTGGGAACTCCTTCAAGATTGTTGGAAGACCATTTCCGGTGACTATCCCTTGAAGCTCATCAAGAGAATGCCAAGAGTGTGCAAAGCAGTCATCAAAGCAAAAGGTGGCTACTTTGAAGAACCTAGAACATAAGACATATATTTTCAGTTGTTTCACACTTTTTTGTTAAGTATATAATTCCACATGTGTTAATTAATAATTTGATGCCTTCAGTGTGAATGTACAATTTTCATAGTCATGAAAATACAGAAAATCTTTAAATGAGAAGGTGTGTCCAAACTTTTGGTCTGTACTGTATATACTTTTTTTTAGTTTTTCCAAGGGCTGGCATCATCGGGAGCATGGGCGTGTTTTGATGAGTTTAACCGTATTGAGCTGGAGGTGTTGTCCGTGGAGGCCCAACAGATTCTCCGCATCCAGAGAGCCATCCAGATGAAGATGGACATGTTCAACTTCGAAGGAACAGAACTGAAGTTTAACCCAAATTGCTTCGTAGCCATTACCATGAATCCTGGCTCCGCGGGACGTTCTGAGCTGCCGGATAACCTCAAGGTAAAGAGTCCCAGTGCCTTGCATCGGGTCCTTCCACAACATTTCTATAGGATTCAGCTCAGGACTATGACTCGGCCATTCCAAAACTTTGTTTATTCAACCATTCTTTTGTAGAACGACTTGTGTCTTTGGGCCATTGTCTTGCTGCATGACCCACGTTTTCTTGAGATTCAGTACATGAACTGATATCCTGATATTTTCCTTTAGCATTTGCTGATAGATTTTAGAATTCATTGTTCCATCAATGATGGCAGCTGTCCTTGGCCAAGTGCAGCAAAACAGGCCCAAAGCATGTTACGATTACCATCTTTGTGTTTCATAGATGATAGGAGGTTCTTATGCTGTAATGCAGTATTTTCTTTCTGCAAACATATAGCTTCTCACTTAAAATCTCTATCTTGGCCTCATCCTTCCACAAAGCATTATTCCAGTTACCTATTGATGTGCCCAGGTGAGTTTTAGCAGTGACATTTTAAATCGCATTGCCTTTCTCCTTGCAATCCTGCCATGCTCGCCATTGTTGTTCATTGTCCTTCTGATGGTGGACTCATGAACAATTACATTAGCTAATGTGAGGAGAGGCCTTTAGTTGCTTAGAGGTTACCTTGAGTTCCTTTGTGACCTCACAGACTGATGTAGCTTTAAGTCAAATTTATGCAGTAATACAGAAATTTTTGAGGGGTTCACAAACTTTCAAGTAAATACTAGGTTTACAAAAGAAACATAAGATTTCATCAAAGGGATTATTCTCCCCCAAACCTATATGAGATTGTACATTTCCTATGTATAATCACAACACCTGATGCCCTCATTTCTGCAAGCTCCTTAATATTGATGTCCCGTTCTCCTCCTATTTTCCAAAATGGACACAGTAGAGGTGTGGAGAGAGATTTGGAAAGTGTTAAAGGAGTATTCCCATCTCCAAGATTCTATCCCAATATGTAATAGGTGTAATAATAATATTAATAGCAAATACCTCCAATTGGAAATGTAGTATAGTTCTTCTGATTAGCTATGTCGCTTAACCCATGTGCAGGGCATAGCAGTAGCTTAGGTATCCATGGTTACGACCACTAGCAAGTAACTAACTGTTACTATGAGTGCTCGTAACCATGGATACCTAAGCTACTGCAATGTCCTGCACATGGGTTTAAGCAACATAGCTAATCAGAAGAACTATACTACATTTCTAATTGGAGATATTTGCAAACATTATTATTATTACACCTATTACATATTGGGACAGGATCTTGGAGATGGGAATACACCTTTAACCACACTTTGACTGACTTTCCTCTGATGTGGAATAGACACATCACTTTTAGGTCTGGGGTGGAGGATAGTGTAAATGGACATAATGGGTTCCCCGGCTCTATGCCTAGTTTACAGTAATTTAGTTTCATTTGTTGACTGACCCATCTGGTTTGCGCATTTCAGGTTCTTTTCCGGACTGTAGCAATGATGGTCCCCAACTATGCTCTGATTGCGGAGATCTGCCTTTATTCTTATGGTTTTCTGCACGCTAAACCTCTCTCGGTGAAGATGGTAATGACTTACCGGCTGTGCTCGGAGCCGCTCTCGTCCCAGTTCCATTATGATTATGGGATGCGTGCAGTAAAGGCTGTGCTGACCGCTGCTGGCAATCTGAAGCTGAAATTCCCCCATGAAAATGAGGATATTCTTGTAAGTTCTGAACTGTTGGTCGCTTTACATCTCGTATAGGATAGCATTACCATCTTACCGAGAAGCATTTGGATCACAAAAATTAGATCTGTATGATTTTATAGTAGCAGACAGAGACTTGCAAATAATTTCTGTACATTACTGTTCCTGGCTTGTTAGATCTCATCTGTGCAAAAGTGTCAAAACTATAGTTGTTAAACACGTAGCTTGTTCATCTTATGGGACAGTTTTGATTTTTAACTTAAACACATGTATTTTAGGCTAAAAATCATTTTAACAATTGGGTTTTATTAAAAACGTTGCATCGCTTGGCTTTCACCGGCTTTTTGATTCCCTGCACATTCAATTTTGATGAGGTCTGTGGTCATAAATAAACTGAGAGGAGCTCAGAAAAAGACAGATAAAACATTTACAAACTCCCCGTCAGCCAGCAAAAACGAGTTCACTGACAGTATCTCACTTAACTCATTCTGCAGCCAGCAATTAACAGTGCAACACAGAGGCCACATGTATTCCCTATGGAAAAACAATTCTGCAGCATATTTTAGTGCAACTCAGCAGCGTTCCATTCCTCTTTTATCATTCCTGGAAATGTAGGAATTAATTGAAATCTGTCAATAACGAGTCCCCTACACAGTCTGACAATGTCACCACTGTTTGGGCGCAGTCAGATTGTATAGGGTTGTCCCCTATATAGATTATATATACATTATATATCATTTACACATACCTTTCCAGGAGGTATAACAGAGGGACGATACAATGTAGAGTTTTAGGAAAAGAGGTTTCATCCTTATTTTTTGGAGAATACTATTCTTTACTAATACAGACATACCACAAGAACTGACTGCTCCTTTGTAATGGGGTTCTTCACTTTTAATATTGTTTCATGTCATATTGTATATGAATTATTTTATCATTTAATCCTTTTTCATTCTATTTAGCTCTTGCCGTCAATTAAGGATGTAAACGAACCCAAATCTTTGTCTCCTGATATTCCTCTGTTCAATGGGATTACCAGCGACCTGTTCCCTGGCATTCAACTTCCGAAAGCCGACTATAAGGTATTAAAATATAATAGTGTCTTAAAGGGGTTTTCCAAGACTTAAAGAGGACTTGTCCCTCGCCATAAATATGTAAATGCCGCTGTTCTCCTGACTCCGGCATGGTTTTTCTTTTCTTCCTGCTCCTCTCCGTTCCTGACATCTGTCACTCTCCTCTAGCCCTTTAAGCCAACTGGGCAAGGCCTTCCTGAAGACTCCCACAGAGAGGACTTGATGACCACGCCCACTTGGCTATTAAAATTATGAACTAGATTTCTATAAAGAGGCTATATCTCAGGAATGGAGAGGCGCAGGAGCAAAAGAAAACACCGGATTCAGGAGAACAGCGGCATTTACACCAGGTAATAAAATTGCATATTAATGGCAAGTGATAGGTCCTATATAGCTGGCCAGCTATCATTTGGATGACAGTTATCTTTCCCGGCTCCCCCATATTCAGGAATGCTCGCTCCTGTTTTCTCTATGACCGAGTCGCTGCCAGAATCTTATGGCAGCTGCTAATTTCAGGGTCAGAAAATAAGGATCGGGTGATTAAATTCCAACCGCCCGATTTTTATGTCCCCCAACATAATCTGTCATGAGGCCCCCATACACAGTAGATGGTAGACCAATCCCATTGAATTCACCCGATCCTGATCCACTGCTTTGGAATTGGGTTACATGACCTTGTCACTCATCGTCCGGTCCCATTAGTGCAACCTGGGCAGCTGCACAGGGGCACCAGAGGTAAGGGGGCTCACCTATACCTCCAATGCAAGATGATCTGATGTAGAAAAAAAAATGGTTAAAACATCTGTGAGTGATTTATCACTAGTTTAGTTGTAGGTTATGGAGAATTTTTTATTAGATGAATGAATCGATTCGCAGGAGACTAATCCAATGACCAGGTGTCATGGGTGCGTCAGATGTGACAGACAGTCGCCCTGCAGTTGGTTGCAGGAGATCCCTTCGTTTGGCATTCCAGACATCTTCTTAGCGGTCTCACTGTAGGACCCAGCGGCTACCTCCCTCCTGTTCTAACTGACAATCAGGCCTGGGTGTTTAAATACTTCCTGGTTGCTACACAGAGGTGCCAGTGATATTCACATGACCCCTTGTGAAGGCTTGGAGCAAGTGCAGTTCTTACTTCCTCTCTGGTGCTAAGAGGATGTGTGTGCCATCTCTCTGAAGTCGACTCAAGCTAAGCTACTTCCCCTGTGTCTGTCTCCCCTTGCTGTCTTTAGTTGTCAGTGGGGATCGACTAGTGCTCACCCCCCCTTCCCTATCCAGGGCCAAGCGCTAAGGAAATACAGGGATAGGTTCCTGTGCGGCAATTGGTGAGGAACCAATATAGAGTCGGTAGGGGAGACAGGGTGATTGCAGATCAGCCTAGGAGGTCTCCATTTCCCCCTTTCCCTAGTATCTGGGCTCCCTTCCCCTCATCCCTTTGTGTCGCACTTTGTCTTTCCTACACTGTGCGTGACATCAGGTCAGTGGTGGGCACTGAATGAGACCCCTGAGAGCCACCTTATTTCTTCCTGCCCCCCCGGCTCTTCTTCACATTAGCCGGCCTGGCATGACGTTATGGTTGCAGCATGATGTACACCAGGCCATATAATCAGAAGAGGAGCCGGGGATGCCGGCAGCTAAGAGGCGGCTCTCAGGGGTCCCGTCCAGCTTCCACAGAATACTGATCTGGGTCCTGAAAATGTATTCTCCCACCTCTAATTGGATCCACTGTAAACAGACTGATGAAATATTTTACCTTCCTTTTGCTCAGGATTTACTGGAATGCGCACAGGAGAGCTGTGCTGGACACAACATCCAGCCCGAGAAGGTCTTCCTGGAGAACATGATCCAGACGTATGAGATGATGATTGTCAGACACGGGTAAGCTGTAGCTACAGAAGTCCATGGGACGGGGGATTTATTCTTCTCTGTTTCCATTTTATACAATGGACCATGCTGCATTTTGTTTATCCCGTACAGTTTTATGTTGGTTGGAGAGCCGTTCTCTGGAAAAACGAAGGTCCTCCACGTCCTCGCTGATACGCTGTCTCTTATGAATGAGCGAGGGTGCGAAGAAGAAAAAGTGATTTACCGGACAGTGAACCCTAAAGCCATCACCATGGGGCAGCTGTTCGGGCAGTTTGATCCAGTGTCACATGAGGTTCGTCTATGATTGGAATTATTGTTTATAATACTAATATCTTTGCTGAAAATGGGAAAATCTCCCCTTTTATGGCTTATGGACATGGTAGAAGGGGTTCCTTCAGAGACATAGACCCCAGCCATACATTGCCGGGCAATCATTTTATTATGACTTACTCCCTGTTTGCACAAAAATTTTATTTTCCTCATCAGACATGGAAGCAACAAATTGTATTATTTATGCCAGAAATTAGCATAAATTTGCATACTTCCAGCCACATTCTGACTAGACTGTGTCTGGCCTCACTCAATACACTTGCTTTGAGTGAGGTCACGCACTTCTAGTTGGCATGTGACCGCATATATGCAAATCACTTACTTGCGGTCTCTCCCGGTGCCGGCACATTCACTTCAATAGGGGCCACGTGTAGTCAATACATGTGTATCATCAATATCATAATCCCAGGCGTTCCCTTTAATAATCCTTTCAATTGTGGGATTGTATTGGATTTTATGGGAAGAGCAATTTTATTGATGCGTCTCCTTTTGCAGTGGACCGATGGGATAGTCGCTAATACTTTCCGGGAGTTTGCGTTATCTGAGACCCCGGAAAGAAAATGGGTTATCTTTGATGGACCTATTGATACGCTAGGGATAGAAAGTATGAACACAGTCCTAGATGATAATAAAAAGGTAACTCTCTATTTTACTTTGTGAAAACTTTTTTTTTTAAATTTAACCACTTCCCGACCACCCACTGTAGATAAACGTCGGCGCTGCCAGGGCTCTGTGCAGCGCGGACGCTTAAAAACGGTGGGTGGTCCCGCAGCGCTCAGCACCCCGAGGGTCCTGCAAGCGCTACGGGTGCGGTGCAGAGCGATAGCTCTGACAGGGAACATGATCGGGACCTGATTGGATCAGGTCCCAGTGATGTTAACCCTTTGCTGTCTTCTATATGCCGCGATCTATAGTGATCGCGGCATATAGAAGACAGCAGGAGGAGAAGGGGGTCTTCTACTTACCTCTCCGACGACCCCTGATACCTTCCAGGACCTGACGTTGCTATGGCAGCTGGAGGTCACATGACCGCCTCCAGATCTGCCATATATGGTGTCCTGCCAGGCTCAGCCTGCAGCTGAAGCCTGGCAGGAGACTCTGACTGTGAAACAGTCAGCAAAGATCTCATGTAATGTAATATATGTCTATTACATTACATGAGATCAGTGATCAGAAAAATAAAAATTAATGTCCCATACAGGTACTAAGTAAAAATGTAAAAAAAAAGTAACAAAAAATGTTTTCAAACTACTAAAAAAAAAAATCACAAAATAAATAAATAAAATCTTAAACCGATAAATCCGTATATTTATGCAAAAACAAAAAAAGTACACATATTTGGTATCTCTGCATCTGAAACAACCCGAGCTATAAAACTGTCACACTATTTAACTCCTTCTGCGCACAACGTAATAAAAATAAATAAAAAACGGAGCATGACACATGACTGTCGGCCCAAATATGGAAAAATTATAGCTCTCAAAATATGGCGACGCAAAAACTAGATTTTACAAAAAAAAGCGTCTTTTAGTGTGTTACAGCTGTCAGTCATAAAAACCCGATATAAATCTGCTATCTCTGTAATCGCACCGACCCGAAGAATAAAGTAATCTCTTCACTTATACCGCACGAGGAACGGCGTAAAAAATAAATAAAACCAATTCTTCACCTGCTACTGATTTGTTTATTATGTCTCCCAATGTGCTCACCACACATCTAGATAAGTTCCCTAAGGGGTCTAGTTTCCAAAATGGTGTCACTTGTGGGGGGTTTCCACTGTTTAGGCACATCAGGGACTCCCCAAATGCGACATGGCGTCCGCTAATTATTCAAACAAATTTTACATTCAAAAAGTCAAATGGCGCTCGTTCCCTTCCGAACCCTGCAGTGTACCCAAATAGTGGTTTTCCCCCACATATGGGGTATCGGCATACTCAGGAGAAATTGCACAGCAAATTTAATGGTGCAATTTCTCCTGTTATCCTTATGATAATGCAAAATTAGGGGATGAAAAACATTTTTTGTGGGAAAAATGTGAAAATTTTATTTTTACGGCTCAATATTATAAACTTCTGTGAAGCACCTAGGGCAGCAAGGTGCTCACCACACATCTAGATAAGTTCCCTAAGGGGTCTAGTTTCCAAAATGGTGGCACTTGTGGGGGGGTTTCCATTGTATAGGCACATCAGGGGCTCCCCAAATGCAACATGGCGTCTGCTAATTATTCAAGCAAATTTTACATTCAAAAAGTCTAATGGCGCTCGTTCCCTTCCGAACCCTGCAGTGCGCCCAAACAGTGGTTTTCCCTCACATATGGGGTATCAGCGCGCTCAAGAGAAATTGCACAAAAAATTTAGGGGTTCATTTTTTCCTGTTACCCCTGCAAAAATAAAAAAAAATTGGGTCTAAAGTAATATTTTTGTGAAAAAAGTTAAATGTTCATTTTTTTCTTCCACATTCCAAAAATTCCTGTGAAGCACCTGAAGGGTTAATAAAGTTCTTGAATGTGGTTTTGAGCACCTTGAGGGGTGCAGTTTTTAGAATGGTGTCACTTTTGGGTATTTTCTGTCATAAAGACCCCTCAAAGTGACTTCAAATATGATGTGGTCCCTAAAAAAATGTTTTTGTAAATTTTGTTGGAAAAATGAGAAATCGCTGGTCAACTTTTAACCCTTATAGCTCCCTAACAAAAAAAAATTTGGGTTCCAAAATTGTGCTGATGTAAAGTAGACATGTGGGAAATGTTATTTATTAACTATTTTGTGTGACACATCTCTCTGATTTAAGGGCATGAAAATTCAAAGTTTGAAAATTGCAAAATTTTCAACATTTTCGCCAAATTTCCGATTTTTTTCACAAATAAACGCAAGTGATATCGAAGAAATTTTACCACTATCATGAAGTACAATATGTCACGAAAAAACAGTCTCAGAATCAGCGGGATCCGTTGAAGCGTTCCAGAGTAATTACTTCATAAATTGACAGTGGTCAGAATTGAAAAAATTGGCCCGGTCGCTAAGGCAAAAACAGGCTCTGGCGCAAAGTGGTTAAACAATTCTCGACTGCCCATATGATGATGCCATGTGTTTGGAAGCTTCTAATAGTTTTTTGGGCAACATCTGAGTTAATTAGAGACACACCTGTGGATGTATTTTAATGCACACCTGAAACACACTGCTTCTTTGTGTAGCATCATGGGAAAGTGTAAATAAATCAGCCAAGATATCAGGAAGAGAATTGTGGACTTGCACAAGTTTGGCTCATCCTTGGGTACAATTTCAAGATATCTGAAGGTGCCTCGTTCATCTGTACAAACAATTATATGCAAGTACAAACAAGATTGGAATGTCCAGCCATCATACCACTCAGGAAGGAGACGGGTTCTGTGTCCCAGAGATGAACGTGCTTTGGTCCGACATGTGCATATCAACCCCAGGACAAAAGCAAAAGACCTTGTGAAGAGGATGGCAGAAGCTAGTAAGATTGTCAGAGTGACAATTCACAGTGAAACGAGTACTGTATCAACATGGGCTGAAAGACCACTCTGCCAGGAAGAAGCCATTACTCCAAAAGAAACATAACAAATCCAGATTAATGTTTGCAAATGCACACAGGAACAAAGACCTTAATTTTTGGAGACATGTCCTGTGGTCTGATGAAACTAGAATTGAACTTTTTGTGCATAATGACCATCGTTAAGTTTGGAGGAAAAAGGGAGAAGCTTAGAAGCCTAAGAACACCATCCCAACTGTGAAACACGGGGGTGGCAGCATCATGTTGTGGGGTTGCTTTGCTGCAAGAGGGACTTGGTCCACATCACAAAATACGTAGTTGACTTCATGAGAAAAGAAGATTATGTTGTCAATACTGAAGCAACATCTCAAGACATCAGCCAGGAAGTTAAAGCTTGAGCAGAAATGGGTCCTCCAAATGAGCAATGACCGGAAGCATACTGCCAAAATGGTAACAAAGTGGCTTAACCCCTTCGTGACCAAACCAATTTTTTTAAATCTGACCAGTGTCACTTTATGTAGTAATAACTCTGGAATAACATATCCCATAGCTTTTGAGACTGTTTTTTGTGACACATGATACTTTATAATAATGGTAAATTTAGGCTGATATGGTTTGTGTTTATTTATAAAAATATCAGAAACTTGGCAAAAATGTCTTAAAAATTGCACTTTTCAAACTATGATTGATTATGCCTTTAATCCCAATAGTCATACCACACAAAAACAGTACTAAATAACATTTCCCTCATGTCTGCTTTACATCAGCACCATTTGTAAAATGTTGTTTTGTTTTATTAGCATTTTAGAAGATTTAAAAATGTAGCAGTTATTTTTCATTTTTTTCAAGGAAATTTACAAAACTTATTTTTATAGGGACTTGTTCAGTTTTGAAGTGACTTTGAGGCTGCGTGCCCACTGTGCGTTTTTCAAGCGTTTTTGCTGCGGAATTTTCGAAGCGAAAATGCTTAAATGCTTGGTAATGCGTGCCCCATGGTCCTCAATGATAACCCGCATGTGCTGTGTGTTGGTATATGCAACAGTTGTGGACTTCTTTGTTTGTGTGAAGGAGGACTTTATGCTGATCTGACAGATGGCGATGTTGTGTAAAGTTTCCTTGTTTACTGTATTGTAAAAGAAAAAAGTCTCTCTTGTATTTTCTATTTTGTTCTTACTTCCTGGTGCAGTACTGTGTAACTGTGCGTTTTTTCCTTTACCCCATGTTCTGAGAAGTAAAAGCTTGTTATCCCCTGTAATCTGCTCTGTGAAGTTTTATACTGCAACTGTGGGTATCCAGAAGCTGTGCAACACTGTGCACATGCTGCTGAAATTTACGCTGCGGATTATCATTGCGGAAAAATCTGAAGCATATCCATTAATTTTGCGGAAACGCGGCATAATTCCCGCCATTGACTTCCATTGAATTGCATAATTTCTTAATGACTACATGTACACATGTGGATATTAAGTGATTCAATGTGTGGTTGGTACCCAGGTCTGGAGAAGAGGAGACTCTCCTCCAGACCCGGGTACCATAGTACCTGTAGATAAAAAAGAATAAAATAAAAAATAACATTATACTTACCTTCTCATGGCCCCCGGTCTCCTGTATGGTGCGTCCGGTGTCTTCGGCGGCTCGTGGTGGTGTAAAAGGACCTTCCATGATGTCAATTAGTCATGTGACAGGTCACGTGACCATTGATGTCGGAGGTCGCTTGACCTGTCACATGACTAAATGACGTCATGGAAAGTCCTTTTACACCATCGCGAGCCTCCCTTTGACACCGGACGCACTGGAGAAGGAGACCGGGGGCTATCGGAAGGCGAGTAGAATGTTTTTTTTGTTTACCATTTTTATTCTTTTTTTTAACTATTAACTTGGTCACACTATATAAATCCATGCCGGTTGCATGGATTTATATAGTGTGACCAAGTTGTCAAGCACTTTTCCAACTGATGCTAAAATCGCTTGGAAAAGCGCTTGACAACCCGCATGCAAAAATGCATGCAAAAACGCTTGACAAACGCTTCTACCTGGCGGGAAAAACGCATGTAAAATCCGCATGCATTTTTCCTGCCAGGGAGATACAGAAAAAATCCGGAGCATTTTTGCTTCGTGGGCACTTAGCCTGCGAGTCTTATATGTTGGAAACCACCCAAAAGTGTTACCATTTTAACCCCTTTAAAGCCCATGATGTACTAATACGCGTCTGTGCCCTGGGCTTTAAGAGCCTGACCTGTATTAGTACGTCACCGCGATCGCGCGCGCACACAGGCGATCGCCGCCGGGTGTCAGCTGATTGTCACAGCTGACACCCGGTACTATGTGCAGGGAGTGGTTCCGCACCGCTCCCAGCACATTAACCCCCGCAATGCTGCGATCGAAGTCGATCGCAGCATTGCGGAGGCAAGGGGAGGTGATCGGTATACTCACCTCCTCTTCCGGCCTCCAGCGCTGTCTGCCGCGGCTTCCCGGGTGTTGCCATGACTACCCGATGTCGTCATGACAACATCCGGGTCACCAGACAGCAGTAAGATTGTTTGGACATGTGCAGTGCATCTCCAAACTATCTTCTCCCTGTCCAGCGCTGACAGCCTGCATGGCACAGGGATGGTGCTCCATCCCTATGCTGTGCAGGCGATCAGAATAAAAAAAGTGAAAGTCCCACAGTGGGACAAAGTAAAAAAGTGTAAAAACTCCCAGAAAGTGAAAAAAAAAAAAAAAAAATTGTAAAAATATAAAAAAAAATAATCCACTAAAAATATAATGTACCCATCAATAAATATTATTATGAAAAAACAAACAATAAAAGTACACATGTTTGGTATCGCCGCGTCCGTAACGACCTGGACTATAAAACTGTTCCACTAGTTAACCCCTTCAGTGAACACGGTAAAAAATAAAAATAAAAAACAAAGCAAAAAACAATGCTTTATCATCATACCGCCATGCAAAAAATGGAATAACACGCGATCAAACAGACGAATATAAATAAAAATGGTACCGCTGAAAACGTCATCTCGTCCCGCAAAAAGCAAGCTGCCATACAGATCCATCATCCGAAAAATCAAAAAGTTACAGCTCTCAGAATAAAGCAATGCAAAAAAATATTTTTTTTTATAAAATAGCTTTTATTGTGTAAAAGCGCCAAAACATAAAAAACAATATAAATGTGGTACCGCTGTAAACGTACTGACCCGAAGAATAAAGCTACCTTATCAATTTTACCACACCCGGAGCAGAATAAAAAAAAACAAAAAAAAAATTCCTGAATTGTTGGTTTTTGTTTATTCTGTCTCCCAAAAGCTGGAATAGAAAGTGATCAAAAAATGTCACATGCCTGAAAATGGCACCAATAAAAACGCCAACTCATCCCGCAAAAAACAAGCCGCCACATGACTGTCGGCCAAAATATGGCAATGCAAAAACTAGATTTTACAAAATATGTGTCTTTTAGTGTGTGACAGCTGTCAATCATAAAAACCCAATATGATTCTGGTATCGCTGTAATCGCACCGACCCAAAGAATAAAGTAATCTCATCACTTATACCGCACGAGGAACGGCGTAAAAAATAAACGTATAAAGTATTTTTTTTTCCACTTTTTCATTTTTACGAATCAATTTGTGAAGCACCTGAGGGTTCCAAGTGCTCACTATGCATCTAGATAGGTGCCTTGGGGGGTCTAGTTTCCAAAATGGGGTCACTTGTGGGGAGCTCCAATGTTTAGGCACACAGGGGCTCTCCAAACGCAACATGGTGTCCGCTAACAATTTGAGCCGATTTTCCATTCAATTTGTTAGAGGACACCATGTTGCGTTTGAAGAGCCCCTGATGTGCCTAAACAGTGGAGCTACCCCACAAGTGACCCCATTTTGGAAACTAGACCCCCCAAGGCACCTATCTAGATGCATAGTGAGCACTTGGAACCCTCAGGTGCTTCACAAATTGATTCGTTAAAATGAAAAAGTGGAAAAAAAAAAACTTTTTCATTTTTACGAATCAATTTGTGAAGCACCTAGGGGTTCCAAGTTCTCACTATACATCTAGATAGGTGCCTTGGGGGGTCTATTTTCCAAAATGGGGTCACTTGTGGGGGAGCTCCACTGTTTAGGCACATTAGGGACTCTCCAAACGCAACATGGCGTCCGCTAATTATTCAAGCAAATTTTACAATCAAAAAGTCAAATGGCGCTCCTTCCCTTCCGAGCCCTGCCGTGCGCCCAAACAGTGGTTTTTCCCCACATATGGGGTATCTGCGTGCCCAGGGGAAATTGCACAACAAATTTTGGGGTCCATTTTTTCCTGTTACCCCTGCGAAAATAAAAAAAAATTGGGTCTAAAGTAACATTTTTGTGAAAAAAGTTAAATGTTCATTTTTTTCTTCCACATTCCAAAAATTCCTGTGAAGCACCTGAAGGGTTAATAAAGTTCTTGAATGTGGTATTGAGCACCTTGAGGGGTGCAGTTTTTAGAATGGTGTCACTTTTGGGTATTTTCTGTCATATAGACCTCTCAAAGTGACTTCAAATGTGATGTGGTCCCTAAAAAAATGGTTTTGTAAATTTTGTTGGAAAAATGAGAAATCGCTGGTCAACTTTTAACCCTTATAGCTCCCTAACAAAAAACAATTTTGGTTCCAAAATTGTGCTGATGTAAAGTAGACATGTGGGAAATGTTATTTATTAACTCTTTTGTGTGACATATCTCTCTGATTTAAGGGCATAAAAATTAAAATTTTGAAAATTGCAAAATTTTCAAAATTTTCGTTTTTTTCAAAAATAAACGCAAGTGATATCGAAGAAATTTTACCACAATCATGAAGTACAATATGTCACGAAAAAACAGTCTCAGAATCAGGGGGATCCGTTGAAGCGTTCCAGAGTAATTACCTCATAAAGTGACAGTGGTCAGAATTGAAAAAATTGGCCCGGTCATTAACGTGCAAACCACCCTCGGGGGTAAAGGGGTTAAACACTGCACCCCTCAACGTATTTAAAATTGCTTTCATATAGTTCATTAACCCTTCTGGTTCTTTTCAGGAAGTAATGGAAAGTGGAATGACAAGAATGAATAAGTTTATTTTTACAATCTAGATTTTGATAACTTCTGAACAGGCAATTATAGCCGGCATACTTTAAAGGTAGTTATTTGGCCATGAGCTGCCAAGGCAAACATCAGGACCACACAATCAAGATATCAAGGTGCCGATAAAGTTAAAAGGAAGCCCCCACACTGTGTTAACTATTTAGATTCTATAATCACTATTGACAACAGAATCGAAGGGGTTAAACGTCCATGGTCTGTGCCAACACTGATCATGGCTGATGCAGCAAGTTGTCAGCTATAATGTACAGGTGACAGCTACAGGATAGTCACCTGTCGGGGAACGCTAGTCTCTTATATTGCAGATCAGTAAAAAGACGTCTATTGGTCAATAAGGGGTTAAGGATAACAAAGTCAATGTTTTGGAGCGGCCATCACAAAGCCCTGATCTTAGTCCTATTGAAAATGTATGGGCAAAGCTGAAAAGGCTGCGAGCAAGACGACCTACAAACCTGGATCAGTTACACCAGTTGTGTCAGGAGAAATAGGCCCAAATTCTGACCTAAGAGTATGTGCCCACGTAGCGTTTTACAAGCGTATATGCTGCGGACTTTCCTCAGGGTAAACGCTTGTGAAACGCTAGGTAATCTGCCCCCTATGGTCCCCAAGGGGAATCCGCAAGTTCTATGCCCATGCTGCGGATTTTTCTGCAGCGTTTTTGATGCGCGCAATAATCCACAGCATGTCAATTAATTTTGCGTTTCCACAAGCGGAATTGCCTTTGCAATGCAATAAAAAACACAAGGCAATTCCGCATGTGGAAAACGCGCGATAAACGCAGGATAAACGCGCGTGGAATTCCGCATGCGTTTTTCCGGGAGAGGACATGCGGAAATGAAGCAGAAATTTTCTGCTTCATTTCCACAACGTGGGCACATAGCCTTATATTGTGAGAAGCTTGTGGGAGGAAATCCCAAATGTTTCACCCAAGTCATTCACTTTAAGGACAATGGTACCAAATACTAATGAAATGGATGGAAAGTTTTGACTTTGTTTTAAGCATTTTTATTACTTACTGCATTCTCGCTCTCTCATTATTCTGGCATTTGGCAAATATTACAAATGATGGTAATCCTAATTGACCTAAAACAGGAAAGGTTTATTCTGATTTCATGTCAGATATGGAGAGAAACATGCATATACTGTGTGTCTTTTTATATAGTGTATGGAAACTTCTGGTTTCAACTGTATATGAGATATTGAAATGTAATTGGTCATATTGTAATTTATTTTGAATGAAGTAAGTGAATTCCCACATTAATTTGACATTATATAATAATGTCTTTATATTTAAATAAATCTCAAGTGATTTCAACAATACAACAGGATGTTATTTTCTTATAATAAAAAAATTAAAATAAAAAATTCTATTGTGGTGTTAATTTTGTAATATTGATTTCTTTATCTGTTTCATTTATGTCTCAGTGTTTGAAAAAGGCCTTTTGCATAAGGCTGAAACGTTACATTGAATTTTGGGATTTCTTTATGAAATAAAGAATTGCATTATCATTCTGAATATTTGAGTGCCGAGTATCTATATATACACTGGCATGCCAGGCATGTCAATCTCCACAAGGAGAAAAATGACCCTTTAGATCCCAGTGAGAAGCCTCTCATACAGTCAAATCGGATCTCATGCTTTGTACTGACGAGGAGCAATACCCTGAAACACCGTGGCTGCAAATTGAGATTCTGGTTTGGCTTTTATCCCAAGTCATGTGACAAGGCTCGTTAAAGGGTCGATATTGACTTTTAGGATTGCTACTTCCAATAGACTTGTCACTTATCTCACTTTTAGCAAATCAGAATATACCGTAGATCATATATAATAGAAATAATCATTATCCACTGTCTGTCTTTCCAAAAGTGATAATAGGAAGTGCAGCCATATCGGTTGTGACCTTTGAATTAATTTCTCAGAAACAGACAGTGAACAGTCATTTTGTCAGGATGTTATATCAATGACTAAGTCAGTAGTTTCCAAGAAGCTGCTTTAAAATTGACAAACTACTTCTTCCTATTTTTGCAGCGGTGCAATATTGCCATCTTATTAGAGAAGAGCAGTTAAAGAGAATGTGTTATCAAACAATAACCAATTGTTTAAATTACCTTTTTACATGAAATTTATTATTTTTTTTTTACTTTTTTTTCACTATAGTAACCATGTAAACTAAAAAAACACACCCACAGATCCTGCAATTATCACCCTGGCCAAAATTAGTTTCATATTTCCTGTTGTATGCAGAAGATTTTTCAGCAGTTTTATTATCATGACTGAAAATGACAATGAAAGATGACACCTCTATATAAAGCAGATAAAGTAGCCACCATTCACAAGAAATGATAGTCACAGCTCACCTCCTCACCCTTCCTTCACAATGAGTCTATTCTTAGGAATAGTGGCCAGTGTGAAAATTGTAAGACTTCAGGATTGGCTTTTTTGATTGTGATGTTAAAAAGTGAAATTCTAAAAAAATGACATTTACAGTAAATTTAATGTAATCCCTTCTCACCATGGACAGTTTTAGTTTTTGGGCTTTTTCTTTGTTCCTCTCCTTCTTTCTCCCCTTTCGTGTGACATAGCTGTATGAGGGCTGTTTTTTTTACCCTACAATATACTGGAAAACTGGAACAAAAATTCCAAGTGAAGTTAAATGGGATTGCGTTTTTCATTGTATTTGGGTTTTGTTTCTAAGGTTTCATTGTGCAGTGAAAATGACCTGTGAACATGATTCTTCACGTCGAGCAAACTTGAAAAACCAGATATCAAACTTGTATAGTTTTATTTTGATGGTGAAAATATTTCAGAGATTCGGTCGATAGAGCTTTATGAGGGCTTGTTAATTGCTGAGGTTTTCATTAATAACATTTTTTGGGTTATATACGATGTTTCAATCCCACTTTTTCATGTACCAACATGGCAGCCATGGGGGCGGTCAGCAGGCTCATGGTTGCCACTGAAATCCATAAGCAGCACTTTCACTTAGTGAAGGGGGGTGGAAGGCAACATCCCATGGGCATCCAAAATGGTGAACCTCTGGGACATCGCACCTTAACTACCACGGTCAGGGATTTACTGCAGCATCTAAGGGGTTAACAGCAGCAACCAGAGCTGCTCTAATAGCGGCTTTTACAGACAAATACCGGCAGTATAACACAGCTGGAATCTGCAGGTATATTGCGGGTTGAGTTGCAGAGTCCACTCCACACACTCGCACCCAACATGCACTATACATGTAGGGCAGATAGGGGTTAAACAACAGAGGACACGTTCCTTTTAAGCACTTAAGAATTTATTTATTTTTTACTTTGCAGATAGTATACTGGCATATGCTCTGTACTTAAAAGGAATGTCTGCATTAGTTAATGTCTTTTTGTTAGAAGGGCCCCAATATGCTGACTAAAGGATGATCTGTTGCTGGCAATCTCGGCGATAAGCCATTTGTTGAAAAATCTGGCAACAAGCATTTAATTCTCCTGCACTGCCACCAAAGGAAACAGGAGGTACTGCACAGTATCCAGTGAAATCAATAAGCTGACTATGTAATGAATGAAGTACTGGGACCTTCAAAGTGGGAATGACTCCATGTAACTGCTCTCTAGTCTGCATAAAATGGGTTCAGGTTTACAACGGAGAATCCCCACTATTAACCTGTATAGTGCCCCAAGTATGTGCAAGTGGTTTCTAAACCAGACAACCTCATTAAGTCTCATAACACCTTTGTCAATAAACAGGTATTCTCAAGTTACTAAGTTGCTTTAATTAGTTAAACAGCATGAAAATACACAAGTTTGCCACTGACTTGCTTTTTCTATCTGCTGTCATTCTCCTGCAATGAGAGCTTTTATCTTACATAGTGTAAAGCTCATTTCCTTGGAATTCAGCCACTAGTAGACCTTGGTAGAGAGTGTGCAGTAGTCACATTCCAGGAGAAAAGTTAATTCCTAACATACCGTTATCTCTGTCCAGCCCATTCATTTCTATACACCAGTTAGCTGCTCCCTGCCTTCTCCCTTTAGGCTTTTGACGAGATGCTCTTATCCATCCTGTAGAATCACAATTCCTGCACCCAGTATCTAGGCTCTCACTGTCTGTGGCTGTGTGCTTGCTCATCAGAGCTATCACTCAGGGAGAAGAGCCCGTCCTGCCAGAAATCAGGAAGTAAGGAGACTGCACAGCTCTGAGCTGCTCAAGAGATCACTTATGAAAACTCCTTTTAGGCATCAAACAGTTCCTTTGTTCAAATAGAAAGAATATAGATCTACATATTTTAGAATGTGTATGAACTACATGTCTGAAATAAAAATAAACGATTCTAATATATATATATATATATATATATATATATATATATATATATATATATATATATATATATATATATATATATATATATATATATATATACAGTACAGACCAAAAGTTTGGACACACCTTCTCATTTAAAGATTGTTCTGTATTTTCATGACTATGAAAATTGTACATTCACACTGAAGGCATCAAAACTATGAATTAACACAGGTGGAATTATATACTTAACACAAAAAATTTGGGAAACAACTGAAAATATGTCTTATATTCTAGGTTCTTCAAAGTAGCCACCTTTTAGCTTTGATAACTGATTTGCACACTTTTGGCATTCTCTTGATGAGCTTCAAGAGGTAGTCACTGGAAATGGTCTTCCAACAATCTTGAAGGAGTTCCAAGAGATGCTTAGCACTTGTTGGCCCTTTTGCCTTCACTCTGCAGTCCAGCTCACCCCAAACCATCTCGATTGGGTTCAGGTCTGGTGACTGTGGAGGCCAGGTCATCTGGCGTAGCACCCCATCACTCTCATTTTGGTCAAATAGCCCTTACACAGCCTGGAGGTGTGTTTGGGGTCATTGTCTTGTTCAAAAATAAATGATGGTCCAACTGAACGCAAACCGGATGGAATAGCATGCCGCTGCAAGATGCTGTGGTAGCCATGCTGGTTCAGTATGCCTTCAATTTTGAATAAATCCCCAACAGTGTCACCAGCAAAGCACCCCCACACCATCACACCTCCTCCTCCATGCTTCACGGTGGGAACCAGGCATGTAGAGTCCATCCGTTCACCTTTTCTGCGTTGCACAAAGACACGGTGGTTGGAACCAAAGATCTCAAATTTGGACTCATCAGACCAAAGCACAGATTTCCCCTGGTCTAATGTCCATTCCTTGTGTTCTTTAGCCCAAACAAGTCTCTTCTGCTTGTTGCCTGTCCTTAGCAGTGGTTTCCTAGCAGCTATTTTACCATGAAGGCCTGCTGCACAAAGTCTCCTCTTAACAGTTGTTGTAGAGATGTGTCTGCTGCTAGAACTCTGAGGAAGCCATACGGCGAGAGCGTGGGTTCGGGGATAGGCTGACGACCTGGTGCGGGCTGCACACACATGGGTATGCATTGTTTCTGACTGTTTCTCTGACTCTCTACTTTTTGGGGAAGCTCCTCTTATATTCATGCTTTTATTGCATGCCTAATACATTCTTTACTGAGGGCTCCCATGTATAGGTATCTCACCTGTCATTAGTGGCACATTATTGCAGGGACTGTGATTATACAATCTACTGGGTAATCTATTGCATAGAGCTTTTGCATGGAACATTGAATGGATTACTACTATTATTATTTATTTTTCTTTGCGCAAGACACCTGCACTTTATGATTCATTGGGGAGATTATTACATGGACCTCTGCACCTAATATTGTATGGACTACCAATATATGTTTAACCCCCCCCTTCCCCTTTTTTTTCTCTCTGCAAAGTGCCTGGTATAAGTACTGCCCCATTTTTGTCTAATAAATGCAGCTGATCTCTGCGACCTGTGTATGTGCTGTGTGACTGGGCACTTCAGCCCTCACTGGGTACCCATCTTTACATCTTAAACTGTATGTTAAATTATGTATGCAAGTTTTTAAGAAATTGAATTAATAAAAATTATGTTTTTTATCGCTAAACTCAATGTCCTTCTCTCTTTCTGCTAGAACTCTGTGTGGCATTGACCTAGTCTCTAATCTGAGCTGCTATTAACCTGCGATTTCTGAGGCTGGTGACTCGGATAAACTTATCCTCAGAAGCAGAGGTGACTCTTGGTCTTCCTTTCTTGGGGCGGTCCTCATGTGAGCCAGTTTCTTTGTAGCGCTTGATGGTTTTTGCAACTTCACTTGGGGACACTTTCAAAGTTTGCCCAATTTTTCGGACTGACTGACATTTATTTCTTAAAGTAATGATGGCCACTCGTTTTTCTTTAATTAGCTGCTTTTTTCTTGCCATAATACAAATTCTAACAGTCTATTCAGTAGGACTCTCAGCTGTGTATCCACCTGACTTCTGCACAACTGATGCTCCCAACCTAATTTATAAGGCAAGAAATTCCACTTATTAAACCTGACAGGGCACACCTGTGAAGTGAAAACCATTTCCGGTGACTACTTCTTAAAGCTCATCAAGAGAATGCCAAGAGTGTGCAAAGCAGTCATCAAAGCAAAAGGTGGCTACTTTGAAGAACCTAGAATATAAGACATATTTTCAGTTGTTTCACACTTTTTTGTTAAGTATATAATCCTACATGTGTTAATTCATAGTTTTGATGCCTTCAGTCCAAAATTTATCCAAAATTAATGGGTATGCTTCAGATTTTTCCGCAATGATAATCCACAGCGTAAATTTCCGCAGCATGTGCACAGTGTTGCACAGCTTCTGGATACCCACAGTTGCAGTATAAAACTTCACAAAGCAGATTACATGGGATAACAAGCTTTTACTTCTCAGAACATGAGGTAAAGGAAAAAACGCACAGTCACACAGTACTGCATCAGGAAGTAAGAACAAAATAGAAAATACAAGAGAGACTTTTTTTCTTTCACAATACAGTAAACAAGGAAACTTTACACAACATCGCCATCTACTGTCAGATCAGCATAAAGTCCTCCTTCACACAAACAAAGAAGTCCACAACTGTTGCATATACCAACACACAGCACATGCGGGTTATCAGTGAGGACCATGGGGCACGCATTACCAAGCGTTTAAGCGTTTTCGCTTCGAAAATTCCGCAGCAAAAACGCTTGAAAAACGCACAGTGGGCACGCAGCCTCAAAGTCACTTCAAAACTGAACAGGTCCCTATAAAAATAAGTTTTGTAAATTTCCTTGAAAAAAATGAAAAATAACTGCTACATTTTTAAATCTTCTAAAATGCTAACAAAATAAAACAACATTTTACAAATGGTGCTGATGTAAAGCAGACATGAGGGAAATGTTATTTATTACTGTTTTTGTGTGGTATGACTATTGGGATTAAAGGCATAATCAATCAAAGTTTGAAAAGTGCAATTTTTAAAACATTTTTGCCAAGTTTCTGATATTTTTATAAATAAACGCAAACCATATCAGCCTAAATTTACCATTATTATAAAGTATCATGCATCACAAAAAACAGTCTCGAAAGCTATGGGATATGTTGAAGCATTCCAGAGTTATTACTATATAAAGTGACACTGGTCAGATTTAAAAAAAATTGGTTTTGTCATGAAGGGGTTAAGCCACTTTGTTACCATTTTGGCAGTATGCTTCGGGTCATTGTCCATTTGGAGGACCTATTTCTGCTCAAGCTTTAACTTCCTGGCTGATATCTTGAGATGTTGCTTCAGTATTGCCACATAATCTTCTTTTCTCATGAAGCCATCTATTTTGTGATGTGCACCAAGTCCCTCTTGCAGCAAAGCAACCCCACAACATGATGCTGCCGCCCCCGTGTTTCACAGTTGGGATGGTGTTCTTAGGCTTCTAAGCTTCTCCCTTTTTCCTCTAAACTTAACGATGGTCATTATGCACAAAAAGTTAAATTCTAGTTTCATCAGACCACAGGACATGTCTCCAAAAATTAAGGTCTTAGTTCCTGTGTGCATTTGCAAACATGAATCTGGATTTTTTATGTTTCTTTTGGATTAATGGCTTCTTCCTGGCAGAGTGGTCTTTCAGCCCATGTTGATACAGTACTCGTTTCACTGTGAATTGTCACTCTGACAATCTTACTAGCTTCTGCCATCCTCTTCACAAGGTCTTTTGCTTTTGTCCTGGGGTTGATATGCACATGTCGGACCAAAGCACGTTCATCTCTGGGACACAGAACCCGTCTCTTTCCTGAGTGGTATGATGGCTGGACATTCCAATCTTTTTTGTACTTGCATATAATTGTTTGTACAGATGAACGAGGCACCTTCAGATATCTTGAAATTGTACCTAAGGATAAGCCAGACTTGTGCAAGTCTACAATTCTCTTCCTGATATCTTGGCTGATTTCTTTACACTTTCCCATGATGCTACACATAGAAGCAGTGTGTTTCAGGTGTGCATTAAAATACATCCACAGGTGTCTCTCTAATTAACTCAGATGTTGCCCAAAAAACTATTAGAAGCTTCCAAACACATGGCATCATAATATGGGCAGTCGAGAATTGTTTAAATACATAGTAATCTTAGTGTATGTAAACTTTTGACTTTGCAGTAAGTAATAAAAATGCCTTAAAACATTCTCTCTCTCTCATTATTCTGGCATTTGGCAAATATTAAAAATGATGGTAATCCTAATTGACCTAAAACGGGAAAGGTTTATACTTATTTCATGTCAGATATTGAGAAAAACATGCATATGTGTCTTTTTATATAGTGTATGTAAACTTCTGGTTTCAACTGTATATATGTATATATGTGCACATCTCATTGCTATAGCAAATCAGTGGGAGTCATCAACAGTGATAAAGTAATAGAAAAAAGGAAGAAAATTGAATCCTTAGAGGAAAAGTAAGATAATTTTTCTAAAAAATGCCAGTGTAAGGAGGCTCATAAGCTCCCCGGGGAGCCATTGCATGGTTTATAAGCCTCCTTACTCTGGCATTTCACTCTCCTCACTGGGATCTAAGGGGTAAAGTTTTTCCTTCTGAAGTCTCTCACACAGCTAAATCAGATCTCATGCTTTGCACTGCTGAGGGGCAACACCCCGAAACACCATGGCTGCAAATTGAGATTCTAGTTTCCCATTTATCCTAAATCATGTGGCAAGGCTTGTTAAAAGGTTGATATTGACTCTTAGGATTGCTACTTCTAATAGGTTGCACTGGAAGAGACAGTTTTCAAGTTTTAGGTGGAATTTCTCTTCAATAAAAATACTTTTTGATTACACCAGTGTTTTTTTTCCTTTCTCTACAGACTGGACCAGTCATTGGGGAAGCCCTCGCTGTTTCTTTCTGGATAGATTCCACTTCCTACCACTATGAAATGGAATAAATGCTATGTTTTAGAGAAATTAACAATAGTAATGGTAATAATCTGACACCATATGATGGCAAATCCAAGCAACATGCCGTCATTTGTAACAATGGGAAAGCCTTTTTTTTAAGAGGTTGTCCAAAATAAGGATGCCATATTTCATCGCTTTGTGAAAGAATAGGTAAATCGTTTCTCATGTTATATTATCTGAACTGTAAATCGTAAACGGCTTCACAAATTTGGATGAATGCCAGTAGACCCAAAAAATGCTAATTTCTAATAGTAAATTTAAAAATGACTTTTTTTTACTTTTCTTTATTTCCAGATAAAGTGAAAGATCGAGGCTCTAATACAATTGGGTCAAGATTGAACCGTGTCGAGGACAAGGTAAGAAAATAAGATAAAACCATATATATTTATATTATGCACAGCTACTACTTACACATACACACATGGAGTACAGGATATACAGACAATTACCACATACTACATACAGAATATTCCTCACTCTCTGAAAAAGTGTAAAATACATAATGGTGCATCCAGACACCAATTCTACAGCGCTGCTCATACACTGCAAAGAGTCTAAATACCTGTGGTCATCTGTGACTTGCACACACAAGTTAAGGTGGCCACACACAATAACTGAACGTTGATTGCTGGTTCGGCCGTCCACTACCTCTCCCAACTCTCATACACGAGAAGGTTTGGCTTGGTTAAATGTTCATGTGTTTTCAAAGTGGAGAACTGTGAAAATCACTGCCAAACGGCTCTGGCAGCAGCTTATCACCTGAATAACAAAAGGGTCAGGAATTAAGGGTCAGGCAGTTTGAATTTTACCTCCTCTGACCTCATCTGTCAGGGAAGAGTCTGGATGTCCCCTTAGACTATTAGCTTAGTCTATTGTGTATGGAGGCTTAAAGGGGTTTTCCATTACTCAGACAACTCCTTCTCAATCCATATGTGTGTCCCCCAGTAAAATAATAACACCTATACTCACCTCCAGTGCCAGCACTATTCCAGCGGTGTCTGCACTGGCTCTCCTGGGGATTGCGTGTGTCATGGGTGTGTCAGAAGTGACAGACAGTCATCCTGCAGTTGGTTGCAGGAGATCTCTTCATTTGGCCTTACAGACAACTTCTTAGAATATGTATCTCTAGGACCCAGGGGCTAGCTTCCTCGGGCTAATTAACACCCTGGCCTGGATGTATAAATACCTGTTGTGAGCCAGAGGGAGGTGCCAGCGATATTCATTGCCCCTTGTGAAGGCTTGAGCAAGAGCAGTACTTCTATCTCTCTGGTGCTAGAGAACGTGTGCGCATTTGTCTGGAGTCGAGTAAAGCTAAGCGATTTTCCCTTGTTTGTCCCCCCTTGTTGTCTTTAGTGTTCAGTGGGGATCAACTAGTGCTCATCCTTTCTGTTCCCTAGCCTGAGCCTAATGCCAGGGATAGACAGGCTGAGGTATGCGTGCGGCGATTGGTGAAGAACCAATAAAGGGACATTAGTGGAGACAGGGTGACACTAGATCAGCCTAGGAGTTCTCCACTCCCCACTTTCCCTAGTCTGGGTTCCCTTTCCGTTTTCCCTTTGTGTTGCACTTAGTCTTTCCCACACCTTGCGTGACAGCATGACATTATGTCTCATGATTCCTAGGGGCAATCAGTGCTGACTTTACTCTCCCCGCCTTTGGCCAACTTGCATACATCCAGAGGAAGTGAGAGATGTTGCTGCTCTTACTTCCTCCGGATGTACAGGTATGTGCTATAACTGGAGGCAGGAAGAGTGAAGCCAGCGCTGATTGGCAGCAGTGATCACTTGACATAACAATGTCACGTGATCCCAAGGAGAGCCAATGCCGACACGGCTGGAACACTGGAAGGGAGTATAGGTGTTATTATTTTACTGAGGGCAAAAATATATATATGGAGAAGGAGATGTCCGAGTAGTAGAAAACCCCTTTAAGTGTTGGCTACTACTTTCATGGATGTGGACAGAAAGCTCTTTCTGAGTTCATTAAGTAGTTCAATCTGACAAAGGTTTCCAATAGAGTTGGTGCGAGTCAATTCGCAGGACCCAGTCCATCAGCCACATCCATAATCTGTGACGGCTGCATCGGAGCCCTGAGAACCACCTCCTACATCCCGGCATCCACAGCTGTTCTACTGATTAGCCGGCCTGATGCAATGTCACATATGCATCATGCTGTAACCATAAAGATGCAGCTAATCAGAAGAGAAGCAGGGAATCTTGGAAGGTAGAAGGCAGGTCTTGAGGCTCCTGTCCAGCATCCAAAGATTACTGACGTGGCCGATGGACCCAGTGCTGCGAAAAGAATCGCACCAACTATAGTTTTCAATTAAAACAACAATGTCTAAATGGCTAACCAATATTGCATTAAAGGATCTATCTACTTTATTTCTCCCCAAAACTGTGCCTCTCTTGTCCATGGGGTGTGTCTGGTATTGCAACTCAGTGCCCCATTGATTTGGTTAGGGATAAGCTACAATATCAGGCAGCGCTCACGGGTAGTGTGAAATGTGTATGGAGTGTGGTCTGTATCTATGCTATTCTCTTTGTTTGAATTTTTTTTTATACATTTGTAGGTAACTCAAATGGATCATAAACTCAATCTCATAACCGATATGATTCACCACCTGATAGCAAACCAACAAAGCGGTCAGTCTACCAACAGAACACCGCACCGGAGCAACTCTCTGAACGACGGGAGCAACCTCTCCAGTACTCTGCTTACCTACCAACAGTTAACAGTGCCAAGACGAGACCAAGATAATGCATCTTGATGAACAAACACAAACTAGTTCTTCTACTGTCCTCAATGCAGATATTCATTATTTTAATGAATGCATTTATAAGCAGAAAGTAAAATGAATGATGAAATTAGACTGAGTATGGAGTAAGTGTGTAACACTGTAAAGGACGTCTTGTCTATTCTCTGTAGATCCTATCAGGGTTCATTGAAGGTTTCTTAGAGGAAGGGACATGGAACATATGTGTATTGCTCCATGTAGATACATGCAAGAAAGCATCTGATACATTGATGAATCCTTT
The DNA here is from genome assembly GCF_046119375.1 of Phyllobates terribilis. Taxonomy (NCBI): domain Eukaryota; kingdom Metazoa; phylum Chordata; class Amphibia; order Anura; family Dendrobatidae; genus Phyllobates; species Phyllobates terribilis. The sequence continues at coordinate 539,734 of NW_027363354.1, read as the reverse complement.
CTCAGGAAGATTGTAGCTCATCGGCCTGTGGGATCGTAAATCGCTACGGGTCGTGCTGTAAAACTGGCAATACAACTGAACAATTACCCTGATTTTTTTTATTGTATTAAAATACACTTTTTACATTGATTTTCAATTTTTTGGGGCCTAAAATGAAAATTCATTTGAGAAAAATAGAAATAAATATTGTACTGTAGAAAATTACACTTCCTTTTTTTTTACAATGTATTTTTGGTAAAAATGGTATTAAAGAGTTAATTTTTCTTTATGATTTCTGATCACAATTTTTTTTTTCTGGAATATTTTTTGACATCTGATCAAATGTATTGTATTTTCTCAAAAATGTTGATATTTGCACATTGATTGGTTTAAAACAGTGATGGCGAATCTTTTAGAGACCGAGTGCCCAAACTGCACTCCAAAACCCACTTATTTATCGCCAAGTGCCAACACGGCAATTTATCCTAAATATTGAGGTTTTACTGATACAAACAACTGATACAAAGAGCAGGCGAGGGCAGCATAGAGCAGCCACAGACAGGAGCAGGGGTAAGAGACTGCAGAAATAAAAAATGTGCTCACCCACATCCTGGTATATATGCTGGCCCTCCCCTCAATCCTGGTATATATGCTGGCCCTCCCCTCAATCCTGGTATATGTGCTGGCCCTCCCCTCAATCCTGGTATATGTGCTGGCCCCCCCCTCAATCCTGGTATATATGCTGGCCCTCCCCTCAATCCTGGTATATATGCTGGCCCTCCCCTCAATCCTGATATATATGTTGGCCCCCCCTCAATCCTGGTATATATGCTGCCCCCCCCCCCCTCAATCCTGGTATATGTGCTGGCCCTCCCCTCAATCCTGGTATATATGCTGGCCCTCCCGTCAATCCTGGTATATATGCAGGCCCTCCCCTCAATCCTGGTATATATGCCGGCCCTCCCCTGAATCCTGGTATATATGCCGGCCCTCCCCTGAATCCTGGTATATATGCTGGCCCTCCCTTCAATCCTGGTATATATGCTGGCCCTCCCCTCAATCCTGGTATATATGCTGGCCCTCCCTTCAATCCTGGTATATATGCTGGCCCTCTCTTCAATCCTGGTATATATGCTGGCCCTCTCCTCAATCCTGGTATATATGCTGCCCCTCCCCTCAATCCTGGTATATATGCTGCCCCCCCTCAATCCTGGTATATATGCTGGCCCTCCCCTCAATCCTGGTATGTATGGTGGGCCTCCCCTCAATCCTGGTATATATGCTGGCCCTCCCTTCAATCCTGGTATATATGCTGGCCCTCCCCTCAATCCTGGTATATATGCTGTCCCTCCCCTCAATCCTGGTATATATGCTGGCCCTCCCTTCAATCCTGGTATATATGCTGGCCCTCCTCTCAATCCTGGTATATATGCTGGCCCTCCCTTCAATCCTGGTATATATGCTGGCCCTCTCTTCAATCCTGGTATATATGCTGGCTCTCTCCTCAATCCTGGTATATATGCTGGCCCTCCCCTCAATCCTGGTAAATATGCTGGCCCTCCCCTCAATCCTGGTATAAATGCTGGCCCTCCCCTCAATCCTGGTATATATGCTGCCCTCCCCTCAATCCTGGTATATATGCTGGCCCTCCCCTCAATCCTGGTATATATGCTGGCCCTCCCCTCAATCCTGGTATATATGCTGGCCCTCCCCTCAATCCTGGTGTATATGCTGGCCCTCCCCTCAATACTGGTATATATGCTGGCCCTCCCCTCAATCCTCGTATAGATGCTGTCCCTCCCCTCAATCCTCGTATATATGCTGGCCCTCCCTTCAATCCTGGTATATATGCTGGCCCTCCCCTCAATCCTGGTATATATGCTGGCCCTCCTCTCAATCCTCGTATATATGCTGGCCCTCCCCTCAATCCTCGTATATATGCTGGCCCTCCCTTCAATCCTGGTATATATGCTGGCCCTCTCCTCAATCCTGGTATATATGCTGGCCCTCCCCTCAATCCTGGTATATATGCTGGCCCTCCCCTCAATCCTGGTATACATGCTGGCCCTCCCCTCAATCCTGGTATAAATGCTGGCCCTCCCCTCAATCCTGGTATATATGCTGCCCTCCCCTCAATCCTGGTATATATGCTGGCCCTCCCCTCAATCCTGGTATATATGCTGGCCCTCCCCTCAATCCTGGTGTATATGCTGGCCCTCCCCTCAATACTGGTATATATATGCTGGCCCTCCCCTCAATCCTCGTATATATGCTGGCCCTCCCCTCAATCCTGGTATATATGCTGGCCCTCCCTTCAATCCTGGTATATATGCTGGCCCTCCCCTCAATCCTGGTATATATGCTGGCCCTCCCCTCAATCCTGGTATATATGCTGGCCCCCCCTCAATCCTGGTATATATGCTGGCCCTCCCCTCAATCCTGGTATATATGCTGGCCCTCCCCTCAATCCTGGTGTATATGCTGGCCCTCCCCTCAATACTGGTATATATGCTGGCCCTCCCCTCAATCCTCGTATATATGCTGGCCCTCCCCTCAATCCTGGTATATATGCTGGCCCTCCCCTCAATCCTGGTATATATGCTGGCCCTCCCCTCAATCCTGGTATATATGCTGGCCCTTCTCTCAATCCTCGTATATATGCTGGCCCTCCCCTCAATCCTCGTATATATGCTGGCCCTCCCTTCAATCCTGGTATATATGCTGGCCCTCTCCTCAATCCTGGTATATATGCTGGCCCTCCCCTCAATCCTGGTATATATGCTGGCCTTCCCCTCAATCCTGGTATATATGCTGGCCCTCCCCTCAATCCTGGTATAAATGCTGGCCCTCCCCTCAATCCTGGTATATATGCTGCCCTCCCCTCAATCCTGGTATATATGCTGGCCCTCCCCTCAATCCTGGTATATATGCTGGCCCTCCCCTCAATCCTGGTGTATATGCTGGCCCTCCCCTCAATACTGGTATATATATGCTGGCCCTCCCCTCAATCCTCGTATATATGCTGGCCCTCCCCTCAATCCTGGTATATATGCTGGCCCTCCCCTCAATCCTGGTATATATGCTGGCCCTCCCCTCAATCCTGGTATATATGCTGCCCCCCCCCCTCAATCCTGGTATATATGCTGGCCCTCCCCTCAATCCTGGTGTATATGCTGGCCCTCCCCTCAATACTGGTATATATGCTGGCCCTCCCCTCAATCCTGGTATATATGCTGGCCCTCCCCTCAATCCTGGTATATATGCTGGCCCTCCCCTCAATCCTGGTATATATGCTGCCCCCCCCCCTCAATCCTGGTATATATGCTGGCCCTCCCCTCAATCCTGGTGTATATGCTGGCCCTCCCCTCAATACTGGTATATATGCTGGCCCTCCCCTCAATCCTCGTATATATGCTGGCCCTCAACTCAATCCTCATATATATGCTGGCCCTCCCCTCAATCCTGGTATATATGCTGGACCTCCCCTCAATCCTGGTATATATGCTGGCCCTCCCCTCAATCCTGGTATATATGCTGGCCCTCCTCTCAATCCTCGTATATATGCTGGGCCTCCCCTCAATCCTCGTATATATGCTGGCCCTCCCTTCAATCCTGGTATATATGCTGGCCCTCTCCTCAATCCTGGTATATATGCTGGCCCTCCCCTCAATCCTGGTGTATATGCTGGCCCTCCCCTCAATACTGGTATATATGCTGGCCCTCCCCTCAATCCTCGTATATATGCTGGCCCTCCCCTCAATCCTCGTATATATGCTGGCCCTCCCCTCAATCCTGGTATATATGCTGGCCCTCCCCTCAATCCTGGTATATATGCTGGCCCTCCCCTCAATCCTGGTATATATGCTGGCCCTCCTCTCAATCCTCGTATATATGCTGGCCCTCCCCTCAATCCTTGTATATATTATGGCCCTCCGTTCAATCCTGGTATATATGCTGGCCCTCTCCTCAATCCTGGTATATATGCTGGCCCTCCCCTCAATCCTGGTATATATGCTGGCCCTCCCCTCAATCCTGGTGTATATGCTGGCCCTCCCCTCAATACTGGTATATATATGCTGGCCCTCCCCTCAATCCTCGTATATATGCTGGCCCTCCCCTCAATCCTGGTATATATGCTGGCCCTCCCCTCAATCCTGGTATATATGCTGGCCCTCCCCTCAATCCTGGTATATATGCTGGCCCTCCCCTCAGTCCTGATATACATGCTCCCTCCCCCCCCCCCAGCCATTGTGCATCCCATATTAAAAAAAAAAACAAAAACACATAATAATCCCTCCTCCTCACCTTCCTTCTTCTCCCGCGCAGCGTCCTCTCCTGTAGTCGGCACATCTAGCTGAAGTGTATTGCCGCGCACGTACTAGCCAGGTCCGTGCGCGCTGCAGTGCACGCTGCCGGCCAATCAGAGGCCAGCGGCCGCTGGCCTCTGATTGGCCAGCCGACGTCATGCTGGCCTCTGATTTGCCGGCAGCCGCTTCTGATTGTCCGGAAGTCACTAGCCTCTGATTGGCCGGCCCACGTCATGCTGGTCTCTGATTGGCCAGAAGCCGCAGGCCTCTGATTGGCCGGCCGAATTCATGCTGGCCTCTGATTGGAAGGAAGCCGCTGGCCTCTGATTGGCCGGCTGATGTCATGCTGGCCTCTGATTGGCCGGCAGACGCTGGCCTCTGATTGACCAGTCGTCGTCATGCTGGCCTCTGATTGGCCGGCAGCCGCTTCTGATTGTCCGGAAGCCGCTTTCCTCTGATTGTCCGGCCGAATTCATGCTGGCCTCTGATTGACCGGCCGACGTCATGCTGGCCTCTGATTGGCCGGCAGCCGCTGGCCTCTGATTGGCCGGCAGCGTGTATTGCAGCGCACGGGCCTGGCTAGTTCGTGCGCTGCAATACACTTCAGCTCGATGTTTTTCCGTCCGAGAGAGATCGCACATCTAGCTGCAGTAGCGGAGCTGGTGCCGGCACTCGGCGGCTCAGAGTTCTCCCCCGCCGGCCCGATCCAGTAGTGCTAGTGCTGCGGCCATGGTGCCCCCCAGGAGGGCTCTGCTGCCCCCTCTGCACGCTGCCATAGGTTCCCAGCACTGGTGTAAAGCATTTCTTCTTCTACAGCTGACGACCCAAAATTGGGGATTTTCTGAAAAAAAAAATAAAAAATGGCCAGTCTGCATTATATATGGTGGAAGTGAGAATGTATCATCTGGATAAGGGGGTGGTCTTCACAGAGGGGTCTATGGAGAGATGTCACTTTATAAGGAGCACATAGCATGGAATACCGGGGGGAGGCCTTCTGGCTCCTTATGTTGCTCCAGTCCGGAATGCTCCACTATGGTCCATCCTTCTATAGTTCTTCTCTTACACTTTCTGCTGGTCGGTATATGGATGTATTCGCTCTATGCTGACAGGCGCTCCCTTATTATAGCTCATGTAATGCACGGCACCACAATGTTGTAGGTTCTGACTACTGTGTAAAAAAACACCACCCAGAGACCGGCCATAATCTTATAGTCTGGGTGTGAATACGCTGTAGGTAGAGCTACACTTTTGTTGTGGAAATTTTGGTAATTTTATTTACCTTTTTGCATTTAGGCTATGTGCCCACGATGCAGAAATGAAGCAGAAAATTTCTGCATCTCCCTGGCAGAAAAAACGCATGCAGATTGTACATGCGTTTTTCCTGCAGAATACATGCGGATTCACATGCATTTCCGCATGCAGATTGACAAGCGCTTTCCAGGCGATTTTAGCATCACTTGGAAAGTGCTTGACAACTAGGTCACACTGTATAAATCCATGGAAACAGCATGGATTTATATAGTGTGAACCGTAAAAATGAAAACAAATAAAGCTATACTCACCCCTGATGCCCGACGTGGCTGCAGCGCTCGTTCCTGTCTGGTTCCTGGATGCCGGCATATCGCGAGACAGAGCGGTGAAGGGCCTGCGGTCACATGACTGTGACGTCACCGCAGGTCCTCAAGCGATGCCGGCATTCAGAGAGAAGCCGCCGGACAGGTGAATATAAACTTTATTTGTTTTTTTATTCTTTTTTTACAGGTACAATGGTACCCAGGTCTGGATGAGAGTCTCCTCTCCTCCAGAACTGGGTACCATCCGCACATAGAGACGCATAGAAGCCGCTTGTAAAAATGTACAGTCGCGGTTTCTATGCGTCTCAATGCAAGTCAATGGCGGGAGTTCCGCTGCGCTTCTGCAAAATTAAATGACATGCTGCGGATTTTTGTACGCAGCATAAACGCTGCGGAAAAATCCGAAACATGTGCATAGAACATGCGGAATCCCCTTGGGAACCATGGGGTGCGGATTACCTAGCGTTTCACAAGCGTTTATGCTGCGGAAATTCCGCAGCATAAACGCTTGAAAAACGCTACGTGGGCACTCAGCCTTACCCGAATGAGGCTTGTGAGAAATCCTTAAATATGCTGCAGATTTCTCCTGTATGATGCTGACCAATCATAAGCAAGCAGCAACACTCAAAGAAAAGAAGAACACGCCCCCACCATAGCTCAAAGCGGGTTTCTTAGGGTATAAAGCTACGTTCTCACTATGAGTTTTTAGTGAGTTTTTACGCTGCATATTTTAGAAATAATGCAAGTAACCCATCTTAATGGGTGCAGAAATTCTGCAACATCAAAAACTCACCAAAAGCTCATCGTGGGAACCTAGCCTAAGATGTGTAATGATGGAGAGTCCTGATCTCCTGGTCTAACCTTCTGCATGATTAGAAAGCAGAGGTAACAGCTCTTAGACAAGGAAGGAGCCGCACAGCTGAGTTTCTCTGTGTCACATTACAAACCCTTTTATTGACTCTCCTGATTATGGAGTGTGCCAGTATCACACTTATGTCTTCTGTGCTCAAGCAACTTGTATTCTTTCTGCAGTGATATTAGGCTGTTATTACACCTCACACAGGAGCAGTGTGTTCTGGGTTACTTCTATGGTGAAATGCAATGACAGTCTGCTCTAATCTCACTGCAGAATGAGTACAAGTTGAGCACAACGGATCTAAGTGTGATACTGACACTGTGCTCTCATTTCTGGACAGGCAGTTTGGGATAGGCGCAGAACAGCAGAGGTGAGAGTGCCATAAGAGGAGGAAAGCTGTTAGAAAGGTTTGTAATGTTGCACAACTAAACTCTCTTGTGCTGCCCCTTCACCCACAGAGACCTTAACTGAAAGGTATTAGTCAGTTGTGTGCTCTAATCATGCAGGAGGTTAGCCCAGGAGACCAGGTCTGTATCCTTACATCTTAGACACTGAGAAATCTGCTCTAAGCTATGGTGGGGATGTGATCATCTTTCTTTTCAGTGTTGTCGTCTGCTTATAATTGGTCAGCATCATGCAGGGAGAAGAATTTCGCACCCCCAGTGAAAACTCTGATAACATCTACTTGGACTTAATTTTTTTTAACTCATTAGGCGCCAAATACTTTCATTGCTAATATCTCTGCAAATGAAAGATAAAATAGAAAGAGCATGGATGAGATACCAGGACACTGTGTGTGGCACTTTATTATTATTATTTATTATTCTAGCTCCATTTATTCCATGGTGCTTTACATGTGAAAAAGGGGGTATACATAGCAAACACAATTGCAAAAATCTTGAACAAAAACGCAATGGCAAACTGGTACTGGAGGAGAGAGAACCCTACCTGCGATGTCTCACAATCTTCAAGGGATGGGTGAGGATACAGTAGGTGAGGGTAGAGCTGGTCATGCAGCGGTGTGGTGGAGCAATGATTACTGCAGGTTGTAGGCTTTTCGGAAGAGGTGGGTTTTCAGGTTCCTTTAGAAGGTTTCCACGGTAGGCGAGAGTCTGATGTTTTGGGGTAGAGAGTTCTAGAGTAGGGGGGATGCACGGGAGAAATCTTGTATGCAATTGTGAGAAGAAACGATAAGAGGGGAGTAGAGAAGGAGATCTTGTGAGGATCGTAGGTTGCGTGTAGGTGTGTACCGGGAGACTAGGTCACAGATGTATGGAGGATACAGGTAGTGGATGGCTTGGTATGCCACGGTTAGGGTTTTGAACTGGAGTCTCTGGGCAATGAGGAGTCAGTGAAGCATTTGACAGAGAGGAGAGGCCGGGGAGTAGGCGGAAGGCAGGTGGATTAGTCGGGCAGCAGAGTTTAGGATAGATTGGAGGGGTACGGGAGTGTTAGCGGGGAGGCCACAGAGCAGGAGGTTGTAGTAGTCGAGGCGGGAGATGATGAGGGCGTGCACTAGTGTTTTTGCAGATTCATGGTTGAGGAATATGCGGATCCATGTTTTTGAGTTGGAGTCGGCAGGAGGAGGAAAGGGCTTTGATATGTGGCTTGAAGGAGAGGTTAGAGTCCAGGGTTACTCTGATGCAGCGAGCTTGTGGGACTGGGGAAAGTGGACAGCCATTGATTTTGATGGATAGGTCAGATGGGGAGGCTGAGTGAAATGGGGGAAAGATGATGAATTCTGTTTTATCCATGTTAAGTTTAGAAATCTAGCAGAGAAGAAGGATGAGATAGCGAACAGACATTTTGGGGTTCTGGTTAGTAAGGAGGTGATATCAGGTCCAGAGAGGTAAATCTGTGTGTCGTTAGCATAGAGATGATACTGAAAGCCGTGGGACTCTATGAGCTGTCCCAGGCCGAAGGTGTAGATGGAGAAGAGCAGGGGTCCTATGACTTAACCTTGGGGAACACTGACAGATAGGATGCGAGATGAGGAGGTGGTGTGTGAGTGAGAAACACTGAAGGTTCTGTCTGTTAAGTATGAGTAGATCCAAGATTATTATGATCTGCAACATAAACTAGGGAAAGAAGGGGAGAGCTGTCCCCACAGTAAGACTAAGCTGAGTCCCTACGTTGTAGCAGGCAACCTATTCCTTGTGAACAGACCCGCCTTCGTCCTCGGCTAGTCTGAACGGAGACCTATAGAGAAAGGAAGGGGTCCCTAAAAGAACTAAGGACTGGGACAAAAATGGGACACCTCCTAACAGAAGTTGTTGCAGAGCAAAAGAAAAACTGACAAAAGTACTAGAGGTCCAGAGGACCAAGCAAACTAGAGATAGATAGGCACAAAAGCACCTGGCTAGAAAGACAGTCTAAACAACACTGAAGTCTAGCAAGGCCAGAAGGGTGGAGCTGGAATAAATAGGAAGATGGTCACGTGACCGCAAAACACAAGATAGAAACAAAAACAAACATTAGGGTTCTAACAGTACCCCCTCTTTTATGAGGATCCTCCGGATCCTCCAGGCCCAGGCCTATCTGGAAATCTCCTGTGGAAAGCTCTGACAAGTCTAGGGGCAGAGACATCATCCGCCTTAACCCAGGAGTTATTCCTCGGGACCGAAACCTTTCCAAGCGACGAGATACTGCAATCTCCCTCTATGCTCTCTGGAATTCAGGATACGAGAAATTTCATATTCGCCGTCTTCCACTACCGGAGGAACTGTGACAGTGGCCTCCCTATCCGATACATCAGCCTTTTTCAACAAGGAAACATGAAACACAGGATTAATCTTCCAGGAGGAGGGAACCTCCAACCTAACAGCAGACTGGTTAACCACCTGAAGCACCTTAAAAGGCCCCACAAACTTCGGACCCAATTTTTTAGAGGAAATCCTCAATCGCAGATTCTTTGAGGACAACCAAACCATGTCACCCACAGTAAACAAAACCTCTTTACATTTCCTGTTAAAATACTTCTTGGACTTTTTGTTAGCCTCTTGAAAGTTACAACGTACATTAGTCCAAACTCTATCCAAGTCACCGGAAAAATTCTACTCCTCCGGCACCGCCGACCGCAATTTGGAGAACGAACCAAAAGACGGATGTCTCCCAGTACAACAAAAAAAGAACACCCAGCAGAGGAGGATGTATGGTTGTTAAGAGCAAATTCTGCGAGTGGCAGAAACTCAGACCACCCCTCTTGATTGTCTGCCACAAATCAACGCAAAAACTGTTCCACATCCTGGTTCTTTCTTTCAGTCTGTCCATTAGACTCAGGATGATAATGTCACGGGTGTGTTGCCACGAAGATCGTCACGAGTACACAGCCTGACTTCTCGCAGCTGACTTGTTGGTGCTTTGTGTTTTTTCGGCAGTGAAGGAGTTAATTCTCTCTCTCTCTCTGGGCTAGCTGAGGTCCAGCCTCGCCCAGCTGCAATCAATGCTTCTTTAGTGAGACTCCTTCATATTCCTGCAGGTCTGTTTGGGAGGTGTCGGTGAAAGCTTTTCATTCAGACTTACAGAGCGGATCGTGGTGTTTGGAGTTGCTGAGATAAGTGTATTTGGAAGTGTTTTTTCCCTTTCCTCGCTTTATCATTTATCTCCTTTCCCGTTGGTGTTCCCTCTGTTGTAGTTGTGTAGAAGTTGTATGCAAGGTGGTTTTGGTTTTTCCCTTGTACTGTCTCGTTCGTCTAAATACTGTGTGTGGGCATATTATTTCTGGTTCCCAATTGTTGTGATCGGGGTCCTTCTCAGGACTAGATTACTGAGGTGCAGGGATCCTCAGGAGGTAGGGGTTACGCTGGCGGCCTGGACCTCTGTACCTTTAACAGTACCTCCAGGTTGAGGGATTAGTCAGGGCCCCAGCTTAGGGTCAGCTTAGGCCCCCTACCTCCAGTATTCTGTGACAGTGTGACATTTTCACCGACCAACTTAGTTTTTCTCCAGCTACCATGGATCCAGTAGCCGGTCTAGCTCGGCAGTTGCAGAGTTTGTCCATGGGGCTGGCGGACGTTAGGTCCAAGGTTTTGCATCCTCTGGAGCAAGCCGGACCAGAACCTAAAGTAGCTCTCCCTGACAGGTTCACTGGGGGGCGGGACAAGTTTTTTGTTTTCCGGGAGGCATGCAAATTGTACTTTCGGCTGCGGCCTCGGTTATCGGGCAGCGAAGAACAAAGGGTGGGAATTGTCATCTCGCTCCTACAAGGGGACCCACAATCTTGGGCGTTCTCTCTTCCCCCAAGCTCCCCGGTTCTCCAGTCAGTGGATAGGTTTTTCGCTGCTCTGGGACTCGTATATGATGACCCAGATCGGATCTCCCTTGCTGAGTCTAAGTTACGTAGGATTCAGCAGGGAGATCGTCCGGCGGAGGAATTCTGTTCGGAGTTCCGTAGGTGGGCCACGGACACCCAGTGGAATGACCCGGCTCTTAGGAGCCAGTTTTGTCATGGTTTATCCGACAAATTACAGGATGTGTTGGCACAGTATGACTCTCCCGCGTCACTGGAAGCCGCTATGGCCCTTGCCATTCGCATTGACAGACGGCTTCGGGAGAGGTGCGGGATAACTCTACCCCCTGTAATGTCTCCACCTCCTACAAGGTCCCCTCATATGGTGGTTCCCCTGGTCAGTCCGGAGGAGCCTATGCAATTAGGAGGGACATCATTTCGGGGAAGGGGACCGGTGGAGCGCCATAAGACAGGAAGGTGTTTCCTCTGCGGGAAAAAGGGACATTTTATTGGGGGGTGTCCATCCCGTCCCTTGCAGAGTAAAGAGTCGTCGAAAAAACTGTTGATCCCAGGTTGTGTGGTGGACGGCAATCTGGGAGTAGGTATTTCGTCCCTAGGTTCGTCTCAGTTTCTCGTACCGGCGGAGGTGGTGGTGGGTGCGAGAACTGAGAGGATATCTGTTCTTCTGGATAGTGGGGCCGGGGCTAATCTGGTTGATGCTCGGTTTGCCCGGGTTCAAGGTATGCGATTGAGTGAGTTGGCTAAACCCATCCCCATATTCTCGATCGATGCCAGGCCTCTCGGTCAGGGAAGTTTTTTGCAAGCTGTGCATGGCGTAAAACTTCAAGTGGGGGCAATACATAAAGAACTGTTGTCTTGCTACGTGTTGGAGGGTCTTCCCACTCCTATAGTGTTGGGCCTTCCTTGGTTAGCTAAGCATAACCCGGTTATTAATTGGCAAACCAGAGAGATAAGCCAATGGAGTAAATTCTGTAATAAAAACTGCATGAACACGGTCATCGGTGCGGTTACTCCTTGGGTCTTACCTCCATTTCTGGCGGACTTTGAGGATGTATTCTCGGAGAATGGGTGTCAGGAACTACCTCCTCATCGCGAGTATGACTGTTCTGTAAAACTGCTCCCTGAGGCCAGGTTACCTAAAGCTAGGTTGTATAACCTTTCTGGTCCTGAGAGGCAGGCCATGAAGGATTATATTTCTGAAAGTCTGGCTAAGGGGCATATTAGACCTTCATCTTCACCGGTGGCCGCGGGGTTCTTCTTTGTTAAGAAGAAAGATGGAGGCCTACGCCCTTGCCTGGATTTCCGTGAACTTAATCGGATTACGGTCCGAGATCCGTATCCGCTCCCACTTATTCCCGATCTCTTTAATCAGATCGTGGGCGCCAAATGGTTCTCTAAGTTGGATCTCAGGGGGGCGTACAATCTGATTAGGATGAAGGAGGGGGATGAGTGGAAGACGGCTTTTAACACTCCGGAGGGGCATTATGAGAACCTTGTCATGCCATTCGGTCTGACTAATGCCCCGGCGGTGTTTCAACACTTTGTTAATGATATTTTTCGCCACCTGGTGGGACAGTTTGTTGTCATATATCTGGATGATATCTTAATTTACTCGCCGGATCTGGTGTCTCATCAGGAGCACGTTAGACAGGTGTTACAGATCTTGCGGGATAATAAACTGTATGCCAAGTGGGAAAAGTGTGTGTTCGCCGTACAGGAACTCCAGTTTTTAGGCTTCCTGGTTTCAGCGTCCGGTTTTCGTATGGACCCTGGGAAAGTGCGGGCAGTTCTTGAGTGGGATCGGCCGGAGAATCTTAAGGCACTACAACGTTTCCTGGGGTTTGCTAACTATTACCGGAAGTTCATTCGTAATTTCTCGTCCATGGTTAAGCCTCTCACAGACATGACTAAAAAGGGGACGGATTTTTCTAGGTGGTCTGACAAGGCTTGTCAAGCATTCTCCTCCTTGAAAAAATGTTTTGCCTCGGCACCCATACTCATTCAACCTGATGCGTCTCAGCCATTCTTTGTAGAGGTAGACGCTTCCGAGGTAGGGGTGGGAGCAGTATTGTCACAGGGTTCGTCCCCTGGTAAGTGGCATCCGTGCGCCTTTTTCTCTAAAAAATTGTCGTCCGCTGAGAGGAATTACGATGTCGGCAATAGGGAACTCTTGGCCATTAAGTTAGCTTTTGAGGAGTGGCGCCATTTTTTGGAGGGGGCAGTTCATCCGGTCACCGTCATCACCGATCACAAGAACCTGCTATATCTGGAGTCCGCTAAATGTCTGAATCCCAGACAAGCTAGGTGGTCATTGTTTTTTACCAGGTTTAATTTCGTCGTTACATATCGTCCTGGGTCTAAAAATGTAAAGGCGGATGCCTTATCTCGTAGTTTCCCTGGGGCCGGGAATACGGACGACCCGATTCCTATTCTTCAGGAGGGGGTGGTGGTTTCGGCAGTATGCTCTGAGCTGGAGGAGGAGATATTGGAGGCTCAGGGGGACGCCCCTGTTGGACCTCCGGGGAGACTGTTCGTTCCAGATCAGTTGCGACAAAAGGTGATCGAGGCACACCATAACTCAGTTTTTGCAGGACACCCGGGGAGTAAAGCAACTGTGGATCTCCTCTCGCGTCGGTTTTGGTGGCCTAACTTACATAAAGAGGTGGTAACTTTTGTCGCGTCCTGTGGGGTTTGTGCGCGCTCTAAGACCTCACATACCCGTCCGTCTGGGGCCCTTTTACCTTTGAAGATCCCGGAGCGTCCTTGGACTCATCTGTCTATGGACTTTATTACGGACCTCCCTCCGTCTTCGGGTAAAACGGTCATACTCGTTGTAGTGGACAGGTTCAGCAAGATGGCACATTTTATCGCTCTTCCGGCTCTCCCTAATGCTAAAACTCTTGCGCAGGTGTTCATTGGGGAGATTGTGAGGCTTCACGGGGTACCCTCCGAGGTGGTGTCTGATCGGGGGTCTCAGTTTGTGTCCAAGTTCTGGAAGGCGTTTTCTGCACGGCGGGGGATGCATTTGTCATTCTCGTCGGCTTTTCATCCTCAGACCAATGGTCAGACGGAACGTATGAACCAGAGCTTGGAGACATATCTTCGGTGTTTTGTGTCAGAGAACCAGGAGGACTGGGCTTCTTTCCTACCTCTGGCAGAGTTTGCTCTCAATAATAGGCGGAGCGAGTCCACTGGTAAGTCCCCGTTTTTTGGGGCATATGGTTTTCACCCCCAGTTTTGTACTTTCAGTAGGGGGGGCTCTTCGGGGGTTCCGGAGGAGGAACGATTTTCCTCATCTCTCGCTTCAGTATGGAGAGGGGTGCTGAAGAATCTGAATACTATGGGGAACCGATACAAACGTATGGCTGATAGGAGGAGAGTGTCTGGTCCGGACCTAAGTGTGAACGATCAGGTATGGTTGTCTACCAGAAATATTAAACTTAAGGTTCCCTCCTGGAAACTGGGTCCCAGGTTCATCGGGCCGTACAGAATCAGTTCTGTTATTAATCCGGTGGCATTCCGTCTTGACCTCCCCCCTACGTTTAAAATTCACAACGTGTTTCACAGATCATTGCTTAAGAGGTATGTGGCGCCGGTGGTACCGTCACCTTTACCTCCCCCTCCTGTGGTTGTCAATGGTAACTTGGAGTTCCAGGTATCGAGGGTCATTGATTCACGCTTTAATCGCCGGTCCCTTCAGTACTTGGTTCATTGGAAGGGGTATGGTCCTGAGGAGAGGATGTGGGTTCCTGCGTCGGATATTAACGCAGACCGATTAGTTCGGGCCTTCCACACGACTCACCCGAATAAACCTGGCCCTGAGGGTCCGGAGGCCCCTCGTAGAAGGGGGGGTACTGTCACGGGTGTGTTGCCACGAAGATCGTCACGAGTACACAGCCTGACTTCTCGCAGCTGACTTGTTGGTGCTTTGTGTTTTTTCGGCAGTGAAGGAGTTAATTCTCTCTCTCTCTCTGGGCTAGCTGAGGTCCAGCCTCGCCCAGCTGCAATCAATGCTTCTTTAGTGAGACTCCTTCATATTCCTGCAGGTCTGTTTGGGAGGTGTCGGTGAAAGCTTTTCATTCAGACTTACAGAGCGGATCGTGGTGTTTGGAGTTGCTGAGATAAGTGTATTTGGAAGTGTTTTTTCCCTTTCCTCGCTTTATCATTTATCTCCTTTCCCGTTGGTGTTCCCTCTGTTGTAGTTGTGTAGAAGTTGTATGCAAGGTGGTTTTGGTTTTTCCCTTGTACTGTCTCGTTCGTCTAAATACTGTGTGTGGGCATATTATTTCTGGTTCCCAATTGTTGTGATCGGGGTCCTTCTCAGGACTAGATTACTGAGGTGCAGGGATCCTCAGGAGGTAGGGGTTACGCTGGCGGCCTGGACCTCTGTACCTTTAACAGTACCTCCAGGTTGAGGGATTAGTCAGGGCCCCAGCTTAGGGTCAGCTTAGGCCCCCTACCTCCAGTATTCTGTGACAGTGTGACAGATAACCAGACGAAAATGACAAATGGACTCCCAACCTGTCACAAAAAGCACGCCAAAAGCGAGCCACAAACTGAGGTCTCCTATCAGAAACAATGTTGGTGGGAACGCCATGGTGCCTGACAATTTCCTTAACAAACGCCTTAGCGAGTGTCTTAGCGCAGGGTAGCTTAATGAATGGAACCAAATGACACATCTTGCTAAAACGGTCCACGACCACCCAGATGTCAGTGAAACCCTCGGACACAGGAAGGTCAGTAATAAAATCCATTGCCAAATACGTCCAAGGCGCACTAGGAACCTCCAGAGGTCAAAGCAACCCCGCAGCAGGGGTATGGGAAGCCTTTGACCTAGCACACACCGTACACTGACGCACCCACTTGATGACTTCCTTCTGCCACCCGGGCCACCAAAAACTGCGACTGATAAGTCTCTTAGTCCCAGAAATTCCTGGATGACCTGCCAACCGAGACTCATGATACCCCACAAACAAATCTCTCCTAGAGGTTCTAGGCACAAACAATCTCCCATGAGGAGTGTTAGATGGGGCATCCTCTTGGGCTTTCAGAATCCCTTCTTCCAAAACAGAGTCTAATGCTGCTACCACAACTCCTTCCTCTAAAATGCTCTCCTCCTCCTCGGTACCAACCATGGGGGAAAAGCTGCGAGATAAAGCATCGGCTTTAACATTCCTAGTACCAGGGATATAGGTAACAGAAAAATTAAACCGAGAAAAAAAAAGTGCCCACCTAGCTTGACGGGCATTCAAGCGTTTGGCAGCATCCAGATAGATCAAATTCTTATGATCTGTGAACAGGAAATTTAGCACTTTCCAAGAAATGATGCCAATGTTCAAACGCAAGTTTAATAGCCAACAATTCCCGATTACCAACATCGTAATTAAGTTCGGTTTCTGAAAATTTTTTTGAAAAAAAATCACAGGGATGTACTCCATCCTTGTTCTCCTGAGACAAAACTGCACCGACCCCCACCGAAGAAGCATCAACCTCGACCAAAAAAGGCTTGGTCTCATCAGGCTGCATAAGGATAGGGGCAGAACTGAACCTCTCCTTGAGATACACAAAAGCTTCAATGGCCTCAGTAGTCCACTGGACCGTATTCGCACCTTTCCTGGTGAGATCAGTCAGTGGCTTAACAATTATAGAAAAATTCTTAATGAATTTCCTGTAATAATTGGCGAAACCCAAAAATCTCTGTATCGATTTCAAACCAATAGGCCTAGGCCATTCCTGCACAGCCTGAACTTTCACCGGGTCCATCTCAAAGCCCTCGCTGGAGATAATGTAGCCCAAAAAACTAATTCTCTGCACAGCGAACTCACATTTCTCCAGCTTAGCAAAAAGTGAATTATCACTCAATAACTGCAACACCTCACGTACGCTCTGCCAATGGGAATCCAGATCTGGTGAATAAATCAGAATGTCATCCAAATACACAACCACATTCTTGCCAATCAAAGGTCTCAGGATGTCATTAATAAGGTTCTGAAAAAACGCGGGTGCATTGGTAAGACCGAAGGGCATCACCAGATTCACAAAATGACCTACCGGAGTGTTAAAAGCAGTTTTCCATTCATCACCCTCCTTCATTCGTAACAAATTGTATGCCCCCCGGAGATCAATTTTATAGAACCACTTGGTCCCCACTAACTGGTTAAACAAGTCTGGAATTAACGGCAATGGGTAGGAATTGCGTACGGTTATCTTATTAATTTCACGAAAGTCCAGACATGGACGTAAACCACAGTCTTTTTTTTTTAACAAAGAAAAATCCAACGGCCACAGGCGACTTAGAAGGTCTAATGTGACCAGCAGCCAAGCTCGTCTGTATGTATTCCTCCAAGGCCTTTCTTTCAGGGATAGTCAGATTTAATAAGCGACTCTTGGGAAGAGTAGCTCCAGAAACAAACTCAAAGGTGCAATCATAGTCCCTATGAGGAGGTAAAACTTGCGACTCCTCCTCTGAAAAAACCTTCCAAAAATCCTGAATAGGTACAGGTAATTCCCCTTTTTCCACAGCCGCAATGCGACTATTAGGCTGAGTTCACACGATGCGTTTTTCATGCGTTTCCGCGGCGTTTTTGCAGTTGCGTAAACGCCGCGGAAACGCATGAAAAACGCATGGTAGAAGGGCAGCAATGTTCCCCAATGGAAATCCGCATGTGCTGTGCCCATGATGCGGATTTTTCCGCAGCGTAAACGCTGCGGTCAAAAATCCGCAGCATGTCAATTAATTTTGCGGAAACGCTGCTCTTTTGCCGCCATTGACTTGCATTAGACCGCATGGAATCCGCATCACTGTATATGTTGATGCGCTTTTCATGCGGTCTAATGTGCGGATGGTACCCGGGTGTGGATGAGAGGACTCTCATCCAGACCCAGGTACCAAAAGAATAAAATAAAAAATATATATATTCTCACCTTCTGACGGCCCGCGCTGCGTCCTGCCGGCTTCCCGGGCACTTCGCGTTTGAATGAAGAAGGACCTTCGCTGACGTCAGAGTCATGTGACGGGTCACGTGACGCTGATGTCGGAAGGTCCTAAAGTCTTCACTGCCGGCAGCCGGGACCAATGAGGCAGGACACCGGGGGCCATCAGAGGGTAAAGTATAGATTTATTTTTTATTTTTTGACATCACACACTATATAAATCCATGCCGGTTGCATGGATTTATATAGTGTGAAGTTGACAAGCACTTTCCAAGTGATGCTAAAATCGCTTGGGAAGCGCTTGTCAACCCGCATGCGGAAATGAAAGTGAAGACCGCTTCATTTCCGCATGTCCCTGGCAGGAAACCGCATGTACAATCTGCATGCGTTTTTTCCTGCCAGAGAGATGCAGAAACGCTCAGGAAAAAATCCTGAGCATTTCTGCATCGTGTGCACATACCCTTACAACATTTATCATAGCACTTAGGACTCCAAGACTTAATCTCATTAGTAGACCAGTCCAGTAAAGGATTGTGCAGTTTTAACCAAGGCAAACCTGCACATGCGGATTTCAATTGGGGAACATTGCTGCCCTTCTACCATGCGTTTTTCATGCGTTTCCGCGGCGTTTACGCAACTGCAAAAACGCCGCGGAAACGCATGAAAAACGCATCGTGTGAACTCAGCCTCAGGCTATGTGCCCACGTTGCAGAAATGAAGCAGAAAATTTCTGCTTCATTTCTGCAAGTCCTCTCCCGGAAAAACGCATGCGGAATTCCGCACGCGTTTATCGCGCGTTTTTCATGCGTTTATCTCGCGTTTTCCACATGCGGAATTGCCTTGCGTTTTTAATGCATTGCACAAGGCAATTCCGCTTGCGGAAACGCAAAATTAATTGACATGCTGCGGATTTTTGAACGCAGCATAAAAGCTGCGGAAAAATCCGCAGCATGTGCATAGAACTTGCGGAATCCCCTTGGGCACCATGGGGTGCGGATTACCATGCGTTTTACAAGCATTTCCGCTGCGGAAATTCCGCATCAAAAACGCTTGTAATCCGCAACGTGGGCACGCAGCCTAAAAGCAAAAGTATAAATACTAATTATTTATCAAAGCTGGACAAAATCTAGAAACCATATAATAAAACTGGCATAAAATATAGTGCTGAACAAGAGTTTAGGGAGAGATGTACAACTGGCACTGGCCTTTAAAAGGGATTGTGTAATCGCACAAAACTAGCAAAAATGTAAAGTGCCTGTAAAACAAGGAACGTGCAATTTACCTCTTAGTAAAAATCCTATTCTTTCTCAAGAACGGGAGGAATTTTAATTTCATGATTTTTTTTTAATCAAATAATTTTTATTGAAAAACTCCAAATACAAATTTTCCATCTTTCAAATAACATACATGACATAGTAATTCCATAGTATAAAACATGAACAAAGTATCTGAAGTTCAATTCCCTAACCCACCCTAAACCCAAATCCCAACACTCTAGAGAGAACCATTTTAGAGCAGTTCTAGAATAACGGACTACAGCATTCGTAGAAGGGGGAAGAAGATGAAAAAGTGACTAACAAAGGGATAGCAGCGTTTTAATTTTATCATTTACTGCTTGATGCCTGAGCCGGGAAGTGCACGCTTGAAAACTGTTGCAGGCTGCTGTAATCACAGGACACAAGCAAACAGCATGGCATTTCCTATCAGCAGGGAGGAAGTAAAGGGAACAGTAATGAAAGTCTCCTCCTACTCCGCTCCATAATGAAATGAACAGTGTGCATCCTACAAATGCGATGCATACAGCAAACAATTCATTTTCCATACACAGGTTTTGAGTTGACCACTGGATATACACATGTGTATAACTAATTACCAGAACTGGAAATCGAAAAAAAAGACGAGCAAGTTTGGGGTGAATCCTGCCTTCATTACTGCACAGCCGCTCATAGAGGGATCGGTACTAGGAACAGCAGGAGTGCCGGCGATGTTCACAGATTTACCTGCTGCGGGACTGAAGGAGTCTGATAGTGTTCGGCTCTAAGCTTTTTACCTTGTTTACGACAGGAATAATTGAAAGCTGTGCTTCAAAGGCGAGGAAGAAATTGGTCACTGTCTGCGCTTGAATACCCTTAAGGGGGGAAAATATATATATACATATATACAAATACTGAAACATCTAAATGCATTAGAACATCAAACCTGGTGAAGCAGTAAATGACTTGTCCTCCAGGGATACAGGCTACTGTCATTCAGTAATTATTTAATAGGAATTTTACATTTTATGTGATCACCACGCTAGAATGTAAATGATGAAAACACAACACAACTCCTCACCATATGAAGATATTTTGTGTTTTAGGCTATGTGCCCACGATGCAGAAATGAAGCAGAAAATTTCTGCAGCATTTCTGCATCTCCCTGGCAGAAAAAAACGCATGCAGATTGTACATGCAGATTGTGCATGCGTTTTTCCTGCAGAATACATGCGGATCCACATGCGGATTCACATGCATTTCCGCATGCAGATTGACAAGCACTTTCCAGGCGATTAGCATCACTTGGAAAGTGCTTGACAACTAGGTCACACTGTATAAATCCATGCAAACAGCATGGATTTATATAGTGTGAACCGCAAAAATTAAAACAAATAAAGCTATACTCACCCCCGAGGCCCCGGCGTGGCTGCAGCGCTGCTTCCTGGCTGGTTCCCGGCTGCCGGCATATCGCGAGACAGAGTGGTGAAGGGCCTGCGGTCACATGACTGTGACGTCACCGAAGGTCCTTCAGCGCTGCTGGCATTCAGAGAGAAGACGCCGGACAGGTGAATATAAACTTTATTTGTTATTTTATTCTTTTTTTTACAGGTACAATGGTACCCAGGTCTGGATCAGAGTCTCCTCTCCTCCAGAACTGGGTACCATCCGCATTTAGAGACGCATAGAAGCCGCTTGTAAAAATGTACAGTCGCGGTTTCTGTGCGTCTCAATGCAAGTCAATGGCGGGAGTTCCGCTGCGCTTCCGCAAAATTAAATGACATGCTGCAGATTTTTGTACGCAGCATAAACCCTGCGGAAAAATCCGCAGCATGTGCATAGAACATGCGGAATCCCCTTGGGGACCATGGGGGGCGGATTACCTAGCGTTTTACAAGCGTTTCCGCTGCGGAAATTCCGCAGCATAAACGCTTGAAAAATGCTACGTGGGCACACAGCCTTATAGAACAGCATTTCTGTGGAATAACACGACTGATTTACTGTGTATGCACCATAGCCTTCATTTGATGTCACTTACTGTCACCTGTCACCTTGCCCCAACTCTGCAATCCCCAATATCAGTCCATGACCTCAATGGGGTCACTATAAAATTCTAAAGAGGACTGGTCATGTCTCTATTAGAAAATAGATAAACTTAGGAGAGAAACAATATGAGCATATACCCTGCTATAAGTAAGTAAAAAGCAATAGTGAATATATATAATATAGGGTACTTAGTAAACATGGTTTTTGATTTAAAAAAAGCCATCCCACCCGCACCAAGGTGTACCCAGTCAGTTATGTGAAATATATAATAAAATACACTTTAGTACAATATTAGTGTTTTGTCCCTTTAAATCTGCTGCTACTTCTGTCACCATGGTAACTGCATTCATACTCAGCCAATAGGATTGCTCGGTTTGAATTTGGAAAAAAAAAAAAAAGTCCTATATCGTCAGTTTGTTCCTTCTCATCTGAGTGTGAAGACAGACACCTGCGATCAGCGAGAGATTATAGGTATAAGACGTGATATAATATAACGGACGGAGCCACATCCCATCACACGCACTCAGCGACCACAACTCACAGGAATCAGCACATTTACCAGACAATAAGTTATTATTCCCCAACACATAATACGCTGAGACACCAGTGGGGGGCGCCGCACTCGTTACATCTCCCATCTGGATGGATCCAGCGACGAGATCCTGATATTTACCCCCAGCTCCGCTCCTCCATAGGGAATGGCCCAGATGCACGCAGAACGGACCGAAGTGTAATACTGCTAGAACTCTGCATGATATCACATCCTCCATATATACCACATAATAAAGGGGTGCTCCCACTGGGACAGGTCATCACCTATCCAGAGATCAGTGATAACTTGTTCCAACTAGACATCCCCTTTAATGGAAGAGATCACATCTCTAACAGTCAATACGCTATTCATTCCCAATCTTCCCTGGCCCCAGTAATGCCCCTGAGTATATCGCCAATATGAGCCAATCATCAAACCCTCTGCTGACTGTTCCCGATGTTTTATAGAGTTTGGAGACGTTGCTACAAGAGAAGATATCAGCGGACACCATGGGGGTGGAGTATTCTGCCAGCAATGGAGCAGGTAGTATCCACCAGTCTGTGATATCTGACCTTCCTCCATATTCTGCTCTTACATGCGTTTCTTCAGCTTTACCCCTTCCCGACATAACCAATTTATGTTTTTTTTCTGTTTTTTCCTCCGCTTTTTCCAACTTTTCTAACTTTTTGATATCTGTCCACATAGTGTGAGGTCTTGTTATTTTGTAGGATGAGCTGTCCTTATAAATGACACCATTCATTTACCACATAGTCCTAGAAAACGGGAAAAACATTTCAAGTGCAGTAAAAGTGCGAAAAAAAAAGCCTGACATTGTTTTTCTGGGAACGGTTTTAACGGCGCACATTGTGTGGTAAAAATGACCTGGTAATAGGATCCTACTCCTCAGTGTGATTACAGCAAGACCAAACTTCTCCAATAGTTTTGGCAAAAGAAAAAAACTTTTTTTTGATGCTGTCACCATTTTTTCTGAGACCCGAAACATTTTCAGTTTTCGGGTTGATGGAGCTGTGTGGGGGCTTATTTTTTGAAGGGCAAGAGGACTTTATTGATAACATTTTGGGACACATATGTCATGGTCATCGCTTCTTACAGGATTTTCTGCAGTATTGAGGCGAACGAAAAAATGCAATTTTGTCTTTTTGAATTTTTTTCTGTGTTCACTGATCGTTTTTTTTTTTTATATTTTGATAGATTGTATTTCTCTGAAAGAGACCAAACCACAAAATGTGTATATTTTTATTATCTTTATTTTTAGTGGGAGGTGAGTTGAACGTGTGGGGTTTTAATAAATATATATATACTTTTTTTCACTGTATTTGTATACATCATCTGATTGCTTGTGCTATATACAGCGATACCACAGTAATGCTCCATATAGCAAAACCACGGTCTTCTTTACAGCCCAAATGAAGCTTTATGATGACAGGCACGGAGGCTTCAGCAGACCCCCGGATGTGATAGCAGTCCATCGGCGCCCTATGATCGTGTCACAGGAGCGCCGGTGGGCGTATGGAACGACGCGTCCCAATGCTGGCGCGCTGTTAATGCTGCTGTTAGAGATTGACAGCAGCACTGAACAGGTTAACAGTGGTGGGCAGATCTTCGCTCCACTCGCAGCTGTTAGAGGCAGGTCCTGGTTGTTTGTTACAGCCATTATCTGCCATGTACGGGGCGAGCTGACCCTGCTCCATACACCCGCTACTGACTTATACCATACATGTACGGCAGATGTTGGTAAGGAGTTAAAGCGGTTGTCCAGCTTTGGGGCCATTTTTTTTACTTTAATGCAAGTATTTGGGGCTAAAATCGATTTCTGTAATTGAGTTTCATTAAAAATGTTGCCTTCTGTAGCATCTGTGCTGCACTGTCTATTGCTGGCTGCAAAATTAGCTAACTGAGAATCTATCAGTGAGCTCCTTAGTCTTAAGGGAGAGTTTGTAGATCTTTAATCTGTTTTTTTTTCCTGAGTGCCTATTAGCTGATCTATGCCCAAAGAAAACACAAAACTTGAATGTGCAGGGAAACAATAAGTCTGTAATAGTCGGTGTAAAACACTTAATGAAACCTAAATGTAACAAATTACTTTTAGTAGTAAATACATGACATGAGAAAATATACACTGCTCAAAAAAATAAAGGGAACACTTAAACAACAGAATATAACTCCAAGTAAATCAAACTTCTGTGAAATCAAACTGTCCACTTAGGAAGCAACACTGATTGACAATCAATTTCACATGCTGTTGTGCAAATGGAAGACAATAGATGGAAATTATTGGCAATTATCAAGACACACTCAATAAAGGAGTGGTTCTGCAGGTGGAGACCACAGACCACATCTCAGTACCAATTCTTTCTGGCTGATGTTTTGGTCACTTTTGAATGTTGGTTGTGCTTTCACACTCGTGGTAGCATGAGACGGACTCTACAACCCACAGAAGTTGCTCAGGTAGTGCAGCTCATCCAGGATGGCACATCATTGCGAGCTGTGGCAAGAAGGTTTGCTGCGTCTGTCAGCGTAGTGTCCAGAGGCTGGAGGCGCTACCAGGAGACAGGCCAGTACACCAGGAGACGTGGAGGGGGCCATAGCAGGGCAACAACCCAGCAGCAGGACCCCTACCTCTGCCTTTGTGCAAGGAGGAACAGGAGGAGCACTTCCAGAGCCATGCAAAATGACCTCCAGCAGGCCACAAATGTGCATGTGTCTGCATAAACGGTTAGAAACCGACTCCATGAGAGTGGGATGAGGGCCAGACGTCCACAGATGGGGGTTGTGCCCAATGCCAGACCTCATGTGGCTGGAGTATGTCAGCAGTTCCTGCAAGATGAAGGCATTGAAGCTATGGACTAGCCCGCCCGTTCCCCAGACCTGAATCCCATTGAGCACATCTGGGACATCATGTCTCACTCCATCCACCAAAGTCACGTAGCACCACAGACTGTCCAGGTGTTGGTGGATGCTTTCGTCCAGGTCTGGGAGGAGATCCCACAGGAGACCATCCGCAACCTCATCAGGAGCATGTCCAGGCGTTGTAGGGAGGTTATACAGGCACGTGGAGGCCACACACAATACTGAGCCTCATTTTGACTTGTTTTAAGGACATTACATCAAAGTTGGATCAGCCTGTAGTGTGTTTTTCCACTTTAATTTTGGGGGTGACTCCGAATCCAGGCCTCCATTGGTTAATAAATTTGATTTCCATTGATGATTTTTGTGTGATTTTGTTGTCAACACATTCAACTTTGTACAGAACAAAGTATTCAATGAGAATATTTCATTCATTCAGATGTAGGATGTGTTATTTGAGTGTTCCCTTTATTTTTTGAGCAGTGTGTATATATAATATAAATAATTACTGCAGCTTTAATGCTATTTATTACGTCTCAGGAGGAGGACGGAAGAGGAAGAGGACGGAAGAGGCGGAGGACGGAAGAGGCGGAGGACAGAAGAGATGGAGGACGGATGAGGCGGAGGACGGAAGAGGAGGAGGACAGAAGAGGAGGAGGACGGAAAAGGAGGAGGACGGAAGAGGAGGAGGATGGAAGAGAAGGAGGACGGAAGAGGCGGAGGATGGAAGAGGAGGAGGACAGAAGAGGAGGAGGACGGAAAAGGAGGAGGACGGAAGAGGAGGAGGATGGAAGAGAAGGAGGACGGAAGAGGCGGAGGACGGAAGAGGCAGAGGACAGAAGAGGCGGAGGACGGAAGAGGCGGAGGACGGAAGAGAAGGAGGACGGAAGAGGAGGAGGACGGAAGATGAGGAGGACCGAAGAGGAGGAGGACGTAAGAGGAAGAGGACGGAAGAGGAAGAGGATGAAAGAGGCGGAGGACAGAAAAGGCGGAGGACGGAAGAGGCGGAGGACAGAAGAGGCGGAGGACGGAAGAGGCGGAGGACAGAAGAGGAGGAGGACGTAAGAGAAGGAGGACGGAAGAGGAGGAGGACAGAAGAGGAGGAGGACAGAAGAGGAGGAGGACGGAAGAGGAAGAGGACGGAAGAGGAGGAGGACAAAAGTGGAGGAGGATGGAAAAGGAGGAGGACAGAATAGGAGGAGGAGGACAGAACTGCACCTTAAGATCCCTAGGGGGAAAGGGATGGTAGTAATATAGTGGTAGTATATCCGTATTAGTGTAATATGAGTAATAATACTAGTGATAATAGTAAGAAAGTAATAAAATAACAGTAGTAATAGTAGTAGGTAGAATAGCAGTGTGATCCAGGGTCCTAGGACTGATCGCCTTTTCTCGGGGTCAAGAAGGAATTTTTCCCCTGTGACACAAATTGGCTGAAGGTGTCCTGGGGTTTTTGCCTTCTTCTGGATCAACACTGTAGGTATAGGGCAGTATTAGTAGTGATAGGAAAGAAGAATAATACTGTAATAAGATAGCACAATGTAATAATAACCATATCAAATAGATTTATAAAAACAAATTAAAATAACTCCAGTAGTACAATAATTAATGTAATATTATATAACTTGTAATAACATTAATAGGTTTGATCCAGGGTCCTAGGACTGATCGCCTTTTCCCGGGGTCAAGAAGGAATTTTTCCCCTGTGACACAAATTGGCTGAAGGTATCCTGGGGTTTTTGCCTTCTTCTGGATCAACACTGTAGGTATAGGGCAGTATTAGTAGTGAAAGGAAAGAAGAATAATACTGTTATAAGATAGCACAATGTAATAATAACCATATCAAATAGATTTATAAAAACAAATTAAAATAACTCCAGTAGTACAATAATTAGTGTAATATTATATAACTTGTAATAACATTATTAGGTTTGATCCAGGGTCCTAGGACTGATCGCCTTTTCCCGGGGTCAAGAAGGAATTTTTCCCCTGTGACACAAATTGGCTGAAGGTGTCCTAGGGTTTTTGCCTTCTTCTGGATCAACAGCTTTAGGCATAGGGATTTTAGTAATACCATTATTAGAATCACAAGATTAATAAAAAAAAATTAGAATTACATTTTTTTAATTCATTTTATAACAGTTACAATTAATTGCATTAATGCAATAATAATAAATAGTAAAAATGGTGGTAATAATAATAATACAAAAAACTAGTCCCAGTTAGTAAGTTAGTGTAATGTTAGTGTAGGGACCCATCTGAAGAGGTCGCCTTGACGTTGGCAGATGGGCTCGCACAATTTGCTCAAAATGTGCGCTAAGAACCTCATATTTCTATGTACAGGAGATCTAGCAGTAATACCATTCAGGAGATATCTGTGTACACACATTTTGTTATATACTTTTGTGCAGCACACAGGGCAGGTATACAGGTACAGGGCGAGAGTGTTACAGTGATATTATAACTCGGCCTTAAGGATAAAATGCTGATAACTACAGATCCTGGAAACACATTCGAAACTAGACCTTGTAAGTAACTGGTTCCCAGCTAGTGGTAAATATATACAGGGCAGTCCGGTACCAAGACCTGCTCTATAGGACACATTATCATCAGGCAGGTCCTTACAAGATCTGCGGCAGAAGTGTGGCTGTGTAACACAGTCCTGCTCCTGCCTCAGCTGCCCACAGTGGAGCCAACCTTGATCCTGGCAGCTTAATCCATTGTATGACACAGTAGGGGGCTTCCACAGCATTTAGGCACTTTAGACAGGAGAGGGAGGCATGATCATGGTGCCAATGAGTTTCTATGGCAGCTGAGATCTAACAATGGACCCCATGACGGCCATTTTACTGCTCCTATTAGACCCCGGCTGAGGAAAGGTCTATGAGGACACCGGTCAGACTTATGTCGCCTGCTCTGCACATATTAGAAATACCTAGGGCTGATTAGTTTGCCATTTGTAAATCTGATCCAGCAGCGTTGGGCTACCACTGACGTGATCAGGGCTATTGAGCTCCTAGATTGGGCAGAGGAGCTCAGTATTCAGCAGGAGCTGGCCGAGGAGAGCAGAGCAACTTGCATGGGGCTGCTGCACAAGAAGCAACTCACAAGGTGGAGATTTACCCGGAGACGCTGTGCTCGGGCTGTGATCTGCTGTGCAGGCTGCATAGTAGATGGCTCCAAGGACCCGAACTTCACCCCTAACAGGCACAGCAGAGCTCGGACGGCTGCAAGTGAACAGAGAGCGGCTGATTAGTAACTGCTGCGTCTCCTGCAGCTCAGATAAGAGCCGCACAGAGCGGGGGTTCAGTAATGATGAATATGGGAAGTGTCCGCCCCTCACATGCCCTAAATGCGGCCTCCAGAAGTAAAGTTTCCCCTGTAACCAGCGCCTCCTCCCACCTTCTCTGCTGGCATGCTCCATTACTTAAAGGGGATGTCTGTAGAAAACAAGTTATCACTTATCCACAGGCTCGGTGATCACTTACTGATCGTGGGGTCTGACCGCTGCGAGCCATCGTCTGATCGGGAAGGAGTGGAAAGTCAGGGATCAACTGCTGCTCCATTCATTCTCTATGGGGCTCCGGAAAAGCCGAGCTCAGCGCTTGAATGCCACATAGGGAATGAATGGAGCGGATCCTGGAGTAATAACATGCCCTCCTCTCCTCAGCTTTCTGTCTGTGTAAGTGGCTCAGCCCTTGTCTCCCCTTCTGCTCCGGCTTCTGTGCTGGTCCTTGTGAGGAAGAGGAAACCCTCTGCCCTTCTGCTCCGGCTTCTGTGCTGGTCCCTGTGAGGAAGAGGAAACCCTCTGCCCTTCTGCTCTCAGTCCTCTGCGACTTTTCACAATCGCTCAGTGCACCCATTATATGTAATAAGGATCATTCTTCATCCCTTGTCCAGCTTTCATCCCCCCCAGTCTGACCAGCGGACAAGATAATAAACATGTGAGTGGAAGGTTCACAATTATTAGATGTGTTGTGAAAAGTCTCCACAGCATTATCCGGAGAAAACTGCAGGGTGACCGCTTGTGAAACCAGCACAAAATCCAGCGGACAGCGCTTCCCTGTCCCCCGCCGGTCTCCGTATCCTGGCATTCAGCTATTCCATTTGGTGCTTATTCTGGAAGGAAAACAAAAATGTGATGTTCTTACACAGACGCCTGAAGACGCAGCTTTTCATCATCCATGTTGGGCTGTTGTATGACGTGTGGATTACTCTGCTTGCTGGATTCTTGCATTACCACAAACACTGCCTTTATTTTGTGATTTCTGTGCCGCTTCCCACTTCTATTGGCACTGTGATATATCAGCACGTGAGGGCTGCCACAATCATGTGTCAATAGGTTATTGCTGGAGCCTGTGATATAGAGACCATCCTGGACCAGGGAAGACTTGGTACAGAAGCACCTAGAGAGGGGGGTACAGGGGCTTCATTTCAATTTTAAACTTAGCTGGATTGTGTTTAGCTACAAAAATGGAGAGTAAAATAATAAAATCTTAATTTTTTTTTTCTATTTGGCAAAATCGTCCATCAGAGGTTTGGCCACTACCAAAAAGTTTTTGTTGAACTTACAGTAGTAGCTGGCGAAACCCAAAAAACTTTGTAATGCCTTTAAGTCTTGAATATAATACCAATCCAGTACCGTCCGGACTTTGGCCAGATCCATGCAAAAACGGTGAATGATAAGAACTAACCCTGAATGGAGAACATACATTTCTCTGGTTTGACAAATAATTTATTATCTTTGAGTATCTGTAAGACCTGCCTGATATGTACCTGATGTGACTGGAGGTAAGTAAATTAATATGTCATCAAGATTGGTTTGTTGTGATCTACCTGCCAGATGACTAAAAATGTCACTAACAGTGTTGAAAGAAAGCGGGAGCATTAGTCAACCCAAATGCCATCACAAGCTTTTCATAGTGCCCCTCAGGAGTATTGAAGGCCATCTTCCACTCATCTCCTCAATGTGAATGAGATTATAAGCCCCCCTGAGGTCTAGTTTAATCAAATCGTAGGAGCCAAATTTTTTTCTAAAGAGGTCGGGGATGAGAGGGAGAGGATATGCATCCCAGACCGTGATCCGATTAAACTCGCGAAAATCAAGGCGGGGGCGCAACCCCCAGTCTTTTTTTTTGACAAATAAAAACCCCACTGCAACGGGAGATGAAGAACGTCTTATAGGGCCCAATGGTAGACTGACTGACCATTCTGTTCTGAACTGCCACCCTAAGATGGCTTCCCATTATATACCTACTGTATAAGTGCTCCCTCTAACGGCTTCCTCCACCCACACCCACTACTGGTTCCCCCTACCTTTGGGTTCCCCCCACTCCAGCCAGGGACAGGGCTCAGCAGCTGCACTCTGCATGTTGGATGCAGGTGATTTGGGGGGTTCTGTGCAGCACTCCCATCTTACCTGAGTGAAGGGAGACACCACACCTCTGGGTGAGGTGCAGTACCACTGTGGCGACTGAACACTCAGGGGCGCCACATTCCCCCCCCCCCGGTAAAACACAGCACGTCCGCGGGCGGGAACAGAGCAAAACCAGGCATAACTGACATGCAAAATTTTTAAGATGCATCAGCATATTTGACCATAAAACAACATTTCTTCCCTTTATGGGAGGCACATTTCTTTTACTGGTTACATTATAAAACATCATAAGAGTATTGTCATATAAAACAATTTTCAAGACAGTTCCAGCACCAGGGTGCAACAGTAGCAGCATGAGGGACCCGTCCACAAACCCTCAACGTAGGCCCTGGGCATGGCTGCAGGGCATAGACGATCCAATCCTGGACCTCGTCTTCCGCCACGCCAAACGGGTTTTTGTTCTGAGGTATATTTGTAATTATAAAACCAATAGGATGCACTTTAAGAAGTGCTAAACTATGTACAATGTCAACGTCCGGCTTCTCACAGTCCTCAGCCTGTCAGTCTCTGTACCCTGACGGGTAACTGGGTAGCAAACATGAAGTCAACTGCACCCTTCCGGGCAACTTATGTACAGTCCAGTTAACTAAAACAGTTTAACAGTGGGGCCCCCTCCGGGGGAACCCCTGGTTTCTGCAGGCTGACCCAGCCTGGTCATCAGCCTCAGGCTGCAGGGGGACCAGGGATGGAGCAGCGCCAGCCGCATTTGGGACAGGGACATCACTCCGACCTGCTCCCGCGACTGCGTCAGCTCGGCCTGACACCTCCCGGTCTTTACGCAGCTTCTCTCCACCGCCTCTCCTCTTTCGGGGGCGGTCCCATGGCACTTTGCTGTCGGTCACTCCCTGTGTCGGCCTCCCCGCTTTGACGGACACATCTATGCGGACAGTCACTGTTGCAAGGGGCAGGGCCTGCTTTTGGAGCCATTCTGGGACCCGGCCCACGACGGGAGGTTCCATTCTGTTGTTCTTTAGCACGCACATAATGGCGCCCGTTCTTCTGGGGCGGGCGCCACATTCAAGGCAGAAAACACTTCTTTAGGCGCACATTACCCGCAGATGGCAGGCTGGTCACGTATCCTGTTCGTGACGCCAAGTGGTGACTCGCTGCCCCCTGGGCCGCGGGGCACACGGCAGCCGGGCCGTATGGCTGCTTTGGGGAATATCACGGTGGCTGGCCCGGGGCGGTCAGTGCAAAAGGGATTATTTATAGGATTTGTCGTGAAGCCACCTGTGGTGTCTGGTGAGGATCACCAGCGCTGCAACAGTCCTCTGAGGCAGATGTTAGGGCAGCTAGAGATGGAACGGCTCCCCACAGGTGGAGCGGGCCTCAGGGCAGTGTAAATAGATGGAGGGTGCGCTGGGCGTTGTAGTGCAGGGAGGGAAATGGCACCAGTGAAGGAATAGACGGAGGCAACTCAGTGCAGTCGTCCAAGATTTTAATTCACAGTTCTTCAGGAAACACAAAAGTGCAAGTTACAGGTGAAGGCCTCCCACGTTGCGCCATGTTCACCCTGGCAGGGGTTCAATCCTTCCTCAGGAAGTTTAGGAATGCTTGGCAGAACCCCACTTTCTCGTGTTCCTACTTTGACCGTCTTCACACTAGGTCCTTCTCCCTGCTGCCCTGCGCTGCCCACTCTCAATCCCGCTCGGGTATGCTGAAGTCCTTCCTGTACGTCGGATCCGGGACCAACCTGACCCCCTGGAGATTAGAATGGGGCAACCGATCCCTCTGTCTTCTGACAGATGCGGGGCGTATGGGTGCTGTCCTGCACGCGCCGTACCCCTGGGATCCCTTCTTAGAATGGAGCCTACTCCCTTCTCCCCTCCGGGGCCTCTATCCCGGGCCCTTCTTGTGGAGCAGAGCTCCTGCTGAGCCTCTGCTCCCAGACAGTCCTCACTGACCGTCTGTACTGTACTGACTGACCATTCTGTTCTGAACTGCCACCCTAAGATTGCTTCCCATTATATACCTACTGTGTGCTCCTTCTAACTGCTTCCTCCACCCACACCCACTACTGGTTCCCCCTACCTTTGGGTTTCCCCCACTCCAGCCAGGGACAGGGCTCAGCAGCTGCGCTCTGCATGTTGCCCTTCCAGCCGGTCTGAAGCAGTGTAATGTTGGATGCAGGTGTTTTGGGGGGTTCTCTGCAGCACTCCCATCTTACCTGAGTGAAGGGAGACACCACACCTCTGGGTGAGGTGCAGTACCTCTGTGGCGACTGAACCCTCAGGGGCGCCACATGCCCACGATGCAGAAATGCTCCGGATTTTTCCTGAGTGTTTCTGCATCTCCCTGGCAAAAAAAACGCATGCAGATTTTACATGCGTTTTTCCTGCCAGGGACAAACGTAAGTGAAGCATTTTTCACATGCATGTCCGCATGCGGGTTGTCAACCGCTTTCCAAGCGATTTTAGCATCACTTGGAAAGTGCTTGATAACTTGGTCACACTATATAAATCCTTGCAACCGGCATGTATTTATATAGTGTGAACAAGTTAATAGTAGAAAAAAAGAATAAAAATGGTAAAAAAAAAAAAAATAGAATTAGACTTACCGGTAATTCTGTTTCTAAGACCCTCCACGACAGCACACCTGGAGGTAGCCTCCCCATCCTAATTAGGGACAGGAAAACAAGATGTTAAATAGCCCCTCCCTGCTACAATCCCCAGTGTTTTCAAAGGACCACACAGTATGAATGCTCTAAATATTTATTAACACTAAGGATTTTTCCAATCAAAGAAATGGAGGGAACTACCCATGCTGTTGTGGAGGGTCTTAGAAACCGAATTACTGGTAAGTCTAATTCTATTTTCTCCAATCCCCTCCATGACAGCACACCTGGAGTAATACCAAAGAATGAATTTTAGGGAGCGACAACAGCCTGAAGGACTTTCCTTCCAAATGCTAAGTCTCTATTAGATATTACATCTAGTCTATAATGTTTAGCAAAGGTATGAACAGACGACCATGTAGCTGCCCGGCAAATCTGCTCAATGGATGCACTAGCTTTTTCCGCCCAGGAGACCGACATAGCTCTAGTAGAAAGAGCTTTCAAAGATTTCAGAGGAGGCAAATCTTGAACTATGTATGTTTCACAAATTGCTTTCTTAATCCAATTTGCTAGCATATTTTTGCAATTTTCTTTCCTTTATTGGGGCTTCCATATTGGACAAATAGGTTCTGATCCTTCCTCCAGGTTTCAGTCTGCCTCAAATAGCGGATTATAGTCCTTCTTACATCCAACGCGTGGAATTCTTCTTCCTTGCTATTTGATGGATTTTGACAGAATGACGGAAGAATTATTGGCTGAGACATATGAAAATTAGACGACACTTTAGGTAGAAAAGAAGGATCCAACTGGAGGATGATCCTGTCCTCCAAAATACGACAATAAGTCTCTCTGATAGACAGGGCTTGGATTTCACTCACTCTTCTGGCTGTAGTCAGAGCTATAAGCAATGCCGCTTTCCAAGACAATTTGTCTATGTGTGCCTCGGCTATTGGCTCGAAAGGATGCATAGTTAGGCCTCTAAGAACTACGTTGAGATCCCAAGGTGGAACTATTTTAGCTCTTGTTGGATTAATCCAAGAAGCAGCTATCATGAACCTCTTAATCCATCTGTTTTGGGCCAAATCAGCATCAAAATAGGAACTTAAAGGCGAGACTTGGACCTTCAGCGTGCTTGGTCTTAATCCTTTAGACAGACCGTTCTGTAGGAAATCCAAGATTCTGGCCACGTCAGGCCGAAAGGGATCTAATGGACGAGGCTCATACCATAGCTTGAAAGCTTTCTAGATTTTTCCATAGATGGAAATTGTGACTGGTTTTCTGCTTTTCTGCAGTGTATGTGACTCGCCCCCAGGGGTGTCGCGGGGCACCCGGCAGCCGGGCCTAAGACTGCCTGCGGGGATTATCGCGGTGGCTGGCCCAGGGCGGTCAGTGCCAAAAGGAATTATTTGTAGGGAATTTGTTGTGACGCCACCTGTGGTTTCTGGTGAGGATCACCAGCGCTGCAACAGTCCTCTGAGGCAGATGTCAGGACAGCTTGAGATGGAACGGCTCCCCACAGGTGGAGCAGGCCTCAGGGCAGTATAAATGATGCAGGTTGCGCTGAGCATTGTGGTGCAGGGAAAGCGATGGCACAGCAGAAGTAATGGACAGAGACAGGGGATTTGCTTCATTTCCTTTACTGGTACAGCTGTTAGGTACGGTCCAGGGTACTCCAGATGAAGGGCGCACTTTTGGACTTCTCCCCAGGGAGCAGGTATAGGGCCTCCTGATCCGTGTCTGTCCCTATGTATGCTCCTGGCCAGCCTGCAACTGGGCCTAGCTTATGTGTCCTGCTTTTACTTCACCAGATGCTCAGAAATAGGACCTCTGGTTGGTAACCACTTTCCCTGGACGTCGGGACCTTCGTGGTTCCTGATCCTGTGTGTGTCTAGCCTTCAGGTTTGTCAGGGACTTGTAGTCCTCCTGGGATTCCGGTTATCCCCACTGGGTGTAAAGGGTCCCTGTAGGCGCGGATCCGGTGTCCGGTAGATATAATGGGGTGAGCTTATTGTGCTCCTCTGCCCCCTTGGTTTCACTCCCCTTTTTCTCCTTGCCGTCGGCCACACTCGGGGCCCTCACTACTAGGCAGCTGACGTGCTGCGTCTTCACCGCTATCTGAGTGTCGGCACGCTCTCAGGCTCTCTCTCAGCCTGCCTGCTCTGCTCTGACTCTGAGCACTCACTAATCAACTGAGCTGCCTGGCTCCACCTTCCCTATATATATCCCTATCTGGGCTCCCTCTGCTGGTATGAGTTGGAAGGTAGATGTGTTTGTATCTAGTGAGGACCTCTTGTGGAGAAATCCATCCATGCACCCTTCTGGGTTCTGTGGCACCAATGCACAGCAGGGCGCCACATTTGGATCACCTGTACTGAGAAGCCTCTGGCTTTTCAGAGGGTGGTCTCAGAAGCCAAGCTGCTAGAGCCAAATTCTGAGGGGCCGGATGGAAAATCTGGCCCTAATGCAGCAGATCGTGGATTCGAGGAAGCATCAATGGATCATCCATTCTTAGACTGCTCAATGTTCCGAACCATGCTCTTTTTGGCCACATTGGAGCTATTAGGATAGTCTTGAGCCCTTCCGACCTGATTTTTTGTAAAGTCCTTGGTATTAACAGAATCAGGGGAAAAGCATTAGCGAGCCCAACTTTCCAAGGGTGAGCGAATGCATCTATCCCTGTTGCTGAATCCTCGGGTTTCAAAGAGAAAAAGGCTCTTACTTTTGCGTTTTCCTGGTTCGCAAACAGGTCCACATCTGGGTATTCCCACTTTTGAACAATCATCTGAAATATCTTCGAGTTCATGCTCCACTCCCCTGGATGAATGTATTTTCTGCTCAGAAGATCTGCATGATAGTTGTCGGAGCCCCTCAGATGCAGAGCCGATAAGGATAGTAGATTATGCTCCGCCCAGGGGAAGAACCTTTCGGAGATCATCTGTAACCTCCTGTTTCTTGTACTTCCCTGATGTCTCAAGTGGGCTATAGTTGTCATATTGTCCGAGTAGACTCTGACATTCGACCCCTGAAGCACAGTAGTGGCTGCCCATAGGGTTTCTTCCACCACTTTCATTTCTCTTAAGTTTGAGTACTGCTCTGCTATTTCTTGCGACCAGACCCCTTGGAAGGCCACGTGGGAGACTACTGCTCCCCATCCTCTTTTGCTTGCATCTGTTTTGACGGATAACAAGGGAAGTTGAATCCATGCTGAACTTTTCTCCAGATTTCCTGGACAGAGCCACCAATTTAAAGATGCTTTCACCTTCTCTGGCAGATGAATTCTGTTGGAGAGGGAACTTGGAGATCTGTCCCAACAGGAAAGGATGTAGTTTTGAAGGACCCTTGAATGCGCTTGAGCCCAAGGTACCGCCTAAATAAATGAGGTCATGGACCCGAGGACGGACATGGCGAATCTTAATGACACTCCTCTCTGGTTCTTTAGTGCATAAACTTTCGACCTCAACTGAATCTGCTTCTCTTTTGGCAGAAAAGAGGCTTGTTGCTGAGAATCCAGGAGAATTCCCAAGGAGGTCTTCCTGGTGGAGGGAATCAGATCTGACTTTTGGTAGTTTATCAACCATCCCAAGGATTCCAGGATCTGGAGGGTCATCTGGAGGTCTCTTTCCAAACTTGAAACCGAGGGAACCATCACCAAAAAATTGTCTAAATATGGGACGATGCAGATATTCAGTTTCCTTAGATAAACCTACTACCTCTGCCATGATCTTTGTAAACAGGCGGGGTGCTGACGAAATGCCGAAGGGGAGTACATTGAATTGAAAATGAAGTACCTCTCGGTTCTGAGTTACAGCAAATCTGAGAAATTTTCTGTAATCCGGATGAATTGGCACGTGGTAGTAAGCCTCTGGCTGGTCTACTGTTGCCACGACAAATCCTTTTCCAATCAATAAGCTGCCATTGAGGAAGGAAGCTCGCAATTCTGCCTCCTACCTTCTTGGCGTCATTGTCTGTCCTGCCTAGAACCTTGAAAGATATTCCTACCTCTTCCCCCTTTTATGTAACTCCAGCGACCAGTTTTACCCTTGCCTCTGTACTGAAATGCTTGCTGCTGTTGTTGTTGAGGGAGAAGAAATGGTCTCTTTCTGAAACTTTTTGGATTCTTTGGCTCTGGCAGAGACTTCTTCTTGTCGGATGCTTTCTCCAACAACTCGTCTAGCACCGCCCCAAACATATACTCTCCTTTAAATGGAATGGAACAAAGCTTAGATTTTGATGCGTTGTCCCCACTCCACATCTTCAACCACAGAGCTCTTCTCATAGAATTTGATAATGCTGCCGATCTTGCCGCAATCTTGACCGACTCCGCCAAGGCATCCGCTAGGAATCCAGTGGCCTTCTGCAGAAAAGGAAGAGATGCTAGGAGGTCCTCTTGAGTGGTACCTTTCCAGAGATGTTCCTCTAGTTGTTGGAGCCAGAGGAACATGGAACGAGCTACACAAGTTGAAGCGATATTAGTCTTCAGTGAAGCCGCCGATGTTTCCCATGCCTTCCTTAGAAGGCTGTCCATCTTCCTATCCATAGGATTTTTGAGCTGTGACGAGTCTTCAAAGGGAAGGGTTGTTTTCTTCGCAACCCTTGCCACCTGTACATCAACCTTCGGGACTTCCATCCATAGCTTAGCCGCCTTTTCATCTAGAGGGAATCTATCCTTCATTTCTCCTGCCATACTAAGCCTTTTCTGAGGTGACTCCCATTCATCCAAAATAAGACTCCAAATGTTGTCATGCACAGGGAACACTACCTTCTTCTTGGATTTCAGACCGCCAAACATTTCATCCTGAACTGTACGGGTTTCCTTCTCCTCTTCCACCTGCATCGTGTCTCTCACCTGCGACAACAATTCCTCCATATTCTCAGACGAAAAGTAATATTTCCTATCTTCCTCATGATCTTCACTTAGGACCCCTTCTTCCGGTTCCTCCATAGACCCTAATTCTGAATCAGAGGTCTCCCTAACCGTATATTTTCTCCTTTTGGGGGGAGATGGACCTTCAGCTCTGGCTTGTGAGAAGGAGGCTAGGGAAGATTGTATTTCCTGCCGAACCATTCCCCTGACTTCTTCCATAAGGGAAGGCTGTTCTTCCTTCACAATGTTGTCAGTGCATTTCCAGCATAGGGGTTTCTTATGCCCTGAAGCCAGCTTTTTTATACAGATGGCACATTTGCAAACTGTAGTGCTTTCTCCCACTGTCGGTGCCGGATCCTTGTCTCCCTAAATTAAAAATAAAAAAAGGGGAGATTTAAAATATATTTAGGATCCTGCTCAAAAGAGAGTGGGGAATAACCTAGGACCTAGCACTTACTGGGGCCGGGTTAGCGCTGGGCTCTGCAGACGCAGGCTTTGGAACAGCACCCTCCATAGTAGCAGAATATTCTGTCCTACCTTAATGGAGTCTTCTCATCTGGGTCTTTTATACGGGAGACCGAGATCCAGTGCCAAATTTTCACCTATCTGGTGAAGGATCCTCATTTTCAGGGCAAACCGCGGCTTCTCCTTTTGAATTTCCAGCCGCGGCCCCATGCGTTCCACGGTGGAACGCACCAGAAGTGACGTCCCGCTGGCCAAAAGCCTGACTTCCGGCACGCCGCCATGGAGGACAGAGGAGACTCCGGCCGGGGAGCTACAGGAGGCCCCCAGCCCCCAAAACCCTACTCGGCTTTACACGCAGGCGAGTGTGTGTGTGGGGGGTCCCGCTCTCAAGTAGACACGGGAGCTGCAAAGGAAGGAAGGTCGGAGGCGATCGCTCCCTGCAGCCCGGCAGGTAAATTTAATAGGGCCCTGCTTGCCGGCTGCAGGCACCCCAGGTAACCTCTTCATCCCATAGGGACAGGAAAACACTGGGGATTGTAGCGGGAAGGGGCTATTTAACCTCTTGTTTTCCTGTCCCTAATTAGGATGGGGAGGCTACCTCCAGGTGTGCTGTCATGGAGGGGATTGGAGAAAATAACATTATACTTACCTTCTGATGGCCCCCGGTCTTTTCTCCACTGCGTCCGGTCTCTTGTACGGCTCGCGGTGGTGTGAAAGGACCTTCCATGACATCATTTAGTTATGTGACAGGTCACGCGACCGCCGTGACCAGTTGAACATCCGCAACAAGACCACAGAGAAACAAATCAAGAAGAAACGTCACACTCACCGGAGTGTTGATCAGGTTCAGGAGATACTTTTTTCCCTCGTAAGTGTAAAACAGAGACGCAGTCAGGGCCTTCACCGTAATCCCGCACTCCCTCTCCACCTGCAGCTTGTCCAGAACTTGCTTATTGGAGGAGGCTTTTGGAATACAACCTGAGGGAAGGAGCGAGACACCAGAATCCACACTGTTAGATCGTAGTGGCAGTGTCTCCGTCCATACTAGTCTGTCAATGGTAGCTTGTTTCTGTGTTTTATATATGTATTTTAGGTGTGTAAACCCTCTTCATGTGTACAGCAGCCTGGAATGAACGCTGCTTAAAAAATAAATAATAGAGTAAGGCCTCATTCAGACTTTCATCAGCTTTGTTTTGCATCCGAGAAGCTCTAAACTTTGATTTGGATCAAAGTCCGACAGGTCAACGTGTTTCAGTGAAAAATACGCGGTCCACAGAAATATGTGAACAGCCCTAGACTATAATAGATATGAGCTCTGTGAAAAACATGGATCGAGCTCGTACGAAATCCAACATTTCATTCTATAAATCTACATAAATTAAGTAACGTGCCAAATTGCTTTTTTTTTGGTTTATGTTTTGTTTATGTACGGAGGGAAAGTTCCCAGTGCTAGTGTCTAGCTCACTGATTTTCCTTGCTTGGTGCCTGACGTCCCAAAAAACTGACAGTGAGCTATCAATCAAGATAAAGAGGCTGGTGCTGGGCAGGGAAGCAACCTTGGAAGGCTGAGGCTTGGTTAGTGCTCCGTTACACCCAGAGCACTCAGAAATGCAGCAACAGATAAAAGATATAGAGGTGTCTATGGATTTAGCTTTCCAAATCCTGCATGGTCATGAATGGGAATTGGAGGGAGGGGTATATCTGATGGATACCCTTAAATTGTTAATTGGCAATTGCAGTTCACATAGTTGCATATTACTTAATCATTAGAGCTACAAAAATTTGCACTTCAAGCACCAGTAAAACAGAGGCCAAAAAAGATTCCTTAGAGGCATCTGGTCACTATTAGTGATGATCGAGCGTGTTCTATCAACCCCTTCGGCGAGCTCGCTCAGGTTTTCGCCGAGTATTTTGGCATGCTCGGCATTTCTTTTAAGGTCGCCGTGCCTGCAAGTGTCACGGCTGTTAGCGTGCTCGCTGAATGGGTTCATAGAACACGCTCAATCATCACTAGTCACTATACATTAGTATACAATAAAAAAACACATATCACATAGTGAATAAAACAGACACTATTCAATACAGCAGGGTTGACGTGTACTTTGTGGGACAAAATTACAGCATTTTTGAAAGACGCCATTCACTTTACTGTGCAACATATAGAAAAAAAAGGGCAATGAATTCCAAATAAAGTGAAATGGTGCAGAAGAAAACGAAAACATTTTACTGCTTTTAAAAAATTCTAAACTTTGCAAACAAATTGTTTGGCTTGTGTTTCAATTTTCTAAGACCGTTTTTAATACCATTTTGGGGTACAACTTTTTGATTGCTCCATCAAATGTATAGTCGTAAGTTACTTACCGGTAACGGGATTTTTCAGAGACAGCACCACGAGAGAGGGGATCCGCCCACCAAGGAGAGGAAACCTACAGGCTTAAAAGGGCGCCACCTCTCTCCCGCCTCAGTTGGGATTACAGAGCATTGAGAGGACTGCCAGGTTAATAAACACAGCAAACAATCACAAAATTGCCATACCAGACGACACCTATTGAGTGTGATATTATAATTAATAAAAGGGGAGTGTTCCCACAAACGTGAAAGGAGGAAATATAAGGGTGCTGTCATGGTCTCCGAAAAATTCCATTACCGGTATGTAATTTAAGATTTTATCGGTCGACCATGACAGCACCACGAGAGAATTACAGAGATGAAGTAATCTATTGAAGGACCACAGCCTGGAACACTCTTCTCCCAAAGGTGAGGTCAGCCGATACACCCATATCTAACCTATCGTGTCTATGGAATGTAGAGGGACAGGACCAGGTAGCAGCCTTACATATGTCTTCTATCGAGACACCTGTCTTCTCAGCCCAGGAGGGGTGGGGTGGGATGAGCCTTCAGCCCTTCTGGCACTTCCTCGCCGCTAGATGTACAGACCAAAAGTTTGGACACATCTCATTTAAAGATTCTTCTGTATTTTCATGACTATGAAAATTGTACATTCACACTGAAGACATCAAAACTATGAATTAACACATATGGAATTATATACTTAACAAAAAAGTGTGAAACAACTGAAAATATGTCTTATATTCTAGGTTCTTCAAAGTAGCCACCTTTTGCTTTGATGACTGCTTTGCACACTCTTAGCATTCTCTTGATGAGCTTCAAGAGGTAGTCACCGGAAATTGTTTTCACTTCACAGGTATGCCTTGTCAGGTTTAATAAGTGGGATTTCTTGCCTTATAAATGGGGTTGGGACCATCAGTTGTGTTGTGCAGAAGTCTGGTGGATACACAGCTGATAGTTCTACTGAACAGACTGTTAGAATTTGTATTATGGCAAGAAAAAAGCAGCTAAGTAAAGAAAAACGAGTGGCCATCATTACTTTAAGAAATGAAGGTCAGTCAGTCTGAAAAATTGGGAAAACTTTGAAAGTGTCCCCAAGTGCAGTTGCAAAAACCATCAAGCGCTACAAAGAAACTGGCTCACATGAGGACCGCCCCAGGAAAGGAAGACCAAGAGTCACCTCTGCTTCTGAGGATAAGTTTATCCGAGTCACCAGCTTCAGAAATCGCAGTTTAACAGCAGCTCAGATTAGAGACCAGTTCAATGCCACACAGAGTTCTAGCAGCAGACACATCTCTTCAACAACTGTTAAGAGGAGACTTTGTGCAGCAGGCCTTCATGGTAAAATAGCTGCTAGGAAACCACTGCTAAGGACGGGCAACAAGCAGAAGAGACTTGTTTGGGCTAAAGAACACAAGGAATGGACATTAGACCAGTGGAAATCTGTGCTTTGGTCTGATGAGTCCAAATTTGAGATCTTTGGTTCCAACCACCGTGTCTTTGTGCGACGCAGAAAAGGTGAACGGATGGACTCTACATGCCTGGTTCCCACCGTGAAGCATGGAGGAGGAGGTGTGATGGTGTGGGGGTGCTTTGCTGGTGACACGGTTGGGGATTTATTCAAAATTGAAGGCATACTGAACCAGCATGGCTACCACAGCATCTTGCAGCGGCATGCTATTCCATCTGGTTTGCGTTTAGTTGGACCATCATTTATTTTTCAACAGGACAATGACCCCAAACACACCTCCAGGCTGTGTAAGGGCTATTTGACCAAGAAGGAGAGTGATGGGGTGCTACGCCAGATAACCTGGCCTTCACAGTCACCAGACCTGAACCCAGTTGTTTCACACTTTTTTGTTAAATATATAATTCCACATGTGTTAATTCATAGTTTTGATGCCTTCAGTGTGAATGTACAATTTCCATAGTCAAGAAAATACAGAAAAATCTTTAAATGCGAAGGTGTGTCCAAACTTTTGGTCTATACTGTATATGATAGAGAAATGGCCTCCTAATTCCATCTAGCTATGGTGGACTTCGTGACCTTAGACCGTTCCTAGCCCCTTGGTAGGATATAAACAACGAGTTATCTTTCCTAAAGCTTTTGGTAACTGAATGGTACCTAACCACACATCTCCTCACTTCTAACGTATGTAACTCCACCTCTTTCTGGTTACTAGGATGTGGACAAAAGGAGGGTAGGAGGACTTCCTGAAGTCTGTGGAAACGAGTAGCTACCTTAGGGAGAGAGAGTGATTTTTAGACCAGATCTTGCCTATCATCCAGAATTTGAGTAAACGGCGAGGCCATTGACAGGGTCTGGATGTCACTAATGCTCCTGGCCGAGGTTAAAGATATTAAAGCGGTCTTAAGAGAGAGGGATTTAAGGGTTGCTGACTATTAGCTCAAACGGCGAGCTAGTCAAGGCCTTTAGAACCAAATTTAAATCCCAGGGAACCAAGCTGCTTTTAATAATGAGTCTAGATCTAAAAGCTGCCTTAATGAACCGAGAAACCCAGTAGCTACAAGCTACATCACAGCTATATAGGGCACCCAAGGCAGAAATCTGTACTTTAAGGGTGCTGGTGGATAACCCTAGTTCAAGACCTTTTTGTAAAAACTCCAAAGATTTGTCCTATTGGCACCCCTTCCCCATCAACCCCAGAACCAGAGAAAGACAAAAACTTTCTCCAACTTGTGGCATAAATCTGGGTTGTAACAGGTTTTCTGCTGTGCAGGATGGTTACTAGACCTTTGGAAAAACCTTTCTGATTTGGCAGTGTCCTTTCAAGTTCCACACCGTCAAGTGGAGGCCAGTTGCTTGAGGATGGAATATCGGACCCCGGAGAAGGAGATATGGAATCTCTGGAAGAACCCAAGGATCAGAGATGGACATGTTCCTCAGGCATGAGAACCAGGGCCTCCTGCGCCAAAAGGGTGCGATCAGCAGAACCCTGGCCTTCTCCTCCCTGATCTTTCTTATTACCATGAGAAGAACAGCCAACCAGGGGGGGAGGAGTCATACGCCAGGCTGAAATACCAACGTATCAGGAAAGCGTCCACAGCTAGAGGATTTAGGGAACACAAGATCTTTGTCTTCCGATTTAGTTTTGTGGCAAACGGATCTACCTGACCGGAGGCCCCCCCATCTTCGGCTATTTGGGTAAAAATTCCTTGATTTAGTTCCCATTCCCCTTGCATCAGAGGATAGCAGCTTAGGAAATCTGCTCTCATGTTTTCTTTTTCCATTATATGGAGGGCCATCAGGGAAAGGAGGTGACTTTCTGTAATCTGGAAGAGGTGATCTGTCACTCTCATCAGCGATCTTGACCATGTATCCCCCTGGTGGTTCACATATGCTACCGCAACTAGATTATCCAAGAGGATCTTTACATTCTGGCCCTGAAGGAAAGGTAAGAAATTATTCACCGCCTTGTCTACCGCCAGAAGTTCTTTTGAATTG
The DNA here is from genome assembly GCF_046119375.1 of Phyllobates terribilis. Classification (NCBI taxonomy): domain Eukaryota; kingdom Metazoa; phylum Chordata; class Amphibia; order Anura; family Dendrobatidae; genus Phyllobates; species Phyllobates terribilis. The sequence goes on along the minus strand of NW_027363354.1, from coordinate 496,002 downwards.
GAGGAGAGACCCTTTTCAATATCTGACCAGGTCCCCTGGGCTACCATATCTCCCAGATGGGCTCCCCACCCTCTCGGACTCGCATCTGTGGTAATTGTTCTAGTGACCCTAAGTACCCAGGGAACCCCTCGAGATAGGTTAGGCTCATCCTGCCACCACTATAAAGATTTTACTGACCGGGGTGATAAGGACATCTTCCAAGTGCCCCTTAAGAGAAACTTCATTATGTAGCACATCCCACTGTAGAACTGTGGCGCCCCTGAAGGTTCGACCGCCACAGGGATGCTGCACTTCTGTAATGGAGTGTAGTGTTCCTCCTCCGAGGTAAGAACAGCGTGATGGTCGGGACCCAACCTTTGCATCCAACACCACATTTCTCCACCAGGGGGGCTAGTATGCACCAGGTGCTGCCCTCCTGGTTACAGGGAGACTGGGGAACCAAGAGTGAGGGGAACCAGTTAGTGGGTGAGGGTTGAGGACTTACAATTTAGTGACACTTTAAATTTCATATTTAATAAAAAGCCATCTTTGGTTTTGGTCTTTGTGCTGTTAATTACTGTGAGGTATTGTGATCTCCCACCCTGAACGTGGATCCTGTGTGGACCTGCAGTGGATGGAGACACAGCCCTCATACCCCAGCCTTGGGACGGGGGGCAGGTTGCAGACGAGGAATGTCTCAACCCGGTCAAGGACCACGACCAAGAAGGCCCGGAGCTTAAGAGTGTAGCTCCACAGCTAATGGATCCCGGGGAGGATGCAGACGGAGCAGTGTACGCCACCTGTCCTCACCATCTGATATATTCAGAGGGAGTCCGGCTCCAAGAGGGGTACCGGCCCCGACACCCGACCTTGCTTCTCCATGTCCTGGTTGGTAAAGCCTGGTAGGCCCAGAGGATCCCATCGGGTATCGGAAGGAGCGGAGCTGCCACCCGTGCCCTTGTTCTGAGAGGAGTTCAGAGGGAGACCCGGCCTATCTACACACACAGACAGGAGAGGATACGGTCTGTAGTTCAGGAACACTCTGGTGCGGGGTCCCGATTGAATGCTGGACTTGCTCGGAGGTTGTCGGACCCCCATCCCTGGTGACTGCAGGACTCCGTGGGGATCAGGGAGTTGCCTTCCTTCTGCCATCTCTAATGTGAGTAAAGCCTTGGAAGTTCACCCCTATGGCCTCCGGACTGTTTATTCTGCGCTACACCACGCGACGTGGCATCCGTTCTTCCTCCACTACTACCCCCTCCATCCTTCCTGTCCCTCTGCCCTGAGGCCTTGCTTCGCCTGTGGGGAGTAGTAATAACTCTGGCCGCCATAACACTATGCCTCAGCGGACTGCAGCGGCGCTGGTGGCCTTCACCAGGTGCCACAGGTGGCGTAGTCGTAAATCAGCCACTCAACCCGGATAAGCCCACACCATCTCTTTTAATGTGACGGCCCTGAGTCCCCCATCTCCCAGGGTAAAGAAAAGGGCTTTTTCGAATAAGAGACGTCACGCTATCACTTGTGGGGGGTTTCTGCTGTTTTCGCATGTCAGGGGCTCTCCAAATGTGATATGGCATCCACTTTTTTCATATGGCATTTTGTTTTCATAATGGCATTACGGCATTCATTTTAATATGGTGATATGGCATTCAGTCTTTTTTGCGTTCAAAAAGTCGAAACGGTGCTCCTTCCCTTCCGAGCCCTGTCATGTGCCCAAACAATAGTTTTCCCCCACATATGGGGTATCAACATGCTCAGTAGAAATTACACAACAAATTTTGTGGTTCATTTTATCTTGTTACCCTTGTGAAAATAAAAAAATTGGGGCTATAGTAAAATTTTTGTGAAAAAAAGTAAAATGTTCATTTTTCTTTCCACATTGCTTTAGTTCCTTTTGGGTATTTTCTGTCATAAAGGCCCCTCAAAGTCACTTCAAATGTGATGTGGTCCCTAAAAAAATGGTTTTGTAAATTTTGTTGGAAAAATTAGAAATCGCTGGTCAACTTTTAAACCTTCTAACTTCCTAACAAAAAAAATGTTTTAAAAATTGTGCTGATGTAAAGTAAACATATGAGAAATGTTATTTATTAACTATTTTGTGTGACATAACTCTCTGGAATTAAAAGTTTGAAAATTGCAAAATTATCAAAATTTTCACCAAATTGTCGTATCAAAATTGGTTACCACTATCATGAAGTACAATATGTCACTAAACACAATCTCAGAATCAGTGGGATCCATTGTAAAATAAGAAGAAAATAATAAAATCCTTATACTCACATGTCCTATGTGTCCCTAGCTGTAATTCTCTGACCGCTGACGCTGAGGAGCCGAGAAGAATGAGCCGCTCCGGCGAGCGGGCCCCGAAGCTGAGCTCAGGAGCGGTGTCCTGTCACTCAGTGAGCGCAGCTCCGGGGCCACTATCCGGGGAACCCTTAGGACCATAGGCAGATTATAATGAGGGCAATCTGGGCTACCGCCCGGGGCCCCGGGGCTCCGGGGAGCCCCGGGGGGTCCATGGCCAAGCTTAAAGGATCCCTCACTTTACACACTTAACATCTTTTATCCATTGTTAAAAAGCGTCATAGATTTCAAGCTTTTTTCATAGTGTTTTTCACCCTTGAATTTGTTCCAGAAAATGAAGTATTGCTCCTGGAAAATTAATGTAATTACACATGTGTTGGTATAGATATGTTTATTTCATTTGTATGTAATGGAACAACACAAAAAAACAAACAAAAAAGGCAAATTGGACATAATTTCACACAAAACTCCCAAAATGGGCCAAACCAAAATGTTGGCACTTTTCCAAAGTTGTAGGTAAACAACTTTGTTTCAAGCATATGATGCTCATTCAAACTCACCTGTGGCAAGTAACAGGTTTGAGCAATATGAAATCATACCTGAAACCAGATAAAAAGGTGAGAAATTTACATATTCTTTGCATTGTATGACTGTGTGTGCCAAACTAAGCATGGAGAACACAAAGATGAGAAGAGAACTGTCTGAGGAGTTGAGAACCAAAATTGTTGAAAAATATCAACAATCTCAAGGTTACAAATTAATCTCCAGAGATCTTGATGTTCCTTTGTCCATGGTGCGCAACATTATCAAGAAGTTTACAACCCATGGCACTGTAGCTAATCTCTCTGGATGTGGACAGCCGAGAAAAATTGATGAAAGGTTGCAACGCAGGATAGTCCAAATGGTGGATAAGCAACCCCAATCAAGTTCCAAAGATATTCAAGCTGTCCTGCATGCTCAGGGTGCATCAATGTCAGCGTGAACTATATGTAGTCTTTTGAATGAAATGAATCACCATGGCAGGAGACCCAGGAGGACCCCACTGCTGACATAGATACATAAAAAAGCTAGACTACAATTTACCAATATGTGCGTGAGTAAGCCTAAATCCTTTTGGGAAATCATCTTGTGGACAGATGAAACCAAGATAGAGCTTTTTGGTGAAGCACATTATTCTACTGTTTACCAAAAATGGAATGAGGACTGCAAAGAAAAGAACACAGTACCTACAGTCATATATGGTGGAGGTTCAAAGATGTTTTGGGGTTCTTTTGTTGCCTCTGGCACTCATTGCTTTGACTGCGTGCAAAGCATCATGAAATCTGAAGATTACCAAAGGATTTTGGGTCACAATGTAGTGTCTATTGTCAGAAAGCTGGGTTTGCGTCCTAGGTCATGGGACTTCGAGCAGGACAATTACCCCAAACATATTTCAAGAAGCAACAAGAAATGGATGGGAACAAAGTGCTGGAGAGTTCTGAAGTGGCAGCAATGAGTCCGGATCTAAATCCTTTTGAACACCTGTGGATTTAGATCCGGACTCATTGCTTAGTCCGGATCTAAATTGCTCTTAAAATTGCTCTTGGGAGGAGACACACTTCACATATGGGAGACCTGGGACAGTTTGCAAAAGAAGAGTGGTCTACATACTTTTATATATATATATATATATATATATATATATATATATATATATATATATATATATATATATATATATATACATATATATATATATATATATATATATATATATATATATATATATATATATATATATGTATAATACTTGACACCTAATGGGAGCCAAAGGCCAAAGAAGGGGGCATTGTCCTAAGTAGGGGCCACAGAGGGAGACATTATTTTAATTGGGGTCCAAGGAGGGGGACATTATTTTAAATGGGGGCCCCAAGAGGGGACATTATTGTAAATTTTGTCTAAAAAGGGGGGCATCATACCATGGGAGCAAAAGGGGAACATTATGATAAATGGTGGCCAAAGAAGGGGACTTTATTCTAAATGAGGACCAAAAAGAGAGACATTGTACTACAGGGGGCCAAAGAGAGTTATATATAATAATATTTTTTATTTAATTTCTATATTTAGTAGAGACATGTACAAACTGAATAAGACAATACAGATTATCACATAATTCATGACATACTAAGAGGAGTGAAGGCCCTGCTAACAAGCTTACAGTCTATGAAGATATAGGAGTGACACAAAAGATAAAAAGGTGCTTGTCATGTATGGTCCGGCCATGATTATTATAAACAGGGGAATTCAAATACCATTACATGAACCAGTCATCAGCCAGAATCTGTATAAGTACAGATACAAGGAGCTGTAGAGTGCATGGAGGCTGTGGATACAGATGAGTGAAGGGACCAGATTCTGGAGAAAATTAAGGAAGGGAGAACAGGGCATAGTTAGATTAACCATATTCTGTGGGATAGTGCATTCCAGAGAACTGCTGCAGCACAAGAGAAGTCCTGAAGATGGGGGCAGAAGGTTTTGATTACAGAGGATGCTAGTCTTAGGTAGATAGTTGATTTTACATTTCTGGATTCTGTAGATTTGTGATTTGTATTAAACAAAAAAAAAAAACAACAACAATCCGAGGTGTCAGTATTCTTTAATGAGGACATAGCCCTCATGGTTTGTAATTCCATTGTGTGATGATTAAATAAATGTTGTGATTAAGGTGCAGTTACTGCAGTATATCACAGATCAATTAATCCACAGTCACACTAGCTATGTATACGGATGTCCCCCAGGCCGATACCCCAGCAGTTGTTTCGGGATGCCTTGGCTTCTGCTGCTTTAGAAGATGCAGGTCATCCTTGTACATTTATCTGTATAGAAATAAATGGTTCGAGGCATGGTCATTAATTTTCCACAAAGCACTCTGCTACTATGCAAGCCAAATAATTTGTCCCTTTTTCCTTTCTGTTAAATTTGGGAATTATACAATAGATAATAGTCACATATTATCCTGTATATGATATCTGACTTCTGTAATCACTGTATACCATATACCAGTCATATATTATCCTGTATACTGCAGGTGCTATACTATGTGTATAGACATCAGATGATATATAGACTCCTTCATCATATCCTATGAGCTTTATTTATTGTTGTGGAGTTCAATTGTTTCCCATGGTATTTAATGGGTATTTTTAGAAATTACTTTTGTTATGTTTTTATATTTATTTTTAATAAAGGCATTTTTTTATTGCTTCAGTTGTACGTTGTTATTGTGGCTACTAGAATGGGAGTAACACTCAATCAGGTCAAAGAAGTATAGATGCACAAGTTTGATAAAAAGATTTGGAACTTTTATTGAATTTTTAAAAGAAATTTATAAAACACACATAAAGGGGAAGTGAACCAATGAAGGTGCCTGCAGTGCTAGTAACAAGGGTAGTCAATCATTTATTCTGTTTAACAAGACTTACAAAAGGAGATCATATCAATGAACCCAGTGATAAATACATGAAGAATTAAATAAATAAATAAGTAAAAGGATCAGTATCCAAAATTCATTCATCTAGTAAGCATTAGTGGATAACAAGTACATACCTTAAAGTATCCAGCATAGATAAATGTAGTCAAAATGCCATGAAAGTATATATCTATAAATATGTCAATAGGTCATATAGAGAGAAGCCATAAAGCCCACAAGTGGTAGACAAGTGTCAATATAGGGCAAAGTCAATCATGGCCCACAAAATACAGATGGTATCACCAAGCACAGAGATAAACAGATGGAATCATCAGGCATAGAGATAAACAGAATGTAAATAAAGACAATACAACCTTTCAACTGCAGGTAAGGACAGCTGTATTGTCTTTATTTACATTCTGTTTATCTCTATGCCTGATGATTCCATCTGTATTTTGTGGGCCAAACTGCACATTAATCACAACATTTATTTAATCATCACACACTGGAATTACAAACCATGAGGGCTATGTCCTCATTAAAGAATACTGACACCTCGGATTGTTGTTGTTGTTTTTTTTTTTTTGTTTAATACAAATCACAAATCTACAGAATCCAGAAATGTAAAATCAACTATCTACCTAAGACTAGCATCCTCTGTAATCAAAACCTTCTACCCCCATCTTCAGGACTTCTCTTGTGCTGCAGCAGTTCTCTGGAATGCACTATCCCACAGAATATGGTTAATCTAACTATGCCCTGTTCTCCCTTCCTTAATTTTCTCCAGAATCTGGTCCCTTCACTCATCTGTATCCACAGCCTCCATGCACTCTACAGCTCCTTGTATCTGTACTTATACAGATTCTGGCTGATGACTGGTTCATGTAATGGTATTTGAATTCCCCTGTTTATAATAATCATGGCCGGACCATACATGACAAGCACCTTTTTATCTTTTGTGTCACTCCTATATCTTCATAGACTGTAAGCTTGTTAGCAGGGCCTTCACTCCTCTTAGTATGTCATGAATTATGTGATAATCTGTATTGTCTTATTCAGTTTGTACATGTCTCTACTAAATATAGAAATTAAATAAAAAATATTATTATATATAACTCTCTTTGGCCCCCTGTAGTACAATGTCTCTCTTTTTGGTCCTCATTTAGAATAAAGTCCCCTTCTTTGGCCACCATTTATCATAATGTTCCCCTTTTGCTCCCATGGTATGATGCCCCCCTTTTTAGACAAAATTTACAATAATGTCCCCTCTTGGGGCCCCCATTTAAAATAATGTCCCCCTCCTTGGACCCCAATTAAAATAATGTCTCCCTCTGTGGCCCCTACTTAGGACAATGCCCCCTTCTTTGGCCTTTGGCTCCCATTAGGTGTCAAGTATTATACATATATATATATATATATATATATATATATAAAAGTATGTAGACCACTCTTCTTTTGCAAACTGTCCCAGGTCTCCCATATGTGAAGTGTGTCTCCTCCCAAGAGCAATTTTAAGAGCAATTTAGATCCGGACTAAGCAATGAGTCCGGATCTAAATCCACAGGTGTTCAAAAGGATTTAGATCCGGACTCATTGCTGCCACTTCAGAACTCTCCAGCACTTTGTTCCCATCCATTTCTTGGTGCTTCTTGAAATATGTTTGGGGTAATTGTCCTGCTCGAAGTCCCATGACCTAGGACGCAAACCCAGCTTTCTGACAATAGACACTACATTGTGACCCAAAATCCTTTGGTAATCTTCAGATTTCATGATGCTTTGCACGCAGTCAAAGCAATGAGTGCCAGAGGCAACAAAAGAACCCCAAAACATCTTTGAACCTCCACCATATATGACTGTAGGTACTGTGTTCTTTTCTTTGCAGTCCTCATTCCATTTTTGGTAAACAGTAGAATGATGTGCTTCACCAAAAAGCTCTATCTTGGTTTCATCTGTCCACAAGATGATTTCCCAAAAGGATTTAGGCTTACTCACGCACATATTGGTAAATTGTAGTCTAGCTTTTTTATGTATCTATGTCAGCAGTGGGGTCCTCCTGGGTCTCCTGCCATGGTGATTCATTTCATTCAAAAGACTACATATAGTTCACGCTGACATTGATGCACCCTGAGCATGCAGGACAGCTTGAATATCTTTGGAACTTGATTGGGGTTGCTTATCCACCATTTGGACTATCCTGCGTTGCAACCTTTCATCAATTTTTCTCGGCTGTCCACATCCAGAGAGATTAGCTACAGTGCCATGGGTTGTAAACTTCTTGATAATGTTGCGCACCATGGACAAAGGAACATCAAGATCTCTGGAGATTAATTTGTAACCTTGAGATTGTTGATATTTTTCAACAATTTTGGTTCTCAACTCCTCAGACAGTTCTCTTCTCCTCTTTGTGTTCTCCATGCTTAGTTTGGCATACACAGTCATACAATGCAAAGAATATGTAAATTTCTCACCTTTTTATCTGGTTTCAGGTATGATTTCATATTGCTCAAACCTGTTACTTGCCACAGGTGAGTTTGAATGAGCATCATATGCTTGAAACAAAGTTGTTTACCTACAACTTTGGAAAAGTGCCAACATTTTGGTTTGGCCCATTTTGGGAGTTTTGTGTGAAATTATGTCCAATTTGCCTTTTTTGTTTGTTTTTTTGTGTTGTTCCATTACATACAAATGAAATAAACATATCTATACCAACACATGTGTAATTACATTAATTTTCCAGGAGCAATACTTCATTTTCTGGAACAAATTCAAGGGTGAAAAACACTATGAAAAAAGCTTGAAATCTATGACGCTTTTTAACAATGGATAAAAGATGTTAAGTGTGTAAAGTGAGGGATCCTTTAAGCTTGGCCATGGACCCCCCGGGGCTCCCCGGAGCCCCGGGGCCCCGGGCGGTAGCCCAGATTGCCCTCATTATAATCTGCCTATGGTCCTAAGTGTTCCCCGGATAGTGGCCCCGGAGCTGCGCTCACTGAGTGACAGGACACCGCTCCTGAGCTCAGCTTCGGGGCCCGCTCGCCGGAGCGGCTCATTCTCCTCGGCTCCTCAGCGTCAGCGGTCAGAGAATTACAGCTAGGGACACATAGGACATGTGAGTATAAGGATTTTATTATTTTCTTCTTATTTTACAATGGATCCCACTGATTCTGAGATTGTGTTTAGTGACATATTGTACTTCATGATAGTGGTAACCAATTTTGATACGACAATTTGGTGAAAATTTTGATAATTTTGCAATTTTCAAACTTTTAATTCCAGAGAGTTATGTCACACAAAATAGTTAATAAATAACATTTCTCATATGTTTACTTTACATCAGCACAATTTTTAAAACATTTTTTTTGTTAGGAAGTTAGAAGGTTTAAAAGTTGACCAGCGATTTCTAATTTTTCCAACAAAATTTACAAAACCATTTTTTTAGGGACCACATCACATTTGAAGTGACTTTGAGGGGCCTTTATGACAGAAAATACCCAAAAGGAACTAAAGCAATGTGGAAAGAAAAATGAACATTTTACTTTTTTTCACAAAAATTTTACTATAGCCCCAATTTTTTTATTTTCACAAGGGTAACAAGATAAAATGAACCACAAAATTTGTTGTGTAATTTCTACTGAGCATGTTGATACCCCATATGTGGGGGAAAACTATTGTTTGGGCACATGACAGGGCTCGGAAGGGAAGGAGCACCGTTTCGACTTTTTGAACGCAAAAAAGACTGAATGCCATATCACCATATTAAAATGAATGCCGTAATGCCATTATGAAAACAAAATGCCATATGAAAAAAGTGGATGCCATATCACATTTGGAGAGCCCCTGACATGCGAAAACAGCAGAAACCCCCCACAAGTGATAGCGTGACGTCTCTTACTCGAAAAAGCCCTTTTCTTTACCCTGGGAGATGGGGGACTCGGAGTCGGGTCCTGTGATGGAGAGATGGGGTGCAGCCGTGGCCCGGACCCGACCCGTGCTCAGGGCCGTCACATTAAAAGAGATGGTGTGGGCTTATCCGGGTTGAGTGGCTGATTTACGACTACGCCACCTGTGGCACCTGGTGAAGGCCACCAGCGCCGCTGCAGTCCGCTGAGGCATAGTGTTACGGCGGCCAGAGTTATTACTACTCCCCACAGGCGGAGCAAGGCCTCAGGGCAGAGGGACAGGAAGGATGGAGGGGGTAGTAGTGGAGGAAGAACGGATGCCACGTCGCGCGGTGTAGTGCAGAATAAACAGTCCGGAGGCCATAGGGGTGAACTTCCAAGGCTTTACTCACATTAGAGATGGCAGAAGGAAGGCGACTCCCTGATCCCCACGGAGTCCTGCAGTCACCAGGGATGGGGGTCCAACAACCTCCGAGCAAGTCCAGCATTCAATCGGGACCCCGCACCAGAGTGTTCCTGAACTACAGACCGTATCCTCTCCTGTCTGTGTGTGTAGATAGGCCGGGTCTCCCTTTGAACTCCTCTCAGAACAAGGGCACGGGTGGCAGCTCCGCTCCTTCCGATACCCGATGGGATCCTCTGGGCCTACCAGGCTTTACCAACCAGGACATGGAGAAGCAAGGTCGGGTGTCGGGTGTCGGGGCCGGTACCCCTCTTGCAGCCGGACTCCCTCTGAATATATCAGATGGTGAGGACAGGTGGCGTACACTGCTCCGTCTGCATCCTCCCCGGGATCCATTAGCTGTGGAGCTACACTCTTAAGCTCCGGGCCTTCTTGGTCGTGGTCCTTGACCGGGTTGAGACATTCCTCGTCTGCAACCTGCCCCCCGTCTCAAGGCTGGGGTATCAGGGCTGTGTCTCCATCCACTGCAGGTCCACACAGGATCCACGTTCAGGGTGGGAGATCACAATACCTCACAGTAATTAACAGCACAAAGACCAAAACCAAAGATGGCTTTTTATTAAATATGAAATTTAAAGTGTCACTAAATTGTAAGTCCTCAACCCTCACCCACTAACTGGTTCCCCTCACTCTTGGTTCCCCAGTCTCCCTGTAACCAGGAGGGCAGCACCTGGTGCATACTAGCCCCCCTGGTGGAGAAATGTGGTGTTGGATGCAAAGGTTGGGTCCCGACCATCACGCTGTTCTTACCTCGGAGGAGGAACACTACACTCCATTACAGAAGTGCAGCATCCCTGTGGCGGTCGAACCTTCAGGGGCGCCACAGTTCTACAGTGGGATGTGCTACATAATGAAGTTTCTCTTAAGGGGCACTTGGAAGATGTCCTTATCACCCCGGTCAGTAAAATCTTTATAGTGGTGGCAGGATGAGCCTAACCTATCTCGAGGGGTTCCCTGGGTACTTAGGGTCACTAGAACAATTACCACAGATGCGAGTCCGAGAGGGTGGGGAGCCCATCTGGGAGATATGGTAGCCCAGGGGACCTGGTCAGATATTGAAAAGGGTCTCTCCTCTAATTCAAAAGAACTTCTGGCGGTAGACAAGGCGGTGAATAATTTCTTACCTTTCCTTCAGGGCCAGAATGTAAAGATCCTCTTGGATAATCTAGTTGCGGTAGCATATGTGAACCACCAGGGGGATACATGGTCAAGATCGCTGATGAGAGTGACAGATCATCTCTTCCAGATTACAGAAAGTCACCTCCTTTCCCTGATGGCCCTCCATATAATGGAAAAAGAAAACATGAGAGCAGATTTCCTAAGCTGCTATCCTCTGATGCAAGGGGAATGGGAACTAAATCAAGGAATTTTTACCCAAATAGCCGAAGATGGGGGGGCCTCCGGTCAGGTAGATCCATTTGCCACAAAACTAAATCGGAAGACAAAGATCTTGTGTTCCCTAAATCCTCTAGCTGTGGACGCTTTCCTGATACGTTGGTATTTCAGCCTGGCGTATGACTCCTCCCCCCCTGGTTGGCTGTTCTTCTCATGGTAATAAGAAAGATCAGGGAGGAGAAGGCCAGGGTTCTGCTGATCGCACCCTTTTGGCCCAGGAGGCCCTGGTTCTCATGCCTGAGGAACATGTCCATCTCTGATCCTTGGGTTCTTCCAGAGATTCCATATCTCCTTCTCCGGGGTCCGATATTCCATCCTCAAGCAACTGGCCTCCACTTGACGGTGTGGAACTTGAAAGGACACTGCCAAATCAGAAAGGTTTTTCCAAAGGTCTAGTAACCATCCTGCACAGCAGAAAACCTGTTACAACCCAGATTTATGCCACAAGTTGGAGAAAGTTTTTGTCTTTCTCTGGTTCTGGGGTTGATGGGGAAGGGGTGCCAATAGGACAAATCTTTGGAGTTTTTACAAAAAGGTCTTGAACTAGGGTTATCCACCAGCACCCTTAAAGTACAGATTTCTGCCTTGGGTGCCCTATATAGCTGTGATGTAGCTTGTAGCTACTGGGTTTCTCGGTTCATTAAGGCAGCTTTTAGATCTAGACTCATTATTAAAAGCAGCTTGGTTCCCTGGGATTTAAATTTGGTTCTAAAGGCCTTGACTAGCTCGCCGTTTGAGCTAATAGTCAGCAACCCTTAAATCCCTCTCTCTTAAGACCGCTTTAATATCTTTAACCTCGGCCAGGAGCATTAGTGACATCCAGACCCTGTCAATGGCCTCGCCGTTTACTCAAATTCTGGATGATAGGCAGGATCTGGTCTAAAAATCACTCTCTCTCCCTAAGGTAGCTACTCGTTTCCACAGACTTCAGGAAGTCCTCCTACCCTCCTTTTGTCCACATCCTAGTAACCAGAAAGAGGTGGAGTTACATACGTTAGAAGTGAGGAGATGTGTGGTTAGGTACCATTCAGTTACCAAAAGCTTTAGGAAAGATAACTCGTTGTTTATATCCTACCAAGGGGCTAGGAACGGTCTAAGGTCACGAAGTCCACCATAGCTAGATGGAATTAGGAGGCCATTTCTCTATCATATACAGTATAGACCAAAAGTTTGGACACACCTTCGCATTTAAAGATTTTTCTGTATTTTCTTGACTATGGAAATTGTACATTCACACTGAAGGCATCAAAACTATGAATTAACACATGTGGAATTATATATTTAACAAAAAAGTGTGAAACAACTGGGTTCAGGTCTGGTGACTGTGAAGGCCAGGTTATCTGGCGTAGCACCCCATCACTCTCCTTCTTGGTCAAATAGCCCTTACACAGCCTGGAGGTGTGTTTGGGGTCATTGTCCTGTTGAAAAATAAATGATGGTCCAACTAAACGCAAACCAGATGGAATAGCATGCCGCTGCAAGATGCTGTGGTAGCCATGCTGGTTCAGTATGCCTTCAATTTTGAATAAATCCCCAACCGTGTCACCAGCAAAGCACCCCCACACCATCACACCTCCTCCTCCATGCTTCACGGTGGGAACCAGGCATGTAGAGTCCATCCGTTCACCTTTTCTGCATCGCACAAAGACACGGTGGTTGGAACCAAAGATCTCAAATTTGGACTCATCAGACCAAAGCACAGATTTCCACTGGTCTAATGTCCATTCCTTGTGTTCTTTAGCCCAAACAAGTCTCTTCTGCTTGTTGCCCGTCCTTAGCAGTGGTTTCCTAGCAGCTATTTTACCATGAAGGCCTGCTGCACAAAGTCTCCTCTTAACAGTTGTTGAAGAGATGTGTCTGCTGCTAGAACTCTGTGTGGCATTGAACTGGTCTCTAATCTGAGCTGCTGTTAAACTGCGATTTCTGAAGCTGGTGACTCGGATAAACTTATCCTCAGAAGCAGAGGTGACTCTTGGTCTTCCTTTCCTGGGGCGGTCCTCATGTGAGCCAGTTTCTTTGTAGCGCTTGATGGTTTTTGCAACTGCACTTGGGGACACTTTCAAAGTTTTCCCAATTTTTCGGACTGACTGACCTTCATTTCTTAAAGTAATGATGGCCACTCGTTTTTCTTTACTTAGCTGCTTTTTTCTTGCCATAATACAAATTCTAACAGTCTGTTCAGTAGGACTATCAGCTGTGTATCCACCAGACTTCTGCACAACACAACTGATGGTCCCAACCCCATTTATAAGGCAAGAAATCCCACTTATTAAACCTGACAAGGCATACCTGTGAAGTGAAAACAATTTCCGGTGACTACCTCTTGAAGCTCATCAAGAGAATGCTAAGAGTGTGCAAAGCAGTCATCAAAGCAAAAGGTGGCTACTTTGAAGAACCTAGAATATAAGACATATTTTCAGTTGTTTCACACTTTTTTGTTAAGTATATAATTCCACATGTGTTAATTCATAGTTTTGATGTCTTCAGTGTGAATGTACAATTTTCATAGTCATGAAAATACAGAAGAATCTTTAAATGAGAAGATGTGTCCAAACTTTTGGTCTGTACATCTAGCGGCGAGGAAGTGCCAGAAGGGCTGAAGGCTCATCCCACCCCACCCCTCCTGGGCTGAGAAGACAGGTGTCTTGATAGAAGACATATTTAAGGCTGCTACCTGGTCCTGTCCCTCTACATTCCATAGACACGATAGGTTAGATATGGGTGTATCGGCTGACCTCACCTTTGGGAGAAGAGTGTTCCAGGCTGTGGTCCTTCAATAGATTACTTCATCTCTGTAATTCTCTCGTGGTGCTGTCATGGTCGACCGATAAAATCTTAAATTACATACCGGTAATGGAATTTTTCGGAGACCATGACAGCACCCTTATATTTCCTCCTTTCACGTTTGTGGGAACACTCCCCTTTTATTAATTATAATATCACACTCAATAGGTGTCGTCTGGTATGGCAATTTTGTGATTGTTTGCTGTGTTTATTAACCTGGCAGTCCTCTCAATGCTCTGTAATCCCAACTGAGGCGGGAGAGAGGTGGCGCCCTTTTAAGCCTGTAAGTTTCCTCTCCTTGGTGGGCGGATCCCCTCTCTCGTGGTGCTGTCTCTGAAAAATCCCATTACCGGTAAGTAACTTACGACTATACATTTGATGGAGCAATCAAAAAGTTGTACCCCAAAATGGTATTAAAAACGGTCTTAGAAAATTGAAACACAAGCCAAACTATTTGTTTGCAAAGTTTAGAATTTTTTAAAAGCAGTAAAATGTTTTCGTTTTCTTCTGCACCATTTCACTTTATTTGGAATTCATTGCCCTTTTTTTTCTATATGTTGCACAGTAAAGTGAATGGCGTCTTTCAAAAATGCTGTAATTTTGTCCCACAAAGTACACCTCAACCCTGCTGTATTGAATAGTGTCTGTGTTATTCACTATGTGATATGTGTTTTTTTATTGTATACTAATGTATAGTGACTAGTGATGATCGAGCGTGTTCTATGAACCCATTCAGCGAGCACGCTAACAGCCGTGACACTTGCAGGCACGGCGACCTTAAAAGAAATGCCAAGCATGCCAAAATACTCGGCGAGCACCTGAGCGTGCTCGCCGAAGGGGTTGATAGAACACGCTCGATCATCACTAATAGTGACCAGATGCCTCTAAGGAATCTTTTTTGGCCTCTGTTTTACTGGTGCTTGAAGTGCAATTTTTTGTAGCTCTAATGATTAAGTAATATGCAACTATGTGAACTGCAATTGCCAATTAACAATTTAAGGGAATCCATCAGATATACCCCTCCCTTCAATTCCCATTCATGACCATGCAGGATTTGGAAAGATAAATCCATAGACACCTCTATATCTTTTATCTGTTGCTGCATTTCTGAGTGCTCTGGGTGTAACGGAGCACTAACCAAGCCTCAGCCTTCCAAGGTTGCTTCCCTGCCCAGCACCAGCCTCTTTATCTTGATTGATAGCTCACTGTCAGTTTTTTGGGACGTCAGGCACCAAGCAAGGAAAATCAGTGAGCTAGACACTAGCACTGGGAACTTTCCCTCCGTACATAAACAAAACATAAACCAAAAAAAAAGCAATTTGGCACGTTACTTAATTTATGTAGATTTATAGAATGAAATGTTGGATTTCGGACGAGCTCGATCCATGTTTTTCACAGAGCTCATATCTATTATAGTCTAGGGCTGTTCACATATTTCTGTGGACCGCGTATTTTTCACCGAAACACGTTGACCTGTCGGACTTTGATCCAAATCAAAGTTTAGAGCTTCTCGGATGCAAAACAAAGCTGATGAAAGTCTGAATGAGGCCTTACTCTATTATTTATTTTTTAAGCAGCGTTCATTCCAGGCTGCTGTACACATGAAGAGGGTTTACACACCTAAAATACATATATAAAACACAGAAACAAGCTACCATTGACAGACTAGTATGGAGGGAGACACTGCCACTACGATCTAACAGTGTGGATTCTGGTGTCTCGCTCCTTCCCTCAGGTTGTATGCCAGAAGCCTCCTCCAATAAGCAAGTTCTGGACAAGCTGCAGGTAGAGAGGGAGCGCAGGATTACGGTGAAGGCCCTGACTGCGTCTCTGTTTTACACTTACGAGGGAAAAAAGTATCTCCTGAACCTGATCAACACTCCGGTGAGTGTGACGTTTCTTCTTGATTTGTTTCTCTGTGGTCTTGTTGCGGATGTTCAACTGGTCACGGCGGTCGCGTGACCTGTCACATAACTAAATGATGTCATGGAAGGTCCTTTCACACCACCGCGAGCCGTACAAGAGACCGGACGCAGTGGAGAAAAGACCGGGGGCCATCAGAAGGTAAGTATAATGTTATTTTCTCCAATCCCCTCCATGATAGCACACCTGGAGGTAGCCTCCCCATCCTAATTAGGGACAGGAAAACAAGAGGTTAAATAGCCCCTTCCCACTACAATCCCCAGTGTTTTCCTGTCCCTATGGGATGAAGAGGTTACCTGGGGTGCCTGCAGCCGGCAAGCAGGGCCCTATTAAATTTACCTGCCGGGCTGCAGGGAGCGATCGCCTCCGACCTTCCTTCCTTTGCAGCTCCCATGTCTCCTTGAGAGCGGGACCCCCCACACACACACTCGCCTGCGTGTAAAGCCGAGTAGGGTTTTGGGGGCTGGGGGCCTCCTGTAGCTCCCCGGCCGGAGTCTCCTCTGTCCTCCATGGCGGCGTGCCGGAAGTCAGGCTTTTGGCCAGCGGGACGTCACTTCTGGTGCGTTCCACCGTGGAACGCATGGGGCCGCGGCGGGAAATTCAAAAGGAGAAGCCGCGGTTTGCCCTGAAAATGAGGATCCTTCACCAGATAGGTGAAAATTTGGCACTGGATCTCGGTCTCCCCTATAAAAGACCCAGATGAGAAGACTCCATTAAGGTAGGACAGAATATTCTGCTACTATGGAGGGTGCTGTTCCAAAGCCTGCGTCTGCAGAGACCAGCGCTAACCCGGCCCCAGTAAGTACTAGGTCCTAGGTTATTCCCCACTCTCTTTTGAGCAGGATCCTAAATATATTTTAAATCTCCCCTTTTTTTATTTTTAATTTAGGGAGACAAGGATCCGGCATCGACAGTGGGAGAAAGCACTACAGATTGCAAATGTGCCATCTGTATAAAAAAGCTGGCTTCAGGGCATAAGAAACCCCTATGCTGGAAATGCACTGACAACATTGTGAAGGAAGAACAGCCTTCCCTTATGGAAGAAGTCAGGGGAATGGTTCGGCAGGAAATACAATCTTCCCTAGCCTCCTTCTCACAAGCCAGAGCTGAAGGTCCATCTCCCCCCAAAAGGAGAAAATATACGGTTAGGGAGCCTCTGATTCAGAATTAGGGTCTATGGAGGAACCGGAAGAAGGGGTCCTAAGTGAAGATCATGAGGAAGATAGGAAATATTACTTTTCGTCTGAGAATATGGAGGAATTGTTGTCGCAGGTGAGAGACACGATGCAGGTGGAAGAGGAGAAGGAAACCCGTACAGTTCAGGATGAAATGTTTGGCGGTCTGAAATCCAAGAAGAAGGTAGTGTTCCCTGTGCATGACAACATTTGGAGTCTTATTTTGGATGAATGGGAGTCACCTGAGAAAAGGCTTAGTATGGCAGGAGAAATGAAGGATAGATTCCCTCTAGATGAAAAGGCGGCTAAGCTATGGATGGAAGTCCCGAAGGTTGATGTACAGGTGGCAAGGGTTGCGAAGAAAACAACCCTTCCCTTTGAAGACTCGTCACAGCTCAAATATCCTATGGATAGGAAGATGGACAGCCTTCTAAGGAAGGCATGGGAAACATCGGCGGCTTCACTGAAGACTAATATCGCTTCAACTTGTGTAGCTCGTTCCATGTTCCTCTGGCTCCAACAACTAGAGGAACATCTCTGGAAAGGTACCACTCAAGAGGACCTCCTAGCATCTCTTCCTTTTCTGCAGAAGGCCACTGGATTCCTAGCGGATGCCTTGGCGGAGTCGGTCAAGATTGCGGCAAGATCGGCAGCATTATCAAATTCTATGAGAAGAGCTCTGTGGTTGAAGATGTGGAGTGGGGACAACGCATCAAAATCTAAGCTTTGTTCCATTCCATTTAAAGGAGAGTATATGTTTGGGGCGGTGCTAGACGAGTTGTTGGAGAAAGCATCCGACAAGAAGAAGTCTCTGCCAGAGCCAAAGAATCCAAAAAGTTTCAGAAAGAGACCATTTCTTCTCCCTCAACAACAACAGCAGCAAGCATTTCAGTACAGAGGCAAGGGTAAAACTGGTCGCTGGAGTTACACAAAAGGGGGAAGAGGTAGGAATATCTTTCAAGGTTCTAGGCAGGACAGGCAATGACGCCAAGAAGGTAGGAGGCAGAATTGCGAGCTTCCTTCCTCAATGGCAGCTTATTGATTGGAAAAGGATTTGTCGTGGCAACAGTAGA
The DNA here is from genome assembly GCF_046119375.1 of Phyllobates terribilis. NCBI lineage: Eukaryota > Metazoa > Chordata > Amphibia > Anura > Dendrobatidae > Phyllobates > Phyllobates terribilis. Next base: position 477,559 of record NW_027363354.1, on the reverse strand, counting down.
CCAGCCAGAGGCTTACTACCACGTGCCAATTCATCCGGATTACAGAAAATTTCTCAGATTTGCTGTAACTCAGAACCGAGAGGTACTTCATTTTCAATTCAATGTACTCCCCTTCGGCATTTCGTCAGCACCCCGCCTGTTTGCAAAGATCATGGCAGAGGTAGTAGGTTTATCTAAGGAAACTGAATATCTGCATCGTCCCATATTTAGACAATTTTTTGGTGATGGTTCCCTCGGTTTCAAGTTTGGAAAGAGACCTCCAGATGACCCTCCAGATCCTGGAATCCTTGGGATGGTTGATAAACTACCAAAAGTCAGATCTGATTCCCTCCACCAGGAAGACCTCCTTGGGAATTCTCCTGGATTCTCAGCAACAAGCCTCTTTTCTGCCAAAAGAGAAGCAGATTCAGTTGAGGTCGAAAGTTTATTCACTAAAGAACCAGAGAGGAGTGTCATTAAGATTCGCCATGTCCGTCCTCGGGTCCATGACCTCATTTATTTAGGCGGTACCTTGGGCTCAAGCGCATTCAAGGGTCCTTCAAAACTACATCCTTTCCTGTTGGGACAGATCTCCAAGTTCCCTCTCCAACAGAATTCATCTGCCAGAGAAGGTGAAAGCATCTTTAAATTGGTGGCTCTGTCCAGGAAATCTGGAGAAAAGTTCAGCATGGATTCAACTTCCCTTGTTATCCGTCAAAACAGACCAAGCAAAAGAGGATGGGGAGCAGTAGTCTCCCACGTGGCCTTCCAAGGGGTCTGGTCGCAAGAAATAGCAGAGCAGTACTCAAACTTAAAAGAAATGAAAGTGGTGGAAGAAACCCTATGGGCAGCCACTACTGTGCTTCAGGGGTCGAATGTCAGAGTCTACTCGGACAATATGACAACTATAGCCCACTTGAGACATCAGGGAAGTACAAGAAACAGGAGGTTACAGATGATCTCCGAAAGGATCTTCCACTGGGCGGAGCATAATCTACTATCCTTATCGGCTCTGCATCTGAGGGGCTCCGACAACTATCATGCAGATCTTCTGAGCAGAAAATACATTCATCCAGGGGAGTGGAGCATGAACTCGAAGATATTTCAGATGATTGTTCAAAAGTGGGAATACCCAGATGTGGACCTGTTTGCGAACCAGGAAAACGCAAAAGTAAGAGCCTTTTTCTCTTTGAAACCCGAGGATTCAGCAACAGGGATAGATGCATTCGCTCACCCTTGGAAAGTTGGGCTCGCTAATGCTTTTCCCCTGATTCTGTTAATACCAAGGACTTTACAAAAAATCAGGTCGGAAGGGCTCAAGACTATCCTAATAGCTCCAATGTGGCCAAAAAGAGCATGGTTCGGAACATTGAGCAGTCTAAGAATGGATGATCCATTGATGCTTCCTCGAATCCACGATCTGCTGCATTAGGGCCAGATTTTCCATCCGGCCCCTCAGAATTTGGCTCTAGCAGCTTGGCTTCTGAGACCACCCTCTGAAAAGCCAGAGGCTTCTCAGTACAGGTGATCCAAATGTGGCGCCCTGCTGTGCATTGGTGCCACAGAACCCAGAAGGGTGCATGGATGGATTTCTCCACAAGAGGCCCTCACTAGATACAAACACCTCTACCTTCCAACTCATACCAGCAGAGGGAGCCCAGATAGGGATATATATAGGGAGGGTGGAGCCAGGCAGCTCAGTTGATTAGTGAGTGCTCAGAGTCAGAGCAGAGCAGGCAGGCTGAGAGAGAGCCTGAGAGCGTGCCGACACTCAGATAGCGGTGAAGACGCAGCACGTCAGCTGCCTAGTAGTGAGGGCCCCGAGTGTGGCCGACGGCAAGGAGAAAAAGGGGAGTGAAACCAAGGGGGCAGAGGAGCACAATAAGCTCACCCCATTATATCTACCGGACACCGGATCCGCGCCTACAGGGACCCTTTACACCCAGTGGGGATAACCGGAATCCCAGGAGGACTACAAGTCCCTGACAAACCTGAAGGCTAGACACACACAGGATCAGGAACCACGAAGGTCCCGACGTCCAGGGAAAGTGGTTACCAACCAGAGGTCCTATTTCTGAGCATCTGGTGAAGTAAAAGCAGGACACATAAGCTAGGCCCAGTTGCAGGCTGGCCAGGAGCATACATAGGGACAGACACGGATCAGGAGGCCCTATACCTGCTCCCTGGGGAGAAGTCCAAAAGTGCGCCCTTCATCTGGAGTACCCTGGACCGTACCTAACAGCTGTACCAGTAAAGGAAATGAAGCAAATCCCCTGTCTCTGTCCGTTACTCCTGCTGTGCCATCGCTTTCCCTGCACCACAATGCTCAGCGCAACCTGCATCATTTATACTGCCCTGAGGCCTGCTCCACCTGTGGGGAGCCGTTCCATCTCAAGCTGTCCTGACATCTGCCTCAGAGGACTGTTGCAGCGCTGGTGATCCTCACCAGACACCACAGGTGGCGTCACAACAAATTCCCTACAAATAATTCCTTTTGGCACTGACCGCCCTGGGCCAGCCACCGCGATAATCCCCGCAGGCAGTCTTAGGCCCGGCTGCCGGGTGCCCCGCGACACCCCTGGGGGCGAGTCACATACACTGCAGAAAAGCAGAAAACCAGTCACAATTTCCATCTATGGAAAAATCTAGAAAGCTTTCAAGCTATGGTATGAGCCTCGTCCATTAGATCCCTTTCGGCCTGACGTGGCCAGAATCTTGGATTTCCTACAGAACGGTCTGTCTAAAGGATTAAGACCAAGCACGCTGAAGGTCCAAGTCTCGCCTTTAAGTTCCTATTTTGATGCTGATTTGGCCCAAAACAGATGGATTAAGAGGTTCATGATAGCTGCTTCTTGGATTAATCCAACAAGAGCTAAAATAGTTCCACCTTGGGATCTCAACGTAGTTCTTAGAGGCCTAACTATGCATCCTTTCGAGCCAATAGCCGAGGCACACATAGACAAATTGTCTTGGAAAGCGGCATTGCTTATAGCTCTGACTACAGCCAGAAGAGTGAGTGAAATCCAAGCCCTGTCTATCAGAGAGACTTATTGTCGTATTTTGGAGGACAGGATCATCCTCCAGTTGGATCCTTCTTTTCTACCTAAAGTGTCGTCTAATTTTCATATGTCTCAGCCAATAATTCTTCCGTCATTCTGTCAAAATCCATCAAATAGCAAGGAAGAAGAATTCCACGCGTTGGATGTAAGAAGGACTATAATCCGCTATTTGAGGCAGACTGAAACCTGGAGGAAGGATCAGAACCTATTTGTCCAATATGGAAGGCCCAATAAAGGAAAGAAAATTGCAAAAATATGCTAGCAAATTGGATTAAGAAAGCAATTTGTGAAACATACATAGTTCAAGATTTGCCTCCTCTGAAATCTTTGAAAGCTCTTTCTACTAGAGCTATGTGGGTCTCCTGGGCGGAAAAAGCTAGTGCATCCATTGAGCAGATTTGCAGGGCAGCTACATGGTCGTCTGTCCATACCTTTGCTAAACATTATAGACTAGATGTAATATCTAATAGAGACTTAGCATTTGGAAGGAAAGTCCTTCAGGCTGTTGTCGCTCCCTAAAATTCATTCTTTGGTATTACTCCAGGTGTGCTGTCATGGAGGGGATTGGAGAAAATAGAATTAGACTTACCAGTAATTCGGTTTCTAAGACCCTCCACAACAGCATGGGTAGTTCCCTCCATTTCTTTGATTGGAAAAATCCTTAGTGTTAATAAATATTTAGAGCATTCATACTGTGTGGTCCTTTGAAAACACTGGGGATTGTAGCAGGGAGGGGCTATTTAACATCTTGTTTTCCTGTCCCTAATTAGGATGGGGAGGCTACCTCCAGGTGTGCTGTCGTGGAGGGTCTTAGAAACAGAATTACCGGTAAGTCTAATTCTATTTTGTTTTTTTTTACCATTTTTATTCTTTTTTTCTACTATTAACTTGTTCACACTATATAAATACATGCCGGTTGCAAGGATTTATATAGTGTGACCAAGTTGTCAAGCACTTTCCAAGTGATGCTAAAATCGCTTGGAAAGCGGTTGACAACCCGCATGCGGACATGCATGTGAAAAATGCTTCACTTACGTTTGTCCCTGGCAGGAAAAACGCATGTAAAATCTGCATGCGTTTTTTCTGCCAGGGAGATGCAGAAACACTCAGGAAAAATCCGGAGCATTTCTGCATCGTGGGCATGTGGCGCCCCTGAGGGTTCAGTCGCCACAGAGGTACTGCACCTCACCCAGAGGTGTGGTGTCTCCCTTCACTCAGGTAAGATGGGAGTGCTGCAGAGAACCCCCCAAAACACCTGCATCCAACATTACACTGCTTCAGACCGGCTGGAAGGGCAACATGCAGAGCGCAGCTGCTGAGCCCTGTCCCTGGCTGGAGTGGGGGAAACCCAAAGGTAGGGGGAACCAGTAGTGGGTGTGGGTGGAGGAAGCAGTTAGAAGGAGCACACAGTAGGTATATAATGGGAAGCATTCTTAGGGTGGCAGAACAGAATGGTCAGTTAGTACAGTACAGACGGTCAGTGAGGACTGTCTGGGAGCAGAGGCTCAGCAGGAGCTCTGCTCCACAAGAAGGGCCCGGGATAGAGGCCCCGGAGGGGAGAAGGGAGTAGGCTCCATTCTAAGAAGGGATCCCAGGGGTACGGCGCGTGCAGGACAGCACCCATACGCCCCGCATCTGTCAGAAGACAGAGGGATCGGTTGCCCCATTCTAATCTCCAGGGGGTCAGGTTGGTCCCAGATCCGACGTACAGGAAGGACTTCAGCATACCCGAGCGGGATTGAGAGTGGGCAGCGCAGGGCAGCAGGGAGAAGGACCTAGTGTGAAGACGGTCAAAGTAGGAACACGAGAAAGTGGGGTTCTGCCAAGCATTCCTAAACTTCCTGAGGAAGGATTGAACCCCTGCCAGGGTGAACACGGCGCAACGTGGGAGGCCTTCACCTGTAACTTGCACTTTTGTGTTTCCTGAAGAACTGTGTATTAAAATCTTGGACGACTGCACTGAGTTGCCTCCGTCTATTCCTTCACTGGTGCCATTTCCCTCCCTGCACTACAACGCCCAGCGCACCCTCCATCTATTTACACTGCCCTGAGGCCCGCTTCACCTGTGGGGAGCCGTTCCATCTCTAGCTGCCCTAACATCTGCCTCAGAGGACTGTTGCAGCGCTGGTGATCCTCACCAGACACCACAGGTGGCTTCACGACAAATCCTATAAATAATCCCTTTTGCACTGACCGCCCCGGGCCAGCCACCGTGATATTCCCCAAAGCAGCCATACGGCCCGGCTGCCGTGTGCCCCGCGGCCCAGGGGGCAGCGAGTCACCACTTGGCGTCACGAACAGGATACGTGACCAGCCTGCCATCTGCGGGTAATGTGCGCCTAAAGAAGTGTTTTCTGCCTTGAATGTGGCGCCCGCCCCAGAAGAACGGGCGCCATTATGTGCGTGCTAAAGAACAACAGAATGGAACCTCCCGTCGTGGGCCGGGTCCCAGAATGGCTCCAAAAGCAGGCCCTGCCCCTTGCAACAGTAACTGTCCGCATAGATGTGACGCGCCCCCTGGGCCATATTCTTTAGGGGGAATATCCGGAGCCGGATCAGATGGGAGTTGTAGTCTTCCGAGTGGCTGTGACCCGGTCCGTGCCCAGGGTGTCAAACTCAGTTGTATGTGGCAGTCCTACAGATGTTATTAAGTTCTTTATTGTCGACTACGCCACCCGTTGTATTGCGGTCACTATGGCCGCCGCTGCAGCAGGGTCCGCTGAGGCTGATGGTGTAGGTGCAGCTTTTGATGGTATAACCCCCAACGGGTGGGGTATAGCCTCAGGGGGTCAGGTGCAGAGGATGGGGGTTGTGGTGGTGCAGTATAGATGTTAAAGGAAGACAGAGTCGGGTTGTGCAGTTTAGGGTATTTACTCACTGCTGATGTTCCGGTCACTCCAGCTTCAAGTGACCTCCCGAGCCGTGCTGCATCCACCAGGTCCTGGATCCAGCCAACCCCCAAGCGAGTCCGGAGCGTGACCCTGAGCTCTCCTTCTGTCCTTTCTCTGGCCGTCCCCACTAGTGATCCACCCAGGTCCAGCTCCCTCGGGCCTTCTGTTGGGAGACCCTTGGCCTTGGGTCCCCTGACCCTCCACGTGGTATGCCTTCGAGGTGGATGTGGTGGGTGGCCGTGGCAGACGCTGCCCACGGCCTCCGGTCTCTGGCTAGGGTGTGTTTTTGCCCCCACCAGCTTGGGTTCCGGTACCCTGATGCCAACTCTTCACCCGCTGATGGACTTTGGGTTCTCAGAGTTCCTTTTCTGTTTCCCCCTCTGGGTCTTTCTGGCTTTCTCCTCTCTCTCTCTCTGGGACTTCTCTGCTCTCTGCTCTCCTCCTCTGCAAAGACTGACTGACTGACCCTGTTCTTTGATGGTGCCCACCTTATATACACCCTCTATGTGTGAGCTCAGGTGACCAGCACCCAATGAGCTCCTATCTTTACCCAGGCTGCTCCCCCTATCTGCCCCTACACTACTTGGGATGTACCACCCCCCTCCCACTCCAGCCAGGAACAGACTCGGTCGTACCTGCACATTTCTAAGTGGGAGTACCGTCGGCCTGCTCCTCGGAAATGGGATGTATGTAGTGCATGCAGCCTACCGAGCTCAGATCCACACTCCATCCTTACCCGGGAGTGGAATATCACACCTCTGGGTTGAGGTGCAATACCCCTGTAGCAGCCGAATCCTCAGGGTGCTACATTCCCCCCTGGTAAATCACAGCACGTCCTCGGGCTGTAAGACATAACACCAAAAACATACAAATTTTTGCATAAACATATAAAACATATAAAACAACATATATTAGCAGATAAAACATTCTCGTCGCCTCTGGCTCCTCCTCCGGTCACTGTGCAACGTGTGACCGGGTAAAGTGCGACAGTCTCTTCTTGAAAAAACTGGTTTTCCTATAAAACCGGTAGGGGCGCTTTAGGACGCGCAACTATTTACAGGGGATATGGCCGCTCTCAGTCCTCGGCCAGTGGGATTTAGGGAAATACAGGTAACAGTTCACACTTGCTGGTCCCAACGGGGACTATATTTAGCAACAGTTACAGTTTCAGTTTCAGTTTCAGTTTCAGTTTATGGTGCCCCGACGGGCAACTATATACAGCTTCTGCTTCGCTGTACTTAACGACGGCGTCCTCCTGCTCTTGCTTTATGGTTACCTTTGGCTTCAGACCCGTCCGGGTCCTCTTGTTCTTCCTCCTCACACCGCAGCTCTTCCTCCGTCAGACGATGCACATGGAGGGCGTAGGGTCCTTTGGCACACTTGTGCCGGGTGAAGGTGACCTCGTCCCCGATGTAAAGGTCACGACCTCTGTGTCCCTCCGGTAGGTGGGACTCAACGTCTCTCCTGGTCACGAAGACGTCGCCTAGGGTGCGGTGGTCTCGGATGAAGCCCCACCCATGCTGCATGTTAAACTTTATCACAGTCCCGGTGGTGCGGGGACTATGCGCTGCACGGGGGTCTCTCCTGGCCCAGCTCTTCTGCTCCGCGCTCCTTATTTGAGCTTGCTGTTCCCGGACCCGCCTCTCTCTCCGCTCCCTCTCAAAGTCCTCGAGCTGTTGGCGGCAGCACTCAGCACGCTCCGCTGCAGCTGCCCGAGTCTCTTGAGTGAACCCCATGAGATCTTCTCCGGTGGGGTCCCACTCGAACTGCGCTTCTGCTAGCGGGGGCGAGATCCTCTTTACGGGCTTTGGAGCCGGGATCAGGGGTTCATCCAGGGGTCTCTCTCTCCGGAGTCGGGGATGGTGAAACTCCGGTGGCCATATAAATGGCTGCCCATCCGGGCACGTATGCTGGGCGTACAGGTCCTCTCCCAGATGCGGCACTCTTGGTCTTATGGGCGCGGTGGTGTTAGCGCCCGGGTTGCCCGGGCCTTGCGGCCAGGCCTGGGGTATCTGGAAGGTAAAGGGCACCTTAAGGACGGCGGCGCCCTGGGCTACTTGGCCCTGCGACCAGGCCGGGGGCTCCGCGGAGGTAGGGGGCGCTGTTGGTATTTCGGCGCCCGGGGGTACTAGGCCTTGCGACCAGGCTGGTGGTACTTCCTGCTTGGTCACGCTCGGGATCGAGGCGTGTGACGTCACAGGGGTCGCGGCTCCCGTTTGAGGCCTAGTCTGCGGCGGTGACGTTGCAGCGACGGGCACGGCAGGATAGACTTCGGGCTCTGCGACGGGGAGCTGGGGCAGGTACGCGGTTTCCCGGTTTGGGGTATAGACGTCCCCTTTACCTGCCTCCACTCGTTCGGCTCCCTTCTCGGCGCCGTCTCCGGCCTTCAGTCCTCCCGCGCCATCCTCAGAGGCGGTCTGTCTCCTCGTCTCGGGTGGCGTGCTCCGCTGACAGGTCTCGGTCTGCTGGGCCATCTCACGGCTCCACTCCGCCAACGTCTCTCGCTGCACCCGGGCCATCCTCCTTGCGAGGCCCTCCAGAGCGGTCTGTGCACACTCCCGGTCTCGGGGAAGCTGTGCTAGGACCTCCACTAGGCCTAGTGGGGTCGTTGTTTCCAGCAGGCTCCTGACCAACAGGTCGGTGCTGCTCTGCTCTCCTACTGTTGTCTCCAGCAGGCTCCTGGCCAGCGGGCCGGTGCTGCTCTGCTTTCTCGCCATCTCCGGGTAAGCTCCTCCGATATTCTTCTCCAGGCTTCTTGCCTCCGGGTGCGCTCGCTCTAGACTGCCCCAAGCGACACCCATCTTCGCTCTCTCCTTTCGTCTCCTCCCACCTCGAGGGCGGTCCCGGGGCCACTTGGTGACTGTCAGCTCCAGGGGCTGTTCTTTCACGCTGACAGACACCTCTAGCATCACAGTCTCTGTTGGTGGGGGCGGTTTCCACTTTTGGCGCCATTTTCGGTCCTGGCCCACGATGGGAGGCGGCCTCTCACCACCCTCTGGCACGCCCATAATGGCGTCCGCTCTTCTAAGGCGGGAAACCTTTGGAAATGGCGGGAATCGTCTCCCAGTGGCGGGAAACTCTGCAGATGGCGGGAAAAAGCTGTTAATGGCGGACAACCGGCGGGAATCGACTGGTGATGGGGTCCGATGGCGGGGACCCTCCGGAACCGGCAGGAGACTTCTTTTTGAGGTAAACTCGTTCTTTTCTTCAGGCACGCAGTACCCGGGTGTTGCGGGCACGTAATCCTGCCGACTACGCCAAAGTTGACGCGCCCCCTGGGCCATATTCTTTAGGGGGAATATCCGGAGCCGGATCAGATGAGAGTTGTAGTCTTCCGAGTGGCTGTGACCCGGTCCGTGCCCAGGGTGTCAAACTCAGTTGTATGTGGCAGTCCTACAGATGTTATTAAGTTCTTTATTGTCGACTACGCCACCCGTTGTATTGCGGTCACTATGGCCGCCGCTGCAGCAGGGTCCGCTGAGGCTGATGGTGTAGGTGCAGCTTTTGATGGTATAACCCCCAACGGGTGGGGTATAGCCTCAGGGGGTCAGGTGCAGAGGATGGGGGTTGTGGTGGTGCAGCATAGATGTTAAAGGAAGACAGAGTCGGGTTGTGCAGTTTAGGGTATTTACTCACTGCTGATGTTCCGGTCACTCCAGCTTCAAGTGACCTCCCGAGCCGTGCTGCATCCACCAGGTCCTGGATCCAGCCAACCCCCAAGCGAGTCCGGAGCGTGACCCTGAGCTCTCCTTCTGTCCTTTCTCTGGCCGTCCCCACTAGTGATCCACCCAGGTCCAGCTCCCTCGGGCCTTCTGTTGGGAGACCCTTGGCCTTGGGTCCCCTGACCCTCCACGTGGTATGCCTTCGAGGTGGATGTGGTGGTTGGCCGTGGCAGACGCTGCCCACGGCCTCCGGTCTCTGGCTAGGGTCTGTTTTTGCCCCCACCAGCTTGGGTTCCGGTACCCTGATGCCAACTCTTCACCCGCTGATGGACTTTGGGTTCTCAGAGTTCCTTTTCTGTTTCCCCCTCTGGGTCTTTCTGGCTTTCTCCTCTCTCTCTCTCTGGGACTTCTCTGCTCTCTGCTCTCCTCCTCTGCAAAGACTGACTGACTGACCCTGTTCTTTGATGGTGCCCACCTTATATACACCCTCTATGTGTGAGCTCAGGTGACCAGCACCCAATGAGCTCCTATCTTTACCCAGGCTGCTCCCCCTATCTGCCCCTACACTACTTGGGATGTACCACCCCCCTCCCACTCCAGCCAGGAACAGACTCGGTCGTACCTGCACATTTCTAAGTGGGAGTACCGTCGGCCTGCTCCTCGGAAATGGGATGTATGTAGTGCATGCAGCCTACCGAGCTCAGATCCACACTCCATCCTTACCCGGGAGTGGAATATCACACCTCTGGGTTGAGGTGCAATACCCCTGTAGCAGCCGAATCCTCAGGGTGCTACAGATGTGTCCGTCAAAGCGGGGAGGCCGACACAGGGAGTGACCGACAGCAAAGTGCCATGGGACCGCCCCCGAAAGAGGAGAGGCGGTGGAGAGAAGCTGCGTAAAGACCGGGAGGTGTAAGGCCGAGCTGACGCAGTCGCGGGAGCAGGTCGGAGTGATGTCCCTGTCCCAAATGCGGCTGGCGCTGCTCCATCCCTGGTCCCTCTGCAGCCTGAGGCTGATGACCAGGCTGGGTCAGCCTGCAGAAACCAGGGGTTCCCCCGGAGGGGGCCCCACTGTTAAACTGTTTTAGTTAACTGGACTGTACATAAGTTGCCCGGAAGGGTGCAGTTGACTTCATGTTTGCTACCCAGTTACCCATCAGGGTACAGAGACTGACAGGCTGAGGACTGTGAGAAGCTGGACGTTGACATTGTACATAGTTTAGCACTTCTTAAAGTGCATCCTATTGGTTTTATAATTACAAATATACCTCAGAACAAAAACCCGTTTGGCGTGGCGGAAGACGAGGTCCAGGATTGGATCGTCTATGCCCTGCAGCCATGCCCAGGGCCTACGTTGAGGGTTTGTGGACGGGTCCCTCATGCTGCTACTGTTGCACCCTGGTGCTGGAACTGTCTTGAAAATTGTTTTATATGACAATACTCTTATGATGTTTTATAATGTAACCAGTAACGTTAAAAGAAATGTGCCTCCCATAAAGGGAAGAAATGTTGTTTTATGGTCAAATATGCTGATGCATCTTAAAAATTTTGCATGTCAGTTATGCCTGGTTTTGCTCTGTTCCAGCCCGCGGACGTGCTGTGTTTTACCAGGGGGGGGAATGTGGCGCCCCTGAGTGTTCAGTCGCCACAGTGGTACTGCACCTCACCCAGAGGTGTGGTGTCTCCCTTCACTCAGGTAAGATGGGAGTGCTGCACAGAACCCCCCAAAACACCTGCATCCAACATGCAGAGTGCAGCTGCTGAGCCCTGTCCCTGGCTGGAGTGGGGGGAACCCAAAGGTAGGGGGAACCAGTAGTGGGTGTGGGTGGAGGAAGCCGTTAGAGGGAGCACTTATACAGTAGGTATATAATGGGAAGCCATCTTAGGGTGGCAGTTCAGAACAGAATGGTCAGTCAGTCTACCATTGGGCCCTATAAGACGTTCTTCATCTCCCGTTGCAGTGGGGTTTTTATTTGTCAAAAAAAAAGACTGGGGGTTGCGCCCCCGCCTTGATTTTCGCGAGTTTAATCGGATCACGGTCTGGGATGCATATCCTCTCCCTCTCATCCCCGACCTCTTTAGAAAAAAATTTGGCTCCTACGATTTGATTAAACTAGACCTCAGGGGGGCTTATAATCTCATTCACATTGAGGAGATGAGTGGAAGATGGCCTTCAATACTCCTGAGGGGCACTATGAAAAGCTTGTGATGGCATTTGGGTTGACTAATGCTCCCGCTTTCTTTCAACAGTGTTAGTGACATTTTTAGTCATCTGGCAGGTAGATCACAGCAAACCAATCTTGATGACATATTAATTTATTTACCTCCAGTCACATCAGGTACATGTCAGGCAGGTCTTACAGATACTCTGTAGCATCGGCGTCTCTGCCCCGTTCTAGGCAGAGACGCCGTCCCTCTCACCTCCCCGCTCCTGGCGCGGCGTCCTCCAGCGCTGCTCTCCCCGCTGCTTCCGGCGCGCGCTCCTTCCCCGGCAGTGTGCTTAGGGCGCGCGCGCTCCCCCTCTCTTAAAGGGACCGCGCGCGCCGTCCTAAGGAGTCCCCGGCCAATTGCCGGAGGACCTCCCATATAAAGGGCACCTCCTCCAAAATGGAGGTGCCCGAGCAATGTTGTTTGCACCTGTGTCTCACCTGTGCTTCAGCCCTCAGGTCCCGTTGCCAGTTACCTGCCAGTTACCTGCCAGATTCCTGCCAGCTTGCTGCCTTTGTCCTGCCTGATATCCAGTCACCTGCCTGCTAGCCTGAGGTCCGACGGTCTGCCTTCCAACTCCTGTCAGTCTGTCTATGGACCAGCTTGCCCGCTCACCTGGGAGCGCACACCTGTTACCTGCCTGCTAGCCTACCTGGAGGCTCCGCCGTCACGTGCTGTGACCATCTGCCTTTCCAGAGACTCCTGCCCGCTCACCTGGGAGCGCCCACCTGTTACCTGCCTGCTAGCCTACCTGGAGGCTTCGCCGTCACGTGCTGTGACCACCTACCATTCCAGAGACTCTCGCTTGCTCACCTGGGAGCACACATCTACCATCTGCCTGCTAGCCTACCCGGAGGCTCTGCCATCACAGGTCGTACCTACCCTTTACCCAGAGACTGCCCCGGTCACTTGCCGTAACTCCCTGCCCGTTCATCCAGAGACTGCCCCGGTCACTTGCCGTGACCTCCAGCCCGTCCACTCAGAGACTGTCCCGGTCACCTGCTGTGACTGCCTGCCCGTCATCCCTGATTGCCACCCGCTCCCTTACAAGGACCGCCCCCTTGTATAGTAGCTCAGAGGTTCCGCCTCCCAGACCCGTTACAGTTTGCTCGGGCCATGGAACCCGGTGGCACCCAAGCTCCCTCGCTCTCGGACCTGTGTCATGAACTGTCCCGCCAGAGGTCCCAACAGGAGTCCATCCTGGGTCACCTGCGGAATGTCAATTCTCGCCTGGACACTCTGACTGCTCCGCCAGCAACCTCCGACAGCGCCATGATTCGCAATCCGACAGCTCTGCTGTCCACCAACACTATGGTATCCTACCCCGGACCCCGGCTTTCTGCACCTCCTCGCTTCGGAGGCGACTCCGCTCAGGCTCGGGGCTTCATAAATCAGTGCACCCTGCACTTTGAACTCCTGTCCCACCAGTTTAACTCCGACCGGGCCAAAATTGCCTTCATCATGTCCCATCTCACCGGAGAGGCTCTGGCCTGGCTAAATCCTCTATGGGAGAGAGGAGACCCCCTGGTGTCCAACTTGCCTGCCTTTCTCACGGCCTTCCGGAAAGTCTTCGACGAACCCGGACGGAAGACCTCATCCGCATCGTCACTGCTACGCCTCCGTCAGGGAAGCCTCACCGTGGGCCAATATGCCATACGGTTCCGTACCCTTGCCTCGGAGCTGGCCTGGGATAATGACGCTCTGGTTTCAGTCTTCTGGGAGGGTCTGTCCGGCCGTATTAAAGATGAACTTGCCGGTCGGGACATTCCTACCACCCTCGATGACCTGATAGCTCTTGCCACCCGGATTGACCTGCGGTTCCAGGAGCGTGCCAAAGAGGTCACCCATGAGAGGAGGTTTCCACGCCTAGCTCCTACTTTTCAGCAACCCGTCACTCCCTCCGTCTCTCCTGAGCCTATGCAGGTCGACCAGACCAAGATGGTCGGTTCTCGCCAAGAATCTCGCCGAGCCGAGGGAAGCTGTTTCTATTGTGGCTGTAAGAAGCATTTCATCCGTTCCTGCCCGGAAAAGCCGGGAAACGCCAGTGTCTAGGACCACTCGGAGAGGTCGTCCTAGACAAAAGTAAGTCCTCTCCGTCTCTGACCTTACCGGTCTCTATTGCTTGGGGAGAAAGCCGTCTCTTCGAACTCGCCCATCTGGATTCTGGAGCTGCTGGAAACCTCATCGCCCAGTCTCTGGTAGAGAGATACCATATTCCCACCAAGTCCCTGGCGGAGCCATTGTCAGTTGCTTCCGTGGATGGAAGACTTCTCTCGGAGACCATCCTGCTCGTCACCGAACCTATAACCCTACAGGTGGGAATGCTGCACTCTGAGGAGATCTCATTCCATGTGCTGTCCGGACTTTCTCACTCCTTGTTGCTAGGTCTACCTTGGCTCCAGACACATGAACCCGTATTGAACTGGCGGTCCGGTGAAGTACTCCGATGGGGTCCTGACTGCCATAGGACCTGCCTGGTTCCGGTCCGTCCACTTCGCCCTCAGCCTACTCCAGCTAATTTACCTGGTCTCCCGGCTCCCTACTGGCCGTATGCGGACGTCTTCGGTAAGAAGGAAGCTGAGACGTTGCCGCCCCATAGGCCATACGATTGCCCGATCGACCTGGTACCTGGCACCACTCCTCCCCGTGGGCGTATCTACCCGTTATCTGCAGCCGAGACCCGAGCCATGTCTGAGTACATTGAAGAGAATCTGGCTAGGGGATTTATCCGAAAATCTACCTCCCCGGCTGGAGCCGGATTCTTCTTTGTCAAAAAGAAAGACGGCTCGCTACGTCCCTGTATTGACTACAGAGGACTCAATCTCATTACGGTAAAAAACAAATATCCCCTGCCACTCATCTCCGAATTGTTTGACCGGCTCAAGGGCGCCAGGATCTTCTCCAAGCTGGATCTTCGAGGAGCGTATAATCTGGTCCGTATCCGTCAAGGAGACGAGTGGAAGACGGCATTCAATACCCGGGACGGTCACTACGAGTACCTTGTGATGCCCTTCGGTCTCTGTAATGCTCCCGCGGTCTTTCAGGAACTAGTCAATGACATCTTCCGTGACCTCCTGTACTCCTGCGTAGTGGTATACCTGGACGATATCTTGGTCTTCTCTCCGGATCTCCCCACACACCGGAGGGATGTTCGTCAGGTCCTGCTTAGGCTTCGGCAGAACCACCTTTACGCCAAATACGAGAAGTGCCTCTTCGATCAGACCTCCCTTCCGTTCTTGGGCTATGTCATCTCCCAAACAGGTCTGCAAATGGATCCCGAGAAGCTCTCTTCCGTTCTAAAATGGCCTCGTCCTGAAGGTTTGAAGGCGATACAGCGATTCCTGGGCTTCTCTAATTATTATCGTCTTTTCATCCCACACTTCTCGTCTCGGACTGCTCCCATATCTGCACTTACCCGTAAGGGGGCTAACCCCAGGATATGGTCACCTGAAGCCGAGGAGGCCTTCCTTTCCCTAAAGAAAGCCTTCGCCTCTGCTCCCGTCCTGCACCGTCCGGACTGTAATAAACAATTCTACCTGGAGGTTGATGCTTCCTCCTCCGGAGCCGGAGCGGTGCTCACCCAGAAGTCTTCTACCGGGAGAATGGTAACGTGCGGCTTCTTCTCCAAAATCTTCTCCTCGTCGGAGCGCAACTACTCCATTGGAGACCGGGAATTGCTAGCCATCAAATTGGCACTAGGAGAGTGGCGCTATCTGCTTGAAGGGGCTCTCTACCCGGTAATTATCTACACGGATCACAAAAACCTGGCATATCTCCAAAATGCCCAGAGGCTCAATCCTCGTCAGGCCCGGTGGTCGTTGTTTTTTGCCCGCTTCGACTTCACTCTTCATTTCCGTCCGGCGGACAAGAACGTCAAAGCTGATGCCTTGTCTCGGTCTTTCCTGTCCTCCGATCAAGAGGAGGAACCTACGCACATCATCGACTCCTCCAAGGTGATGAATGTGGCTCCCTTGGATCTAACTCGTCTTCCACCCGGTAAGACGTTCATAGCTGTGCCAGATCGGGAGAGGGTTCTTCGCTGGGGACATTCTTCTAAACTAGCTGGCCATGCTGGCCAAAAAAAGACCTTTCAACTTATTGCCCGGCATTACTGGTTGCCTACCCTACGTAAGGACGTGGTAGACTTCGTCGCGGCCTGTTCATCCTGTGCTCGTAACAAAGTTCCCCGAC
Source organism: Phyllobates terribilis (assembly GCF_046119375.1). NCBI lineage: Eukaryota > Metazoa > Chordata > Amphibia > Anura > Dendrobatidae > Phyllobates > Phyllobates terribilis. The sequence goes on along the minus strand of NW_027363354.1, from coordinate 461,569 downwards.
ATCTACCTGCCGGCCATCTCCTGCCCCTTCCCGTACCTGCTGCTCCTTGGCAACACATCGCTATGGACTTTATCACCGACCTTCCAGTTTCTGCCGGTTGTACCGTCATTTGGGTTGTGCTGACCGTTTTTCTAAGATGGCCCACTTCATTCCCCTGCCTGGTCTTCCGTCTGCACCCGAGTTGGCTAAAGACTTTATCCGCCACATCTTCCGTCTCCATGGTCTGCCCCTCCACATCGTGTCGGATCGTGGGGTTCAGTTCACCTCTCGTTTCTGGAGAGCCACTTGTAAGCTGCTGGACATTACCCTGGATTTCTCCTCCGCTTACCACCCTCAGTCCAATGGTCAAGTGGAGCGGATCAATCAGATCTTGTCCAGCTACCTCCGGCACTTCGTGGATGCTCACCACTCGGACTGGGTGGATCTTCTACCGTGGGCCGAGTTCTCTTATAACAACCATGAGAGCGAGTCCTCTTCCAAATCCCCGTTCTTTATAGTTGGTGGCCAACATCCCCGGATTCCACTTCCTGTCTCCGTTTCTGTGGACAACCCTGCTGCGGAGTCTCTTGTCAGCGAATTTTCTACTATTTGGGAGAGCACCAGGTCCGCTCTTCTTCTCTCCTCTGAGCGGATGAAGAGATATGCTGATAAGAGACGTCTGGATCCGCCCCAATTCCGTCCGGGAGACAAGGTTTGGCTCTCATCCAAACATGTGCGGCTCAAAATACCCTCCTACAAGTTGGGTCCTCGATTCATCGGCCCCTTCGAAGTCCTCAGGCAAATTAACCCTGTGGCCTACAAATTAAAACTCCCGGCCACCCTACGGATCCCCAACTCCTTCCACGTATCTCTCCTCAAACCCGTTGTCTTTAACTCTTTTTCCAAAAATCCAGGTGCCCCTCCTGCTCCGGTTTCCGCTGATGACATCTTTGAGGTAGAGAGTATTCTGGCCTCCAAGAGGGTAAGAGGAAAAACCTTTTTTCTGGTAGATTGGAAGGGGTTTGGTCCTGAGGAGAGAACTTGGGATCCCAGGGAGAACATCAACGCCCCGCTTCTCCTTGAAAAATTTCTTTCTGGCCTAAAAAAGAGGGGGCCTAAAGGGGGGGGTACTGTAGCATCGGCGTCTCTGCCCCGTTCTAGGCAGAGACGCCGTCCCTCTCACCTCCCCGCTCCTGGCGCGGCGTCCTCCAGCGCTGCTCTCCCCGCTGCTTCCGGCGCGCGCTCCTTCCCCGGCAGTGTGCTTAGGGAGCGCGCGCGCGCGCTCCCCCTCTCTTAAAGGGACCGCGCGCGCCGTCCTAAGGAGTCCCCGGCCAATTGCCGGAGGACCTCCCATATAAAGGGCACCTCCTCCAAAATGGAGGTGCCCGAGCAATGTTGTTTGCACCTGTGTCTCACCTGTGCTTCAGCCCTCAGGTCCCGTTGCCAGTTACCTGCCAGTTACCTGCCAGATTCCTGCCAGCTTGCTGCCTTTGTCCTGCCTGATATCCAGTCACCTGCCTGCTAGCCTGAGGTCCGACGGTCTGCCTTCCAACTCCTGTCAGTCTGTCTATGGACCAGCTTGTCCGCTCACCTGGGAGCGCACACCTGTTACCTGCCTGCTAGCCTACCTGGAGGCTCCGCCGTCACGTGCTGTGACCATCTGCCTTTCCAGAGACTCCTGCCCGCTCACCTGGGAGCGCCCACCTGTTACCTGCCTGCTAGCCTACCTGGAGGCTTCGCCGTCACGTGCTGTGACCACCTACCATTCCAGAGACTCTCGCTTGTTCACCTGGGAGCACACATCTACCATCTGCCTGCTAGCCTACCCGGAGGCTCTGCCATCACAGGTCGTACCTACCCTTTACCCAGAGACTGCCCCGGTCACTTGCCGTAACTCCCTGCCCGTTCATCCAGAGACTGCCCCGGTCACTTGCCGTAACTCCCTGCCCGCTCTTCCAGAGACTGCCCCGGTCACTTGCCGTGACCTCCTGCCCGTTCTTCCAGAGACTGCCCCGGTCACTTGCCGTGACCTCCAGCCCGTCCACTCAGAGACTGTCCCGGTCACCTGCTGTGACTGCCTGCCCGTCATCCCTGATTGCCACCCGCTCCCTTACAAGGACCGCCCCCTTGTATAGTAGCTCAGAGGTTCCGCCTCCCAGACCCGTTACATACTCAAAGATAATAAATTATTTGTCAAACCAGAGAAATGTATGTTCTCCATTCAGGGTTAGTTCTTATCATTCACCGTTTTTGCATGGATCTGGCCAAAGTCCGGACGGTACTGGATTGGTATTATATTCAAGACTTAAAGGCATTACAAAGTTTTTTGGGTTTCGCCAGCTACTACTGTAAGTTCATCAAAAACTTTTCGGTAGTGGCCAAACCTCTGATGGACGATTTTGCCAAATAGAAAAAAAAAATTAAGATTTTATTATTTTACTTTCCATTCTTGTAGCTAAACACAATCCAGCTAAGTTTAAAATTGAAATGAAGCCCCTGTACCCCCCTCTCTAGGTGCTTCTGTACCAAGTCTTCCCTGGTCCAGGATGGTCTCTATATCACAGGCTCCAGCAATAACCTATTGACACATGATTGTGGCAGCCCTCACGTGCTGATATATCACAGTGCCAATAGAAGTGGGAAGCGGCACAGAAATCACAAAATAAAGGCAGTGTTTGTGGTAATGCAAATGTAGCACCCTGAGGATTCGGCTGCTACAGGGGTATTGCACCTCAACCCAGAGGTGTGATATTCCACTCCCGGGTAAGGATGGAGTGTGGAACTGAGCTCAGATAGACTGCATGCACTACATACATCCCATTTCAGAGGAGCAGGCCGACGGTACTCCCACTTAGAAATGTGCAGGTACAACCGAGCCTGTTCCTGGCTGAAGTGGGAGGGGGGTGGTACATCCCATGTAGTGTAGGGGCAGATAGGGGGAGCAGTCTGGGTAGTGTTAGGAGCTCATTGGGTGCTGGTCACCTGAGCTCACACATAGAGGGTGTATATAAGGTGGGCACCAACTGAGATCAGGGTCAGTCTGTCAGAATCAGGAAGAGGAGCAGAGCAGAGCCCTAGAGAGAGAGAGAGGAGGAAGAAAGAGAAAGACCCAGAAGGGGGGAAGACTGAAGGGACCCAAGAACCCAAATTAGAACACCGGGTGAGGAGTCAGCATCAGGGTACCGGAACCCAAGCTGGTGGGGGTAAAGACATTCCCCAGCCAGAGACCGGAGACCGTGGGCAGTGTCTGTCACGGTCACCCACTACATTCACCCCGAAGGCACACCACATGAAGGGTCAGGGAACCCAGGGCCAAGGGTGTCCCAAAAGAAGGCCCGAGGGAGCTGGACCTAGGTGAATCCCTGGTGGGGACGGCTGAAGAAAGGACAGAGGGAGAGCTCAGGGCCACGCTCCGGACTTGTTTGGGGGTTGGCTGGATCCAGGACCTGGTGGACGCAGCACGGCTCGGGTGGTCACTAGCAGCTGGAGTGACCAGTACAACATCTGCAGTAAATAAACACCCTTAACTGCACAACCCGAGTCTGTCTTCATTGCCGGCTGCACCGCACCACCACAACCCCCATCCTCTGCACCTGACCCCCTGAGGCTATACCCCTCCCGTTGGGGGTTATCCCACCAAGCTGCGCACCCACCATCAGCCTCAGCGGACCCTGCTGCAGCGGCGGCCACAGTGACCGCATCCCAACGGGTGGCGTAGTCGACACAAAAGAACTTTAGTAACATCTGTAAAGCTGCCACATAACACTGAGCTTGACGCCCTGGGCACGGGGCCGGGTCACAGCCGCTCGGAGACTACAACCCCCCATCTGATCCGGTGCCGGGTATTCCCCTCAAAAAGGAATATGTCCAAGGGGGCGCGTCAACTTTGGCGTAGTCGGCAGGATTACGTGCCCGCAACACCCGGGTACTGCGTGCCTGAAGAAAAGTGCAAGTTTACCTCAGAAAGAAGTCTCCCGCCGGTTCCGGAGGGTCCACGCCATCGGACTCCATCACCAGTCGTTTCCCGCCGATTGTCCGCCATTTCCAGCTTGTTCCCGCCATCTGCCGAGTTTCCCGCCACTGGGAAGCGATTCCCGCCAAAACCGCAGATTTCCCGCCTTGGAAGAGCAGCGGACGCCATTATGGGCGTGCCAAAGGAGGGCAGGAGGCCACCTCCCATCGTGGGCCAGGACAGAAAATGGCGCCAAAAGTGGAAACCGCCCCCACCAACAGAGACTGTGATGCTGGAGGTGTCTGTCAGCGTGAAAGAACTACCCCTGGAGCTGACAGTCACCGAGTTGCCCCGGGACCGCCCTCGAAGTGGGAGGAGACGAAAGGGAAGAGAAAAGATGGGTGTCGCTTGGAGCAGTCTGGAGCGAGCGCACCCGGAGGCAAGAAGTCTAACGAGGAGTTGCGGTACGGAGAGGAGGAGCCAGAGGACCCGGACGGGTCTGAAGAAACATCATATCAAGAAAGAACAGGAGGAAGACGCCGTTGAGTGCGGCAGAGCAGGTGCTGTAAATAAGTTACCCAATCGGGGTATAAAGAAACTGAAACTGTTGCTGCTAAAATAGTCCCCGTTGGGACCAGTGAACTGTTTACCCGTTAACCCCTTCATCCTACAGGCTGAGGACTGTGAGCAGCCATTCCCTTCCCTCTGCCTGGCCGAGGACTGAGAGCGGCCAACTTCCCCTGTATATAGTTGCGCGTCCTAAAGCGCCCCCTACCGGTTTTATAAGAAAACCAGATTTTTCTAAGAGACTGTCGCACTTTTCCCGGACACACGTTGCACAGTGTCCGGAGGAGGAACCAGAGACAAGAGAAGTCTACGAGAATGTTTATATAAAAAAGTTTTATATATATAATGTTTTATATGTTTTATATGTTTATATGAAAAAAAAAAAAAAAAAATTGTATGTTTTGGTGTTTTATGTCTTTACAGCCCGAGGACGTGCTGTGGTTTACCAGGGGGGAATGTAGCACCCTGAGGATTCGGCTGCTACAGGGGTATTGCACCTCAACCCAGAGGTGTGATATTCCACTCCCGGGTAAGGATGGAGTGTGGAACTGAGCTCAGATAGACTGCATGCACTACATACATCCCATTTCAGAGGAGCAGGCCGACGGTACTCCCACTTAGAAATGTGCAGGTACAACCGAGCCTGTTCCTGGCTGGAGTGGGAGGGGGGTGGTACATCCCATGTAGTGTAGGGGCAGATAGGGGGAGCAGTCTGGGTAGTGTTAGGAGCTCATTGGGTGCTGGTCACCTGAGCTCACACATAGAGGGTGTATATAAGGTGGGCACCAACTGAGATCAGGGTCAGTCTGTCAGAATCAGGAAGAGGAGCAGAGCAGAGCCCTAGAGAGAGAGAGAGGAGGAAGAAAGAGAAAGACCCAGAAGGGGGGAAGACTGAAGGGACCCAAGAACCCAAATTAGAACACCGGGTGAGGAGTCAGCATCAGGGTACCGGAACCCAAGCTGGTGGGGGTAAAGACATTCCCCAGCCAGAGACCGGAGACCGTGGGCAGTGTCTGTCACGGTCACCCACTACATTCACCCCGAAGGCACACCACATGAAGGGTCAGGGAACCCAGGGCCAAGGGTGTCCCAAAAGAAGGCCCGAGGGAGCTGGACCTAGGTGAATCCCTGGTGGGGACGGCTGAAGAAAGGACAGAGGGAGAGCTCACGGCCACGCTCCGGACTTGTTTGGGGGTTGGCTGGATCCAGGACCTGGTGGACGCAGCACGGCTCGGGTGGTCACTAGCAGCTGGAGTGACCAGTACAACATCTGCAGTAAGTAAACACCCTTAACTGCACAACCCGAGTCTGTCTTCATTGCCGGCTGCACCGCACCACCACAACCCCCATCCTCTGCACCTGACCCCCTGAGGCTATACCCCTCCCGTTGGGGGTTATCCCACCAAGCTGCGCACCCACCATCAGCCTCAGCGGACCCTGCTGCAGCGGCGGCCACAGTGACCGCATCCCAACGGGTGGCGTAGTCGACACAAAAGAACTTTAGTAACATCTGTAAAGCTGCCACATAACACTGAGCTTGACGCCCTGGGCACGGGGCCGGGTCACAGCCGCTCGGAGACTACAACCCCCCATCTGATCCGGTGCCGGGTATTCCCCTCAAAAAGGAATATGTCCCAGGGGGCGCGTCACAAGAATCCAGCAAGCAGAGTAATCCACACGTCATACAACAGCCCAACATGGATGATGAAAAGCTGCGTCTTCAGGCGTCTGTGTAAGAACATCACATTTTTGTTTTCCTTCCAGAATAAGCACCAAATGGAATAGCTGAATGCCAGGATACGGAGACCGGCGGGGGACAGGGAAGCGCTGTCCGCTGGATTTTGTGCTGGTTTCACAAGCGGTCACCCTGCAGTTTTCTCCGGATAATGCTGTGGAGACTTTTCACAACACATCTAATAATTGTGAACCTTCCACTCACATGTTTATTATCTTGTCCGCTGGTCAGACTGGGGGGGATGAAAGCTGGACAAGGGATGAAGAATGATCCTTATTACATATAATGGGTGCACTGAGCGATTGTGAAAAGTCGCAGAGGACTGAGAGCAGAAGGGCAGAGGGTTTCCTCTTCCTCACAGGGACCAGCACAGAAGCCGGAGCAGAAGGGCAGAGGGTTTCCTCTTCCTCACAAGGACCAGCACAGAAGCCGGAGCAGAAGGGGAGACAAGGGCTGAGCCACTTACACAGACAGAAAGCTGAGGAGAGGAGGGCATGTTATTACTCCAGGATCCGCTCCATTCATTCCCTATGTGGCATTCAAGCGCTGAGCTCGGCTTTTCCGGAGCCCCATAGAGAATGAATGGAGCAGCAGTTGATCCCTGACTTTCCACTCCTTCCCGATCAGACGATGGCTCGCAGCGGTCAGACCCCACGATCAGTAAGTGATCACCGAGCCTGTGGATAAGTGATAACTTGTTTTCTACAGACATGCCCTTTAAGTAATGGAGCATGCCAGCAGAGAAGGTGGGAGGAGGCGCTGGTTACAGGGGAAACTTTACCTCTGGAGGCCGCATTTAGGGCATGTGAGGGGCGGACACTTCCCATATTCATCATTACTGAACCCCCGCTCTGTGCGGCTCTTATCTGAGCTGCAGGAGACGCAGCAGTTACTAATCAGCCGCTCTCTGTTCACTTGCAGCCATCCGAGCTCTGCTGTGCCTGTTAGGGGTGAAGTTCGGGTCCTTCGAGGCATCTACTATGCAGCCTGCACAGCAGATCACAGCCCGAGCACAGCGTCTCCGGGTAAATCTCCACCTTGTGAGTTGCTTCTTGTGCAGCAGCCCCATGCAAGTTGCTCTGCTCTCCTCGGCCAGCTCCTGCTGAATACTGAGCTCCTCTGCCCAATCTAGGAGCTCAATAGCCCTGATCACGTCAGTGGTAGCCCAACGCTGCTGGATCAGATTTACAAATGGCAAACTAATCAGCCCTAGGTATTTCTAATATGTGCAGAGCAGGCGACATAAGTCTGACCGGTGTCCTCATAGACCTTTCCTCAGCCGGGGTCTAATAGGAGCAGTAAAATGGCCGTCATGGGGTCCATTGTTAGATCTCAGCTGCCATAGAAACTCATTGGCACCATGATCATGCCTCCCTCTCCTGTCTAAAGTGCCTAAATGCTGTGGAAGCCCCCTACTGTGTCATACAATGGATTAAGCTGCCAGGATCAAGGTTGGCTCCACTGTGGGCAGCTGAGGCAGGAGCAGGACTGTGTTACACAGCCACACTTCTGCCGCAGATCTTGTAAGGACCTGCCTGATGATAATGTGTCCTATAGAGCAGGTCTTGGTACCGGACTGCCCTGTATATATTTACCACTAGCTGGGAACCAGTTACTTACAAGGTCTAGTTTCGAATGTGTTTCCAGGATCTGTAGTTATCAGCATTTTATCCTTAAGGCCGAGTTATAATATCACTGTAACACTCTCGCCCTGTACCTGTATACCTGCCCTGTGTGCTGCACAAAAGTATATAACAAAATGTGTGTACACAGATATCTCCTGAATGGTATTACTGCTAGATCTCCTGTACATAGAAATATGAGGTTCTTAGCGCACATTTTGAGCAAATTGTGCGAGCCCATCTGCCAACGTCAAGGCGACCTCTTCAGATGGGTCCCTACACTAACATTACACTAACTTACTAACTGGGACTAGTTTTTTGTATTATTATTATTACCACCATTTTTACTATTTATTATTATTGCATTAATGCAATTAATTGTAACTGTTATAAAACAAATTAAAAAAATGTAATTCTAATTTTTTTTTATTAATCTTGTGATTCTAATAATGGTATTACTAAAATCCCTATGCCTAAAGCTGTTGATCCAGAAGAAGGCAAAAACCCCAGGACACCTTCAGCCAATTTGTGTCACAGGGGAAAAATTCCTTCTTGACCCCGGGAAAAGGCGATCAGTCCTAGGACCCTGGATCAAACCTAATAATGTTATTACAAGTTATATAATATTACACTAATTATTGTACTACTGGAGTTATTTTAATTTGTTTTTATAAATCTATTTGATATGGTTATTATTACATTGTGCTATCTTATTACAGTATTATTCTTCTTTCCTTTCACTACTAATACTGCCCTATACCTACAGTGTTGATCCAGAAGAAGGCAAAAACCCCAGGACACCTTCAGCCAATTTGTGTCACAGGGGAAAAATTCCTTCTTGACCCCGGGAAAAGGCGATCAGTCCTAGGACCCTGGATCAAACCTATTAATGTTATTACAAGTTATATAATATTACACTAATTATTGTACTACTGGAGTTATTTTAATTTGTTTTTATAAATCTATTTGATATGGTTATTATTACATTGTGCTATCTTATTACAGTATTATTCTTCTTTCCTATCACTACTAATACTGCCCTATACCTACAGTGTTGATCCAGAAGAAGGCAAAAACCCCAGGACACCTTCAGCCAATTTGTGTCACAGGGGAAAAATTCCTTCTTGACCCCGAGAAAAGGCGATCAGTCCTAGGACCCTGGATCACACTGCTATTCTACCTACTACTATTACTACTGTTATTTTATTACTTTCTTACTATTATCACTAGTATTATTACTCATATTACACTAATACGGATATACTACCACTATATTACTACCATCCCTTTCCCCCTAGGGATCTTAAGGTGCAGTTCTGTCCTCCTCCTCCTATTCTGTCCTCCTCCTCTTCCATCCTCCTCCACTTTTGTCCTCCTCCTCTTCCGTCCTCTTCCTCTTCCGTCCTCCTCCTCTTCTGTCCTCCTCCTCTTCTGTCCTCCTCCTCTTCCGTCTTCCTTCTCTTCCGTCCTCTTCCTCTTCTGTCCTCCGCCTCTTCCGTCCTCCGCCTCTTCTGTCCTCCGCCTCTTCCGTCCTCCGCCTTTTCTGTCCTCCGCCTCTTTCGTCCTCTTCCGTCCTCTTCCTCTTACGTCCTCCTCCTCTTCGGTCCTCCTCATCTTCTGTCCTCCTCCTCTTCCGTCCTCCTTCTCTTCTGTCCTCCGCCTCTTCCGTCCTCCGCCTCTTCTGTCCTCTGCCTCTTCCATCCTCCGCCTCTTCCGTCCTCCGCCTCTTCCGTCCTCCTTCTCTTCCATCCTCCTCCTCTTCCGTCCTCCTCCTTTCCCGTCCTCCTCCTCTTCTGTCCTCCTCCTCTTCCGTCCTCCGCCTCTTCCGTCCTCCATCTCTTCCGTCCTCCGCCTCTTCCGTCCTCTTCCTCTTCCGTCCTCCTCCTGAGACGTAATAAATAGCATTAAAGCTGCAGTAATTATTTATATTATATATACACACTGCTCAAAAAAATAAAGGGAACACTCAAATAACACATCCTAGATCTGAATGAATGAAATATTCTCATTGAATACTTTGTTCTGTACAAAGTTGAATGTGTTGACAACAAAATCACACAAAAATCATCAATGGAAATCAAATTTATTAACCAATGGAGGCCTGGATTCGGAGTCACCACCAAAATTAAAGTGGAAAAACACACTACAGGCTGATCCAACTTTGATGTAATGTCCTTAAAACAAGTCAAAATGAGGCTCAGTATTGTGTGTGGCCTCCACGTGCCTGTATAACCTCCCTACAACGCCTGGACATGCTCCTGATGAGGTTGCGGATGGTCTCCTGTGGGATCTCCTCCCAGACCTGGACTAAATCATCCACCAACTCCTGGACAGTCTGTGGTGCTACGTGACGTTGGTGGATGGAGTGAGACATGATGTCCCAGATGTGCTCAATGGGATTCAGGTCTGGGGAACGGGCGGGCTAGTCCATAGCTTCAATGCCTTCATCTTGCAGGAACTGCTGACATACTCCAGCCACATGAGGTCTGGCATTGGGCACAACCCCCATCTGTGGACGTCTGGCCCTCATCCCACTCTCATGGAGTCGGTTTCTAACCGTTTATGCAGACACATGCACATTTGTGGCCTGCTGGAGGTCATTTTGCATGGCTCTGAAAGTGCTCCTCCTGTTCCTCCTTGCACAAAGGCAGAGGTAGGGGTCCTGCTGCTGGGTTGTTGCCCTGCTATGGCCCCCTCCACGTCTCCTGGTGTACTGGCCTGTCTCCTGGTAGCGCCTCCAGCCTCTGGACACTACGCTGACAGACGCAGCAAACCTTCTTGCCACAGCTCGCAATGATGTGCCATCCTGGATGAGCTGCACTACCTGAGCAACTTCTGTGGGTTGTAGAGTCCGTCTCATGCTACCACGAGTGTGAAAGCACAACCAACATTCAAAAGTGACCAAAACATCAGCCAGAAAGAATTGGTACTGAGATGTGGTCTGTGGTCTCCACCTGCAGAACCACTCCTTTATTGAGTGTGTCTTGATAATTGCCAATAATTTCCATCTATTGTCTTCCATTTGCACAACAGCATGTGAAATTGATTGTCAATCAGTGTTGCTTCCTAAGTGGACAGTTTGATTTCACAGAAGTTTGATTTACTTGGAGTTATATTCTGTTGTTTAAGTGTTCCCTTTATTTTTTTGAGCAGTGTATATTTTCTCATGTCATGTATTTACTACTAAAAGTAATTTTTACATTTAGGTTTCATTAAGTGTTTTACACCGACTATTACAGACTTATTGTTTCCCTGCACATTCAAGTTTTGTGTTTTCTTTGGGCATAGATCAGCTAATAGGCACTCAGGAAAAAAAAACAGATTAAAGATCTACAAACTCTCCCTTAAGACTAAGGAGCTCACTGATAGATTCTCAGTTAGCTAATTTTGCAGCCAGCAATAGACAGTGCAGCACAGATGCTACAGAAGGCAACATTTTTAATGAAACTCAATTACAGAAATCGATTTTAGCCCCAAATACTTGCATTAAAGTAAAAAAAATGGCCCCAAAGCTGGACAACCGCTTTAACTCCTTACCAACATCTGCCGTACATGTATGGTATAAGTCAGTAGCGGGTGTATGGAGCAGGGTCAGCTCGCCCCGTACATGGCAGATAATGGCTGTGACAAACAACCAGGACCTGCCTCTAACAGCTGCGAGTGGAGCGAAGATCTGCCCACCACTGTTAACCTGTTCAGTGCTGCTGTCAATCTCTAACAGCAGCATTAACAGTGCGCCAGCATTGGGACGCGTCGTTCCATACGACCACCGGCGCTCCTGTGACGCGATCATAGGGCGCCGATGGACTGCTATGACATCCGGGGGTCTGCTGAAGCCTCCGTGCCTGTCATCATAAAGCTTCATTTGGGCTGTAAAGAAGACCGTGGTTTTGCTATATGGAGCATTACTGTGGTATCGCTGTATATAGCACAAGCAATCAGATGATGTATACAAATACAGTGAAAAAAAGTATATATATATTTATTAAAACCCCACACGTTCAACTCACCTCCCACTAAAAATAAAGATAATAAAAATATACACATTTTGTGGTTTGGTCTCTTTCAGAGAAATACAATCTATCAAAATATAAAAAAAAAAACGATCAGTGAACACAGAAAAAAATTCAAAAAGACAAAATTGCATTTTTTCGTTCGCCTCAATACTGCAGAAAATCCTGTAAGAAGCGATGACCATGACATATGTGTCCCAAAATGTTATCAATAAAGTCCTCTTGCCCTTCAAAAAATAAGCCCCCACACAGCTCCATCAACCCGAAAACTGAAAATGTTACGGGTCTCAGAAAAAATGGTGACAGCATCAAAAAAAAGTTTTTTTCTTTTGCCAAAACTATTGGAGAAGTTTGGTCTTGCTGTAATCACACTGAGGATAGGATCCTATTACCAGGTCATTTTTACCACACAATGTGCGCCGTTAAAACCGTTCCCAGAAAAACAATGTCAGGCTTTTTTTTTCGCACTTTTACTGCACTTGAAATGTTTTTCCCGTTTTCTAGGACTATGTGGTAAATGAATGGTGTCATTTATAAGGACAGCTCATCCTACAAAATAACAAGACCTCACACTATGTGGACAGATATCAAAAAGTTATAGTCCTTGGAAAAAGCGGAGGAAAAAACAGAAAAAAAACATAAGTTGGTTATGTCGGGAAGGGGTAAAGCTGAAGAAACGCATGTAAGAGCAGAATATGGAGGAAGGTCAGATATCACAGACTGGTGGATACTACCTGCTCCATCGCTGGCAGAATACTCCACCCCCATGGTGTCCGCTGATATCTTCTCTTGTAGCAACGTCTCCAAACTCTATAAAACATCGGGAACAGTCAGCAGAGGGTTTGATGATTGGCTCATATTGGCGATATACTCAGGGGCATTACTGGGGCCAGGGAAGATTGGGAATGAATAGCGTATTGACTGTTAGAGATGTGATCTCTTCCATTAAAGGGGATGTCTAGTTGGAACAAGTTATCACTGATCTCTGGATAGGTGATGACCTGTCCCAGTGGGAGCACCCCTTTATTATGTGGTATATATGGAGGATGTGATATCATGCAGAGTTCTAGCAGTATTACACTTCGGTCCGTTCTGCGTGCATCTGGGCCATTCCCTATGGAGGAGCGGAGCTGGGGGGAAATATCAGGATCTCGTCGCTGGATCCATCCAGATGGGAGATGTAACGAGTGTGGCGCCCCCCACTGGTGTCTCAGCGTATTATGTGTTGGGGAATAATAACTTATTGTCTGGTAAATGTGCTGATTCCTGTGAGTTGTGGTCGCTGAGTGCGTGTGATGGGATGTGGCTCTGTCCGTTATATTATATCACGTCTTATACCTATAATCTCTCGCTGATCGCAGGTGTCTGTCTTCACACTCAGATGAGAAGGAACAAACTGACGATATAGGACTTTTTTTTTTTTTTTCCAAATTCAAACCGAGCAATCCTATTGGCTGAGTATGAATGCAGTTACCATGGTGACAGAAGTAGCAGCAGATTTAAAGGGACAAAACACTAATATTGTACTAAAGTGTATTTTATTATATATTTCACATAACTGACTGGGTACACCTTGGTGCGGGTGGGATGGCTTTTTTTTAAATCAAAAAACATGTTTACTAAGTACCCTATATTATATATATTCACTATTGCTTTTTACTTACTTATAGCAGGGTATGTAGCATACCTGGCGGCGTTCTTGCATGGTGTTCCATCTCTCATCATGCAAGATCGCAAACTTCATCTCCCGCCCAGCTTCCTGGTCTGGCTTCTTTCCTTGTGCTCTGCTCTGCTCCACTTTGGCTGCATAGGGCGACGCCCGCTGAACTTCCTGTTTCTTGTACCTGCTGCGGACACGCCCCTGTTGCACCTTCAGCCTATTGCTGTCCATCTTTGGGTATTTATACCACCTTCTTCCTCAAGATGGCGCCTGAGCATTGTTTCTTGTCAGTTGGCTTTTTGTCTCTGACATGCCAGGTCCTATCCTGTTTTCCTGCCTGTTTTCCAGTTCTGTGTCTGAACTGTGGTCTGTTCTTGTGAACACGCTTCTTGCCTGTTCTTTCGCCTTCTAGGGGCCGTATTCCTAGATCTGCCTGTCTGTGCCTTGCGGTATCTGTTCCCGTCTGAACAGAGTCCTGTTTGTGTCTCTGCCTTGCGGTATCTGTTCCCGTCTGAACAGAGTCCTGTTTGTGTCCCTGCCTTGCGGTATCTGTTCCAGTCTGAACAGAGTCCTGTTTGTGTTCCTGCCTTGCTGTCTCTGTTCCCGTTCCTCTGTTCCCTGTTGTCTGTGCCTCGTTTCTACTTTAACCTTGTCTCCCTTTTCCCTCTATGTCTGTTTTCTGCGTCCTTCTGCAGAGTCTGAACCCGCTCCTAAATTCCTTCTCGTCGTCTCTGTACCTCTGTTGTGAATTTAGTGTACGCTCGCTACTTCTATGTAAATACTGTGCGTGCTTCTGGTTCTGCCTTTCCTTCTCCGTCTGTTCTTTGTGAACAGAGTCCTATCCCCTTGCCTTGTTTACCGCTCTGCGGTGTCCGCTCTGCTCCTGCTTAGCTTGCCGCTCTTGCGGTTTCTGCTCTGCTCCTGCCTTGTTTACCGCTCTGCGGTGTCCGCTCTGCTCTTGCTTAGCTTGCCGCTCTTGCGGTTTCTGCTCTGCTCCTGCCTTGTTTACCGCTCTGCGGTGTCCGCTCTGCTCCTGCTTAGCTTGCCGCTCTTGCGGTTTCTGCTCTGCTCCTGCCTTGTTTACCGCTCTGCGGTGTCCGCTCTGCTCCTGCTTAGCTTGCCGCTCTTGCGGTTTCTGCTCTGCTCCTGCCTTCTTTACCGCTCTGCGGTGTCCGCTCTGCTCCTGCTTAGCTTGCCGCTCTTGCGGTTTCTACTCTGCTCCTGCCTTGTTTACCGCTCTGCGGTGTCTGCTCTGCTCCTGCTTAGCTTGCCGCTCTTGCGGTTTCTGCTCTGCTCCTGCCTTGTTTACCGCTCTGCGGTGTCCGCTCTGCTCCTGCTTAGCTTGCCGCTCTTGCGGTTTTCACTCTGCTCTTGCCTTGCTTGCCGCTCCTGCGGTTTCTGCTCTGCTCTTATCTTGCTTACTGCTTCTGCGGTTTCCGCCCTGCCCTGCTTCTGCCCGCTGCTCCGGCAGTCCTGTCCTGCCCTGCTTATGCTCGCTGCTCCTGCAGCCCCGTCCTGCTCTGTTCTTGCCCACCGCTTCGGGCGTTCCCTCTCTGCTGTGGTTGTCTACCGCATCTGCGGTTCTGTGACCCAGTCTGTACTGGGTCTTAACCTCTCTGTGCTCCAGCCCGTCCTTTCGGCCAGTATCTCCCTGCCTGCATATTCGCCTGTATCCACCCATCTGCATACCTGCCGTGTTTGCTTACATCCACCAGTCTGTGCCAGCCTAACCTGCCTGTTCCAGTAATCCCAGTGTGGGTCAACCCCCGTGTCCGGAGTTTGACCTGGAGTAGCACCTGGTCCCTCTGCCCGGTTTCTCCCTGGTGCACTGGCGTCGTATGCCGTCGTGCCACCTTGGTCGGATCGGCCAGATACTTAGTCACGCCCCTCCAGGCACTCTCCGGTCCATGGTTCAGTGGAACCACAACACCCGCACACGCCAGTCAGTCCAGGCGTGTGCATAACAGCATGCTCAGGCCATGGTTCCCATTGAGCCCCACGGCCTTCGCTCTCTGAGACGTTTTCCAGCTAATACGTGCATTAAAAATAAATAAATAATTTTTTTTTTTTTTCTCTAGCTGAGTTCCAGGCTAATTTCGCACCCGTCCAGATGGAGCTTTCTGAACCCATTCCTGCGGATCCGCCCCAGTACTATGGGGATCCAAAACAAAGTCGTGCATTTGTGGAGCAATGCATGCTGCACTTCAAGTTCTACCCTCTTTCTTTTCCTTCTGATTGGTCTAAAGTGGCATTTATAATTGACTACCTAGCGGGGGATGCCTTGAAGTGGGTCACCCCCCTATGGGAAGCTTGGGATCCTATCGTCCTTGACCTGCAGGCCTTCCTGGTGGCCTTCCTAATGGTCTTCGATGACCCCAACCCTGGAGTCCCTGCTGAAGCTGCACCTGCTCCCTCGGATCCACCACGGTACTACGGGGATCCAAAACAATGCCGTGCGTTTGTGTGGCAATGCTTGCTGCAGTTCCGGTTCTATGCTAATGCTTATTCTTCTGATCGGGTTAAGGTGGGATTTATAATGTCCAACCTAGCGGGTGATGCCTTGGAATGGATCAACCCCCTATGGGAAGCACAGGATCCTATCGTTCTTGACCTACAGGCCTTCCTGGTGGCCTTCCTTTTGGCTTTCGATGATCCTAACCCTGAAGCCCCTGCTGAAGCTTCACTTCCCTGTATCCCGGAGCAGCCCCGACGGGTAATGTGCATAGGTAGCGCACAAGTTCTTCTTCCCGAAAAGACTGTTGCTTGCCCTGAATCCACTCAGGATGACTACACTCTCCGGAATACTGCTCCCAACCTCAAGAGGCAGTCCAGACGTGCTAGACGCAGAGGCAAGCCGTCACGCCAGGGTCTATCCTCCCTGAGACCTCCTGACCCCAACCTTGAAGTCCCTACTGAAGCTTCATCTTCCTGTATCCCGGAGAAGCCCCAGCGGGTGATGTGCGTGGGTGGTGCACCAGTTCTCCAGCCAGAAGAGACTGCTAACCATCCAGAGTCCACACAGGAGAGCTTCCTGCACCTGGCATCAGATTCTACACCCACTTTAACCAGTGTGCATGTCCAAGGATGCTCCGAAGCTGTGTTTTCCTCCGAGTCTGTACACCTCTACTACCTGGCGGAGGACCCCTTGTTGCCTCCTGAATCCTCCGGGATACCACTCGATGACAATTGGAGAGAGACTTCCCTACACCCGGTACCCGATACTTCGTCCGCTCAGTCCTGTGGGCCTGACAATGGGTGCCTCAAAGTGGTAGTTACTCCCGAGTCTCTACACCCCTCTGACCAGGCGGAGGACCTCCAGTTGTCTCCAGAACCCTTCGGGGTGCTACCTGGTAGCGAAAGGACAGAGACTCTCCTATTCTCTGTACCTGATACCTCGCCCGCTTCTTCCAGTGAGTCCAACCTAGTGTACTCCGAAGCAGAGGTTACCCCCGAGTCTCTACACCCCTCCGACCAGGCGGAGGACCTCCAGTCGTCTCCTGAACCCTTCGGGGTGCTACCTGATAGCGAATGGACTGAGACTCTCCTTTACTCGGTACCTGATACCTCGCCCGCTTCTTCCAGTGAGTCCGACCTAGTGTACTCCGAAGCAGAGGTTACCCTCGAGTCTCGGTATCCCTCCAACCTGGCGGAGGACCCCCAGTTGTTTCCTGAATCCTCCGGGGTACCACCACATAACAAAGAGGCAGTGTCTTCTCTACACCTTGTACCTGATACTTTGCCCATTTCATCCTGTGAGCTTGACAAGATGTACCCCGAAGCAGAGGCTACCCCCGAGTCTCTGCACCCCTCCAACCCGGCAGAGGACCTCCAGTTGTCTCCTGAACTTTTTGGGGTGCTGCCTAAAAATAAATGTAGAGAGACTTTTTTGTGTGCTGTTTCTGGTACTTCACCCGTTTCATCTGTTGCTGAAGATGGCTGGATGGGAAGTCGCATCCTAGCCATCCAGATTATGAGACCAGTTTTGTCTCCTCCTGTGGACAATAGAAGTAATCTCCATGAAGAGAGGGATTGGCCCCCAAATTCCCTGCGGAAGATCCTTGCAGGCCTGAAGAAGAGGGGGCGTAAGGGGGGGGGTACTGTAGCATACCTGGTGGCGTTCTTGCATGGTGTTCCATCTCTCATCATGCAAGATCGCAAACTTCATCTCCCGCCCAGCTTCCTGGTCTGGCTTCTTTCCTTGTGCTCTGCTCTGCTCCACTTTGGCTGCATAGGGCGACGCCCGCTGAACTTCCTGTTTCTTGTACCTGCTGCGGACACGCCCCTGTTGCACCTTCAGCCTATTGCTGTCCATCTTTGGGTATTTATACCACCTTCTTCCTCAAGATGGCGCCTGAGCATTGTTTCTTGTCAGTTGGCTTTTTGTCTCTGACATGCCAGGTCCTACCCTGTTTTCCTGCCTGTTTTCCAGTTCTGTGTCTGAACTGTGGTCTGTTCTTGTGAACACGCTTCTTGCCTGTTCTTTCGCCTTCTAGGGGCCGTATTCCTAGATCTGCCTGTCTGTGCCTTGCGGTATCTGTTCCCGTCTGAACAGAGTCCTGTTTGTGTCTCTGCCTTGCGGTATCTGTTCCCGTCTGAACAGAGTCCTGTTTGTGTCCCTGCCTTGCGGTATCTGTTCCCGTCTGAACAGAGTCCTGTTTGTGTTCCTGCCTTGCGGTATCTGTTCCCGTCTGAACAGAGTCCTGTTTGTGTTCCTGCCTTGCTGTCTCTGTTCCCGTTCCTCTGTTCCCTGTTGTCTGTGCCTCGTTTCTACTTTAACCTTGTCTCCCTTTTCCCTCTATGTCTGTTTTCTGCGTCCTTCTGCAGAGTCTGAACCCGCTCCTAAATTCCTTCTCGTCGTCTCTGTATCTCTGTTGTGAATTTAGTGTACGCTCGCTACTTCTATGTAAGTACTGTGCGTGCTTCTGGTTCTGCCTTTCCTTCTCCGTCTGTTCTTTGTGAACAGAGTCCTATCCCCTTGCCTTGTTTACCGCTCTGCGGTGTCCGCTCTGCTCCTGCTTAGCTTGCCGCTCTTGCGGTTTCTGCTCTGCTCCTGCCTTGTTTACCGCTCTGCGGTGTCCGCTCTGCTCTTGCTTAGCTTGCCGCTCTTGCGGTTTTTGCTCTGCTCCTGCCTTGTTTACCGCTCTGCGGTGTCCGCTCTGCTCCTGCTTAGCTTGCCGCTCTTGCGGTTTCTGCTCTGCTCCTGCCTTGTTTACCGCTCTGTGGTGTCCGCTCTGCTCTTGCTTAGCTTGCCGCTCTTGCGGTTTTCACTCTGCTCTTGCCTTGCTTGCCGCTCCTGCGGTTTCTGCTCTGCTCTTATCTTGCTTACTGCTTCTGCGGTTTCCGCCCTGCCCTGCTTCTGCCCGCTGCTCCGGCAGTCCTGTCCTGCCCTGCTTGTGCTCGCTGCTCCTGCAGCCCCGTCCTGCTCTGTTCTTGCCCACCGCTTCGGGCGTTCCCTCTCTGCTGTGGTTGTCTACCGCATCTGCGGTTCTGTGACCCAGTCTGTACTGGGTCTTAACCTCTCTGTGCTCCAGCCCGTCCTTTCGGCCAGTACCTCCCTGCCTGCATATTCGCCTGTATCCACCCATCTGCATACCTGCCGTGTTTGCTTACATCCACCAGTCTGTGCCAGCCTAACCTGCCTGTTCCAGTAATCCCAGTGTGGGTCAACCCCCATGTCCGGAGTTTGACCTGGAGTAGCACCTGGTCCCTCTGCCCGGTTTCTCCCTGGTGCACTGGCGTCGTATGCCGTCGTGCCACCTTGGTCGGATCGGCCAGATACTTAGTCACGCCCCTCCAGGCACTCTCCGGTCCATGGTTCAGTGGAACCACAACACCCGCACACGCCAGTCAGTCCGGGCGTGTGCATAACAGGGTATATGCTCATATTGTTTCTATCCTAAGTTTATCTATTTTGTAATAGAGACATGACCAGTCCTCTTTAGAATTTTATAGTGACCCCATTGAGGTCATGGACTGATATTGGGGATTGCAGAGTTGGGGCAAGGTGACAGGTGACAGTAAGTGACATCAAATGAAGGCTATGGTGCATACACAGTAAATCAGTTGTGTTATTCCACAGAAATGCTGTTCTATAAGGCTGTGTGCCCACGTAGCGTTTTTCAAGCTTTTATGCTGCGGAATTTCCGCAGCGGAAACGCTTGCAAAACGCTAGGTAATCCGCACCCCATGGTCCCCAAGGGGAATCCGCATGTTCTATGCACATGCTGCGGATTTTTCCGCAGCGTTTATGCTGCGTATAAAAATCCGCAGCATGTCATTTAATTTTGCGGAAGCGCAGCGGAACTCCCGCCATTGACTTGCATTGAGACGCACAGAAACCGCGACTGTACATTTTTACAAGCGGCTTCTATGCGTCTCTATGTGCGGATGGTACCCAGTTCTGGAGGAGAGGAGACTCTGATCCAGACCTGGGTACCATTGTACCTGTAAAAAAAAGAATAAAATAACAAATAAAGTTTATATTCACCTGTCCGGCGTCTTCTCTCTGAATGCCAGCAGCGCTGAAGGACCTTCGGTGACATCACAGTCATGTGACCGCAGGCCCTTCACCGCTCTGTCTCGCGATATGCCGGCATCCAGGAACCAGACAGGAAGCAGCGCTGCAGCCACGCCGGGGCCTCGGGGGTGAGTATAGCTTTATTTGTTTTAATTTTTACGGTTCACACTGTATAAATCCATGCTGTTTCCATGAATTTATACAGTGTGACCTAGTTGTCAAGCACTTTCCAAGTGATGCTAATCGCCTGGAAAGTGCTTGTCAATCTGCATGCGGAAATGCATGTGAATCCGCATGTGGATCCGCATGTATTCTGCAGGAAAAACGCATGTACAATCTGCATGCGTTTTTTTCTGCCAGGGAGATGCAGAAATGCTGCAGAAATTTTCTGCTTCATTTCTGCATCGTGGGCACATAGCCTAAAACACAAAATATCTTCATATGGTGAGGAGTTGTGTTGTGTTTTCATCATTTACATTCTAGCGTGG
This sequence comes from Phyllobates terribilis, assembly GCF_046119375.1. Lineage (NCBI taxonomy): Eukaryota > Metazoa > Chordata > Amphibia > Anura > Dendrobatidae > Phyllobates > Phyllobates terribilis. The sequence goes on along the minus strand of NW_027363354.1, from coordinate 441,036 downwards.
TGATCACATAAAATGTAAAATTCCTATGAAATAATTACTGAATGACAGTAGCCTGTATCCCTGGAGGACAAGTCATTTACCGCTTCACCAGGTTTGATGTTCTAATGCATTTAGATGTTTCAGTATTTGTATATATGTATATATATTTTTTTTCCCCTCTTAAGGGTATTCAAGCGCAGACAGTGACCAACTTCTTCCTCGCCTTTGAAGCACAGCTTTCAATTATTCCTGTCGTAAACAAGGTAAAAAGCTTAGAGCCGAACACTATCAGACTCCTTCAGTCCCGCAGCAGGTAAATCTGTGAACATCGCCGGCACTCCTGCTGTTCCTAGTACCGATCCCTCTATGAGCGGCTGTGCAGTAATGAAGGCAGGATTCACCCCAAACTTGCTCGTCGTTTTTTTCGATTTCCAGTTCTGGTAATTAGTTATACACATATGTATATCCAGTGGTCAACTCAAAACCTGTGTATGAATTGTTTGCTGTATGCATCGCATTTGTAGGATGCACACTGTTCATTTCATTATGGAGCGGAGTAGGAGGAGACTTTCATTACTGTTCCCTTTACTTCCTCCCTGCTGATAGGAAATGCCATGCTGTTTGCTTGTGTCCTGTGATTACAGCAGCCTGCAACAGTTTTCAAGCGTGCACTTCCCGGCTCAGGCATCAAGCAGTAAATGATAAAATTAAAACGCTGCTATCCCTTTGTTAGTCACTTTTTTATCTTCTTCCCCCTTCTACGAATGCTGTAGTCCGTTATTCTAGAACTGCTCTGAAAATGGTTCTCTCTGGAGTGTTGGGATTTGGGTTTAGGGTGTGTTAGGGAATTGAAGTTCAGATACTTTGTTCATGTTTTATACTATGGAATTACTATGTCATGTATGTTATTTGAAAGATGGAAAATTTGTATTTGGAGTTTTTCAATAAAAATGATTTGATTAAAAAAAATTATGAAATTAAAATTCCTCCCGTTCTTGAGAAAGAATAGGATTTTTACTAAGAGGTAAATTGCACGTTCCTTGTTTTACAGGCACTTTACATTTTTGCTAGTTTTGTGCGATTACACAATCCCTTCTAAAGGCCAGTGCCAGTTGTACATCTCTCCCTAAACTCTTGTTCAGCACTATATTTTATGCCAGTTTTATTATATGGTTTCTAGATTTTGTCCAGCTTTGATAAATAATTAGTATTTATACTTTTGCTTTTAGATAGACTTGAAGAATGCCGATCCGGAGAGGGTGGAGAAACAAATTGAGAAGATGGTTGACATTCCCGCTAGTGACTGTATCCGGGTACAATGCGCTCCAGATCAAAATCATTCCTGTAGGCAAATTTAACTTCGCTGTCTGTACCTTGTCTTTTTTTTTTTTTCTACAAAATTTGGCTGGAAAAGGGGCAATGTAGCGAGGAATTTACATCAATTTTTGGTGTTAAAAAAACACGAAACTATTTTGTGACGCATCATTTTTGCGCAAAAATGTGCAGCTTCCTATTTTACAGCACTCTTGCAACTTTTAGAAATTGGGCTTGGAAAGCTACACAGGTCTAAGAACGACGGGTGACGTTAAAAGTGGATAAAGATACACGGTGGCTCAGTGGATAAAGATACACGGTGGCTCAGTGGTTAGCATTGTTGCTTTGCAGCACTGGGATCCTGGGTTCAAATCCCACCAAGGATAACATCTGCAAGAAGTTTGTATGTTCTCCCCATGTTTGCATCGGTTTCCTCCCACACTCCAAAGACATACTGATAGGGAATGTAGATTGTGAGCCCCAATGGGGACAGCAATGATAATGTCTGTAAAGCGCATCGGAATAGGTTGATGCTATATAAGTGAGTAAAATGAATAAATAAAGATGGAAGTGCTGCATAAACATTTATCAAACATCGTGCAACTCTTTGATACATTTGGCACAAATAATGGTAACACAACCACAAGCAAAACTGACCTGAGGAAGTCCCTTTATGATACATATTTCGGAAAGAATTTGAAAGATTTAAAGCGTTAGAAATGAAGAAGATTATCCAATATCACAGAAAAAGGAAAAGTCTCCAGATGTCTTTATGCCGGATGCCGGTATGTGTCCATACCTAAAGAAGAGCTGTCAAAAGAATGGGTAAGGAATCCTTTAGTAAACATAAATATCCATAGGGGATTTCACTGTTAAAAAAAAAAGATCATCTGAAAGATTTTGTGATCTGCGTTTACATGTGTAGCGTCGGCGTCCCTGCCTCCTGCTAGGCAGGGACGCTGTTCCCCTCACCTCTCCGCTCCGTGCCCGGCGTCTTCCTCCCGCTCTGCTGGCAGCGCGCGCTGCTTCCCGGCCACGGTGCTTAGGGCGTGCGCGGGCGCGCTCCCCCTCTCTTAAAGGGGCCGCGTGCGTCGTCCTAAGGAGTCCCCGGCCAATGGCCGGAGGACTTCACCATATATAAGGTACCTCCTCCAAAATGGAGGTGCCCGAGCAATGTTGTTGCAAAGCCTTCACTCTGCTTCAGCCCTCAGGTCCCGTTACCAGTTACCTGCCAGTCACCTGCCAGATTCCTGCTTGTTACCTGCCAGTCACCTGCCAGATTCCTGCTTGTTACCTGCCAGTCACCTGCCAGATTCCTGCTTGATACCTGCCTGATATCCGCTTACCTGCTTGCAAGACTGCGGTCCGACTTCCGACACCTGTCAGTCTGTCTATGGACCAGCCTGCCCGCTCACCTGGGAGCGCTCACCTGCTACCTGCCTGCTAGCCTACCTGGAGGCTCTGCCGTCACTTGCCGTGACCACCTGCCTGTCCAGAGACTCTTGCCCACTCACCTGGGAGCGCTCACCTGCTACCTGCCTGCTAGCCTACCTGGAGGCTCTGCCGTCACTTGCCGTGACCACCTGCTGGTCCAGAGACTCTTGCCCGCTCAACTGGGAGCGTCCACCTGCTACCTGTCTGCTAGTCTACCTGGAGGCTCTGCCGTCACTTGCCGTGACCACCTGCCTGTCCAGAGACTCTTGCCCGCTCAACTGGGAGCGTCCACCTGCTACCTGTCTGCTAGTCTACCTGGAGGCTCTGCCGTCACTTGCCGTGACCACCTGCCCGTCCAGAGACTCTTGCCCGCTCACCTGAGAGCATCCACCTGCTACCTGTCTGCTAGTCTACCTGGAGGTTCTGCCGTCACTTGCCGTGACCACCTGCCTGTCCAGAGACTCTCGCCTGCTCACCTGGGAGCGCTCACCAGCCACCTGTCTGCTGTCCTTGTACCCAGAGACTGTCCCTGTCACTTGCCGTGACTACCTGCCCTTCTACCCAGAGACTGTCCCTGTCACTTGCCGTGACTACCTGCCCTTCTACCCAGAGACTGTCCCTGTCACTTGCCGTGACTACCTGCCCTTCTACCCAGAGACTGTCCCTGTCACTTGCTGTGACTACCTGCCCGTCTTCCCTGGGAGCCACCCGCTTCCTTACAAGGACCGCCCCCTTGTATAGTTGCTCAGAGGTTCCACCTCCCAGACCCGTTACAGTTTGCTCGGGCCATGGAACCCGGTGGCACCCAAGCTCCCTCACTCTCGGAACTATGTCATGAACTTTCCCGTCAGAGGTCCCAACAGGAGTCCATCCTGAGTCACCTGCGTGGTGTTAACTCCCGCCTGGACACATTGACTACCTCTTCGGGAGCTGCCTCCACTCGCACACTTACTACCCCGGCACCGCCGCAGCCCATCAACACCATGGCATCTCTTCCCGGTTCCCGCCTCTCCGCCCCTCCTCGTTTTGGCGGAGATCCCAGCCAGGCACAGGGCTTCATTAACCAGTGCACTCTGCACTTCGAACTGTTGACACACCAGTTTTCCAGCGACCGAGCCAGAGTAGCCTTCATCATGTCCCATCTCACGGGAGAGGCACTGGCTTGGCTAAATCCTCTATGGGAGAGAGGAGACCCCCTGGTGTCCAACCTGCCAGCCTTTCTCACGGCCTTCCGGAAAGTCTTCGACGAACCAGGACGGAAGACCTCATCCGCATCATCTCTGCTATGCCTCCGTCAAGGAAATCTCTCCGTGGGCCAATTCGCCATACGGTTCCGTACCCTTGCTTCGAAGCTGGCCTGGGATATCGACGCCCTGGTGTCTGTCTTTTGGGAGGGTCTGTCCGGCCGTATTAAAGATGAACTCGCCGGTCGGGACATTCCTACCACTCTCGACGACTTAATAACACTTGCCACCCGGATTGACATCCGGTTCCAGGAGTGCACCAAAGAGGTCACCCGTGAGAGGAGGTTTCCACGTCTAGCCCCTACCTTCCAGAAACCTGTCACTTCTCCCGTTACTACCCAGGCGCACTCACCTGAGTCTATGCAGGTCGACAAGACCAAGATGGTCAAAACCCGTCAAGAGTTACGCCGAGCCGAGGGGAGCTGCTTCTACTGTGGCAGTAAGGAGCACCGGACCCGTTCCTGCCCGGAGAGGTCGGGAAACGCCTGTGTCTAGGATCACTCAGAGAGGTCGTCCTAGACAAGAGTAAACCCTCTCCATCTCTGTTGCTGTCGGTCTCTATCATCTGCGGGGAGAACCGTTATTTTGAACTAGCCCAACTTGACTCTGGAGCTGCCGGAAATCTCATTTCTCAGTCTCTGGTAGAGAAATACCGCATTCCCACCAAACCTCTAGCTGTACCCTTATCTGTCGCTGCCGTGGATGGGGGCCTCTTACCACATCCCATCCAACTCATCACCGAATCCATAACCCTGCAGGTGGGAATGCTGCACTCTGAGAGCATCTTCTTTCATGTTCTGCCTGGACTCTCTCACGCCCTCTTATTAGGCCTACCTTGGCTTCAGAGACATGCACCCGTGCTTGATTGGCAGACCGGAGAAGTCCTTCGCTGGGGACAGGACTGCCATAAGACTTGCTTAGTTCCCGTCCATCCTGTCCGTCCTTCTCCTACTCCAGCCAATCTACCTGGTCTTCCGGCTCCTTATTGGTCGTATGCGGACGTCTTTAATAAAAAGGAGGCAGAGACATTACCCCCTCATAGACCATACGACTGCCCAATCGACCTGATGCCCGGCGCTACTCCTCCCCGTGGGCGCATTTACCCTTTGTCCGCTGCTGAGACCCGATCCATGTCAGAATATATTGAGGAGAATCTGGCCCGGGGATTCATCCGGAAATCTACTTCCCCGGCGGGAGCAGGCTTCTTCTTCATCAAAAATGACGGCTCACTCCGTCCCTGTATAGACTATAGAGGCCTTAACCAGATCACGGTGAAGAATAAATACCCCCTTCCGCTCATTCCGGAATTATTTGACCGTCTGAGGGGGGCTAGAATCTTCACCAAGCTGGACCTCCGTGGGGCGTATAACCTGGTCCGTATCCGTCAGGGGGATGAATGGAAGACGGCATTCAACACCCGGGACGGCCACTATGAATACCTGGTAATGCCCTTCGGTCTCTGTAACGCTCCCGCCGTCTTTCAAGAGTTGGTCAATGACATCTTCCGGGACCTTCTCTACTCCTGCGTAGTGGTGTACCTGGACGACATCTTGGTCTTCTCTCCGGATCTCCCCACACACCGGAGGGATGTTCGTCAGGTTCTGCTCAGGCTCAGGCAGAACCACCTCTACGCTAAATATGAGAAGTGCCTCTTTGAGCAGACCTCCCTTCCGTTTCTGGGCTACATAATCTCTCAGACCGGCCTACGAATGGATCCTGAGAAACTGTCTGCCATCCAGAAGTGGCCCCGACCAGAGGGGTTGAAAGCTATTCAGCGGTTCCTGGGTTTCGCCAACTACTACCGCCTCTTCATAGCGCACTTCTCTTCCCGGACTGCCCCAATCTCTGCGCTCACCAGTAAGGGCACTAATTACAGAAAATGGCCGCCCGAAGCAGAGGAAGCCTTTATTTCCTTAAAACAGGCTTTCTCTTCCGCCCCGGTGCTGCATCGTCCGGACGGCAACAAACAATTCTTCCTGGAAGTTGACGCCTCCTCCTCTGGAGCCGGAGCGGTACTTACCCAAAAGTCGCTTTCCGGAAGAATGGTAACTTGCGGCTTCTTCTCCAAACTCTTCTCCTCTTCTGAGCGCAATTATTCTATAGGAGATCGAGAGTTATTGGCCATTAAGCTGGCACTGGAGGAGTGGCGTTACCTGCTCGAGGGGGCTCTTCACCCGGTAATTATTTACACGGACCACAAGAACTTGGCTTACCTCCAGAGCGCCCAGAGACTTAACCCGTGCTAAGCCCGGTGGTCCTTGTTTTTTGCCCGCTTTGATTTCGTTCTTCATTTTCGCCCGGCAGACAAAAACATCAAAGCTGACGCCTTGTCCCGATCCTTCCTGGTGTCTGACCTAGAGGAGGAACCGAAGCACATCATTGATCCCGCCAGAGTAATGCAGGTGGCTCCCGTGAATCTAAATCGTCTCCGTCCCGGTAAGACGTTCGTAACAGTACCTGATCGGAAGAAGGTCCTACTCTGGGGTCACTCATCTAAGCTAGCTGGCCACGCCGGTCAGAAAAAGACCCTCCAGCTTATTACCCGGCATTACTGGTGGCCTACCCTGCACAAGGATGTAATAGACTTTGTTTCAGCCTGTGTGTCCTGCGCCCACAACAAAGTTCCGAGACACCTACCAGCCGGTCGCCTCCTTCCTCTTCCAGTACCTGCTGCCTGGTGGCAGCATATAGCTATGGACTTTATAACAGATCTCCCTGTCTCTGCCGGTTGTACGGTCATTTGGGTGGTCGCTGACCGCTTTTCCAAGATGGCGCACTTCATTCCCCTGCCGGGTCTCCCGTCTGCACCCGAACTGGCTAAAGACTTTATCCGCCACATCTTCCGTCTCCATGGCCTGCCCCTCCACATCGTGTCGGATCGTGGGGTTCAGTTCACCTCACGCTTCTGGAGAGCCACATGTAAGCTGCTTGACGTTACCCTGGACTTCTCCTCCACTTACCACCCACAGTCCAATGGCCAAGTGGAGCGGATCAATCAGATCCTGACCAGTTACCTCCGGCACTTCGTTAATGCCCACCATTCGGACTGGGTGGATCTCCTACCATGGGCTGAATTCTCTTACAATAATCACGAGAGCGAATCTTCCTCCAAATCCCCGTTTTTTGTAGTCTTCGGTCAGCATCCTCGGATTCCATTTCCCGTCTCTACCTCGGTGGACAATCCGGCTGCGGAATCTCTCATTAGCAAATTCTCCTCCATTTGGGAGAGTACCCGATCCGCACTCCTTCAGTCGTCCGAGCGGATGAAAAAACACGCTGACAAAAAACGACTGGATCCTCCACAATTCCGTCCTGGAGATAAAGTCTGGCTCTCGTCCAAGTATGTCCGGCTCAAGATTCCCTCCTACAAGTTAGGGCCTCGGTTCATCGGCCCACTGGAAGTTATCAAACAAATCAATCCGGTGGCCTATAAATTGAAACTCCCGGCCAACTTACGGATCCCTAACTCCTTCCATGTATCTCTCCTCAAACCCGTGGTACTTAACTCTTTTTCCAAGTCTACAGGTACGCCCCCAGCTCCGGTTTCCGCTGAGAACGAGTTTGAGGTAGAGAACATTCTGGCCACCAAATGGGTAAGAGGAAAAACCTTTTTTCTGGTAGATTGGAAGGGGTTTGGTCCTGAGGAGAGAACGTGGGAGCCCCGGGAGAACATCCATGCCCCTCTCATCCTTGATAAATTTCTCTCTGGCTTAAAAAAGGGGGGGCCTAAAGGGGGGGGGTACTGTAGCGTCGGCGTCCCTGCCTCCTGCTAGGCAGGGATGCTGTTCCCCTCACCTCTCTGCTCCGTGCCCGGCATCTTCCTCCCGCTCTGCTGGCAGCGAGCGCTGCTTCCCGGCCACGGTGCTTAGGGCGCGCGCGGGCGCGCTCCCCCTCTCTTAAAGGGGCCGCGCGCGTCGTCCTAAGGAGTCCCCGGCCAATGGCCGGAGGACTTCACCATATATAAGGCACCTCCTCCAAAATGGAGGTGCCCGAGCAATGTTGTTGCAAAGCCTTCACTCTGCTTCAGCCCTCAGGTCCCGTTACCAGTTACCTGCCAGTCACCTGCCAGATTCCTGCTTGTTACCTGCCAGACACCTGCCAGATTCCTGCTTGTTACCTGCCAGTCACCTGCCAGATTCCTGCTTGATACCTGCCTGATATCCGCTTACCTGCTTGTAAGCCTGCGGTCCGACGGTCTGCCTTCCGAAACCTGTCAGTCTGTCTATGGACCAGCCTGCCCGCTCACCTGGGAGCGCTCACCTGCTACCTGCCTGCTAGCCTACCTGGAGGCTCTGCCGTCACTTGCCGTGACCACCTGCCTGTCCAGAGACTCTTGCCCGCTCACCTGGGAGCGCTCACCTGCTACCTGCCTGCTAGCCTACCTGGAGGCTCTGCCGTCACTTGCCGTGACCACCTGCCCGTCCAGAGACTCTTGCCCGCTCAACTGGGAGCGTCCACCTGCTACCTGTCTGCTAGTCTACCTGGAGGCTCTGCCGTCACTTGCCGTGACCACCTGTCTGTCCAGAGACTCTTGCCCGCTCAACTGGGAGCGTCCACCTGCTACCTGTCTGCTAGTCTACCTGGAGGCTCTGCCGTCACTTGCCGTGACCACATGCCTGTCCAGAGACTCTTGCCCGCTCACCTGGGAGCATCCACCTGCTACCTGTCTGCTAGTCTACCTGGAGGTTCTGCCGTCACTTGCCGTGACCACCTGCCTGTCCAGAGACTCTCGCCTGCTCACCTGGGAGCGCTCACCAGTCACCTGCCTGCTGTCCTTCTACCCAGAGACTGTCCCTGTCACTTGCCATGACTACCTGCCCTTCTACCCAGAGACTGTCCCTGTCACTTGCCGTGACTACCTGCCCTTCTACCCAGAGACTGTCCCTGTCACTTGCCGTGACTACCTGCCCTTCTACTCAGAGACTGTCCCTGTCACTTGCTGTGACTACCTGCCCTTCTACCCAGAGACTGTCCCTGTCACTTGCTGTGACTACCTGCCCGTCTTCCCTGGGAGCCACCCGCTTCCTTACAAGGACCGCCCCCTTGTATAGTTGCTCAGAGGTTCCACCTCCCAAACCCCATTACAACATGATTGTAATAACATTACAGCCCCATTCAGACTTACAGGTTTTACCCATGAGAAACTGAGCAGAACAATATATAGGTTTGTGGGAGAAGATTCAGTATAAATTGTAATTCATTCATTAGATTTGAGAGTCCTCAGTGGTTGATACCTTTAATGGCTAACTGAAAAGATGGTAACAAATTGCAAGCTTTCCAAACTGCTCAGGCCTCTTCATCAGGCAGACCTGAGACCTGAGTAGTCTGGAAAGCTTGCAATTTGTTACTATCTTTTCCGTTAGCCATTAAAAGGTATCAACCACTGAGGACTCTCACATCTAAATACTCTTCTATCTACTGGCTAACACAGTACAAAGATAGATATTTTTCCTGTATCAATTTATTCAGTGGAATCCTGCTGTTTGTATAGATGAGTCCAGTGGGCGGTCATGCTAGTGATTGACAGCTATCTTTGCCTGCATGGTCATACAGGGAACTGTCAATCACTTAGGACCGCCCACTGGACTAGTATACATACTGCAGGACTTTCTCTGCATAAAATGCAAGTCTTACTGACTCTCTTCCCACAGATATGTCTATCAGTCTGATCAACTTCTCTGCTCTACAACATCCCCCTACAGATCTTATACCATTTCAACATGACAGGTTCCTTTAATCACCTGCAGATGACATAAGTAGCCATGTTCTGTGTGGCTTACGGAGGGGCTTGATTGCTTGTCAGCTTCAAACAGGTTTCATTTCTTGTGATTCATTGGAGCCGAGGTCTAAACTGTATTAAGAAATTCATTTCTCTGTTTATTTCTATTAGATCTCAGCGAAGCTTGGAACAAATGTGGAAAGTGTTCTTCAAGAAGTTGTCAGGAGGCTTCCACCGTGAGTATGGACTAATGCGGCTCTATCCATCTTCTCTTTATTAAAGGGAACCTGTCACCTTGAAAAATGCTATGTACCTGCAGGTATAGGGTTAATCTGCAGATAAATATTGTTACAATGTTGCCCGGCCGCCTTATTGATAATGCAGGTACCGGGAGAAAATTAACTTCCTTCCTCCCTGCAGCCACCGGCCTTCACTCATCGTTGTGCACAGAGCGGCTACAGTCTTGGATCACAGCACCGCTCACTATATCAGGGGCGACGGCTGTAAACCTGGCCCGGATTTTGATTGACAGCTTGCTCTGCACAGATGCGCTGCAGAACCACTTACAATCTGAGTGAAGGAGAGTAGTATGTTCACAGATAGAGAATATGGCTCATTCACGTGCGGATCTGCTCCACGTCCGATTACATATTTGTGGGAGAAACCCTAGTGGCAGCCTCATATTTCTGACATGGATCCTCTAGCACTATTTGTGAAACTGCGACTCCCAGCATAACTTGATGAGAGACCGTCAGCCTGCTGGGATCTGTAGTTTCACAAGCTGCGTACCTCCGCTCACTCCAGCACTGGTCGGCATTTTCAGCACGTGAACGTACGCCATGCTTTCCGGAGACACAAGGGTGTAGATAACTTTATCAAACCCTTGACTGTAAGTTTGCTGAACCCTAAGTGGATTCGATTGTTCCCACAGTTTCAGTTTTGGACCATTTAAGGGGAATTTACAGGGTTCTGGCCACTGACCAGGGGGATCAGTATCCCTGTATGTCTTTGTATATACTTTATAAAGACCTATAACAGGTCGAAACGTTATGTGATGGCAGAATAAACTTTGTCTTTTGGAATTCATCACCCCGGACTGAACGCGGTTTACTTACCTTTATACCCCTTAACAGGATGTCTTATTTTTGTGTTTTAGTCCCAAGATTGAAAAGGGCAGCCCTCTTAAAGCCCTGCTGTTTGACTCAACGTTTGATCACTACAGAGGCGTCGTAGCCAGCATCGCCCTGTGTGGAGGTGATGTGTGTAAAGGCAATAAATCGTGTCTGCCCACTCTGGCAAGTGCTATGAAGTCAATGAGGTTGGCATACTGACCCCAGAGGAAGTACCAGCTGAAAAACTACATTTTTTTTAATAATCTTATTTAGCCTTTTCCTCTGTCTTCACCAATCAGCCCTCTGTATTGATGATCAGATCAAAGATCTAGACAGGGATTGTCTCACGCTGCATCTCCTTCCTGATTGTATCACTGAGAAGACAGAAGTTGCCCCATCCCATTCTCCAAGAAATGCAGAACCCAATGCATCTGCTGTCCGTGATCCGCTTATTGTCAAAGGACATCATTAGGGACTGCATTTTCTCATTGCTTAAGAAATTGTTGGGGGATCCTGCTAATCGCTGAATAATAAAACTGCAGCACCGCTCCATTTAAGGCAGTGTTTCCCAAACTCCAGTCCTCATGGCCCCCAACAGGTCATGTTTTCAGGATTTCCTCAGTATTACACATGTGATGAAAGTATCATCAAGGAATCAGGAATTCTCTAACCTGTGCAATACTATAGAAATCCTGAAGACATGACCTGTGGGGGGCCGTGGGGACTGGAGTTTGGGAAACACTGATTTTAAAGGGACTGTCAGCACAGAATGACTGTTGAAACCAAGTACAAGCGCTCCATGGATCAAGGCGTGGGCCAATCATTTATATACACCTTCCAACCTGCTTGTTTTACCTCTGTCTCCTTCCTTCTCTGGTTCTATGAAGCCAGAGCTGTCAATCAAAGAAGAGGAGGGTGTGGATAGAGGGAAAACAAGCAGGTGGGAAGGTGTATATAAATGATTGGCCCCGAAGCACCGAGAGTTGGGACTTAGTTTGAACAGTCATTCTGTGCTGACAGTCCCTTTAGGTGGACGAGATCCAGATGCAGCTCATTTCACCGCGTAAGGTTGTTTACCCACTATGCGCTCTCCACGGCGTCTCCAGACTCTGTCTCGTCTGTCGCATGAGCTCAGTGTGAACCTGCTTTCATCTATGAAGAGCACAGGGCGCCAGTGGCGACTTTGCCAATCCTGGTGTTCTGTGGAAAATGCCAAGTGTCCTTCACGGTGTTGGGCTGTGAGCACCACCCCCATCTGTGGACGTCGGGCCCTCATACCACCCTCATGGAGTCTGTTTCAAACCGTTGGTGCAGACACATGCACATTTGTGGCCTGCTGGAGGTCATTTTGAAGGACTCTGGCAGTGCTCCTCCTGTTCCTCCTTGCACAAAGGCGGAGGTAGCGGTCATGCTGCTGGGTTGTTGCCCTCCTACGGCCCCCTCCACGTCTCCTGGTGTACTGGCCTGTCTCCTGGCAGCGCCTCCAGCCTCTGGACACTACGCTGACAGATGCAGCAAACCTTCTTGCCACAGCTTGTATTGATGTGCCATGTTGGATGAGCTGTACTACCTGAGCAACTTCTGTGGGTTGTAGAGTCCGTCTCATGCTACCACGAGTGTGAAAGCACAACCAACATTCAAAAGTGACCAAAACATCAGCCAGAAAGCATTGGTACTGAGATGTGATCTGTGGTCCCCACCTGCAGAACCACTCCTTTATTGAGGGTGTCTTAATAATTGCCAATAATTTCCATCTATTGTGTATTCCATTTGCACAACAGCATGTGAAATTGATTGTCAATCAGTGTTGCTTCCTAAGTGGACAGTTTGATTTCACAGAAGTTTGATTTACTTGGAGTTATATTCAGTTGTTTAAGTGCTCCCTTTATTTTTTTGAGCAGTTTACTTTTTCCCCCACTGTATATAGAGAAGATGCACAGCCCAAAAAGGGTGTTCTGTGTACCTATGTTCCCTGGAACTTGTAGGGTCCTATTTGTGGACCTAGGAAGGGGAAAATATTAAAAAATTCCCAAATCACCTCCCAAACCAGTGCCCTCTTATACTCATTGTTGTGTATCCCGCCATTATTCTGACATCAACATCAGGCAGGGGTGTCATGTGAGCACTACTTCTTCTGGCTTAGATGAAATATGAATGCTGCAACCAATCAGAAGCTGCAACACTCATGCGTTGCCCCCACCGGTTGTTAACCTCATGTAACCAGTGGGGTATGCAGCGCTGGTCTGGAGATATCAATTTCTTTTAGTTTTCTCACCTCCCTTGGCCCATCAATAGTTGGTGTCTAGTAGTGGATAACCCAATTAAAGGGTTATTTCCCTCTCAGATATATCCACCGAAGAAGCCATAAATGGCTAATAGATGTTGGCTCCACCTCTGTAGCCCCCCGCAGCTATCGAGATAAGGCTGTATCTCTACTTAATATGAACATAGAAGTGGCTGTGCATGATAGGCTTTCTCCATTCACTTCTATGGAGGTTCAGAATAATACAAAGGGTTGTAGATGTGTTAATAAAGACTACAATGGAAGTCTACTAACAATACACGGGCACTGATTCCCTGTGGGCACCGGAGATCAGCCACTGAAGCTGTAGGGGGCAGTGTTAGCTTATATATGCACATTTATATGGAGGGTGTTTGTACATATCCCTATGGACCTGTCCCACATCTATGGATTATTTTACATAAATGAACACTGTCCCATTGTGCAGCAAAGGTCTATACAATAAACTGTGTACACCGCTGTCCAATGAGGATAATAGAACTGTACTGGTTATTGTATCATTATGGGATCTAATTGATGGCTGTCGTAGCGAAGTGTTTTAATAATTAATTTACTACATCTTTTTACAGAAAACCACATTGGCAGCACGGCATATACAGTAAAATGTTACATGCATATCACATCAAGTGAAAAATCCCCATGGAAATGCCTCTACTAAAGCACGCTGCTATAAAAAACACTCTGTAAAGTAAGTCCACGCTGCAGCATGAATATAACGGGCGAACTAGAAAACAGGTTTGGCAAAAAAATGTATCCATCAGATAGATGTCAACTGTATACTTTTATAATATAGATCTGGACAGGGGTATATATAGCATAGACAGGATTGGGTTTATTAAGGATTGCATTCATACGACAACCCTACAAGGGAACCAGTCACGTGAAAGAAAGGCTATTAACCTGCAGATATGCAGTTAATCTGCAGGTTAATGGTCAAATGTATATAGAGGTCTCAAAAAGTCAGAAATCATAAAGGGATCTAATAATAAAATGTAACCTTTATTTATACAATGCTAAAAAGACATAAATATGATCTAGGACATAAACAAAAACTGCACCCAAAACGTGAAAATATATGAAAGAAAAATATTATTTTTAAAACCAATTCAAATAGCTGTATGTGAACCTCTCTGATGACCCTCAAATGCTCCCATGAAGGGAGAAAAAAAAGCCCCATGTTTAGGAAGTTGGTGAAATGACATTGAAGGGAAAGGATCTAGGCTGAGGTCCTGGACCCATGGATGAATGGCCTATGGAGTTTGAAGATCGGTTGATCACTGGGCTGGATAAATGTGCTACAGTTGTGGAATCTGTCGTCTGGATTTGATGAACTTTCTTAAGGACTGTTGCTACTGGATACCTGTGTCTCTATTGTTTTATCTTGTCGTCTGGAGGAGCGAGGAATGTGAATACAAACTATACTGGTTGGCGATACGAAATCTGTGAGCCAACCAAAAGTTGGGAAACAGTGAGTATCGCCTGGTACAAAGGCAGTTGAACTACCGCCCCAGGAAGGGTATCTTGTGCACTGGGGGCAATGTATTTTGGCCATTTACCTAGAGTTGTAGTAAAACCTTGGATGTAAGAGATAAACTATTGTTGCATCGTTAACTTGTCTAGGTGATTATTGCAACCCACAACCTCAGATCTTCACATACAGGATTAGAAAAACATTATTGTTTTCTTTCAAAAGCAATATCACATCTGTCCATAGATTGTGACTGGTATTGGACTTCAGCTCTACTGAAATAAATGGAGCTGAGCTGCAATACCACACGGAACCTGTAGACAGGTTGTGGTGCTGTTTTTAGACAAAAAACACAAGTTTCTAATCATGGACAACACCTTTGAAGAGTTAGGCTGCGTGCTCACTATGCGTTTTTGCCGCCGAATTTCCGCAGCGAAAACGCTTAAAAAAACGCTTGGTAATACGTGCCGCATGGTCCCCAATTATAATCCGCATGTGCTGTGCACATGCTGCGGAAATTTCCGCTGCGGATTATCATTGCTGAAAAATACGCAGCATGTCCATTAATTTTGCGGACACGCAGCGTAATTGCCGCCATTGACTTGCATTGAATCGCTTAATATCCGCATGACTACATGTGCACATGCGGATATTAAGCGATTCAATGTGCGGATGGTACCCGGGTCTGGAGAAGAGGGGACTCGGGTACCATAGAATGTCGCGTGACCTGTCACATGACTAAATGACATCATGAAAGGTCCTTTCACACCACCGCGAGCCGTACAAGAGACCGGACGCAGCGGAGAAATGACCGGGGGCCATCAGAAGGTGAGTATAATGTTTTTTTTATTTTTTACCATTGTTATTCTTTTTTTTTAACTATTAACTTGGTCACACTATATAAATCCATGCCGGTTGCATGGATTTATATAGTGTGACCAAATTGTCAAGCACTTTTATAAGCAATGCTAAAATCGCTTGGAAAAGCGCTTGATAACCCGCATGCAGAAATGCATGCAAAAACGCTTGACAAACGCTTCTACCTGGCAAGAAAAACGCATGTAAAATCCGCATGCGTTCTTCCTGCCAGGGAGATGCAGCATTTCTGCATCGTGGGCACTTAGCCTTATGCAGTACTTCTCTCTTTTGTCAGATATTCAGGTGTAATGAAACACTGCTGTACTCCCAGGAATAGCATTCACATTTTTACATCAGGTTCCCAGGGTCCGCCCGTGGTGTAGAGCTCCAGAGACATTTTTTTCTCTATATTATTAATTAACGCTTACAATATTCTAAATCCAGATGTAGCAGCCACTAATAAGACAGCTGTAGTCCACTAATAGCGCACAGTGATGTGGTGCGCTCCACTATTAACATAGCACAGCATATGGCGGCTGCTATATCAGTACTCTAGAATCTAAAAAATTATTTCCATATTCTAAATATACATGAGTGCAAATAATAATTATTTTATAGCGCCAACATATTCCGCAGCAATTTACAATACTTGTAAAAACAATATCAGACATTACATTGTAACACATAATTCAACAAAAACTAAAAGGAGTGAGGGCCCTGCTCGCAAGAGCTTACAATCTATTAGAAAATAGCGGGATGAGCAAAAGGGGCTTGTATTGTATAGTCCAGTCGTCATTGTAATAAATAGGGGTATTCACATAACACTTCATGAACCAGTCATCAGCCAGTACCTGTAGAAGGACAGATACAAAGTGCTACTGAGTGCACGGATTGTTGAGAATAGATGACAGAAGGTACAAGATTCTAAGAATTTAAGAAGAGAGAACGGGCAATGATTAGATTAGTGAGGTACTGTGATAGGCTAGTCTAAAGAAATGTGGTTTTGGAGCACACTTAAAACTGTGGATACTGGGAATTAACCAGATTGTTTGGGGTAATGCATTTCAGAGAACTGGAGCAGCATGAGAGAAGTTTTTGAGTGGGAGGTTTGGATTATAGAGAATGTCAGGGTACAGTCATTAGCAGAACAGAAAACGGAGATAGGGTGGTAGACAGAGGTGAGGGAGGAGATGCAGGGTGGTACAGAACTGTGGAGAATGTTGTGGGTGATATTGATAAGTTTATATTGTACTCTTTAGCAGATGCAACCAGTGCAATGACTGGAACAGGGTGGAAGCATCGGTGTAACAGCTGGACAGAAATATGAACCCCGCTGACGCATTTAGGATGGATTGGAGAGGAGAGTTTAGTAAGAGAGAGAATATTTAGTAGAGTTGCGGTAGTCCAGCTGAGAATGAATCAGAGCAAGGGTTCAAGCATACAACCTATTATATCGGACGAGTGTTATCCTTGGTTTTCACGGATAGCCCTCGTATCCATGTTATTATATGGGGCTGTGCACTTGACCCAGTCATCCGAGGGGAAAAAAAAAAAAAAAAATTGGTGACATGTCATATTTTCATCCGAGTGTTGGATCAAAATTGGCAATGCAAGTCTATGGGTCCGTGGAAAACATCTTACCTCACTCGGTAGACATCCGAATGTAGTCCGATGTCCACGGACTGCAATAAATCGAGAAGGGTGAACAACATATTTTTTCCCACCTCTTAATGTGACTGGGAAGCCTAAATGGCAGTGGATCAGGCCTTCCCTTGGCCTCCGGCAGCTTATCGGTACCCCACAATCGCCTTAGCAGGAACTGCTCCATTTAAATGCCGATGTCAGAAATTGACAGCAGAATCTAAATGGTTAACAGCTGCATTTGATGCTTAGCTCCGGCAATTGCTGTTTGAGACAGATGCCAGCTGTGTGACAGTCAGCGTTTACTGTGTGTGAACCAGGCACAGCTCCTGATCCCGCTTCACACACTCGGTCCCATTCTAAGGCAGAATTTTTAGGCGGGCATCTCACAGGGCAATATTTTGCCACCCATTGAGATAAACTTCTGACCGTCACCTGAAGCGAGATGCTAATCTGCAGTATATATATACAGTCATTTCAAGGCAGAAACATTACTGTGTCCAACAGTTATTACATATATCAAACTGAAATAGCTGTTGCAAAAACACCAATTTTTATAAAACATTAAGCTTAAGATTAATAGGGGTGCCCAAACTTTTTCATATAACTGTAGGACCAGCGACGGACAAATGATTGGTGCAACCTGTGCAGCTGCACAGGAGCCCAAATGATAAGGGGGCCACTACCACCTCCAAAGCAGCTTCTGTCAGGCACATTGAGCCATATACCTTTTGTTTGTGTTTGTTTGACAGTGATGGGGCATTGCCTCATTGGAGGCAGCAGAATGTATGGGCTCCTGTCGGGTATATATTATTGGAGGCAGCAGAATCTATGGGCTCCTGTCGGGTATATATTATTGGAGGCAGCAGAATGTAAGGGCTCCTGTCGGGTATATATTATTGGAGGCAGCAGAATGTATGGGCTCCTATCGGGTATATATTATTGGAGGCAGCAGAATGTATGGGCTCCTGTCGGGTATATATTATTGGAGGCAGCAGAATGTATGGGCGCCTGTCAGGTATATATTATTGGATGCAGCAGAATGTATGGGCTCCTGTCGGCTATATATTATTGGAGGCAGCAGAATGTATGGGCTTCTGTCGGGTATATATTATTGGAGGCAGCAGAATGTATGGGTTCCTGTCGGGTATATATTATTGGAGGCAGCAGAATGTATGGGCTCCTGTCGGGTATATATTATTGGAGGCAGCAGAATGTATGGGCTCCTGTCGGGTGTATATTATTGGAGACAGCAGAATGTATGGGCTCCTGTCGGGTATATATTATTGGAGGCAGCAGAATGTATGGGCTCCTGTCGGGTATATATTATTGGAGGCAGCAGAATATATGGGCTCCTGTCGGGTATATATTATTGGAGGCAGCAGAATGTATGGGCTCCTTTCGGGTATATATTATTGGAGGCAGCAGAATGTATGGGCTCCTTTCGGGTATATATTATTGGAGGCTGCAGAATGTAGGGGCTCCTACCAGGTCCTGACTACAGCCCTTATGTGGCGCCCTGCTACGCCTAGGTGCCACAGAACCCAGTAGGGTGCATGGATGGACTTCTCTATAAGAGGCCCTCACTACATTCATAGACCTCCACCCTTCCACCTCACACCAGCAGAGGGAACCCGTTAGGGACATATATATAGGGAAGGTGGAGCCAGGAGCTGAGTTAGTTCAGAGTTGTGAGAGAGTGTGCTGGCACTTAGACCAGTGAAGAGTAGAGTTGAGCCACCCCCGTAGTGTTCGGGTTCGGTTTGGTTCATCGAACACCCATATGTTCGCCGAACTGTTCGTCGAACTGTTCGTCGAACACCGTCGAACACTGTTAAAACCAATGGCAGGCAAACAAAAACACATAGAAACACTTAGAAAACACCTTCAAAGGTGTCCAAAAGCTGACAAACTGCTCAGAAGACACAACTAACACATGGAAAAGTGACAAGTAAATATAGTCATGCGAAAAGAAAAGAGGTGGAGGAGTAAAAGGAGGGGGAGACACAGATATCGGCATGTCATGCCCTTCTAAAATCAAGAAAGGCTGGAGTAAAAATCTAAAATCAGCCTAACAACACCCAGAAAAGGAACCCAATACATTCGGACTAATCCACCATTTGTCATATCCAAAGGTTGGTCAGTAAACGACAACATCGACGCAGAACCAAGTACAGTAGTATATACTGTACATCCTTTGACAAGGCAATCAGGCGGATCAAGAAGTTGGGAAGGGTCACCCTAATGGCCAAAACAGACATTGATGCGGCGTTCCGGTTACTTACTACCTGTGCCTCCGAATAGTGTCCACCTATTGGGCTGCTTCTGGGAAGGAGCATACTATATAGATCGCTGTTTTGCCCATGGGGTGGTCCAGATCCTGCTCACTATTTGAGGCGTTTAGTTGCTTCCTCGAATGGGTTGTAATGGACGTTTCTAAGGGGGCACATATTATCCATTACCTCGACAACTTCTTATGCCTGGGCCCAAAAGATTCGCCACAGTGAGAATACACGCGGTAGTCCGCCTGTGAGAAGGAGAGAGCTGGAGGGAGAGCGGACACCACAGAGCCGGGGGGTTAGATGGAGAACGGAAGAAGGAAAGAGGGCGAGGGAGGTAAGGGAGTACAGTGGAAGGCCGACCTGAGCTCCCCCACGTTCCTGCTGGGCGGGGAACAGCCCTGGGAAGAAAAGCCGCTTGCGCATCCCTTTGAGGTTACGGGCGCGAGCGGGCAGAGGGTCTGCGCTGGAGTGCGAAGCCGACACGGCCGGTCCGTTCCTGCCCGTGCGACATCCGTGTCACCGGGTTTCTGCCTGTCCGCTGGTGGGTCGAGCCCCCCCGCGGTGGGGGGGGAGTAACATCTGCAGAAGAAAGACCATCTTTCAGCCAAACTAAGATGTCTACTTCTTTTCGTGGACAATGTGATACGATCCCTTTCTTACGGACACGCCCATCGCTACAAATTACAGATGAGGCACAAAAACAGCAGGTGCTTCAACGGATATCAAGTGCTCCTTCAAGTGGGCTCTCCTCCACCTCAACTTCAATATCACAAATACTCCAGTCCTCAGAGGTGTCACCCCAATCGCACTTGCTTCCTCACAGCTCCCAAGCCTCCAGCTGCCGGTCTGAGTATGGGGTAACACAGATGGTTGAGTCTGCAGAGCTGTTTACTCATACTATAGCCTGGGAAACGGAGGTCTGCTCCAGAGCTTCTGTTAATCCAGACGAGGAAATGATCTGCACTGATGCCCAGAATCTTTATGTGTCGGATCCAGGACCAGATGAAGAAGGTTCTGAGCATAATGTAGACCCTCGTTCCCAAACTGTAACTCTTGATGGTGGAGACAATGATGAAGACGATGATGAGACTCAAATACCTGATTGGAGCGACAACTTGATTTTTCGGTCAGGGCAGGAAGAGGTTGGCTCTGAGGACGACGGGTGTGAGAACACACAGGGTGATTATGACGAGGTTGGAGAACCCACTTACTGTCAACCCACAGTCAGCCAGTCGATGAGGTCAGAAGAGGAGGTGGAGGAGGATGCTATTGACGACGAAGTTAGGTTGCGCCTTCCTGGACAGAGACGTAGTACTGGAAGCATGTCAACAACTGCATCCTCCACCACAACTCTGCCTCTGACCACAAGTCGTGCTGGCTCTTCAGGTCGAATGGGCTCTAAGCCTTGTATAGCCTGGGCTTTTTTTCAGATCGATAAGGATGACCCAACTCGTGTTATCTGTAATATTTGTCACCAAAAGCTAAGTAGAGGCCAAAAAATCCATAGTTTGAGTACTTCATGCATGAACCGTCACATGGATATGAAGCATAAGTTGCAGTGGGAAGCTCACTGTGCTACAATGCAGCCTAGTGGGCCGGGCCAACCACCATCTGCCCCATCTTGTGCATCCGCGGCCTCTTCATCCTCCTTGACTGGGGGGACAGCAGTCACACATGTTTTTGGACGCAGACCTGCCACCTCTTTACCCGCAACAGCCAGTGTGATTGGCAGGTCATCATTTCATTTGGAAGTGGAAACACCAGCTGGTGTTGAGCACTCTCCGACATCGAGAGCACCACCTTTGGATCAAGGCAACCTAACTTTTCCGCCTGCATCTTCCTCACAGACCGGCAGTTTGCCGGGGACACCCTACTCAACCCCGTCTAAGCAGAACAGCCAGCCCTCGGTCCCTCAAATGTGGACAAGTAAAAGACCATTTCCTCCTAGCCATGACAAAGCTAAGAGGCTGAATTTCACCATCTGCAAGCTGTTGGCTCCAGAAATGCTGCCTTTCCGCCTGGTGGACACAGAGGATTTTCGAGACCTTATGTCCGTCGCAGTGCCCCAGTACCAGATGCCCAGTCGGCACTACTTCTCAAAGAAAGGTGTGCCTGCGCTCCACCAGCATGTCGCACACAACATCACCGCTTCTTTGAGAAACTCTGTGTGTGACAGGGTGCATTTCACCACAGACACTTGGACGAGTAGGCATGGACAGGGGCGTTACATGTCGCTGACTGGGCACTGGGTAACTATGGTGACAGCAGGACAAGGGGCTGCTGTCCAAATCTTGCTGTCCCCACTAGTTGTGCATCAATCCTCTTTATCTAGAAGTTCCTCCACTGCTTCTGCCTCCTCTCGGTCCTCCACCTGCACCCAAAGCCTGTCTGGTAATGCCACCCGCTTTCTAACTGCGCAGAAGGGATCCTGCTGTTAAATAATACTTCTTTCTGTATTAATTTTTCTACTGAGGACTTCTCAAAGTATCAATATCACGATATTGTTATAAAAAATGTATCTATTTATTCTTAGATTGTCCATTAAAAAGAATCAGATTCCAGCAGGTACATACAATAATTAGTTATAAAGTAATTGTCCATTTGTCCATAATTAGCTTAATTGTTGAGATTCACCCATCTTTCCTTGGATCCTGGCTGGTAAATCACGTCTTTGTCCAGCACGTGTCCAGGCCTACATGTCAGCTGCTTCTCAGCATGAACCTTCTTCTGTGTCTTGTGGGGTGGGAAGAACAAGAGAGCCCCCCCTTTCTGTACCATGGGCTTGTATAGCCAGTCGTATGGCACACCTGTTCTACATATGGTAGTGAACTAAAAATACACACACAAATAGCGCATGTCAACTAGACACGATGGCTGATGCATAGAACTCAGATTTAAGAAAAATGATTACCCATAATTAACTATTTAACATTCCCCCCTTTTTTTTTGAGGATATAAGAACTTTAACTGAAAATCCTCAAAAGAAGATACATTCATCAATCATTTTTTCTTTCCTTCTTCCTTGGCAATATCATTAAATTTCCATAATAATAATAATAATAATATCAATATCTGATTATTGTTATATAATGATGTGAATTCATGTTATGGTAAGCCGTGACTAATATTCATTTAATATGTATAATTATACTTCCCTATATCTAAATTGAAGCAATCGCGGGTTCAATCGTCATCGTCTGATGTCATCGGGTCGTCTCGTCTTCTTCTTGGTTCTTTTATAACACAGTCTTTAGATGAAAACTCCTTTGAAATAAATTATAGCGTGTAGATATTGTACAGTCCATAATTGTATTCATCATTGTGCAGTCCATAAACTGTACTCTTTATTAGAAAGATCATGTGTGTCAATTGATAAGAAAACAAAGTCCATGGATGAAATGTAGCTTTAATATCTGTGCGATGTCACCTGGACTTACGTTGGATAGTTCTGGAATCTTCCGTGTCGTCCGCACTGGTCTCATGTCACTTTTGGAACAGATGTGACGTCTTTGGTCAGTAACGCAAGGGTTAACTAGACACTTCCCTGCTTTATATAGCACCATAACCAGTACTCAGTCCTTTATGTACAGGACACATATGCCAGGTATTACCTGTTCACCAGCTTTCATTGAAGCGTTGCAGGTGATAAGAAACCACGGAACGTGATGAAACTTGAACACAACACAGTACATATAGGATCATCGTCCTCTGCCGTCCTGGTGATCAGTGGTGTGAATTGTATTGTATGTAATGGACACAGTCTATTATAACACTCAGCATTCACACCTGTTACCTTCTGAGACTTCCGGATATCGGTTGCTTCTTCTTGTAACTTTTGAGTCTCTTTCATTTATAAAAATTAAAAGTGTTTATTAAGATAAAATTCATAATTGTGATGTCTTGATTGAAGTCTTCATTCCCTAATCTGATACCAAATCTGGCAATTTTTTCTAACCTATAATATCACAGCGTACCATAGCAATCAATAATATCCATCTAATTATTATCAAAACATTAAATAAATTATGTTTGGAATAATAAACAATAATAGATAATGATTCATTATTAATCAAGTTCTTCATGTGATAAAACATGTGCAGAAGAAAGACCATCTTCCAGCCAAACTAAGATGTCTACTTCTTTTCGTGGACAATGTGATACGATCCCTTTCTTACGGACACGTCCATCGCTACAAATTCCAGATGAGGCACAAAAACAGCAGGTGCTTCAACGGATATCAAGTGCTCCTTCAAGTGGGCTCTCCTCAACTTCAACATCACAAATACTCCAGTCCTCAGAGGTGTCACCCCAATCACACTTGCTTCCTCACAGCTCCCAAGTCTCCAGCTGCCCATCTGAGTATGGGGTAACACAGATGGTTGAGTCTGCAGAGCTGTTTACTCATACTATAGCCTGGGAAATGGAGGTCTGCTCCAGAGCTTCTGTTAATCCAGACGAGGAAATGATCTGCACTGATGCCCAGAATCTTTATGAGTTGGATCCAGGACCAGATGAAGAAGGTTCTGAGCATAATGTAGACCCTCGTTCCCAAACTGTAACTCTTGATGGTGGAGACAATGATGAAGATGATGATGAGACTCAAATACCTGATTGGAGCGACAACTTGATTTTTCGGTCAGGGCAGGAAGAGGTTGGGTCTGAGGACGCCGGGTGTGAGAACACACAGGGTGATTATGACGAGGTTGGAGATCCCACTTACTGTCAACCCACAGTCAGCCAGTCGATGAGGTCAGCAGAGGAGGTGGAGGAGGATGCTATTGACGACGAAGTTAGGTTGCGCCTTCCTGGACAGAGACGGAGTACTGGAAGCACGTCAACAACTGCATCCTCCACCACAACTCTGCCTCTGACCACAAGTCGTGCTGGCTCTTCAGGTCGCATGGGCTCTAAGCTTTGCATAGCCTGGGCTTTTTTTCAGATCGATAAGGATGACCCAACTCGTGTTATCTGTAATATTTGTCACCAAAAGCTAAGTAGAGGCCAAAAAATCCATAGTTTGAGTACTTCATGCATGAACCGTCACATGGATATGAAGAATAAGTTGCAGTGGGAAGCTCACTGTGCTACAATGCGGCCTAGTGGGCCTGGCCAACCACTGTCTGCCCCATCTTGTGCATCCGTGGCCTCTTCATCCTCTGTGACTGGGGGGACAGCAGTCACACATGTTTTTGGACGCAGACCTGCCACCTCTTTACCCGCAACAGCCAGTGTGATTGGCAGGTCATCATTTCATTTGGAAGTGGAAACACCAGCTGATGTTGAGCACTCTCCGACATCGAGAGCACCACCTTTGGATCAAGGCAACCTAACTTTTCCGCCTGCATCTTCCTCACAGACAGTCAGTTTGCCGGGGACACCCTACTCAACCCCGTCTAAGCACAAGAGCCAGCCCTCGGTCCCTCAAATGTGGACAAGTAAAAGACCATTTCCTCCTAGTCATGACAAAGCTAAGAGGTTGAATTTCACCATCTGCAAGCTGTTGGCTACAGAAATGCTGCCTTTCCGCCTGGTGGACACAGAGGATTTTCGAGACCTTATGTCCGTCGCAGTGCCCCAGTACCAGATGCCCAGTCGGCACTACTTCTCAAAGAAAGGTGTGCCTGCGCTCCACCAGCTTGTCGCACACAACATCACCGCTTCTTTGAGAAACTCTGTGTGTGACAGGGTGCATTTCACCACAGACACTTGGACGAGTAGGCATGGACAGGGGCGTTACATGTCGCTGACTGGGCACTGGGTAACTATGGTGACAGCAGGACAAGGGGCTGCTGTCCAAGTCTTGCTGTCCCCACTAGTTGTGCATCAATCCTCTTTATCTAGAAGTTCCTCCACTGTTTCTGCCTCCTCTCGGTCCTCCACCTGCACCCAAAGCCTGTCTGGTAATGCCACCCGCTTTCTAACTGCGCAGAAGGGATCCTGCTGTTAAACAATACTTCTTTCTGCATTATTTTTTCTACTGAGGACTTCTCAAAGTATCAATATCACAATATTCTTATAAAAAATGTATCTATTTATTCTTGGATTGTCCATTAAAAAGAATCAGATTGCAGCAGGTACATACAATAATTAGTTATAAAGTAATTGTCCATTTGTCCATAATTAGCTTAATTGTTGAGATTCACCCATCTTTCCTTGGATCCTGGCTGGTAAATCACGTCTTTGTCCAGCACGTGTCCAGGCCTACATGTCAGCTGCTTCTCAGCATGAACCTTCTTCTGTGTCTTGTGGGGTGGGAAGAACAAGAGAGCCCCCCCTTTCTGTACCATGGGCTTGTATAGCCAGTCGTATGGCACACCTGTTCTACATATGGTAGTGAACTAAAAATACACACACAAATAGCGCATGTCAACTAGACACGATGGCTGATGCATAGAACTCAGATTTAAGAAAAATGATTACCCATAATTAACTATTTAACATTCCCCCCTTTTTTTTTGAGGATATAAGAACTTTAACTGAAAATCCTCAAAAGAAGATACATTCATCAATCATTTTTTCTTTCCTTCTTCCTTGGCAATATCATTAAATTTCCATAATAATAATAATAATATCAATATCTGATTATTGTTATATAATGATGTGAATTCATGTTATGGTAAGCCGTGACTAATATTCATTTAATATGTATAATTATACTTCCCTATATCTAAATTGAAGCAATCGCGGGTTCAATCGTCATCGTCTGATGTCATCGGGTCGTCGTCTCGTCTTCTTCTTGGTTCTTTTATAACACAGTCTTTAGATGAAAACTCCTTTGAAATAAATTATAGCGTGTAGATATTGTACAGTCCATAATTGTATTCATCATTGTGCAGTCCATAAACTGTACTCTTTATTAGAAAGATCATGTGTGTCAATTGATAAGAAAACAAAGTACATGGATGAAATGTAGCTTTAATATCTGTGCGATGTCACCTGGACTTACGTTGGATAGTTCTGGAATCTTCCGTGTCGTCCACACTGGTCTCATGTCACTTTTGGAACAGATGTGACGTCTTTGGTCAGTAACGCAAGGGTTAACTAGACACTTCCCTGCTTTATATAGCCCCATAACCAGTACTCAGTCCTTTATATACAGGACACATATGCCAGGTATTACCTGTTCACCAGCTTTCATTGAAGCGTTGCAGGTGATAAGAAACCACGGAACGTGATGAAACTTGAGCACAACCCAGTACATATAGGATCATCGTCCTCTGCCGTCCTGGTGATCAGTGGTGAGAATTGTATTGTATGTAATGGACACAGTCTATTATCACTCAGCATTCACACCTGTTACCTTCTGAGACTTCCGGATATCGGTTGCTTCTTCTTGTAACTTTTGAGTCTCTTTCATTTATAAAAATTAAAAGTCTTTATTAAGATAAAATTCATAATTGTGATGTCTTGATTGAAGTCTTCATTCCCTAATCTGATACCAAATCTGGCAATTTTTTCTAACCTATAATATCACAGCGTACCATAGCAATCAATAATATCCATCTAATTATTATCAAAACATTAAATAAATTATGTTTGGAATAATAAACAATAATAGATAATAATTCATTATTAATCAAGTTCTTCATGTGATAAAATATTTTTATGTCATAGGTGTAATTACCTTTTCCAACCCATAGGTGTCAGTGTGTTTTGAAACAACAAGTGTTTATATCTTTATTAAACCAATAATACCAAAGAATGTATACTCCTGAACTAAAATGAATAAATATATGAATGAATGAATGAATTGTTGTGTTTACTCAGAAAATGTAAACATTTTTCCTTCTATTAATTTATATCATTATATTTAATGAAGCAATATTCTTTGTACTAGACATTACTTTATTAAATATTAATGTGTTTTCTCAATTGAGATATTGAACCGAAATAAAATCAAAAATTGAGAATTAAAAATGAAAAATGGAAAAATAAGAAAATAAGTAAGAATAAAATTTTAAAAATGAAAAATAAAATTAACAGTAAAAATAAGAATAAAAACAAAAATAAGGCCTTTAAATTTTAATGACAAATGCAGAACAATCATTCTTCATAAAAAATACCTTTATATCTCCATTATTTGGATGATTTCATATTTGTCATAAACTTGTATCACCAAAAAATATTAAATTATGCAACTTTGCATGTAATACCCTTCTTAATTATACCATAGTACCTTATTAATATTTTACCTTTATTAAAATGTGTGAAAAATAAGTATTGATCAAAAGTGATTATGTAATCAGGATCAAAAACACATTTTTCCCCCTTAATATCAAAAAATATTATTTTATAAAATGTATGTATATATCAGAACCAAATCAAAAAATAATTATTCTTCTATAAATATTTTGCATAAATTTCATATCGATGAGTAGCATAGATTTGTCTAAAGAGAGGTGTGTATCTATTTAGGTAACCATTAAAAAAATAATAATATCATAGTTATTCAAGGATATTATCATGTGGAAAAATGATTCTAAATGTAAATTTACTTTGTAAACCATTTTGATGTGTGGTTTCCCTTATCCACTATTAGTTAAATCAAGAAATAATAATTATTAAAGAAATATAGAAATATATATATATATGTAGATAATACCTAATTATGTATTATAATTTTCTTAGAATTAAATATATTTTTTTGTACCTTCACATAAAGAAACATTTTTTTCTCTCGTACACATGAGGCCTCACATTCAATAACTTAGCAGCTGCTCACATTCATCCCCTGTCATTTTCACTCTGACATTCACAGATCTGTTCAACTCAAACATTCCACATATGAAATTTTATATATATATATATTTAACCCAAAATTGTTGTATCCCAATTTATCAATTAAATTTAATAACTTAATATTTCTTTGAATATTCCCCAAGTAAATATTATATAATATGAGAGTAAGTCACTGAAATTTCAGACACTTGAAAAAAACTCTTGACTTGACTTAGATTCTTTTTTCACTGGCTGCCAGGTTTTAAGTTACATCAGCTGGAAATAGAATGAATGGGATCTATACTTATTAGCTCAAAGTTCAAAGGCTGCAGCTGTCACACGTCATGCTGTAAAGCTACTTTAATTAGCACGAACACTTCATGCACAGAAAATATTAGCAACACAAAATAATTCAACTAGTTATATTGTTATTATTTTAAAATGTTATACACATAAATCATGCAATTTTCAACTTCCTGTGTGAATAAAGAAATAAATCCATTTTAGAGTTGTTTGATCAAATCCTGCTTTGGAATGAAAACTCTAAGGAAATATAAGAAAATAAAATGAAATATCAAATTCATACAGAAACAGAATTATTTAAATATCTTATACATATATTAGTTGGTTCTAATGTAATTCAAAATATTGCTATTTTAATTTATATGTGAAATTTAAATTTATTAATTAATAATTTCTTTAATTATTACTATAAATATATATATATACAATTATACACAATCTCTACTTAGACAAGTGTATATATATATATATATATATATATATATATATATATGAACTATTAGAAACCATGTAACTACAATTTTACTGTATAAGATTATAAATTAATAATGATACATTGTATTACATTTTGATACAACATTACAATTACAGTTTTTTCTTAGCCACTCCCTAAGCCAAATCTTCTGTCTCTCTCAAATATCTCCATTAACGCCCTATTTAGGAAAGACATTTTTCTATCCTTCAAAACCTCAGAGAACTGTCTGTCCTTCTGTCCACATTCCATGATGTCACTCTCAGCTGGTCGTCTCACCTGACTCTGTCCATCAGTTTCAGCCATTTTCCTTTCCAGGGAGAAGTCATAGCTTTGAATTTTTAACTCTTTCTGTGAAGAGATGGACCTTATAACATATATGAAATCTTCTGCGTATTTGATAGAGTTCACTATGGGGATGACTCAGTCTAGGAGAGTTTGATATTGGCTTTTGGTAAGATTTTACCTTTTCTGGTTTTATAAATTTAACTTGATTTATTTTCTTTTCACGATTCTCATGTTTTCTAACAAAATCCAGCAACTGAGCACATTCAAATAATGATTTTTTTGTGATGCCATAACTTGAGACACTGGATTTAGGAATTTGAATTTTTGTACAAAAGTTGTTATCATTTGTTGTACTTTTCCATTTTTGATGAGAGCTTTGTACAACCGTTCAAATATGGACATGAATGTATATGTACATTCCTTCCTACCAATCCTTAGTTTCTGCAGATCTTCTATGTTGGGAAAATCCATTGTGACACAATAAATCAAATATTTTAACCTGTCCGAATCATTTTCCCATCCATTAGGAGAGTAACATCTGGACAATGTCACAGGAATCCATATTTTAAATAATTGATTCCTCTCTTCATTGGATAAATCAAACTTATCAGAAAAGCTCTCAAATGTCTCTGAATTTCTACAGGCATGGATTTTGACATCATATTTTGGCATGATTTTGTATAATTTCAGCAAATTTTTCCTCATTTTAATTTGTAGTTGAGCCTGGGTAATTCCTGAATTCTCTGATATTTTTAGTGGCTCTTGTACGTCCGTTCCTCCTACGTCACTCACGTCTTCTCCCACATCACCTAATATGTGAGTTTCTCGTATGTCAGTCATGTCTCCTCCCATGTCAGGTTTCTGTATGTCCGTCTCTTGGTCAGACCCAAGGTCACCTTCAGTTATATACACGTGTCTCAAATCTTGTTCATTTTCCACATTACAGTCAGAATCATTGTCACCATCTGACACTTCTTCTACACTATTGTCCTGCTTAGACCTCTCAAGTACAAAATTATGAAATACCTGTACAAGATGTAGAATATTCCGCAATTTGTGTTTCTCTCTATTTACCAATTTAGAAGTTAACTGTAAATTCTGCAATTCACATTCTTTGTATAAACTGAGCCACAAAACGTCTAAGTCATTTCCTACATTAACTTTGAAATTAATATTACTTTGTTTAGCAAAAGAAGAAATTATATCCATATTTTGCTTACCTTAAGATTCCTTAGCTTCTCTTTATCAGCACGTCCTGTCTTCAGTTCGTCTGATTCTTTTCCTGCCTGATTCTGTTCCTTGTTAGTACCTTTGCTTCCTGTTAGTCCTCAGTCTGTAGGTCCTTTCTGCTTCTCGTGACAAATTAGTGAATTTACTGACACGTGAACAACAGCTGTTCAACTCGTCAGGACTCCCCCCTTTGTTCAGGGAAGAAATTCACTTACTCACTTAAATCAGGACTGGCTGGCTCACCATTGTTAAATAATACTTCTTTCTGTATTATTTTTCTCTTCTGAGGACTTTGCAAAGTATCAATTTCAAGATTTTCTTATAAAAAAATGTATCTATTTATTCTTGAATTGTCCATTAAAAAATAATTGAAACAGAATATAAAATAGATGAAGTAGTTACAAAGAGATTCAATCATGAGTGTCCATCTTTCCTTGGATTCTGGCTGGTAAATCATGTCTTTGTCCAACACGTATCCAGGCCTACATGTCAGCTGCTTCTCAGCATGAAGATCCTTCTTCTGTGTCTTGTAGGGTGGGAAGAGCAAGAGAGCCCCCCCTTTCTGTACCATGGGCTTTTATAGCCAGTCGTATGGCACACCTGTTCTACATATGGTAGTAAACTAAAAATACACACACAAATAGCGCATGTCAACTAGACACGATGGCTGATGCATAGAACTCAGATTTAAGAAAAATGAATATCCATAATTAACTATTTAACAAAGGGCCCAGAATTTGAGTGGGCCTCGGCTCCTCTCTGGTCTCCTGGGCGTCGACCAGAGCAGCGGCGAACTGGCTGAAATCCGGGATCTCGTTGCCTTCGAGCTCCTCATCTCTGTCCTTCTTCGGCCCCGCCTGAGTGACCCGGGACAGGGCATCTGCATGAGTGTTCAGGGCCTTGGACCGATAGGCGATTTTATATTGGTATTTGGACATCCTTGCGACCCACCGCTGTTCTAACGCGCCCAGTTTGGCGTTCTCCATGTGGGCCAAAGGGTTGTTATCTGTCCGCACTTGCACTTCTGACCCTGACAGGTACTCAGCAAATTTCTCGGTCATGGCCCACACCAGTGCCAGTAGCTCCAGCTTAAACGAACTGTAGTTGTCCGGATTCTTCTCCATGTCTCGGAGTGACCTGCTGGCATACGCGATCACTCACTCTTTTCCTCCTTGTACTTGAGCCAGCATTGCTCCCAGTCCATGCAAGCTTCCATCAGTGTACAACATAAAAGGCTGCGAAAAGTCAGCGTAGGCCAGAATTGGGGCATCCATTAGCGCCATTTTCAATGCTCGAAATGCCTCTTCTTGGCGTGGGCCCCACTGAATGGGCTGCCGCTTGGCTCCCCCAGCCGTTCCTCTCAGCAATTCATTGAGCGGGATCGCAATCTTAGCGAAGTCTTTAATGAATCTGCGGTAGTATCCAGCAAGCCCCAGGAACGCCCTCAGTTCCCTTAGATTGGCGGGTGTGGGCCACTTCTGCACGGCAGCTACTTTCTCCGCAGTGGGGTGCACTCCTGCACTGGACACAGTGTGCCCCAGATATTCAATTTCTCGTTTGAAGAGACGACGCTTACGAGGCTTAATTTTCAGGCCGTGCCTTTGAAGCCGTTCTAACACTTGTTCCAATCGGCGGAGATGATCCTCAAACGTACCGGAATAGATAATTATATCGTCCAGATATATTAAAGTGGCTTCAAAGTTGAGGTCCCCCAAGCATCTCTCCATCAGTCTTTGGAAGGTTCCCGGCGCATTTGTTAGCCCGAACGGCATCCGATTGAACTCAAACAGGCCCATAGGAAGAACAAAAGCTGTCTTCGGACGATCCTTCTCAGCTACTGGGACCTGCCAATAGTCACTGGCCAGGTCGAGGGAAGAGAAGAACTTGGCGCTCCCTAGTGCAGATAGAGACTCTTCAATTCAGGGGAGTGGATAGGAGTCCCGTACTGTACAGGCATTCAGCTTTCGATAGTCTACGCAGAATCTCAGGGTACCATCCTTCTTCAGGACCAGCACGATCGGAGCCGCCCAAGGACTCTGACTTTCACGGATCACACCGTTCCGCAAAATGTGGGCCAACAGCTCTTTCACCTCCTGGTACATTTGAGGTGGGATCTGCCAATATCTCTTTCTGATGGGAGCAGTATTTCCGGTGGGTATTTCGTGCTGAATGTCCCGAGTGCACCCGAAATCATCTTCATGATGTGCAAACACTCCCTGATATCGCTGTAGAAGTTGTTCGATCTGCCTTACTTGTCCAGCAGAAAACTCAGTCAGATTAGCCTCCATTTCCTCCAAGAGGTG
The DNA here is from genome assembly GCF_046119375.1 of Phyllobates terribilis. NCBI lineage: Eukaryota > Metazoa > Chordata > Amphibia > Anura > Dendrobatidae > Phyllobates > Phyllobates terribilis. The sequence goes on along the minus strand of NW_027363354.1, from coordinate 408,369 downwards.
GCGCCCAGCCAACGGTTCTCTTCCATTCTCCTGGCTATTGAGGGACACCTCCAGGGTCTATGGCTTTCCTTCTACAGGTGCCAGCCCTATAGCGTCAGCTCTAGTAAGGGCTTCTGGCATTATACACACTCGCACCACCTCTTGTCAGGGCACCAACTGTAAACTTGTGCCACTTAAATTGATGCAACGCACGGGTACTCGATGGTGCCGCACGGTGGCCAGGGTCCGAGCAACCAGGAGTCCAGAGGGTGCTTCCTCTCCCTCCATTGGTTCAATTTGAATGTCCACGCCCTCTAAGGACACATGTGCCAGCACCGGTAGAGTGAGTACAGTCTGTCCCACTGGCAGTGTCATTGTGGCTTCGGGTGGTATCGATACCTTACCAAGGTACTGAGAGGTAGCGGGCAATTTTTGAATCTGACTGACCCGCACGAGATGCTGGAATACTCTCTTGTTAGCTGGATCTCGAGTGGCACGGGTCCAGTTGTTTTTGTTACAGCCCTCAGCCAGGAACTGTCCGACCTCTTTCAGCACATTCATGCCCAGGGTTACAATGGGCCCATCGCCTCCGGGCCCTGTGGTCAGTACGATCCCTTTCCGACCGAGGTCCTTTCCACATGCCCGAACGGACATCCATACTACTCCCGCTACTGGGATAAGTAGTTGATTAGCCACCACCAGTTTGACAGTGGGTTCCCGGCAGGAACGAGGGACTTCAGGAAAGTGACTTTGGAAATACGTCTCAGGCATAGTGGTCACTTGAGACCCAGTGTCCATTAAACAGCGGATCCGCTGCCCATTGAATTCAGCCCAGATAATGGGCCTCTCGGAGACAATGTCTTTAGAGCTCCCTCTTCCACTCTCTGAAGCTCGAGACCCCACGGTATGCTCCACAACCGTGGGGCATTTTAGTTTAACGGCTGTCCCCTCCTCCTCCTTTCTCGGTTGGGACAGTCTTTGGACATATGCCCCCTACCTCCGCAGGTCCAGCACTCTGGTCCTCGTTCTACCGATAGGTCAGGTACATGCCGTGCTGGGGCCGGGTAGGAACGTCTTTCTCGCTCTGGTCTCCGTCTGCGTTGGGCAGTACGGTCCGTAGGTAAGGGGGCAGTAGGGGTCTTTCCAATAGCATTCAACTCACCCCGAATGTCTCGAATTTCCTGACGTATTTCCCGTACCCAATCAGGCTCTTTGTTGGTGAATTCAGGGGCAATTGCCTCATGACTTCTAACTGTGGCTTTGACAACAGGAACTTCTCTCTCCAGGACTCTAGCTTCAGCCTCTACCTCCGGGAAGCCCAGATCAGGGCTCAATCGCAGCCGCTCCTTCAGGATCTGCCTCAGGGAAGGGTCTTTCAAGCCAGCAATCAGTTGGTCACGAAACACCTCATCCAATGGTCCCAGTCCTCGGTTCCCATCTCGAGCTTTCTTGGTGATATGGGCCGTCACTTCCTGTAATGCATTAACATACTGATTTACTGTCTCATTTTCCCCTTGGACCCGCTGAAACAACCGTAAGCGCAAGTGTCCCAGATCTGTGGTGTCACCGTGCATGTCCTCTAGAATTTTTATCACTTTGTCCACGGTGTCACGGTCCCCAGGTGGGCGGTATATCACAGTCTGCCGGGCCTCTCCATCAAGGGTTAGGAAGGCCAGCTCCGTCTGGGCTAGAGGATCGAGGGGATACATACGTAGTATACTTCTCAGTCTTTCTATCCAGTCCCACAGTGACATGCCATCCCCCGTAAACTTGGGTAGGTGGCTGAGCATAGCCCCCAAAGGTATATGGCTCCGGCCGGACCCAGTCACAGGCTGCTCCGCCATCTCTGCGTCTGAATGTTGCATCCTGCCGACTACGCTAAATGTAATGCAGGTGCCGGAATGCAACGCACAGAGACACAAGGCGAGAACAGTAAGAGTTGAATATAAACAGTTTATATATATATTTAACAGGTACGCTGAATAAGGGATTGCAACAAGGGTAATAAACAGTAATTTGAAGTATTAGCAAAATGCAAAGTCTCTCAAGGTAATGTGGTGCCCTAGATCATGGGAGACACCACATGAGTTCCTTAACTGTGCATATGGCTCTAGCGGGGGTCACCGGTTATTCCCGCTAGGCCGTGAGTCTTTTTCTGGATAAATTCAATTAGGTCACGATGAGCTTCTTTAGCCCCAACCGTTCCCCTTCCCACCTGAGTACCTAAATCCAATTGTCCCCGGTACCATGAGTGAACAGTAGAAGTGACGGCCCTGTTCACGTATGCAGCTCCTCTGCTTTCGCTGGCGTAACTTTCCTGGGGCAGCCATCTCTCAAGTCCTCTCTGCTTGACCATTGGAGGCAGTCTCTCAAGCCTTGGGTAGGGGGGTCCAGTCCTCGTCTGTCGGCGGGCAGCATCGGGTTCCGCGAACTCACTCAGCACCACAAGCAGGTTCCGAGTCTCCTCAGCAGGCACAGCACTCGGGTCACATCTGTGAGGGATCCGGAGCTCTTCTACTGGTGCCCGGCTGTGGCACCTCACAGGCCTCTGGCTTAGGCCTGTCACGCGGGGCTTCTCAGCATGCAGGGAACACGTCTGCTCCTTTCTGCTGCTTGGTGCCAAAGACCCCTCAGGTTTGGCGCGCTGGCCTCTTATCTCCCGGAACTCCTTCCTGAAAGTTACCTGATTGGGCCCAGCATCTAAATCTGCTCTCCCTTCAACTTCCCTTGCATATCTTGGTTCCGCTTGACTGTGTCTGGCCAGCAGATGGCAGCCTCTCTCTATCTTTGAAACATCATGTAGGAATTCCCTTACAAGCTCTCTCGCCTTTGCTACAATAGTACAATGGTTGCATCAGCTTTGAGGCATCTGGAATCCCTTGGCGACAATATGTGTTAATTCCTAAGAAAGCTTGTAATTGCTTAGGTCCTTTTGGTAGAGGAACGGTCTCAATAGCAAGTTTCCTTTCACCCGTTAGGTGTTTCAGGTTTGGAGAGAGACAGTGGCCTAAAAACACAACTTTGGGCTGACACCACTGGATTTTGTTGAGGGACACCTTACAGTTTTGTTGTGCAAGATGAAAGAGAAGACTGAGACTCGACTCTTCAGCTCTCACCTGATCCGGACAACATAGTAGGAGATCATCCACTTACTGAAGAAGGACAACTTGATGGTTAGTCTCTTTCCATGGCCGTAAACAAAAGGCAAGAGCCTGAGAGAAATGACTTGGTGAGTTCTGTGCTCCTTGTGGTAAGACTGTCCAGGTGTATTGTGATCCTCTGTAAGTGAAGGCAAACAGATACCAATCTTCTGGATGCAGTGGTACACTGAAGAAAGCATTGGCCAGATCGATGACACGTTTTGCATCTGATGGCATTTCTGACAATGTATGTGGATTGGGCACAATGGGACTTTCTATTACGATTGCCACGTTAACAGCTCGGAGCTTAAGTTTTTGGCAGAACTGAACATCAGAGTCCCATGTGGTGTCACTGACAAGTGAGGCATCATTAAATGCAGTGTCCATAACAGGCCAATATGCATCACCTGCTTTAAGATTTGCCAGGGAAATGAGATCTTGCCATGTGGCGGAGTAATTCCTTTGGATTTGAAGCATGCTTCTATAGAAAGGCATCGGCTGTTTTTCTGGATCTGGGAGTTGGTTCAGCAGAGTAGTAGCTTGCTGGGGTGTACGCACACTTTTCCGGACTATTGGAATTTGGTCTCAAAATTCCGGATTATCGGAATTTAGCTAAAATTTTAATTTTAAGCTTTCTGTGTATCCCACTTCTGACACCAAAATGTTTTGCCAAGTATTTAAAGGGCTCGGATACAGCTTTAAAGAAGGCAATTAATTTTTATTATAATTAAATCATTACAGAAAATAGGAAATGGTGTGATATTGCGTACACTTTTGCATCACAATATAAATCACAAAGGTAAAGTAGTTACAGCGCTCACTATACAGGAAAAACTTCACCAGGAGCAACATACATCATCTGTCCGGAAAAATATCAGCTGTGAGAAGCAAAACAGCGAAGACAGAGAAAAGTCCTGGGATGAATCCACACTGCGACGTCAGGGCGTCCCCCTTTAGTCCACAGGTCAACAGGCTTCTGTCTTAGCTGAAAACTTCACTAGCTTATATCTTGTTCAAAAACAAATGCTTGCGCAACCAAATGTTACACAAATTCTGACAGGTTCTATTTGTTCAATATAGTATCTTTCTTCTGAGTGGCCAGCTGTTCAGATGTCAATTAACACTGAACAAATGTATCAAATATATCACCGGAGATGAAATATGCCAAATGCTCCTGGTACCAGATGTCTTACCATTCTATAAACACAGCATATTCTCACCAAATATTGCCAACGAATATAAACATGCATCATTCTCACTAAACATTGATAATGGAGCTATATGGTACTGGGTGATACAATAAACTAAACAATGATAATGGAGCTATGCAGTCCAGGTGTTTGAGAAAATTACAGAAAGTACAAGGCTATCAAGTTGAACTGTTACTGTGAAATATCTTAAAGGGTTCTTTAAAGACAGGCTACCAATATGAATTCCTGATGACCATTAACATCTTAGCACTACAGCATTACATTGCATCCTTTGGTATCTTCACATTTCATGATGCCTTGCACACAGTCAGGGCACCCAGTGCCAGAGGCAGCAAAACAACCCCGAAACATCTTTGAACCTCCACCATATTTGACTGTGGGTACTGTGTTCTTTTCTTTGTAGGCCTTCCAAACAGTAGAATGATGTGCTTTACCAAACGTCTCTATCTTGATCTCATCTGTCCACAAGACGTTTTCCCAGAGAAATTTTGGCTTACTCACACACATTTTGGCAAACTGCAGTCTAGCTTTTTTATGTCTCTGTGTTAGCAGTGGGTTCCTCCTGGATCACCTGCCATAGCATTTCATTTCATTCAAATGACGACGGATAGTTCACGCTGACACTGATGCACCCTGAGTTTGCAGGACAGCTAAAGTTTCTTTAGAACTTCATTGGGGCTGTTTATCCACCATCCGGACTATCCTGCGTTGCAACCTTTCATTAATTTTTCTCTGCCGTTCATGTCGACAGAGATTAGCTACAGTGCCATGGGTTATAAACTTCTTGATTATGTTGCACACCATGGAAAACGGAACATCAAGATCTCTGGAGATGGACTTGTAACCTTGAGAGTGTTGATATTTTTCAACAATTTGAGTTCTCAAGTCCCCAGACAGTTCGACACACAATGCAAAGATTGAGTCAACTTCTACCATTTTTATCTTGTTTCAGGTGTGATTTTCATATTGCCCACACAATTTTGGAAAGTTGTCAGCAATTTTGTCCTGCCCTTTTTAGTTTTTTTTTGTGAAATTATGTCCAATTTGTCTTTCTATCTCTGTTTTTTTTGTGTTGTTCCAGTACACAAAGGAAATAAACATGTGTACAACAAAAGATGTGTAATTGCATTAATTTTTTGGAAGAAATACCGTATTTTGCGGATTATAATACGCACCGGTTTGTAATTTTGGGCAGGAAAATAGGAAATTTTTCTTTTATAAACCGGTGCGTATTATAATCAGCTTGCCTGGGGGGCGGTGGCGTTGGTAGAGCGGGGTCCCAGGGTTGCCGCTGGCTGAGGCCGCAGATGCTGCAGGGTCAGGACGGGGTGTTCAGAAGTGGCTGCAGGCCCCATGCTGTCTGCAAAGTTCTGCGCTGGAGGTGTCCGGTGGTGCGGGGGATCCGCCGACATCTTGTGGCAGCCGGATGTTGGCGGAGCCCCCGCACCTTCCATGCTGTCCTATGCAATGAACTCCGGGAAAATGGTCGCCAGAGGCGGCGCATGCTCAGATTGAGATCTCGGCACCAAGATCTCAGGAGACGAGATCTCAGCGCAAAAATCTCAATCCGGCGGCCATTTTCCCGGAGCCCATCGCATAGGACAGCATGGAAGGTGCGGGGCTCCGGCTGCCACAAGATGTCAGCGGATCCCCCTCACCACCGGACATCTACAGCGTAGAACTTGGCAGACAACATGGGGGCCGCCTCAGAACACCCCATCCTGACCCCGCAGCATCTCCGGCACCACGTCCGCATCTCTGGCACCCCGCAGCATCTCCGGGACCCACGCGACCGCAGCCGGTAAGGTGATTTCGCTTTCTAAGACGCACCCCTATTTTCCCCCCTAATATGGGGGGAAAAAGTGCATCTTCTAAATTGAAAAATAAGGTACTTCATTATCTGGAACAATTTCAAGAGTGCCAACACTTTCGGCCATGAATGTACATACACCATAGGTGATATTGTATATAGATGGATAGATAGACGCTGTAAATATTTTAGATATATATTTAGTAACATTACTGATGTCATCACTGATCTTGCCGGGTCTCGCAGAGCACAGCTTGACCGGGAGTGACCTAAGAGGCTTTGTTCTCAGAACGAGACTCCAACGGCTGTACTACAGAATCGGTAGATGTCGTGGGATCGCCATGGATTACATGGGCGGCTGCGGGCTGGTATTGTTTGGCAGGGAAGAGGCCAATATCTGTGGCACCCCAGTGGTCCGGTTGCCACAGTGGCTTTGCCTCCCTCAAAAGAGGTAATGCCTTGCCTGGAAGCAAGCAGGGATCCCCTAGTCAGGGATACTAAGCATGCAACATTTTCCTGGCTCCAGACCAGCAAGGGGAGCTCCTCCCCTTGGCAACTGGGATTTGGGGGCGGGGTTAGTTAGTCTTTGTGTTGGGAGTTGAATTTAGGACGTCGAAGAGAGAGGAGCTAGGGACTGGAGCTGAGGTAACTCGTCCTAGCTAGAAAAAACACAGAGGACCGGACACTGAAGTCCGAGGCTGTGGAGCACTGAAGGCCCAGCAGCAGATACCGTAGGGCAGGAGATTGAAGGTCTCCTAGCCCCATCAGATGCCCGGAGGCTCAGCAGCACAGAAGGACAAGCACCCCTATGTGGGATCAATGCATGAGTAAGGCCCGAGCTGCAATCCATACGGGTGAGCACAGAACGTTACACTCAGGGATGTGGGCTATAGCACAGCTACAAGCAGCAAAGCCAAAGAGTATAGTGAGAAGGGGAGGCCTACAACTTCACCTGGCAAGAAGGACTCTATGCTTGCTTCCAGGCTGACCGGACTCTTACCTGTAGCCAGTACCCCAATCCAGGCTTGCCTAATTGTCATCAGTAAAGACCCTGGGACTGCACTATACTGACTCTGTGGTTATTACTGCACTACGACACCCTGCACAACCACCAACATTTACACCCTGCCCTGAAGCTAACTCTTCCTGTGGGGAGTCATAACATCCTTGCTGCAATACCACCAGCTTAAGAGGACCGGCCCGGCACCGGGTACCCCTTGGCCCAGGGGGCGTGTCAACTTTGGCGTAGTCGGCAGGATCTCGTGCCCGTTGCCACCGGGTACTGTGCGCTTTAACGAACTGTTTCGCATACCGCGGTGAAGTTTTGCGCCAATTACCGCTGTTTCCCGCCATTGTCCGCCATTTCCGAATTGCCGTGTGGGAAGTAGAGGGGCGCAACCGCTGGAAGCTCGCGAAGCCCAAGCCCTGCCTCACGCACTGACGCAGCGTCAGGTCCTGGAAGGAAGTCGTCGTGACAGTAAGCAAATGCCCTGACGTCAGACGCAAGGGACGCCAGGTTCTGCAGCGGCAACTGCTAGTTGAGCAGTTCTCCTCTTCCCGTCCGAGGGACCGCAGCCGGCTCAACAAGCAGGAAGGTAGGACGCGGTTCACTAGGGGGGAGGAAGATGCCCAACGTGGAAAAGGGTTCAACCTGCTGGCGCGGCCGCTGCCACTGTAATGCCGTTATCAAAGCCATACATACCGGGGGCGGCATGGTTGCCCCAGTACTCAGGGGAGTCGCACACCCTGAATGATTTTGAGGAAAGACTGCACAGTTTGTTTAAAGTATACCCCCTGTCTGAGGAGCAGAAAGTCAGCATCCTCATAGGCCAGCTAATCGGTGCAGCCCAGAGAGAGGTGAAGTCCTGGCCAGGCAGAGACAAAGGCACTGAAAAAGAAATACTGGCCCGATTAAAGGATACCTTTGACACCCGCACCGCAGCGGAAATTAAAATGAAGTTTTACGGATGCAAACAGAGTACAGGACAGTGTACGGGACTATGCTCTAAACCTGCAGGAGGTGCTGCGGGCCATCAAACAGGTAGACCCTGACAGTGTGCATGATGAGAACAGATTGCTAACTGAACAATTTATTGAGGGACTCCTGTCCAGCGCTCACAGGACGCAGCTGTGCATTATGGCTCTGCAAAACCCTGATCTGGACTTTGCACAATTTAAAGACAGAGCCATCAGGGTGCTGCGGGAATCAACACCACGAAGCACCACATCCCACCGGCGCCCAGCTATCACCTACCACCAGGAGGTGGCATCCTTTCCCCCAACACCTGTGGAGGCTGACGCGCAGACGCTGGACAATGACCCGTCTGCAGACCTGCGCCTTCAAGTCCAAGAGTTGACCAAAAGCGTGGCCGCGTTAACCAAAACAGTGCAGGCCATGCAAGTGTCTCCAGAGGAAAAGATCGAGCTGGCTTCCAGTCCAGATGACGTCCCGTGGCGACGACAGAAAAGAATCCCACCGATCAGAGGGAGGAACAGCGATCGCTACGACCAGGACTGACAACCCATCTGTCGCTGCTGTCAAAAGGCAGGACACTACGCAAGGTACTGTAATTTAAATGAGCAACACCTGGGGCAGAAGGCCAACCCCAAGGAGTAAGGCGACCAGGCCCACAAAGTTGGCGAGACAAGTACGTGGGATCACGGCCGGTCCTACCTGTCGTGCTTGACGGCATCCCAATGAACGCGTTGCTGGACACTGGGTCCCAGGTGACCACGATGCCATATGTCCTTTATAAACAATACTGGGCTGATTTAGACATTACTCGCCGTCCAGATGAATATCTTAACATCTATGACAGCAATGGTCAGCCCTTGCCTCACGTGGGGTATAAAGAGGTGACCATAAAAGTTGGCAAAGTAGAATTGCTATCACAAGGAATGATAATTGTTGATATTGATCGCCGAGAAAGTCATCCCATGATAACCTTAGGCACTAATGTTATAGAAAATTGTCTTTCAGAAATTATTGTCTACTCTAATAGTAGGCCCACCATTTTGACAGCCAGGGGGGTGGTTGATGTCCGCAGAGTGCCAGTCCGCATCCTGAATTGTGGGGAGGAGGAGGTCCATTTACCCCGCTATGCTACCCTTGCTAAATTATTCATAGTTAGTAACAACTCTACAAAAGCAGTAGAGCTCCTGCCTCTATCCAAACCGGCGGAGGATAATGGCTCTAAGGGACAGGTGGAGGATTGGTGTCAGAAGCTACACGTGGGCACTGACTCCACCCCTCAGCACCAAAAACATGGAGTATACCGGGTGGTCCAGGAGTATGAGCGAATCTTCAGCAAACACCCACTAGATTATGGGCAGGTAAAAGGGGTACAACACCATATCTCCACGGCAGATCATCCACCTATTAAAGAGCGGCACCGGCCTGTGCCCCCAGCTCACTATCAATGTGCCAAAGGGATGTTACGGGAGATGAAGGAGGCTGGGGTGATAAGAGATAGTTGTAGCCCCTGGGCTTCTCCATTAGTTCTCGTCAGGAAAAAGGATGGTACAATGAGAATGTGTGTTGACTACAGACAAATTAACTGCATTACACATAAGGATGCCTACCCGTTGCCCAGAATTGAAGAGTCCCTAGTTGCATTAAAATCTGCTAATTATTTCTCTACTTTGGATCTCACCAGTAGGTATTGGCAGGCTCCTGTAGCAGAGGCGGATAAATAAAAGACCGCATTTACAATGCCGATGGGCCTCAGCGAGTTCAACTGCATGCCATTCGGGCTCTGCAACGCCCCAGGAACCTTCCAGCGGTTGATGGAGTGCTGTCTGGGACACAAGAACTTCGAGACTGTCCGGCTGTACCTGGATGATGTCATTGTCTACTCCAAGTCCTATGAAGACCACGTGAAGCACCTGGCAGAGGTGTTTGAAGCCCTAGCTGGGTTTGGCCTGAAGGTGAAGCCGTCCAAATGCCACCTGTTGAAGCCCAAGGTACAGTACCTATGTCATGTGGTAAGCGCCGAAGGTGTAGCACCAGACCCTGAAAAGGTCACCGTAATCAAGGACTGGCCAAGACCCTCCACTATTAAGGAAGTGCGGCAGTTCTTCGGGGTGGTAGGCTACTACCGAAGGCTTATCAAAGGCTTCACCAAGATAGTGGCACCTATGCAGGACCTCCTAGTAGGCCAGTCCAGAAAGGCCAAAACCCCGAAGCCTCCATTCAAATGGGATAAGCCAGAAGACGAATCCTTCACCCGACTGAAGATGGCCCTCACAGGAGACGAAGTTCTGGCCTACCCCGACTATGGCCAACCCTTTATACTCCATACGGACACGAGCAACGTGGGGTTAGGAGCGGTGCTGTCCCAGATACAGCAGGGCAGAGAGGGAGTAATTCCCTATGCCAGCAGGAAGCTCCGGCCCACGGGAAGGAACCCCGATAACTACAGTTCCTTCAAGTTGGAGTTCCTCGCCGTAGTCTGGGCTGTGACAGAGCACTTCAAGCACTATCTCTCCTCCTCCAAAGTTACAGTCTTCATGGACAATAACCCGCTGAAGCACCTGGAAACTGCGAAGCTTGGTGCCCTGGAGCAACGATGGATGGCCTGACTATTTAACTACAAGTTCACCATCAAGTATCGGGCTGGGCACAAAAATGCAAATGCTGACGCACTGTCCAGGATGTCCAACTTTCCAGATGGGGGGGAAGACCTGGAAGAGATAGAGATACCGGCTTTCCATCGTCATGGGGTAACCCAGTGCTCCCATTGTGTGAAGAACAGGTGCTACGCCAATAGAGAGGTCACGTTCAACTCATTGCCCCACCATGGATGGGCAGAAACGCAGGATAGCGACCCGGCTGTCCGCCTAGTCAAGGAGTTGCTGACGCAAGCTGACTCGCGCCCTGACCCAGATACTCCACAGGAGACCCAACAGTTGTGGAAGGAGAAGGGCAAACTGTTCATTTACGAAGAAAAGCTGTGTCGAAGAAGCATCAACTCCCAGACGCATGAACTTGTCTGGCAGGTGGTAGTCCCGAGGCGGGATTCGTCGATGGTCTTTGAAGCGTACCACGATGGAGCAGGACACTTCGGGTGGAAGAAGTTGGAAGTCCTGCTACGTGAGCAATTTTACTGGGCTGGCATGAGAAAAACAATCGAGAGATGGTGTCGAGAATGCGGACCATCCAACCTGAGACGAAAAGACCGTGACAGCCAGAGGGCTCCCCTGCAGCCCATCATCACCAAACAGCCACTCGAACTGGTAGCCTTGGACCACGTGAAGCTAGCCCCAAGCAGGTCAGGCTATGTCTACGCTCTCACCATCGTAGACCACTACTCCCGGTTTCTGGTAGTAGTGCCAGTGAAAGACCAGACGGCTCAGACGGCAGCCAAGGCATTTCAAAAGCACTTCTGTCGCCTGCACGGTTACCCTGACCGTGTGCTTACTGATCAAGGTCCAGCCTTCGAAGAGAAAGTGTTCCAGGAATTCTGCAACCTGTATGGCTGCAAGAAAATCAGGACAATGCCGTATCACCCCCAAATCAACGGGTTGTGTGAAAAGATGAACCAGGTGGTGATAGACCTGTTGAAGACGTTGCGCCTTGAAGAACGCAGCCTGTGGCCAGAGAAGTTGCCAGATCTGGTGGACCTATATAATCACATCCCGGTGAACCAATTGTACACCCGCTTACCTGATGAGGGCAAGACCTGGTAAGCTGCCTGTCGACTTGGACATGGGAGTCCTAACACCAGAGATAACCTCACCAGATGCGGATTGGAATACCGAGCGGCAGCAACAATACTACAAAGTGCAAGAGTGTGTTGAAAGAAGTTTGTCCCAGGCAAGACAGAAGCAAGAGAAAACTTAAAATCAACATGCACCTGCTGTCCCCTTGCTACCTGGAGAACAAGTCCTTAAGAGAAAGAGATGACTCTACAAACTAGATGATCAGTGGGAGGTAGAGCCGTACACCATCCTACCCTCGAGTTACGATAACACCTAAGTGTGCCTCATCTGCAAAGATGGAGGAGAAATTTCAGCGGCAGTCTCAAGAGACCACTTGAAGATATGTCCTGAGCAGTTAAAACACACTAAACAAAATCAAGACAACCCTCAGCCCACAGAAGAATTGGAGGAAGTGGTCCAAACAGTACTCGGAGAATTTCCCCGGTCGTGGACACAGGTAAACAATGCAATTGTAGTACCGGTCATTAACTTTCTCCAAGCAGCCTCACCGGAAGCTGCAGAACTCCCAGAACAGCTGGAAGACCAGTTGGCCCCAGAGACGGAAGTTTCATCATCAGCAGACCAGGAGAATCAACCCTCTGCTAGCAGTGAACCTGTTGTACCCATGGTGAGCCAAAGAATTTGTAGGAAATTACCCAGCCTACCAGTGTTACCTCAGAATACCTGTAGTGTAGTTCACACTGAACCCACCACACCAGGGGTAGACACAAGGGACCAGGGTAGAGCAGTAACTACCGATGTACTACGTAGATCGACTAGGAGTACAAAAGGTCAGCTCCCTTCCCGTTGGAGAAACTAAAATGTAAAGTTTAAAGTATAAAAGTATTAAAATGTATGCTGTATATAGTTACCCGTAAGGGTATGCCAGATACATTGCCAGTTTGACAAGTTTTATATGTGTTTATCCAGTTACCTGAAAGGGGTACAAAGACTTGTAGGTTATGGACAGTGAATAACCAAAGAACTTTCCATTGTAAATAGTTGCACTTATTAGAGTGCCCCCCTTATTGGTTTTATGATTATAACAAATGACCTTAGAACAAAAAACCGTTTGGCGTGGCCGAAGACGTGGTCCAACACCTGGATCGTCCATGCCCTGCAGCCACGCCCAGGGCCTACATTGAGGGTTTGCGGACGGGTCCCTCATGTTCAAGTTTGCACCTTAATAAGGAAAATGGACACCTGGTTGCAGATTATACTGTAACCTGTTAAAGACTGTAATGTTAATAATTTTCTATGTGCCTTGTTGTTGTTATTTGTTACTTTTGAAAAATATTCTCAGTCCGGGAGTACTGAAATTAACAAGGAGGGAATGTGGCACCCCAGTGGTACGGTTGCCACAGTGGCTTTGCCTCCCTCAAAAGAGGTAATGCCATGCCTGGAAGCAAGCAGGGATCCCCTAGTCAGGGATACTAAGCATGCAATATTTTCCTGGCTCCAGACCAGCAAGGGGAGCTCCTCCCCTTGGTAACTGGGATCTGGGGGCGGGGTTAGTTAGTCTTAGTATTGGGAGTTGAGTTTAGGACGTCGAAGAGAGAGGAGCTAGGGATTGGAGCTGAGGTAGCTCGTCCTAGCTAGAAAAAACACAGAGGACCGGACACCGGAGTCCGAGGCTGTGGGGCACTGAAGGCCCAGCAGCAGATACCGTAGGGCAGGAGATTGAAGGTCTCCTGGCCCCATCAGACGCCCGGAGGCTCAGCAGCACAGAGGGACCAGCACCGCTACGTGGGATCAACGCATGAGTAAGGCCCCAGCTGCAAGCCATACGGGTGAGCACAGAACGTTACACTCAGGGACATGGGCTATAGCACAGCTACAAGCTGCAAAGCCAAAGAGTATAGTGAGAAGGGGAGGCCTACAACCTCACCTGGCAAGGAGGACTCTATGCTTGCTTCCAGGCTGACCGGACTCTTACCTCTAGCCAGTACCCCAATCCAGGCTTGCCTAATTGTCATCAGTAAAGACCCTGGGACTGCACTATACTGACTCTGTGGTTATTACTGCACTACGACACCCTGCACAACCACCAACATTTACACCCTGCCCTGAAGCTAACTCTTCCTGTGGGGAGTCATAACATCCTTGCTGCAATACCACCAGCTTAAGAGGACTGCTCCGCAGCGGCAGCCCCTTTAGCCGCATTCCACAGGTGGCGTAGTCGGACTCTTTAATAAAACCTATACATATAATTTCCCTTGGATTGACCGCCCTGGGTCACGGACCGGGTCACCGCCACTGTGACTACAACCCCCAGCATCTACCAGCCCGGCACCGGGTACCCCACGGCGAAGGGGGCGCGTCATATCCATAGACCTTCCCAGCCTGATAATATCAGTAATATCAGCCTGTATCTGTCTGCTTTACCTTGGCTGGTTATCAAAAATAGGGGGGACGCCACGTCATTTTTTTAAATTCATTACTTATTAAATAGGTCAGAAAATGTTAAAAACTCCATGAAAGGTAGTAAAGGGTACAATTTTATAATATTTAGGGTGGGACGTAGAATAATATAAGCTCTCCCTTTTTAGGTCAACTCTCTCTGAACTGCTTCCAGAGGACAGTGTGGTAAGCTTCGCCTCACAGGGTCTTCTATAAACCCGATGGCGCAATGCAGCCGGCCAATCACAGTAATGCCAATAACCAACATGGCTAAGGCCATGTGTATGGAAAACATTTCCTGCATGTTTGTCAGCTGTCACAGCCGCACAATATGCGGGCCGGGGACTTGAGCATGGCGCGTGAGCATAGTAGAATTAATTCTCAGCCTATTAGTTCAGCCACAACAGTCACAATTTCTTATGTGGCCCCTCAGGAAAATGAATTGCCAACCCCTGATCTCAATGATTTATAACTTGAGTCGCTTATCTTTAATTGCTCAATAGATGTCACAGTTGTTAATAGTCATGTGCAGCCAATGAGTTAAATGTTCTATGGTAAAAAAAGACACATGAGAAATTAATATACACAATGTTTCCAGTAACATAGCTGAGTATATTTTTAAGGTATGTTCACAGTTGGCAGTTTTTTTTCAGCCGTTTTTTTTCTTCTTTGGAAATAAAACGCTGCATTTTACAGAGCCGGCTTAGAGAATGAGATTTCTAAACTCTCAATCACACCTTGCATTTTTTTTCCTGTTCTTTTAAATCTGCAGCTTGTCAATTCTTTCAGTTTTGCAGCGCTTTTCACCCATTAAAATTAAAAAAAAAAACATTAAAAGAGCTGCAAAAACGCGAGTATTGTATGCAGCGTTGTTCCTCCTACCACTCAGGTTTTCGGGGTAGAAAAAAATGCTGTGAAAATGCAACGTGTGAACATCCCCTTATCCTGGTTGTGCTGTAATTGGAAATAAAATAAAACGTCCATAATAACATGGAGATGTAATTCATTCTATGGTGTTTGCACTTTCAGTATTGCTAGGTGGCATCTTTTTGTGCAGAGCCGCCAGTTTAACATTCTGTGACAAGATTCCATGATGACATCACTGTTGATGGTCAGCCATTATGACATCACAGCTCACAGCCATTACTTATAGAATGTACACAGGGTCACGGGTGCCTTTCTTGGCTTCATAGTGACTGATAGCATTTGCAGTTTTTCGCTATGGCTGAATTACTTTTGGATAATCTTCAGGTAGACGCACTATGGGAGATTATTATCAATAATAACCCAGACACTGCGCTTCTACCACCTGATGGCGTCCTCAGCTTCACTCACCGGATGGTGATAAAGCTAGTAAATGACTGCCTGACCAAACACTACCAAGGTCATCTAACGTCAGACTATCTGACGGATTTACCTCAGAACATCAGGACTTTACTACAGCAGGTAAGTGGCGGACGCTCCACACAAATCTTCTCCATAATCATAGATAATAATAGCGGGACAGAAACTTCTTTAGAGGAGCAGATGTCGCATACAATGGCCGCCTCCATTGTGCCCTTTCTCACTCAGGATTTTCATTTTTATCTCTCTTCTTTTTTATAGGCTGAAAAAAGATTTCAAAACGGCGATTTGGCTTTTATTAAAGAACTCGCCGAGAAAGTCCTGTCTGTCCTGGAACATCCGGCCCGCTCATCGGAACGCCTGGTAAGGAGCCGTCATCTTCCCTATCACACGTCCTTGTTCTCTGATCTTCTCCAGATCAGCAGTCAGATATCAGATCTGGTGGTAGATGTTACAGGCCTCCTGTCAGCTCCTGGCAGGCTCAGCATATGTATGGCCGCCAGTCTGTGCTGCTCCCTCGCCTGTGAGGACAGTCTGTATTCTGCTGATGTAGTCACAGCTCAGGGGTGGGAAGTCTGTATTACCGCTTCTGTCTATCACTATTATCAGAGTCTTCCTGCTTGTAAATGCTGAAGCTGAGATAATAGGCGATAATAGTGCACACAAGTCTCTTCTACACTATATTAACATGGACTTGTGGAGAGGAACTGCAGTGTAAAGCAATTCCACCCAATACTGTAGGGAATGGAGTACAAGATGTACCCATGATATAGAGAATGCAGGTAACACAGCTCTGGGGTATCACAGTGCAGAAAAGTCGAATTTTACACTGAACGTTTGATATTTCAATCTAAATTTATCTTAATCCACCTAAATGAGAGAACTTTCTGAGAAATATTATCAAGATGGCGCATTATTTGTATAGTTACAATTGCTGCATCTGTAATGTGGGTTTAGTGCTTCCTGATTTATGTGTTTCGTGATTTGGTGAAATCTTCCACATATTAAATATATATATTATAATTATTAGGAAACAGCAAAAGGCAACACCAAAGATGGGCAAAATCTACACCCGGAAATAATCCCTGACCCTAATACGAGTCAGCCGGAACTGACCAGTGATCTGATTACAGGTAAGTCGATCATCCGACCTTCTACCTATAATATAATCAGGGATGTGACAGAGACAGAAAGACACATCCCAGACAGGGAGGGAGGAGGATGAGGATGGAGGAGGATTGTGGCGACTGATAAAGCGGTATGCGTAGGCGCTTACCGTGTATTGCGATCTCCAGTGGGGACATACCCTAATCTTCAGAGAGGCCGGTAGAGACTGGCGCCAGAGGATGGGGGGAGCATATGTCATGATGGAGGAGCATATACCAGGATGGGGGACCAGGATGGGGGAGCATATACCAGGATGGGGGACCAGGATGGGGGAGCATATACCAGGATGGGGGACCAGGATGGGGGAGCATATACCCGGCTGGAGGGGAACATATAACATGATGGAGGAGCATATACCAGGATGGGGGATCAGGATGAGGGAGCATATACCAGGATGAGGAACCAGGATTGGGGAGCATATACCAGAATAGGGGACTACGATTTGGGAGCATATACCAGGATGGGGGGTAGCATATACCATGATGGAGGAGCATATACCAGGATGGGGGATCAGGATGGGGAAGCATATAACAGGATGGGGGACCAGGATTGGGGAGCGTATACCAGGATGGGGGAGCATGGACCAGGACGGGGGAGCATATTCCAGGATGGGGGACCGGGATGGGGGAACAAGGACCAGGATGGGGGAGCATATACCTGGATGGGGGAGCATGGAGCAGGATGGGGGAGCAAATACCAGGATAGGGGACCAGGATGGGGGAGCATATACCAGGATAGGGAACCAGGATGGGGGAGCATGGACCAGGATAGGGGACCAAGATTGGGGAGCATATATCAGGATAGAGGAACAGTATTGGGGAGCGTATACCACTATAGGGGACCAGGATTGTGGAGCATATACCAGGATGAGGGAAAGCATATACCAGGATGAGGGAGCATGGACCACGATGGGGGAGCATATACCAGTATAGAGGACCATGATGAGAGAGCATATACCAGGATGGGGGACCAGGATGGGGGAGCATATACCAGGATGGGGGACGAGGATAGGGTAGCATATACCAGGATAGGGGATTAGGATGGGGGAGCATATACCAGTATAGGGGACCAGGATGGAGGGGAGCATATACCAGGATGGGGGACCATATACCAAGATGAGGAACAATATACCAGAATGGGGGACAATATACCGGGACTGGGGAGCATATACCAGGATAGCGGAGCATATACCAGGATAAGGGAGCATATTCCAGGATGGAGGAGCATATACCATGATGGGGGAGCATATACCAGGATGGGGGATCAGGATCCAATGTCTTAGTCAGGAGAAATCTAAAATAAATCTGGATGGAAGTTCACTGGGGGGGAAGAAATAGTCAGAGTGCAGTAACAAGCCCCCAGTGCACTTCCAGGCTAATTTGCATATGGCTGCTCTGCTTGAACTGTCTCTTCCCATCACTCACATGTACAGTGAGGGTGATGAGTTCCTTATTCATGTGATGATTGGGGATTCCTCCATCATTTATATTACATGTATCTGTCTATGGATGTGCCGTACGTTCTCATATTTAGAATCCCCATATAATTAGTAATAGCCCCATTTACAGACGTCCTGCCATTTCTCCATTATATTGCTGTATTGTGTATATAGGATTGATATCATCTAATACATTTTATTTCTTCATCGTTTTATCACTATTTTAGATACAACTGTGCTGGCGGATGCTGACAGTGTAATCTGTGAGATCCCAGAGATCCAAGAACCTGCCGCTGTAAGTATCATAGAGGGAGATGTCTGTATATCACCAGATCATGGGGTGTGAATGACACGTCCAGTATTATCCCCATATAACCATGGGACATCTCTATTCTAAATGTAGATGACACTATTGTGTTAGATAATAGCACTTATACTAAAGGGAATCTGTCACCAGATTGTGCTACTCATCTGAGAGCAGCATGATGTAGGGGCAGGGACCCTGATTCCAGCAATGTCACTTACTGGGTGCAGCAGTTGTGATAAAATCTCTCTTTCTCTGCATGCTGGGCTATGTATAACTGCCCACAGCACTGATTGGCAGCTTTCTTGTACAGTACGCTGTGGATAGGCAGAAATCCGCTAATCAGTGGTGGGGGCAGGGTTACACAGAGCAATAGGACTACATGGCACAAGACAACTAGTCCTGTAGTGATAATCTCTTGCTGATTAAACACTGATTTTAATAAAACAACGACACAGACCCTAGTAAGTGACACATCACCGGAATCAGGATTTCGGCCCTTACTTCATGCAGTTCTTAGATTACATATAAAACACAACTTGCTGACAGATTCCTTTTCAGTTCTCTTCTGTGATCTCCCATATTATTTTGCACTGTACAATGATTCGGTGTATGGAGGATCCCCCTTAAATTACCCCCATGTCTGCGGGGCGTCCTGCTTGTATCGCCCCCTACATACAATCAGTGTAAATCAGCCGGGACATAACATAGGTGGAAGATGGTTTTGTATCCGGAGCTTTTTTCTTGCAGCTTTTTTATCTGAAAATCATTTCTTATTTTTTTATAGAGTTTGATCGAATCATTGATCCCGGCGAGAAAGCCGCATATGAGCGACTTCCAAACATCCAGACTGATCGGCAGCGGAGCTTTTGGGTGAGATTTCTGTTGGTATAATCCATATTTCTCAGGTTCCCTATGACAATGCTTCTGCCTCTGTGCTCTGCCATTCAGTGTTATCATAGGGAAATGATCTGAGTCCACATCACTGTTCTAATTCTCACTATTCAGGTCATTTATATACAGCTGAGCAAACTGATCTATAGCAAATCAGACTGTAAGGGCCTGTGCACACATTGCAGATTTTTTGCATTTTTGCTGTTTTTTCTGCTCAGAATTGTCACAAAACCTGAGGGATTTCATGTTGCCAGCAAAGTGATGGAGATTCCTGAGATCTTATGCACACGATGCTTATTTTTCCTTGCAGATTTGCAGCACATCTGCACCATGTCATTTCTTTCAGTATTTTTTCTGCAGATTTCACACATAATAATAAGTGGGGAAAAATCTGCAACAAAAACGCAGGTAAAAACATGACAAAACGCACCTCTTTTTTGCATAGTTTTTCCTGCCTAGGGATGCAGATTTGGTGGAAAACTTTCTGCTCCAAATACTTCATATCGACACATACCCTTAAGGAAAGAGATTAAAATAATATATTCCATTCCCCTGTCCTCGCCCCTCACCTGTTCTTATGCTGCACCTCCACCAGGGCTTCCTTCTCCTCCTCAGCGGACTTTGTTTTTTTCGGGGGCGGCCCCATTATGGAGCTGATAAGAGAGATTGGCTGCACACGGTCACGTGAGGATTGACACGATACTGACGTCAATGACATCTGCACCCACATCCTCCACCATGACAATGTGAGTCCAACCACTGGCCTCAGCACCAGAAGGGGGCGCCAGAACATCCAGAGACTGGCACAGAGGACGCAGGACTGCAGTGATGGACAGGTGACAGCCTAGGATAGGTGGGTATAACATGTTTTATTATTTTTTAACTACTTCCATCCCCTCCTTTTATTATGCCATAGGGTAAGGGAGGAGCATAACAAATTTCTTCTTACAGCAATTGGAGGAATTTCAATTTGCTCTAAATGTCACTTGGGCAGAATCGTATCTATTCACCAAATATAGAGAATCTGGCCAAGAAGAATTTCGGTAGATTCTCTCCCATGTCTCTAATGCGACATGGGTGAGGGCTCAGACAGACATGGCATTGTGCAGATCTCCCATAGTTGATCTAGAAAGTGCTATTTTATTAATTTCTTGAAATGAATATCCAGTGACGGACAGATTTCAAGAATTGGTACAGAAGATCATGTAATGACTTCTATAGATGGACTATTAATAAGGATTCATTATAACCCATAGATTCTCCTTTTCTCCAGGGCCGTATACTTAGTGCACCATAAAGACTCACACCAGATCTTTGCAATGAAGAAAATGGCCAAGCAGAACCTGGATACTCCAAGAAAAGTGGAATTGGCCTTTCTGGAGAGGGACATCTTAACATTCGCTGATTGTCCCTTTGTGGTCTCCATGCTCTGCTCCTTTCCAACTAAATCTCACCTGTGTATGGTTATGGAGTATGTAGAAGGTAGGACATGTACATTATATTATATTCAATCCATGTCTGCTTACATCTTATCACCGCTCATATAATTAGGATTTGTCCAAGTGGTTGGCTACATCCCCACAGAGAATTTACTATAGGTTATATATTACCAAGATACCTGGAAATTCATTGATCTGTGTGCACGGGTGCTATGGTGCCCATGAGTCAGACGGGTCCCGCGCCACTTTGCTTTGTTTCCCATCCCTGTTCCTATCATCAAAATTTCAGCATAGCCACATCCTCAGAATGCGAATATGGTTGAACAGAATGGTGGATCAAGAAGCCAAAAGCTCCCTGATCCACCATTCAGCCTGTGGTGAGTCTGAGACTCTGTGCACTGAAGGTGAAAAGTCGCAATAGCATCACGCCTGTAGTGTGGCGACTCAGTACTCACACTGCACTGACCAGAATGCCTGGGGAATGGGGTGAGATGAGTAGTGCTTTTTTATGTTAGTATTTGTAGGGGCCATAATACTAAATGGGTGTCTGGCAGTAGCCAATCATACTGTTTGGGGCACTGGTGGGGTTCATCATGCTGATTTCAGGGGGGCAAAATACTGAGTGGTGGGGCTGAAGGGAGCAATAATAATGAGTTGGGGGGCTAGTGGGGACAATTATACTGAGTGGTGGCAACCATAATACTGAATAGGGGGCTGAAGGTAGCCAATCATACTAATTGGAGCATTGATGGGGGCCATCATACTGATTTGGAAGATGGGGGGGCATGATACTGATTGGAGGCTTGGTGAGGGCCATAATACTGAGAGTTGGTGGGTGCCATAATACTGAGTAATGGGGCTGGAGGGGGCCATAATACTGAGTGCTGGGGCCATTTTACTGATTAGATGGATGGTTAGGGCCATAATACTAAGTGGTAGGGCTGGTGGAGGCCATGATACTGATTGGAGCGCTGGTGAGGTCCATAATACTGATTGGTGGGGCTGGTGGGGGCCATGATACTGATTAGATGGCTGGTGAGGGCCATAATACTGAGTGGTGGGGCTGGTGAGGTCCATAATAATGAGTGATGGGGCTGATGGGGGCCATAATACTGAGTAGTGAGGCTTGTGTTAGCCATAATACTGAGTGGTGGGGCTGCTGGGAGGCATAATATTGAGTTAAGAGGCTCGTGGGAACAACTATACTGATTTGTATAAGTGGTGGGGCTGGAGGCGGCCATGATACTGATTGGAGGGCTGGTGAGGCCCATAATACTGATTGGTGGGGCTGGTGGGGGGCCATGATACTGATTAGATGGCTGGTGAGGGCCATAATATGAAATAGTGAGGCTGGTGGGTGCCATAATACTGAGTGATGTGGCTGGTGGGGGGCATAATACTGAATTGGGGGCTATGGGAGACATAATACTGTGTGAGAGGCTATGGGAGACTGTGAATGCTCCAATATTGAGTTGCCGACTGTGAATGCCCCTAAACTGAGTGGGGTCCTCATACTGAGTGGTGTGCTGTGGGAGTCCTTATTCTGTGTGGAGATCCTCATTCTATGTTGTGGTCAAAATTATGTGTGAGGGGCCACTCATATTAAGTGGGACATGTATTTATGTAATTAGTTAAGGACCACATTTTACCACTACTTTAGTCTAATATTATGTGCACTATCCTTTACATCTGTATATATTCTCTCCTGCCAAATATATCTGCTGACTTCTCATTATTCGTCACAGGGATCTGATTTATAAACCCCTCACCTGTCATATTTCCTTTTTTTCTATAGGTGGAAACTGTCAGACCCTTCTAAACACCAGGGGTCATTTATCTGTCCCCTTGACCCGCTTGTACTTTGCAGAAGTGGTTGTTGCAGTGGAATACTTGCACAGCTGTGGTGTGGTGCACAGAGACCTGAAACCGGAGAAGTAAGTGCCCCTGTAGTATAATAAGGAGGGAGAGTTATTATTTATTATCATATAGTCTGTAAGGCTAAAATCATCTTTTTTTTCGCAGCCTCCTGATAACATCTGCTGGACACATTAAAGTTACCGATTTTGGGCTTTCAAAAGTTGGTGTCATGATACCAAAAACCAACATCTACAAGCAATTAACAGAGGACATCACCAGAGAGTTCCGGGACCATGAGGTCAGCATCACTTACAGAAACCCAGCTTGTTCTTTACAAATCTCATCACACTATTGCTTCTTCTCTACGTTCTTCATTCCTAGAGAACTTTTCCACTGATATTTTATCTTCTGTCATTGTGTTTTTATGGTGAGAACTTGTCATATTAATGGTATCATCAATCTCATCTCTTTCTTCTATTGCTTTCCAGGTCTGTGGCACCCCATATTATGTAGCCCCAGAGGTCATCCTGAAAAAAGGCTATGGGAGACCTGTTGACTGGTGGTCAATGGGGATCATACTACATCAATTTCTTGTGGGATTGGTTCCATTTTATGGAAATTCCCCAACTGAGATTTATGAAAATGTTGTCACAGGTAAGTAGAATAATCCGATTATAGCTTTGATTGGTTACATTTGTTTACTTATTTCCTTTGCTTTATCGTACAGTCCAATAAAGAGATTTCATTTTCTGTCTTTTTCTATATAACAGGAGGCGTAATTTGGGATTGTAATCCCGTTCCTCCCTTTGTTGCTCAGAACCTCATCACTAAACTGCTCAGAAAAATTCCTGCACAAAGACTTGGGACAGGTAACAGTTTACTTATAACACCAAGGACATATCGCTCAAGTCCATGAGACTCAGCACTTCTCTATCAGCTCATCCATTTTTAGTTCGCCATAATATGACTTTCAGTAGATTTCCTTCATGTTTGCTCAGTTATGTCATTAGTTCAGATTAAGTTAAACAGTTCAGATATGGAGCAGTCTCTGACAATATCCGCAATACTTTTGTTTTGTCTTCTACAGCAGGAGCATTTCAGATCAAAGGTCATCCATTCCTGAGTGATGTAGACTTTGACAACCTTTTAAGTCAGAAGCCTGAGTACGTTCCTCAGCTTTTGTCAGACGTGGACACAAGCTCCCCTATCAGTAAGTAGAAGGAGACGTCATTTAGACAAAGCAGCTATTTGTCTCATCTACCATAATTTGAGACAATTGGCTCCCATTAATATTACGGATAAATGGTGACTGTGCTAAACTAACAATCTCTAATAATACTTCATTACTTATCTCTGGTAGATCACTCTGATATAAACAAACATCTCGTCTCAGAGGATGAGGAGGACAATGAGAGCTTTAACTTCCAGAATTTTACATCTTCTTCTGAAAAGCTTTCTAAAGTAAGTATGAGAACAATAAATCTAAAATATGTAAAAAAAGACCTCTAAAAGTAAAAAAAAGTATTTAATATCTTCTTGTTGTCCGCATTTAGCTGTGTACCACTGCTACCAGGAGGATGAACAATGAGGATCCCAAGTCCCCTCCAGAGTGTACCCCGGCATCCAGCACAAGCATCTCAGAAATGTGAGTAGATTCTAGGGTCATTACTGGGAGCTCCATACTGATATATATGCACAAACCCAAATATAGGACATAAATACCATAACAACAAATACAGCATGCATCGCCCGAGATTAGCAGTCATTGTGCTTTTGGCTTCAGAAACCTCTGGTGGTGACAGCCCATAATTGCAGCTAGTCATGCACTTTTAGTGCTGCCCACACTGTAGGAGAGATGTAGTACTACATGCCAGCTATTCTTGGTAGTGGTTTTTCGCTCTGCTTTATAGAAGGTAGTTTTGAGTAGGAAACCTTCCCTACCATAACTCTTATATATCCTAATAGGCCTTATTGTTGATGTTAATCTAGTGAGACAACCCCTTCTATACCGAATTTACTTGTAATTTACACGTTTATCTTCTTCCAAACAGGCAGAAAGAATCTTTTCCTGTGTCTATTAGAGATGATGCTATTACCAGCTTGCCACCCTCGTCCCCATTGTCAGGTATGTACATGTCTACAGCACAAAAAATGAGAATGTTGATGTCAAGGCTCAAATATTTTCATATTGTATTTTTGTTAGTGGTCTTCTATGTTATACATGTTTCATGGATCCCAATTATGTTGCCCATAGGCCCATACTGTATCTCCATTTGCCTAATTTTGTAAAGTTTTTCCAGATTACCAGATGTATAGGGGACATGAGTAGAACAATTCTACTATATACAGGAAAGATACAAAGCAGATCCTATAAGAATATATTGTTAATGAGGGCTTTTTTTTACTTTCTGGTTAGAAATTCCAGCTGACGTGGAAAGAAAATCTTCAATATATCTGAGTATAGAGCAAGAAATCTCAGAAAATGAAGAAAAGGGGGAAAAGAGACGAGGTAAGTGTGAGAGTCAGCTCCATGTTGTGTGATGTCATTCAGTGAGAATAATTCATGTGGAGCAGTTGCTATTAGGGATGGGCAGACCCGTGGATGTTTGGGTCCATCAGGCTCAAGAATGTTACCCTAAAGTGATCCCGAACCCGAACGGGATGTGGTGAATATTCATGGGACTTTAATAGCGGGCACACAGACAGCTGAGCGCAGCAGGAGCCGCGCTGCGGCTACCACGTGCAAACTATTAGGGAAAATGAGTGGTCACTGCTCCCCACGCACGCAGTGAATATTCCAGCACAGAGGGGAACACAGCGCTGGAGGAGAGAGGAGGTGAGTATGATTGTTTATTTTTTTTATGAGCAGCGTGACAGGGATCGGGGGGTGCCAAGCATACCAGGATGAGGGGGCCATACATACAGGGATGAAGGGGGCCATGCATATAAGTGATGAGGGGGGCGATGCATGCAAGGATGAGGGGGGCTATACATTCAGGGATGAGGCATGAGGGGGGCCATACATACAGGGATGAAGGAGGCCATACATACCGGGATGAGGGGGTCCATACATTCAGGGATGAAGGATGAGGGGGGCCATACATACAGGGATGAAGAGTGCCATACATACCAGGAAGAGGAATGAAGGTACCATACATACCAAGAAGAGGGTTGAAGGTGCCATACATACCAGGATTGGTGTGCGGAGGCGCCATACATAACAGGATGAAGGGTGCCATACATACCAGAAGAGGGATGAGGGGGCCATGCATACCAGAATGGGGGATTGGGGTGCCATTGCATATCAGGATGGGGATGAGGGCCACATATAACAGGAAGGAGAGGGCCATATATACCAGGATGGGGGATATTAACGGAAGTGGGGTACATTACCCCTATAACAGTGTCAGCAGCAGATCCCCTCCAGCTTAACAGGGCATCATGACAACATTTTTTGCTTACATTTTTTTTCTATTTTGCTCCTCTAAAACCTAGGTGCGTCTTATAGTCTGAAAAATATGGTATTCACCAGCCGGTGCCTGTGCATAGTTAGAAATTTGTCAGTGAGATATATAATTTAGTGCAGTGTGTGTGTGTAGCTTACTGTACATGTATTTAGATAATAATTAAAAAAATAAAATAAAAAAATGCCCAGATGAGGGAAAGCAGACAGCTCGGGACTGGTGTTATTATTCTGGGAAGAGGCCAATGTCCATGAAGCTTCCCAGGCTATTACTATCAGCTCACGGCTGTCTGCATAGCCTTTACTGATTATTAAAAGGGGGTGCACCCCCAAAAATGACGTGGGGTCCCCTTTATACTGCGCCGGCCAATCACAGGCATACCAATACTTGGCATGGCTGTGATGGGGCCTGAAGTGCCCACTCCTGAAAAGTTTGTTGATTGGCTGTGCTGCATCCTTTCAACAAGCTTTGTTCGGACTGCTGAACCCGAACAGTAACACAGACTTCCGGGAGACACTAGATGTCCAGTACGGACCGTCACATATATGATGGCTAACAATGATCCCTGACCTCTTTATGAATAAGATTCCTCTGCCGTTCAGCCACAGTGACCGCACAGTAGTATCAAGTAATAAGTCGTCCCTTTACTTACATTATAGACACAAAGCAGATCCTATAAGAATATATTGTTAATGAGGGCTTTTTTTTACTTTCTGATTAGAAATTCCAGCTGACGTGGAAAGAAAATCTTCAATATATCTGAGTATAGAGCAAGAAATCTCAGAAAATGAAGAAAAGAGGGAAAAGAGACGAGGTAAGCGAGAGAGTCAGCTCCATGTTGTGTGATGTCATTCAGTGAGAATAATTCATGTGGAGCAGTTGTAATTAGGGATGGGCAGACCCGTGGATGTTCGGGGAACACAGCGCTGGAGGAGAGAAGAGATGAGTATGATTGTTTATTTTTTTTATGAGCAGCGTGACAGGGATCAGGGGGTGCCAAGCATATAAGGATGAGGGGGGCGATGCATACAAGGATGAGGGGGGCTATACATACAGGGATGAGGCATGAGGGGGGCCATACATACAGGGATGTGGCATGAGGGGGGCCATACATACAGGGATGAAGGGGGCCATACATACCGGGATGAAGGGGTCCATACATACAGGGATGAAGGATGAGGGGGGCCATACATACAGGGATGAAGAGTGCCATACATAGTATACATACCAGGAAGAGGAATGAAGGTACCATACATACCAGGAAGAGGGATGAAGGTGCCATACATACCAGGATGGGTGTGCGGGGGTGCCATACATAACAGGATGAAGGGTGCCATACATACCAGGAAGAGGGATGAGGGGGCCATGCATACCAGGATGGGGGATTGGGGTGCCATGCATACCAGAATGGTGGATTGGGGTGCCATTGCATATCAGGATGGGGATGAGGGCCACATATAACAGGAAGGAGAGGGCCATATATACCAGGATGGGGGATATTAACGGAAGTGGGGTACATTACACAGTGTCAGCAGCAGACCCCCTCCCCCTTAACAGGGCATCATGACAACATTTTTTGCTTACATTTTTTTTCTATTTTGCTCTTCTAAAACCTAGGTGCGTCTTATAGTCCGAAAAATATGGTATTCACCAGCCGGTGCCTGTGCATAGTTAGAAATTTGTCAGTGAGATATATAATTTAGTGCAGTGTGTGTGTGTGTAGCTTACTGTACATGTATTTAGATAATAATTAAAAAAATAAAATAAAAAAATGCCCAGATGAGGGAAAGCAGACAGCTCGGGTCTGGTGTTATTATTCTGGGAAGAGGCCAATGTCCATGAAGCTTCCCAGGCTATTAATATCAGCTCACTGCTGTCTGCATAGCCTTCACTGATTATTAAAGGGGGGGGCACCCCCAAAAATGACGTGGGGTCCCCTTTATACTGCGCCGGCCAATCACAGGCATACCAATACTTGGCATGGCTGTGATGGGGCCTGAAGGGCCCACAGCAGAAAAGTTTGTTGAATGGCTGTGCTGCATCCTTTCAACAAGCTTTGTTCGGACTGCTGAACCCAAACAGTAACACAGACTTCCGGGAGACACTAGATGTCCAGTACGGACCGTCACATCTATGATGGCTAACAATGATCCCTGACCTCTTTATGAATAAGATTCCTCTGCCGTTCAGCCACAGTGACCGCACAGTAGTATCAAGTAATAAGTCGTCCCTTTACTTACATTATAGACACAAAGCAGATCTTATAAGAATATATTGTTACTGTTTTCTTTTTTCTACTTTCTGATCCGAAATTCCAGCTCTCGAGAAAAGAAAATCTTCGCTGTATTTGCTTAGAGAGCAACAAAACTCAGAAAATAAAGAAAAGGGGCAAAAGAGACGAGGTAAGTGTGAGAATCAGCTCCTTTACTTACATTATAAATACAAAGCAGATCCTATAAGAATATATTGTTACTGAGTTTTTTTTTTACTTTCTGATCAGAATTTCCAGCTCAGAAAGAAAGGAAATCTGAAAAAAATCTGAGTACACAGCAACAAAACTCAGAAAATGAAGAAAAGAGAGGAAGGAGACGAGGTAAGTGTGAGAATCAGCTCTATGTTGTGTGATGTCAGTGGGAATAATTCATGTGGAGCAGATGTCATCTGTCAGTGATGGGATTGTCACATGTATGATGGCTGACAATGATCCCTGACCTCTGTATGATAAGATTCCTCTGCCGTTTGGCCGCAGTGTCCACGCAGTGGTATCATGTAATACGGAGTCCCATTTCTTACATTATATTTATTTCTCTGCTCATAGGTTCCCTCCTCCGCCGGATCTTATCATCCTGCCGGCGTGGATTGTCCAGGGCTGCTCGGATATGTGCATGTTGTCACTGTTCCCCCAGCATCATCTAAAAGACTGAAAACCTCCGCATCCAGCGCCCAGAAATGCAGCAGATCCTCCATCACTGCTGAACCTGTATAGAAGGACCTTCACCAGCTTCCTGTGGCCTTCTCACTGGAACATCTTTACCCGGATATGTTTTGCCTCTATCATCAGGCTCCGCGGTATTCATACTACTCGCCTGACTTGGCTTTTACTGATCACCTGGTATCTGACCCCAGCTGTGTTCATGACTATGATT
Organism: Phyllobates terribilis; assembly: GCF_046119375.1. Taxonomy (NCBI): domain Eukaryota; kingdom Metazoa; phylum Chordata; class Amphibia; order Anura; family Dendrobatidae; genus Phyllobates; species Phyllobates terribilis. The sequence goes on along the minus strand of NW_027363354.1, from coordinate 379,076 downwards.
TTGTCTATTAATAATATTCATGGTTTTGTTCATGTCTTAACCTTCTATCCTATTATTAATAATAAAAAAATAAAAATAAAAGCTCTTACTGTTGCTCTGATTTTTTTTCATCTTGAGTTCACAACTAATTGTAACTCACTAATTGTGCTTCTTAACACTAAATGCATTTGTCATTATTCTGAATGCAGCAGCCAGGCTCATATTTCTGTCCAGCAGCTACACCGGCGCCTCCACAGTACCAGTCATTGCACTCTCCCACAAAGCTCTCCACAGTGCTGCACTGTTCTACAACTCCTCCCATATGTCAGTCTACTACCATATCTACACTCCAATGAGCCAAGACTAATATCCTCCATAATCAGGACCTCCCACTCTCACGTCCATGACTTTTTCTGTGCTGCTCCAGCTCTCAGGAGTGCATCAGGTTCATTCCTACTGTCTATGGATTTAAGTGTTCACTAAAAACAGATAATTTTTAGCAAGACTATCAAGTCATGTCACTAATCTAAGTTTTGCCCCCAGCACTCAGTAGCACTTAATATCTGTACATATGTACAGATATTGGCTGGTGACCTGTTCATTTAGTCTTAACTCCTCGGAGATAGGTGCTCCCTAAAACCACATCTGTTTAGGGCGGCCTATCACGCTCCTTAATCAAAGTCCTTTTATATATTTATAGCCCATTCATTATTTCTCCAAACATAAGTCACTCCACCGCACCCAAAACCCCTACAAATCCTGGCTGGTGACAGCTCCTGCAGCCTTTATCTCTCCCTCATCCCCTCAAGATGGCGGACCATCATTGTAAATAAGTGTGATGTTGTTACTACATCTGTGATTGGTTGGCTGTTATCCTTGTTTCAGTTTCTGCTTAGTAACGATGATGTAATGGGGAGGAGGGGACAAGGCAGGAGAAAGGAACGGAAGGAGGAGAATAAAAGTATGGCTGTTTAAGCCTACCATCCAGCATCTCTGTGTGGCCTTCTGGAGTTCCTTTCGTCTGCATAACAACACCACAACTGGCGACGAGGAAGCGTTCATCATCAACTAAAGGTATTTCAGCTCTACAACAATGGCCTGTTTACCTGCCTTCCCTGCTTTTGATGTACATCAGTCCCCAGCTAACCTAGCAGCATGTTGGGAGAAATGGCTGAAGCGTTTTGATATATTCCTACAAGCCATGAACATATCAGATGATACCAGGAAGAAAGCCATGCTATTACATTATGCAGGGGAACAAGTCTATGATATCTTCACTACTCTGCCTAATACTGGAGAAGACAAAGACTATGAGCTCAGCAAGGCAGCATTAAGCAAATACTTCTCCCCACACAGAAATGTGGCATTTGAAATCTTCAAGTTTAGACAATTAAAGCAGTCAGCAACAGAAAATATTGATGAATATCCTGTCCGACTACGGCACCTTGCAGCTTACTGTGAATTTGCAGATGTCGACAAAGAGATCCAAATGCAGATTTTACAAGGCTGCATCTCCTCTAAATTACGGAGACAAGCACTCAGAGATCCCACCATGACTTTAGCAAAACTGCTTGAAACAGCACGTGTAAATGATACCGCCGAAAAACAAGCTAAACTCATAGAGAACATTGAGTGCAAGGCGGAAGCACCATCTTGTATAGCAAAGCTAACACAGAGACCGCCTGTGCCTCGTACGCAGGGGGCAACCTGCTACAACTGCGGAGGGTCGTATCCTCACCAGAATGTCTGCCCAGCAAAAGGGGGGACCTGCTATAATTGTGGAAAACAAAACCATTTTGCAAAAGTGTGTAGATCCAAACCACAATCCCCTCATCCCACAGTACAACCAAGGTCACAAAAAGTCCAAACGCTGCAGCTTACTGACGAGCCTCACAGTACTTATCTATTCTCAGTAACTGCAGAGGGATCTCAAACACTGCACGCACTTACCAGTCCAAGGCGACTTATCCTGATAAATGGCAGTCCGGTGGAGGCCCTAGTAGACACGGGGGCGTCAGTAAACGTCATCAGCCGTGCAGTCTATAGCCGACTCCCGAACAGACCTGCTCTACAAAGCACTAGCCTAAAGATTTTTCCTTATGGTTCAGCATCAGCACTAGTACTTTGTGTCCCCCCACCTCATTATAGATTGTAAGCTCTTACCAGCAGGGTCCTCATTAGTTTTGCTGTAATTATTGTATTATCTTTAGCTATGTTACTTATGACTGTTGTATATGAACCTGAATTGTAAAGCGCTGAGGAATATGTTGGCGCTATATGAATAAAGATTATTATTATTAAAACAAAACTACAACATGTTTCATACCGCCAAATCTTCCTTAACTCCTTAGTGACCAAGCCAATTTTGACCTTAATGACCTGCCCAAATTTTTGAAGTTTGACCAATGTCAATTTATGTGGTAATAACTCTTTAACGCTTCAACGGATGCCACTGATTTTGAGACTGTTTTTTTCATGACATATTGTACTTCATAATAGTGGTAACAATTTTTCAATATGACTTTCCTTTATTTGTGAAAATATTGGAAATTTGGCGAAAATTTTTAAAATTTCACAATTTTCAACCTTTTAGTTCTTACGCCCTTAAATCAGAATGTCATGTCACACAAAATAGTTCATAAATAACATTTCCCACATGTTTACTATACATCTTCGTCCTTTTTGAAACATCGTTTTTTTCTGTTAGGAAGTTATAAGGGTCAAGAGTTGACCAGTGATTTCTCATTTTTACAACAAAATTTACTAAATATTTTTTTTAGGGACCACATCACATTTGAATTGACTTTGGGGGGCATATATGACACAAAATATCCAAAAGGGATACTATTCTAAAAATTGCACCCCTTAATTCCTCAAAACCACATTCAAGAAGTTTATTAACCTTTCAGGTGCTTCACAGGAACTAAAGCAATGGCAAGGAAAAAATTCAAATTTTTTCCAGAAAAATTTTACTTTAGCCCCATTTTTTTTATTTTCACAAGGGTAACAGGAGAAATGGACACCAAAAATTGTTGTGTAATTGGTCCTGAGTATGCCAATACCCTATATGTTGGATAAAACTACTGATTGGGCACACGGCAGGGTTTGGAAGGGAAGGAACATAATGTCTTTTTGAATGCAAAAATAGCTGGAATCGAGAGCAGACGCCATGTCGTTTGGAGAGCCCCATATGTGCCTAAACAGTGAAAACCCCTACAAGTGACACGATTTTGGAAACTAGACCTCTCAAGGAATGCATGTAGATGCCTGGTGAGCACCTTGAACGCCCAGGTGCTTCTGTAGCACCCTGAGGATTCGGCTGCTACAGGGGTATTGCACCTCAACCCAGAGGTGTGATATTCCACTCCCGGGTAAGGATGGAGTGTGGAACTGAGCTAGTAGGCTGCATGCACTACACACATCCCATTTCCGGGGAACAGACCGATGGTACTCCCACTAGAGAAATGTGCAGGTACGACAGTGTCTGTTCCTGGCTGGAGTGGGAGGGGGGTGGAACATCCCAGTAGTGTAGGGGCAGATAGGGGGAGCAGCCTGGGTAAAGCTAGGAGCTCATTGGGTGCTGGTCACCTGAGCTCACACATAGAGGGAGTATATAAGGTGGGAACCATCTTAGATCAGGGTCAGTCTGTGAGACGTCAGTCAGTCAGTCTGTCAGAGTGTAACCTGAGAAGCAGAGCAGAGGAGAAGAGAGAGAGACCCAGAGGCGCAGAGGGGACCCCAAGAGCCCATAAGAGAGCTAATAGGGTGAAGGGTCGGCAACAGGGTACCGGATCCCAAGCTGGCAAAGGCTACAGCACACCTTAGCCAGGAACCGGAGGTCGTGGGCAGGATCTGCCACGATCACCCACTAAATCCACCCGGAAGGCAGACCAAGAATAGGGTCAGGGAGCCCAGAGGAGGCTTGACCAACAAGAGGCCCGAGGGAGCCGGACTTAGGTGGATCCCTGGTGGGAACGGCCAGAAGAAGGGAGAGACAGAAAGGAGCTCAGGAACACACTCCGGAGTTGCCTGGGAGTTGACCGAGTCCAGGACCTGGTGGACGCAGCACGGCTTGGGTGGTCACTGCTGTACACAGTGACCCGAGCAACACCAGTAAGTAAAACCCTGGAACTGCATTTTATGCCTCTGAGTCTCCTTGCTGCACCTTCACAACCACCATCCTCCACGGCTGACCCCCTGAGGCTATACCCCTCCCGTTGGGGGTTATACTACCTAAGCTGCACACACATCACCAGCCTCAGTGGACCCTGCCGCAGCGGCGGCCGTATTGACCGCAATTCAACGGGTGGCGTAGTCGACACAAAAGAACATCTAGTAACATCATAAGGACTGCCACACACTGAGCTTGACACCCTGGGCACGGACCGGGTCACAGCCACTCGGAGACTACAACCCCCATCTGATCCGGCTCCGGGTATCCCCAACAACACTGGCCCAGGGGGCGCGTCAACTTTGGCGTAGTCGGCAGGATTACGTGCCCGCAACAACCGGGTACTGCGTGCCTGAAGAAAAGTTCACCGTTACCTTAAAAAGAAGTCTCCCGCCGGTTCCGGAGGGTCCCCGCCAACGGACCCCATCACAGGTCGTTTCCCGCCGGTTGCCCGCCATTTGCAGCTTTTTCCCGCCATCCATGGAGTTTCCCGCCACTGGGAGACGATTCCCGCCATTTCCAAAGATTTCCCGCCTTGGAAGAGCGGACGCCATTATGGGCGTGCCAGAGGGTGGCAAGAGGCCACCTCCCATCGTGGGCCAGGTCGAAGAATGGCGCCAAAAGCGGAAACCGCGCCCACCAACAGAGACTGTGATGCTGGAAGTGTCCATCAGCGTGAGAGAACTGCCCCTGGAACTGACAATCACAAAGTTGCCCCGGGACCACCCTCGATGTGGGCGGAGACAGAACAAGAGAACAAAGATGGGTGTCGCCTGGAGCAGTCTGGAGAGAGCGCACCCGGAGACAAGACGTCTGGAAGAGAGTCCAGAGAGAGCCTACCCGGAGATGGAGGGAGAGTCAGGCAGCACCGACCCAGTGGTCAGGAGCCTGTTGCAGGTCGCCACTCCAGAAGGCCTGCTGGAGATCCTAGCACAGCTCCCCCGAGACCGGGAGTGTGCACAGACCGCGTTGGAGGGCCTCGCACGGAGGATGGCCCGGGTGCAGCGAGAGACGTTGGCGGAGTGGAGCCGAGAGATGGCCCAGCAGACCGAAACCCGTCAGCGGAGCACGCCACCTGAGACGAGGAGACAGACCGCCTCTGAGGATGGCGCAGGAGGAATGAAGGCAGGAGACGGCGCCGAGAAGGGAGCTGAACGGACGGAGGCAGGTAAAGGGGACGTCTCTACCCCGAGCCGAGAAACCGCGTGCCTGCCCCAGCTCCCCGTCGCAGAGCCCGAAATTCCCCCTGCCGTGCCCGTCGCTGCATCGTCACCGCCGCCGACTAGGCCTCAACCGGAAACCGCGGCCGCGACCCCTGTGACGTCACGCGCTTCGACCCTGAGCACGGCAAAGCAGGAAATACCACCGGCCTGGTCGCAAGGCCTAGTACCCCCGGGCGCCGCCATTCCAACAGCGCCCCCTACCTCCGCGGAGCCACCGGCCTGGCCGCAGGGCCGAGTAACCACGGGCGCCGCCGTTCTTACGGTGCCCTTTTCCTTTAGCGTGCCCCAAGCCTGGTCGCAAGGCCTGGTCAACCCGGGCGCCGCTACCACCACAGCGCCCATAGCACCTAAAGTACCGCACCTGGGTGAAGACCTGTTTGCCCAGCATACGTGCCCGGATGGGCAGCCCTTCATATGGCCCCAGGAGTACATTCAGCTGGAACTCCAGAGAGCAAGGCCCATGTGCGAGCCCCTGATTCCGGCTCCGAAGCCCGTAAAGAGGACCTCGCCCCCGCTGGAGGAGGCACAGTTCGAGTGGGACCCCACCGGAGAAGACCTCATGGGGTTCACTCAGGAGACTCGGGCGGCCGCAGCGGAGCGTGCAGAGTGCTGCCGGCAGCAGCTCGAGGTCTTCGAGAGGGAGCGGAGAGAGAGGCGGGTCCGGGAACAGCAGATGCAGATAAGCGCGGAGCAGAAGAGCCGGACCAGGAGGAATCCCCGTGCAGCTCATGGTCCCCCTTCCACCGGGACTGTGATAAAATTCAACATGCAGCATGGGTGGGGCTTCATTAGAGACCATCATACCCCCGGCGACGTCTTTGTGACCCGCAGAGACGTAGAAAGCCATCTGCCGGAGGGACACAGAGGTCGTGACCTGTATGTAGGGGACGAGGTCACCTTCACCCGGCACAAGTGTGCCAAAGGACCCTACGCCCTCCATGTGCATCGCCTGACGGAGGAGGAGCTGCGGTGTGAGGAGGAGCAAGAGGACCCGGACGGGTCTGAAGAATCTAAAGAAGGAGCAGGAGGACGCCGTCGTTAAAGTATGGTAAAGAGACTGTACATAGTTACCCGTCAGGGTATAAGAACTGTTCTAGTTAAAATATAGTCCCCGTTGGGACCAGCCAATTGAACTGATACCCGTGTGTCCCTATTCCCACTGACCGAGGACTGAGAGCGGTCATTCCTTTCCTAATACCTGGCCGAGGACTGAGAGCGGCCATATCCCCTTGTAAATAGTTGCGCTTCCTAAAGCGCCCCCTACCGGTTTTATAGGGAACTGTTTTATTCCAAGAGAGACTGTCGCACTTTACCCGGTCACAAGTTGCACCGTGACCGGAGGAACCAGAGACAGGAATGTTTACAAGAATGTTATATATGAAAAGTTTATTGCTGATATATATATATGATGTTTTCTATGTTTATGTTTATGAAAAAAAAATTGTATGTTTTGGATGTTTATATTTTACAGCCCGAGGACGTGCTGTGATTTACCAGGGGGGAATGTAGCACCCTGAGGATTCGGCTGCTACAGGGGTATTGCACCTCAACCCAGAGGTGTGATATTCCACTCCCGGGTAAGGATGGAGTGTGGAACTGAGCTAGTAGGCTGCATGCACTACACACATCCCATTTCCGGGGAACAGACCGATGGTACTCCCACTAGAGAAATGTGCAGGTACGACAGTGTCTGTTCCTGGCTGGAGTGGGAGGGGGGTGGAACATCCCAGTAGTGTAGGGGCAGATAGGGGGAGCAGCCTGGGTAAAGCTAGGAGCTCATTGGGTGCTGGTCACCTGAGCTCACACATAGAGGGAGTATATAAGGTGGGAACCATCTTAGATCAGGGTCAGTCTGTGAGACGTCAGTCAGTCAGTCTGTCAGAGTGTAACCTGAGAAGCAGAGCAGAGGAGAAGAGAGAGAGACCCAGAGGCGCAGAGGGGACCCCAAGAGCCCATAAGAGAGCTAATAGGGTGAAGGGTCGGCAACAGGGTACCGGATCCCAAGCTGGCAGAGGCTACAGCACACCTTAGCCAGGAACCGGAGGTCGTGGGCAGGATCTGCCACGATCACCCACTAAATCCACCCGGAAGGCAGACCAAGAATAGGGTCAGGGAGCCCAGAGGAGGCTTGACCAACAAGAGGCCCGAGGGAGCCGGACTTAGGTGGATCCCTGGTTTGAATGGCCAGAAGAAGGGAGAGACAGAAAGGAGCTCAGGAACACACTCCGGAGTTGCCTGGGAGTTGACCGAGTCCAGGACCTGGTGGACGCAGCACGGCTTGGGTGGTCACTGCTGTACACAGTGACCCGAGCAACACCAGTAAGTAAAACCCTGGAACTGCATTTTATGCCTCTGAGTCTCCTTGCTGCACCTTCACAACCACCATCCTCCACGGCTGACCCCCTGAGGCTATACCCCTCCCGTTGGGGGTTATACTACCTAAGCTGCACACACATCACCAGCCTCAGTGGACCCTGCTGCAGTGGCGGCCGTATTGACCGCAATTCAACGGGTGGCGTAGTCGACACAAAAGAACATCTAGTAACATCATAAGGACTGCCACACACTGAGCTTGACACCCTGGGCACGGACCGGGTCACAGCCACTCGGAGACTACAACCCCCATCTGATCCGGCTCCGGGTATCCCCAACAACACTGGCCCAGGGGGCGCGTCACTTCACAGAAGTTTATAACGCAGAGCCGTGAAAATAAAAAAAAATCTATTTTTTACCACAAAAATATACTTTTAGCCCCAAATTTTTTTCCCACAAGGGTAATGGGAGAAAATGGACCCAAAAATTTGTTGTGCAATTGCTCCTGAGTACGCCGATATCCCATATGTAGGGGAAAACTATTGTTTGGGCACATGGCAGGGCTCGGAAAGGAAGGAGTGACGTTTTGGAAAGCAGACTTTGATGGAATGGTCTGCGGGTGTCATGTCGCATTTGGAGAGCCCCTGATGTGCCTAAACAGTGGAAATCCCCCCTCAAGTTACCCCATTTTGAAAACTACACCCCTCAAGGATTTTATCCAGGGTTATGTATAGTGAGCATTTGTAAACCACAGGTACTACACATAATTTGTTAACATTAGGTCGTCATATTGAAAATTGTCATTTATTTCACAAAAATGACGTTTTAGCCCCAAATTGATTATTTTCACAATGGACAATAGGTTAAAAAATAACGCGATGATCAAAAACTTCTATTTGGGCACATGGCAGGACTAGGAAAGGAAAGAGAGCTATTGGTCTGGAATATATTGTGAATGCCATGTCGCATTTGGAAAGCCCCTGACATGCGAAAACAGCAGAAGCCACCACAAGGGACCCAATTTTGGAAACTAGTCCCCTCAAAGAATTTATCTAGGGATGTATTGAGTATTTTTAACTTACAGGTGATTCACAAAACTTTATAACTTCCAGACGTGGGAACAAAAAATTATTTTTTTATACTAAAATACTGTTTTAGCACCAAATTTATAATTTACACAAGTGGTAATAGGAGAAAATGGACCCCATAATTTGTTTTGCAATTTTTACTGAACACAGTGATACCCCATATGTGGTTGTACACTAATGTTTGAGCACACAGCAGGGGTTGGATAGGAAGGAGCGCTACTTGGCTTTTAGAACACAGACTTCATTTTAATACAGTAGTGTTCAAAACAATAGCAGTGTGTTCAAAAACATGAGTTAAGCACAAAATCTTTATACTAGTTTTTATTTCCAGCATTGGGAACATTACACACTGTTTTCTAATTCAAAACATGAAGAGAAATGTATATAATTTTTAACTACTTTACAGAAAATAACAAAAAAAGGAGGCCAAGTACTTAAGCTACGTAGTTGGGAGAGGCGAAATTAAGCCACAGGTCAATAAGAACGAGGCAATTCAGAACTGGCTGCAACCCCTCTCCAAGAAGCATGTGAGAGCGTTTCTTGGAATCGTGGGATATTACCGGCGGTTTGGCCCAAATTTTTCTATGATTGCCGCACCACTGACGGACCTTCTGAAAGGCACAAAATCAACGAGGGCGAAATGGACGGTTGAAACCGAGATGACGTTCCAACAGCTGAAGCTGGCACTCTGTAAGCAGCCGGTCCTGGTTGCACCAGACTTTACTAAAGAGTTTGTGCTCCAGACAGATGCCTCAGAAGTTGGCCTAGGAGCCGTGCTGTCACAGGAGATAAATGGGGAAGAGCATCCCATCCTGTATATGAGCCGGAAGCTCTCATCCTGTGAGAAAAATTATGCCATTGTGAAGAAAGAATGCTTAGCCATAAAATGAGCCATACACATGCTAAGATATTACCTACTTGGCCAAAAGTTTAAATTGGTGTCAGACTATGCCCCTTTGAGATGGTTGAGGGAAAAGAAGGGTAAGAATGCCTGAGCAACTAGGTGGTTCTTAGGTCTCAAAGACTTTAATTTTCACATGGAGCATAGACCTGCGAAGTTACACGCTAATGCTACTGCCCTCTCCAGAATTCCCTGCTGGGTGACTGAAGGTGCCCCCCAGCTTTTGGCAGAGGGGGGGAATATGTGACAGTCACTGGTATTATATGCGAGGGGAGGTATGTGTCACTCAGGATTCTCTCCTGTGTGAACTGAGACCTACTGAATCTCTGCCAGCATCTTATATGCTGTGGGTTACCTCTTTTAAAGGGTGTGGTTTTATGGGAATGATGTAGTGATGTGAGGGAAGTCATTCCCCATACCTCCTCCTCAGGGTGTGGCTGAGCAAGCTTTAATTGTTCAGTCCTGTTTTTTTTTCTTTGTGCTGTGTTTGGAGAGGCAAGGTCTCCAGACTGGACAGCCATAGCTCAGGACAGAGCTGAAGGGTGGACATAACCTGTGTGGGTGAACGGCACATACACATATGGACTGTGCTATTGTTTATCTTTTGTTATGTTGTTTTGCTAGTAAGGCTGTGTTTATCTTTGCTGGAGTTGCAGAGCTTTTGTCACGGGTGTGTCAGAGGTGACAGACAGTCGCCCTACAGTGGGTTGCAGGAGACATCTACGTTTGGCATTGCAGACAGCTTCTTAGATAAGAGGCTGTCTTTAGGACCAAGTAGCTACCTCTCTCTTGCTAATTAGCTCTCTGGCCTGGGTGTATATATACCTGGTGTGTCTGAGAGGGAGTCGCCGGCTATATTCATTTCTACTTGTGAGGCTTATCAGGAGCAGCACTTCATCCTTTCTGGAGCTTGAGGCCATGTGTATATTTGAAATCATCTAAAGCTAAGCAATTTTCCCCTGTTTTGTCTTCTCTTGTTGTCTATAGTGTTTAGTGGAGGTTGACTAGTTCTCATCTCCTTCCATCCCTAGCCGTAGCCGTACGCCAGGGAAAGTAGGACGAGGCACACATACGGTGATTGCTGAAGAGGCAATATAGGTACGGTAGTTAAGACAGGGTGACGTTAGACCATACTAGGAGGTCTCTACTTCCTCCTTTCCCTTTTCCCTTTGTGTTGCACTAACTCCTGGCGTGACATTATAGCCGGCCGAGCACGTTTTGAAAAGAAAAAAAAAAAAGCTGTAATTTTTTTTCCTTTGTCTGGAGAAGGGATATATCAGACCCTCATCTTCGCTAGTGGCGGCAGGGTTCTTCTTTGTGAAGAAAAAAGATGGCGGTCTATGTCCCTGTTTAGATTTCCGGGAATTACATCAAATTACCGTCCATGATCCATACCCTCTTCCTGATTCTTCCCTCCAGGCTTTTTCTTCCTTAAAGAACCATTTTGCCACTGCATCTATACTCAGTCAACCCGATGTTTCTCAACCCTTTAATGTGGAGGTTGATGCTTCTGATGTTGGGGTTGGGGCTGTGTTGTCTCAGGGTTCATCCCCTGGTAAATGGCATCCATGCGCCTTCTTTTCTAAAAAATTGTCTTCAGCAGAGAGAAATTATGACATGGGTAATAGGGAACTTTTGGCGATCAAATTGGCGTTCAAGTAATGTCGACATTAGTTGGAGGAGGCTGTCCATCCTATTACTGTTATTACTGACCATAAGAACCCGTCATATCTCCAGTCAGCTAAATGTCTCAACCCTGGGTTCAATTTTGTTGTCACTCTTCGTCCAGGGGTCAAAAATGTCAAGGCTGATGCTTTGTCCCGGAGCTTCCCTGGTGGTGGTGACCATGAGAACCCTGCCCTGATATTACAGAAAGGGGTAGTCATTTTCGCTCTGTATCCTGAACTGGACGGTGAGGTGTTGGAGGCTCAGGGGGACGCCCCTGCCTTCTGCCCTTCAGGAAAGTTATTTGTACCATCTGACCTGCGCCGCAAAGTAATCAAGGAACATCATAACTCTGTGCTTGCTGAGCATCCAGGTGGTAAGGCAACTGCAGACCTCCTCTCTCGTCGTTTTTGGTGGCTGGGGTTGCATCGGGATCCAATTGAACACTTAGCTGCTTGTAGTATTTGCGCGCATTCTAAGGTTTCGTATACCCCTCCGTCTGGTACTCTTCTTCCGCTACTTATCCCTAGTAGGTCATGGACACACTTGTCCATGCATTTTATTACTGACCTACCGGTTTCTGCAGGTGAAACGGTGGTTTTGGTGGTAGTAGATAGGTTCAGTAAAATGGTTCACTTTGTCGCATTACCTGCACTTCCCAATGCCAAGACACTTGCTCAGGTGTTCATAAATTATATTGTGAAGCTTCACGGGGTTCTCTCCGATGTGGTGTCTGATCAGGGGACCCAGTTTGTTTCCAAGTTCTGGAAGGCATTCTGTTCTCGACTGGGGGTGCAGAAGTCCTTTTCATCTGCCTTCTACCCTCAGTCGAATGGTCAGACCGAGCGTGTCAATCAGAACTTGGAGACATACCTCAGGTGTTTCGTTTCCGAAAATCAGGAGGATTGGGCATCCTACTTACCGCCAGCAGAATTTGCCATCAATAATCATCGTCAAGAATCCACTGGCAGGTCACCGTTCTTCGGTACATATGGTTATCATCCACAGTTTGGTACCTTCAGTGGGGGAAGAGCTTCATGAGTTTCTGAGGAGGAACGGTTTACATCATTGCTCTCCTCCATATGGCAGGGTGTTCTTTGAAACTTAAAGACCATCTGAAACAGGTATAAACGTATGGCCGACAGAAAACGCTTGTCAGGTCTGGACCTGAATGTGAATGATTTTGTGTGGTTGTCTACCACGAATATAAGATTAAAAGTTCCTTCTTGGAAGCTGGGACCTAGGCTAATAAGCCCTATAAAATAACCGCCGTCATTAACCCAGCAGCGTATCATCTTGAACTTCCTCAGGCCCTTAAAGGTCCACAATGTGTTCCACATATCCTTACTCAAAAGGTATGTGGAACCTCTTGAACCCTCAAGTCTACCACCGCCCCCAGTACTGGTTGATGGTAATCTGGAGTTCCAGATTTTGAGGATTGTAGATTCTCATCTCAAATGTCGTTCTTTACAATACTTGGTGCACTGAAAAGGCCATAGTCCAGAGGAGAGGATGTGGGTTTCAGCGTCAGAGGTGAACGTTCCCAGATTGGTTAGCTCATTCCACACCTCTTTTCCTGAGAAACCCGGTCCTGAGGCCACTCGTAGAGGGGGGGCTACTATCGCAAGTGTGTCAAAGGTGACAAACAGTCGCCCTGCAGTGGGTTGCAGGAGATCTCTACGTTTGGCTTTACAGATAAGATAAGATTGTAGATAAGAATCTGTCTTTAGGACCAAGTGGCTACCTCTCTCTTGCTAATTAGCTCTCTGGCCTGGGTGTATATGTAGCACCCCGAGGGCTCGGTTGCTACAGAGGTATTGCATCTCAGCCAGATGTGCGATATCTCACTCTCAGGTATGGATGCAGTGTGGATAAGGACCCTGACACCTGCATGCATTACACCACATTTCCAGGGGGCAGGGCGACCGATATGCTCCAAGTAGAGCACGACAGTCCCTGTCCCTGGCTGGAGTGGGGGGAGGGAACATCGAGGAAGTGGGAACCCTGTAGTGCAGGAGCAGGGAGGAGGTAGTTCCTGGGTGCACCTAGAGGGAGGTATAAAAGGTGGGCACCATCTTAGATCAGTGTTTAGTCTGAGAGAGGAAGTGACAGAGCAGGGCCTCTGTGGAGCTCTGCTCCAGAGGCGGGCCTAGCCTGTGAGGCCCAGCAAGCACTAAAAGAGAAGACAGTTCAGTGAGAGAAGAAGAGGGAGCAGGAGGTGGGAGCAGAGGCTGGTGAGCACAGTACGACTTAGGCAGCCGTTACCTGCAGAAGTGGTCTGGATAATAAGAACTGTGAGTAAAGACCCTGGACTGCATCACTGACTCTGTGTCGTCACTGCTACTCCTGCACCATCACTCCCATCCTCCGCATACACTGCCCTGAGACTACACTCCTCCCGTGGGGAGTTGTACTACACTATGCTGCACTCACAACACCAGCCTCAGCGGTCTGCCCTGCAGCGGCGGTTCATCCTGACCGCAATCCACGGGTGGCGTAGTCGGACATTTAATATCATAAAAACCACACAAATAGACTGCCATTTGAGTTGACCACCCTGAGCCACGGGACCGGGTCCCCGCCGCACGAAGACTACAACCCCCAGCATCCGCAATGAGTCCGGTTCCGGGTTTCCCCACACGCGCGCGGCCCAGGGGGCGTGTCATATATATACCTGGTGTGTCTGAGAGGGAGTCGCCGGCTATATTCATTTCCACTTGTGAGGCTTATCAGGAGCAGCACTTAGTCCTTTCTGGAGCTTGAGGCCGTGTGTATATTTGAACTGATCTAAAGCTAAGCAATTTCCCCGTTTTGTCTTCCCTTGTTGTCTATAGTGTTTAGTGGCTGTTGACTAGTGCTCACCTCTTTCCATCCCTAGCCGTAGCCATACATGAGGGAAAGTAGGGCGAGGCACGCGTGCAGCGATTGCTGAAGAGTCAATATAGGGGCGGTAGTTGAGAAACAGTGATGCTAGACTAGACTAGGAGGTCTCCACTTCCCCCTTTCCCTAGTGTCTGGGCTCCCTTTCCCTTTTCCCTCTGTACTGCACTAACACCTGATGTGACAGCATTATGCCATATAATAACGCCTGCAGAGAAAACCTGGTTCCTGAGTCTACTTCCGGAAGCGGCCGAGCAAGTCGACCTACCACACCATGTATAAAAAGGCTACCACACCATGTATATTTTTACTGTCCCTATTCTAGTCCTATTAATTACTCTAATTTTTTTTAATTCTTTTATCACACACAAAAAAAATAAATAATCGGATGCCGATCAGCGCTCAATGGCTGTAGGACGCATACACAGATCTGGTGAAAAAAGAGGATAAAAAAAATAGAAAGGAAAGAAAAAAGTCCTAGCCAAATGTGAGCATTGGTTCCAATTAGTGATGTGCGTCTGATCAGCGGCTCGGCGGCTGCAGGACGCATGCACGGAAGTGGTGTAAAGGAAGGGTGGAGGTCGGGGGGATTAGTGGAAAAAAAATTACTGGAAAATAGCGAGCACGAGTGCCGATTAGTGATTTGTGTCACTGATCAGTGCTCGGTGACTGCAGGACGCATGCACGAGTAACTAAAATGCTCCTTACTCGGACCAAACAATTCCTAATGCTCGGGTGCTCGTTTCGAGTAAAGAGTATAATGGGAGTCAATGAGAAATCTGAGCATTATTCCGGCAGACCCTACAAGGAGGTCTGGGGGGCAGACAAAATGTTCAAATGGATGAGAAAGGTGCTGAATGGAAGGAGAACAGCATGGGGAAGACCCCTGGAAGCATCTCTGACTCCCAGATCACAGCTGAGAACAATGGTTTCACACTTTTACTCCACTTTAAGGACTGACAATAAAACATTCCAAATCAACGATAAATTGCATTTTAGATGAAAAAAAATGTTAAGAAATATGTTTCCTGTATAATAACTTGTATTTTAAAAAAATTATAATTTAAGTAAACCAAAATTGTTTTTTTTATGAAAAAATAGTAAACTTCAGTGTAATTTATGAAGGAAGCACGAACTGCCAAAAATTATCGACTCGGATACACCCTGTATTAGACATAAAGGAGGGTCTCATACACATTCTGTTCAAATTGTCATGTAGTGGTACTCCTAGACTCATAAAGGCTATGCACTAAGTGCAAATCCTGCCAAAAATTACAAGCTGGGTTATCCATACTCTCTTGAAGGCACCAACTGTAGTGCCTCATTCAAATATTGTGAACAAAGTGTAGTTGTGGTACTCCTACATTCATAAAGGCTTTGCACAAGTACAAAGGCAGGAACAAATTATAAGTAAGGTCATCCATAGACCCTAGAAGGCAACAACTGGCAGGCCTCATTCAAATATAGAACATTAAAAACACTTTATATGCTGCTGTCATCAGGTGGTGTGTAAAAGCCTGGTATAATCCATGCTTTGTTCATTGTTATCAGTCAGCCTTTCTGTTGCAGGAGAAAGCGCCTGTCCGTTATGACCCCCCTTTGGCACTAAAAATCTGCTGAGACAAGACCCTAGCGGCAGTGCAGCACAACACCTCCAAGGCATAGAGGGACAGCTCATGCCAGGTGTCCAGCTTTGAGACCCAATAGCTGAAGGTCGCAGAGGAATTAACAAATAAGCTGGTTTGGTTGGCCAGGTATTGCTTGACCATCTTTGAAAACTTTTCCTTCCTTGTCAAAAATACCTGGCCATGGGGATACCCGGAGCCGGGCCTTGTAGATGCTGGGGGTTGTAGTCACCGTGGTGGCGACCCGGTCCGTGACCCAGGGCGGTCAAACCAAGGGGGTAGTCTATATGTACAAATGTTAATGTCCAACTAAGCCACCTGTGGATTGCGGTCATTGGTAACCGCCACTGCGGAGCAGTCCGCTGAAGCTGGTGGTATGTGCAGCAAGGTGATGTGACTCCCCACAGGAGGAGTGTAGCTTCAGCTTCAGGGCAGCGTGCTTGGATGATGGTGGTGATTGTCCAGGGCGTTCTAGTGCTATGAGTGCTGGCGCCGCAAGGAACACAGAGACAGGATAGTGCAGTCCCAGGGTCTTTACTCACTGTTGTTGTAGTTTAGATTACAGGTACCAAGCAATCTTCCCCCGTCGTGCTGTGCGTACTCAGTGAGCGGTTCAGTCCACCCTCAGGTATTTCCAGAGCACTTATCAGGACCCCGTTCTGTGTACCTTCCTCTGGCCTCTTCCTGCACCTCACACCCAGCTCCACTTCTATCCGGTACCCTCGGGCCTTGGCGGGCCACGTGTGTTCTGTCCCCTGGGTCCTGTGCGGATACCTTCTTAGTGTACTGGTGTGGACTTGTGGTCTGCAGTACTTGAAATGCTGCAGCCTCCGGTTCCTAGTTAAGCATTTGCTGTTTCTCTACTAGTTGAAGGACCCGGTTTCCTGTTCTGGCCTGACCCCTCTACCTCCTGGTACGGGTGGCTTGCTGCACGGCCCGTACCCCTAGGGTCCCTTCACTCCTCATTCCTGGAGCCGTCCTGCTCCCTCTCCTCTCTCTCAGGCTCAGGCCTCCTGACTTGGCCCGCCTTTGGAGCAGAGCTCATACAGAGCCTCTGCTCCCTGACTTCTCCTCAGTCTGTCTGACTGGAACTCCACCTGCTCTTCTGTCTGAACCAAGATGGTTCCTTACTTTTATACCTCCTACACATGTGCTCCCAGTATCTATGTCCTCCAGCCCATCCACTACATAGTTCCCCCTCTCTAGGTGGTTCCCCCCACTCCAGCCAGGGACCAGGGACTGTGCTCTCCCGTAGGAGCAATCTCGCCCTGTCCCCCGGAAATGTGGTGTAGTGAATGCTGGTGTTAGGGTCCTGAGCTGTACTCTTTCCTTACCTGGGAGTGAGATACCACACCTCTGGGTGAGATGCAATACCTCTGTGGCGACCGAACCCTCAGGGGCGCCACACACCCCCCTGGTAAAACACAGCACATCCGCGGGCTGGAACAGAGCAAAAGACAGGGTAAATTAGGACATGCAAATTTTTGGATGCATCATATTATATAACATTATGGATACTTTTTAAAGGACATTTCTCTTCACACTTCTAAAATATTTCTTCACACATATAAGACATTTTTAATATAAACATTCTTCATATCAACACATTTTCAAGTAAAACTTTTGGTCAACCGGTCACAGTAATGCCTGCGACCAGGTGTCCATTTTTCGATAAAGTGCAAACTTGTAAACATGAATATGAGGGACCCGTCCCAAACCCTCAACGGAGGCCCTGGGGTGGCTGCAGGGCTTAGACGATCCAGATGCTGGACCTCGTCTTCGGTCACCTACAACTGGTTTTTGTTCTGAGGTCACTCGTTGTAGTTCTTATAAAACCAATTGTAGTGCCGGTGTCCCTGCCCTCTGCTAGGCAGGGACGCTGTTCCCCTCACCGCTCTGCTCCGTGCCCGGCGTCCCTCTCCCGCTCTGCTGGCAGCGCGCGCTCCTTCCCGGCCACTGTGCTTAGGGCGCGCGCGCGCGCCCTCCCTCCCTCTTAAAGGGGCCGCGCGCGCCGTCCTAAGGAGTCCCCGGCCAATGGCCGGAGGACTTTACCATATATAAGGCACCTCCTCCAAAATGGAGGTGCCCGAGCAATGTTGTTGCACCGTTCTACTCTGCTTCAGCCCTCAGGTCCCGTTGCCAGTTACCTGCCAGATTCCTGCCAGCTTGCTGTCCTAATCCTGCCTGATTTCCTGTTACCTGCCTGCCTGCCTGAGGTCCGACGGTCTGCCTTACAACTCCGGTCAGTCTGTCTAAGGACCAACTTGCCCGCTCACCTGGGAGCACACATCAGTTACCTGCCTGCTTGCCTGAGGTCCGACGGTCTGCCTTACAACTCCGGTCAGTCTGTCTATGGACCAGCTTGCCCGCTCACCTGGGAGCGCTTCTCCGCTACCTGCCTGCTTGCCTGCCCGGAGGCTCCGCTGTCACGTGCTGTGACCACCAGCTATTCCAGACTCTTGCCTGCTCACCTGGGAGCGCTTCTCCGCTACCTGCCTGCTTGCCTACCTGGAGGCTCCGCTGTCACGTGCTGTGACCACCTGCTATTCCAGAGACTCTCGCTTGCTCACCTGGGAGCACACATCCTCCATCTGCCTTGCTAGCCTACCTGGAGGTTCAGCCATCACAGGTCGTACCTACCCCTTACCTAGAGACTGCCCCGGTCACTTGCCGTGACCTCCAGCCCGTTCTTCCAGAGACTGCCCCGGTCACTTGCCGTGACCTCCAGCCCGTTCTTCCAGAGACTGCCCTGATCACTTGCCGTGACCTCCTGCCCGTACACCCAGAGACTGTCCCGGTCACCTGCTGTGACTGCCTGCCTGGTCGCCACCCGCTCCCTTACAAGGACCCTTGTATAGTAGCCCAGAGGTTCCGCCTCCCAGACCCGTTACAGTTTGCTCGGGCCATGGAACCCGGTGGCACCCAAGCTCCCTCGCTCTCGGACCTGTGTCATGAACTGTCCCGTCAAAGGTCCCAACAGGAGTCCATCCTGGGTCACCTGCGGAATGTCAATACTCGCCTGGACACTCTGACTGTTCCACCAACAACCTCCGCCAGTGCCATGTCTCGCAATCCGGCAGCTCCGCTGTCCACTAACACCATGATATCCTACCCCGGACCTCGGCTTTCTGCACCTCCTCGCTTCGGAGGCGACTCAGCCCAGGCTCGGGGCTTCATAAATCAGTGCACCCTGCACTTTGAACTATTGTCCCACCAGTTTAACTCCGACCGAGCCAAAATTGCATTCATCATGTCCCATCTCACCGGGGAGGCCCTGGCCTGGCTAAATCCTCTATGGGAGAGAGGAGACCCCCTGGTGTCCAACTTGCCTGCTTTTCTCACGGCTTTCCGGAAAGTCTTCGACGAACCCGGACGGAAGACCTCATCCGCATCATCGTTGCTACGCCTCCGTCAGGAAAGTCTCACCGTGGGCCAATATGCCATACGGTTCCGTACCCTTGCCTCGGAGCTGGCCTGGGATAACGACGCTCTGGTTTCCGTCTTCTGGGAGGGTCTGTCCGGCCTTATTAAAGATGAACTTGCCGGTCGGGACATTCCTACCACTCTCGATGACTTAATAACTCTTGCCACCCGGATTGACCTACGGTTCCAGGAGCGTGCCAGAGAGGTCACCCGTGAGAGGAGGTTACCACGTCTAGCTCCTACTTTTCAGAAACCCGTCACTCCTTCTGTCTCTAACCAGGTACACCCTCCTGAGCCTATGCAGGTCGACCAGACCAAGATGGTCAAGACCCGTCAGGACTTACGCCGTGCCGAGGGGACCTGCTTCTACTGTGGCAGTAAGGAGCACCGGATCCGTGCCTGCCCGGAGAGGTCGGGAAACGCCTGTGTCTAGGTTCGCTCAGAGAGGTCCACCTAGACAAGAATAAATCCTCTCCATCCCTGCTGTTGTCAGTTTCAATCATCTACGGGGAGAACCGTTATTTCGAACTAGCCCAACTGGACTCTGGAGCAGCCGGGAATCTTATTTCACAGTCCCTGGTAGAGAAATACCGCATCCCCACCAAACCTCTGGCTGTACCCTTGTCTGTTGCTGCCGTGGATGGGGGGCTCTTACCACGCCCCATCCAACTCATCACCGAATCCATTACTCTGCAGGTGGGAATGCTGCATTCTGAAAGTATCTCCTTCCATGTTCTGCCTGGACTCTCTCACGCCCTCTTGCTAGGCCTACCTTGGCTCCAGAAACATGCACCCGTTCTTGACTGGCAGACCGGAGAAGTCCTTCGCTGGGGACAGGGCTGCCATAAGACCTGTCTGGTTCCCGTTCATCCCGTCCGTCCTTCTCCTACCCCAGCTAATCTACCTGGACTTCCGATTCCTTATTGGTCTTATGCTGATGTCTTTAATAAAAAGGAGGCAGAGACACTACCCCCTCATAGACCATACGACTGCCCTATCGACCTGTTACCTGGTACTTCTCCTCCCCGTGGGCGTATTTATCCATTATCCGCTGCTGAGACCCGGTCGATGTCCGAATATATTGAGGAGAATCTGGCCAGGGGATTCATCCGGAAATCTACCTCCCCGGCGGGAGCAGGCTTCTTTTTCGTCAAAAAGAAGGACGGCTCTCCCGTCCCTGTATAGACTATAGAGGCCTTAACCAGATCACGGTGAAGAATAAGTACCCCCTTCCGCTCATTCCGGAGTTATTTGATCGTCTGAGGGGGGCTAGAATCTTCACCAAACTGGACCTCCGTGGGGCGTACAACCTGGTTCGTATCCGTCAGGGGGATGAATGGAAGACGGCATTCAACACCCGGGACGGCCACTATGAATATCTGGTAATGCCCTTTGGCCTCTGTAACGCTCCTGCCGTCTTTCAAGAGTTGGTCAATGACATCTTCCGGGACCTTCTCTACTCCTGCGTAGTGGTGTACCTGGACGACATCTTGGTCTTCTCTCCGGATCTCCAGACTCACCGGAGGGATGTTCGTCAGGTCCTGCTCAGGCTCAGGCAGAACCATCTCTACGCTAAATATGAGAAGTGCCTCTTTGAGCAGACCTCGCTTCCGTTTCTGGGCTACATTATCTCTCAGACCGGCCTACAAATGGATCCTGAGAAACTGTCTGCCATCGAGAAATGGCCCCGACCAGAGGGGTTGAAGGCTATTCAACGGTTCCTGGGCTTCGCCAACTATTACCGCCTCTTCATCCCGCACTTCTCTTCCCGGACTGCCCCAATTTCCGCGCTCACCCGTAAGGGTACTAATCCCAAAGAGTGGCCGCCCGAAGCAGAGGAGGCCTTTCTTTCCCTAAAACAGGCCTTCTCTTCCGCCCCGGTGCTGCATCGCCCGGACGGCAACAAGCAGTTCTTCCTGGAAGTTGACGCCTCCTCCTCTGGAGCCGGAGCGGTACTTACTCAAAAATCATCTTCCGGGAGAATGGTAACTTGTGGCTTCTTCTCCAAACTCTTCTCCTCTTCTGAGCGCAACTATTCCATAGGAGACCGAGAGTTATTGGCCATCAAGCTGGCGTTGGAGGAGTGGCGTTACCTACTCGAGGGGGCTCTTCATCCGGTAATAATTTACACTGACCACAAGAACTTGGCTTACCTCCAGCATGCCCAGAGACTTAACCCGCGCCAAGCCCGGTGGTCCTTGTTTTTTGCTCGCTTTGATTTTGTTCTTCATTTTCGCCCGGCTGACAAAAACGTCAAAGCAGACGCCTTGTCCCGATCCTTTCTGGTGTCCGATCTCGAGGAAGAACCTAAACATATCATCGATCCCGCCAGAGTAATGCAGGTGGCTCCCGTGAGTCTAAATCGTCTCCCTCCCGGTAAGACGTTTGTTTCAGTACCTGATTGGGAGAAGATCCTACACTGGGGCCATTCGTCTAAACTAGCTGGCCACGCCGGTCAGAAAAAGACCCTCCAGCTTATTGCCCGGCACTATTGGTGGCCTACCCTGCACAAGGACATAATAGACTTTGTTTCTGCCTGTGTGTCCTGCGCCCGCAACAAAGTCCCGAGACATCTGCCAGCCGGACGCCTCCTTCCGCTTCCTGTACCTGCTGCCCCCTGGCAGCATATAGCAATGGACTTTATAACTGATCTCCCCGTCTCTGCCGGTTGTACGGTCATTTGGGTGGTCGCTGACCGCTTTTCCAAGATGGCTCACTTTATTCCCCTGCCAGGCCTTCCGTCTGCACCCGAGCTGGCTAAAGACTTTATCCGCCACATCTTCCGTCTTCATGGCCTGCCCCTCCACATCGTGTCGGATCGTGGGGTACAGTTCACCTCACGTTTCTGGAGAGCCACTTGTAAACTACTAGACGTCACCCTGGACTTCTCTTCCGCTTACCACCCACAGTCCAATGGTCAAGTGGAGCGGATCAATCAGAACCTGACCAGTTACCTCCGGCACTTTGTTAATGCCCACCATTCTGACTGGGTGGATCTCCTACCATGGGCCGAGTTCTCTTATAATAATCACGAGAGCGAATCCTCCTCCAAATCCCCGTTTTTTGTAGTCTTTGGTCAGCATCCTCGGATTCCTTTTCCTGTCTCCACCTCTGTGGACAACCCGGCTGCGGAATCTCTCGTTAGCAAATTTTCCTCCATATGGGAGAGTACCCGGTCCGCACTCCTTCTGTCATCCGAGCGTATGAAAAGACACGCTGACAAAAAACGCCTGGATCCTCCACAATTTCGTCCAGGAGATAAAGTCTGGCTCTCATCTAAATATGTTCGACTCAAGATACCTTCTTACAAGTTAGGGCCTCGGTTCATCGGTCCTCTGGAGGTCATCAGTCAGATCAACCCGGTGGCCTATAAATTGAAACTCCCGGCCAACTTACGGATCCCTAACTCCTTCCATGTATCTCTCCTCAAACCCGTGGTGCTTAACTCTTTTTCCAAGTCTACAGGTACGCCTCCTGCTCCGGTTTCTGCTGAGGACGAGTTTGAGGTAGAGAACATTCTTGCCACCAAAAGGGTAAGAGGAAAGACCTTTTTTCTGGTAGATTGGAAGGGGTTTGGTCCTGAGGAGAGAACGTGGGAGCCCCGGGAAAACATCCATGCCCCTCTCATCCTAGCTTAATTTCTATCTGGCCTAAAAAAGGGGGGGCCTAAAGGGGGGGGTACTGTAGTGCCGGCGTCCCTGCCCTCTGCTAGGCAGGGACGCTGTTCCCCTCACCGCTCTGCTCCGTGCCCGGCGTCCCTCTCCCGCTCTGCTGGCAGCGCGCGCTCCTTCCCGGCCACTGTGCTTAGGGCGCGCGCGCGCGCCCTCCCTCCCTCTTAAAGGGGCCGCGCGCGCCGTCCTAAGGAGTCCCCGGCCAATGGCCGGAGGACTTTACCATATATAAGGCACCTCCTTCAAAATGGAGGTGCCCGAGCAATGTTGTTGCACCGTTCTACTCTGCTTCAGCCCTCAGGTCCCGTTGCCAGTTACCTGCCAGTTACCTGCCAGATTCCTGCCAGCTTGCTGTCCTAATCCTGCCTGATTTCCTGTTACCTGCCTGCCTGCCTGAGGTCCGACAGTCTGCCTTACAACTCCGGTCAGTCTGTCTAAGGACCAACTTGCCCGCTCACCTGGGAGCGCACATCAGCTACCTGCCTGCTTGCCTGAGGTCCGACGGTCTGCCTTACAACTCCGGTCAGTCTGTCTATGGACCAGCTTGCCCGCTCACCTGGGAGCGCTTCTCCGCTACCTGCCTGCTTGCCTGCCCGGAGGCTCCGCTGTCACGTGCTGTGACCACCAGCTATTCCAGACTCTTGCCCGCTCACCTGGGAGCGCTTCTCCGCTACCTGCCTGCTTGCCTACCTGGAGGCTCCGCCGTCACGTGCTGTGACCACCTGCTATTCCAGAGACTCTCGCTTGCTCACCTGGGAGCACACATCCTCCATCTGCCTTGCTAGCCTACCTGGAGGTTCAGCCATCACAGGTCGTACCTACCCCTTACCTAGAGACTGCCCCGGTCACTTGCCGTGACCTCCAGCCCGTTCTTCCAGAGACTGCCCCGGTCACTTGCCGTGACCTCCAGCCCGTTCTTCCAGAGACTGCCCTGATCACTTGCCGTGACCTCCTGCCCGTACACCCAGAGACTGTCCCGGTCACCTGCTGTGACTGCCTGCCTGGTCGCCACCCGCTCCCTTACAAGGACCGCTCCCTTGTATAGTAGCCCAGAGGTTCCGCCTCCCAGACCCGTTACACCAATAAGGGGCACCTCAAGAGGTGCAACTATTTACAAGAAGCGGCTGCTCCCAGTCCTCAGCCGGTTAGTCTCTGGACCCTTTACGGGTAACTAAACAACCTGGTAGAAACACAAACGGTGAACCTGCAGCGTCTATGCTGCTGTACGGGTACTGATTACTACTGGCAGTCCTTAGTAGTATTGCTCCCTCCAGGGAGGCTCTAGTTCATCACAAGCTGACCCAGCCGGGTCTTCAGCTTCATACTGGTAGAAGCCGTGCTCTTCTACCACCTTGTGGACATTTAAGGCGTACCAGCCTCTGACTCCTTTGTGACGGGTATAGGTCACGATGTCTCCGGGGTAGAGGTCTCTATCAGGGTGACCTGCTATTAGGTGGGACTCCACGTCCCTCCTGTTGACGAACAGATCAATGTCTGTGTGTGGGTCCCCGATGAATCCCCACCCGGCATCCAAATTGAATTTAACTACGGTCCCTTCTTCCTTGGGACCGTGGGTGGCTTTGTTGGCCTGGCAGGCCCGGGTCTTTTCCTGCATATTCTGGGCCTCTAATTTCTCCCACCGCACGCGCCGTGAGCTGCGCTCTTTTTCAAATTGGACCAGCTGCTGGTGGCAGAACTCTTTGCGACGGGCTGCGGCTGCCCTGGTCTCCTGGGACAACCCCATCAAGTCCTCCCCAGAGTGATCCCACTCAAACTGGGCCTCGTCTTCCGGCAACCGGGAGATGGCGGCAGGCTGCGGAGCGGGTAGGAGCGAGGGCCGCTGGTCCTCCACCTCCGTGGACCAGTCCCACCGGCGACGTCTGTATACCCACTTGGCTGGTGGGGGAGTTGGTTCCTGCAGGGGACCCAGAAGCTGGCTGGCTGTGCCGGTGCCTGGAGGTGGCGGTGTCTGGGCTTGCGGGACGTGCAGGGCAGGCGCGCCCGGGACTTGTGGACCTTGCGGCGGGGTCAGGTGCGGGCCGCAGCTGGTGGCGCCTGGGGTCAGCAGCTCCACCAGCGGGCCCAGGAGCAGGTCGACGCTGGCGGCGCCCGGGGCTGGAGGGCTTGGCTGGGGGCCTAGGAGCGGGCCGCCGCTGGTGGCGCCCGGGGCTGGAGGGCTTGGCTGGGAGCCTTGCTGCGGGGTCAGGAGCGGGCTGGTGTTGGTAGCGCTCGGGGTCAGCGGCTCCACCAGGGGGCCCAGGAGCAGGTCGACACTGGCAGCGCCCGGGACAGGGAAACTTCTCCTACCTGCTCCCGCGACCGCTCCTGCCTCACGTGTCGCCTCCTGGTGCTGGTCGGGCTCCGCTAAGGCTGGGGCACCGCCGGTGCTTGGTAGCGTCGTCGGCTGCCGGTTCGCCATCCGCTGTTCCATCTCCCGTCTCCACCCGGTGATGGCGTCTCGCTAGGCCCTCTCCATCCTCCGGCCCTGGTCTTCTATCCCAGAGTGGAGGAACTCCGAGTCCTCCTGGGGCAGCTTAGCCACTAGCTCCTCCAAGGTGTAGGGTGCTGCGGCCTGCAGCAGGCCGCTGACTGGGGCTCTGGTGCTGCTGTCCTCCATCTTCCCTACAGGGTGCAGTCTGTCTAGACTGATCCAGACCACGCCCTGTCTCCCAGTTTTCTTCTCTCCTCTCCCCTTTTGGGGGTGGTCCCAGGGCAGTTTGTTGCGGTTCCATGGCAATCTGCTGTCGGTTACTTTCAGGGTCAGCCCCCCCCACCTTGATGGACACACTTGCATACATGACCACTGCTGTTTGGGGCGGGCTCCGCTTCTGGCACCATTCTGGGACCTGGCCCACGATGGGAGGTGGTATCTTGTCGTCTTTTAGCACGCACATAATGGCGCGCGATACCCGGTGATAACGGGTGGGCTCATATCCTGCCGACTACGCCAAAGTTGACGTGCCCCCTGGGCCGCGGGGTACCCGGAGCCGGGCCGGTAGATGCTGGGGGTTGTAGTCACTGTGGCGGTGACCCGGTCCGTGACCCAGGGCGGTCAATCTAAGGGTAGTATTTGTGTGTAGGGGTTTTATAATGTCCGACTACGCCACCTGTGGAGTGCGGCCAATGAGGCCATCGCTGCGGAACAGTCCTCTGAAGCTGATGGTTTGGCAGCACATGTGGTATAACTCCCCACAGGAAGAGTGTAGCTTCAGGGCAGTGTGAGTGGATGATGGTGATTGTAGGGCAAGGAGTCAGTAATGAAAACAGAGTCCGTGTGATGCAGTCCCAAGGTCTTTACTCACAGTTATTGCAGTTCTGGTTACAGGGACCCATGTAACGGCCCTCGTCGTTCTGTGCTCACTCAGTGAGGGGTTCAGTCGACCCCCAGGTAACTCCGGAGTATTTAGCAGGATCCTCCTATGTGTGTCTTTTCTCTGGCCTTCTCCCTGCACCTCACACTCAGTGACACTTC
Organism: Phyllobates terribilis; assembly: GCF_046119375.1. Taxonomy (NCBI): domain Eukaryota; kingdom Metazoa; phylum Chordata; class Amphibia; order Anura; family Dendrobatidae; genus Phyllobates; species Phyllobates terribilis. The sequence continues at coordinate 352,665 of NW_027363354.1, read as the reverse complement.
TATCCGGTACCCTCGGGCCTTGGCGGGCGACGTGTGTTCCGTCCCCTGGGTCCTATGTGGCTACCTTCTTAGTGAGACTGGTGTGGACTTTTGGCTTACGGTACATAAAGTGCTGCAGCTTCCAGTATCTAGTTGAGCCTTGCTGTTTCTCTGCTAGTTGAGGGACCGGTTCCCCTTATCTGGCCTGACCCCTCTACCTCCTGGTAGCAGCGGGCGTACGGGTGACCTTCTGCACGGCCCGTACCCCTAGGGTCCCTTCAGTTCCTGGAGCCTTCCTGCTCCCACTCCTCTCTTCTCTCCTTCAGTCCTGGGCCTCACAGGCTAGGCCCACCTCTGGAGCAGAGCTCATACAGAGCCTCTGCTCCTTCACTTCTCCTCCTCTGACTGAACTCTCTAAGATGGTGTCCCTATTTTATACTGCTCCCACTCAAGTGTTCCCAGGATCTGCATCCTTCACCCCATCCACTACATGGTTCCCCATCTCTAGGTGGTTCCCCCCACTCCAGCCAGGGATCAGGGATTGTGCTCTCCCGTAGGAGCAATCTTGCCCTGTCCCCCGGAAATGTGGTGTAGCGAATGCTGGTGTTAGGATCCTGAGCCATACTCCTTCCTTACCTGAGAGTGAAGTACCACACATCTGGATGAGATGCAATACCTCTGTGGCGACCGAACCCTCAGGGGCGCCACAGCCCCAACAGTGCAAACAACTCTGTATGATGCCCCTGAAACCCCCCACATATAGTATACAGCTCCAACTTTGCCCACAACACTTTATGATGCCCCCTCAGCCCTCCACACATAGTATATGGCCCCAATAGTGCCCACAACACTGCATGATACCCAACAGCCTCTCACACATAGTATACAGCCCTAACAATGCCCACACACTGTATGATGCCCCACAGACCCCAATCACAACATAGTATTATGTTCCATAAAGTGTACACACACTCAGCTGTCACACACAGACACAGATAGACACACTGTGTATATACACTGCTCAAAAAAATAAAGGGAACACTCAAATAACACATCCTAGATCTGAATGAATGAAATATTCTCATTGAATACTTTGTTCTGTACAAAGTTGAATGTGCTGACAACAAAATCACACAAAAATCATCAATGGAAATCAAATTTATTAACCAATGGAGGCCTGGATTTGGAGTCACCCCCAAAATTAAAGTGGAAAAACACACAACAGGCTGATCGTACTTTTATATAATGTCCTTAAAACAAGTCAAAATAAGGCTCAGTATTGTGTGTGGCCTCCACGTGCCTGTATGACCTCCCTACAACGCCTGGGCATGCTATTGATGAGGTTGTGGATGGTCTCCTGTGGGATCTCCTCCCAGACCTGGACTAAAGCATCCGCCAACTCCTGGACAGTCTGTGGTGCAATGTGTAGTATTGAGCGAGCATGCTCGACACTGCTCGGTACTCGCCCGTGCATCACGCTACTCGGGATGTTCGGCGAGCATCGAGCATTTCCGGGTTACTCGGGCGGGAGCTCGGGTCTCCGCCCTGCATGTTTGGCGCTCTTTACAGAGCCAATGAACATGCAGGGATTGCCAGCCAGTCACTTTAATGCCGCAGCCATGTTGTTTGTGGGCATTACAGTGATTGGCTGGCCGCACAGCGTCACCTCGAGTATTTAAAACCGGGCGCCGCCATCTTGGACACAGTCGCTCCAGAACAGACAGTGTAGGGACAGCGCTGTTGATTTAGGGAGAGATATATCCTGCAAAATAGTTAGTGTAGGGTCTGTAAAGGCTGCCAGATCAAACAAACAGTCCTTCTAAGGACTAATATCCATCCCAGATATCAGGCAGGCAGGCTGTATAGGAGACGCAGTGGTTATACCAGCAAACGCTGCATTACAGTCCTGTGTGCTCCTGTTGCTGAAATTGCTGGACTTAGCTCCAGGTCTCGGGGGCCAGGAAAAATCCTTTTTTTTTCATCTAAATCCTCTTTTTTTTTTCCTCCTTCACACTGTACAAATACCCGTCTTATTAACCTTTTGGTGCCCCCCCCCCCCCCAAAAAAAAAGCGTGTCTCTGATTTTTCAGACACAAATATATCTGTTGAAAATAGTCTGGTGTAGGTCAGAGAAATAGAAGTGTGGTTTTGCAGTTCCATGGGCCATTTGTATCTAAAAAAACAGTTTGAGTGTGTCGCTCACTGTTCAGCCACAAATATATATATATAAAAAAGTCTGGTATACACCAGTAAATTATAACTGTGGTTTTGCTGTTCCACGGTAAAAAATCTCTATTATCCTGCTTTTGGCATTTTTTGCCGTAAAAAATAAATAATAGTGTCTCCCTGATTTTTCAGTCACAAATATATCTGTTGAAAATAGTCTGGTGTAGGCCAGAGAGACAGAAGTGTGGTTTTGCTGTTCCATGGTAAAAAATCTCTATTATCCTGCTTTTGGCATTTTTTGCCGTAAAAAAAAAAATAATAGTGTCTCCCTGATTTTTCAGACACAAATATATCTGTTGAAAATAGTCTGGTGTAGGCCAGAGAGACAGAAGTGTGGTTTTGCTGTTCCACGGTAAAAAATCTCTATTATCCTGCTTTTGGCATTTTTTGCCGTAAAAAAAAAATAACAGTGTCTCCCTGATTTTTCAGACACAAATATATCTGTTGAAAATAGTCTGGTGTAGGCCAGAGAGACAGAAGTGTGGTTTTGCTGTTCCACAGTAAAAAATCTCTAATATCCTGCTTTTGGCATTTTTTGCCGTAAAAAAAAAATAATAGTGTCTCCCTGATTTTTCAGACACAAATATATCTGTTGAAAATAGTCTGGTGTAGGCCAGAGAGACAGAAGTGTGGTTTTGCTGTTCCACAGTAAAAAATCTCTATTATCCTGCTTTTGGCATTTTTTGCCGTAAAAAAAAAAAAAATAGTGTCTCCCTGATTTTTCAGACACAAATATATCTGTTGAAAATAGTCTGGTGTAGGCCAGAGAGACAGAAGTGTGGTTTTGCTGTTCCACGGTAAAAAATCTCTATTATCCTGCTTTTGGCATTTTTTGCCGTAAAAAAAAAAATAATAGTGTCTCCTTGATTGTTCAGACACAAATATATCTGTTGAAGATAGTCTGGTGTAGGCCCGAGAAATACAAGTGTGGTTTTGCAGTTCCACGGTTCAAACCTCTGTATCATCCACTTTTGGGCCATTTGTATCTAAAAAAAACAGTTTGAGTGTGTCACTCACTGTTCAGCCGCAAATATATATATTTAAAAAAGTCTGGTATACACCAGTAAATTATAACTGTGGTTTTGCTGTTCCACGGTAAGAAATCTCTATTATTCAGCTTTTGGTATTTTTTCCGTAAAGAAAAACAGTAATAGTTTCTCCCTGATTGTTCAGATTGTTTAAAAGAGTCGGGTGTAGGCCAGAGAAAGAACTGTGGTTTTCCTCTTCCCCGGTTCTAATCTACTTTTTATTACCCTTGTTCCATTGATAGTGCGAGTGTAAGCTATTTTGCTTCCTTTACAATGGGCAAGGCACGTGGCAAGGGACGTGGAAGTGGACGTTCTGGTGATGGTGCGTGCAGAGGACGGGGCCGTGGCCAAGGTGAAAATGTGCCACAACCAACAGCCACATCTTCTTGCTCCCACTTCTTGACCGAATTACTAGGGAAGCACAGAACAACACCAGTATTGCGAACTGATCAGTGTGAACAGGTTATTAATTGGATAACAGATAATATTTCCAGTTACCTGGGCACCACCACCTCCGGCCTGTCTTCCACACGGTCGACACTTAGTAGCCGTGAGTCTCGACCGCATACTCCTCCTCACCCTGATGCTCCTTCCCCCCACCATGCCGAGTGTCGTCAGACAGTAACTGATCCCACACTTGGACACTCTGAAGAGTTGTTCACTGGTCATTTCCATATTTGTGCCCCTCGCCTGCTCCGCTTGAAGTGGTGGAACAGGAGATCCCATGTAGCGATGCCCAAATATTTGAACAGCCACGGCCACAGGAAATCGACGCTGGCAATTTGTCACAAGAGGTGGACGATGATGAGACACAATTGCCAGGAAGTGAGGAGGAGGATCGTGGTGCGCAAGTGGAAGAGGAGGAGGTGGTGGATGATCTAGTAACTGACCCAACGTGGCAGGAGGACATGCAGAGTGACGCCAGCAGCACTAAGGGGGAGGGAGGCAGAGTACCCCAACAGACAGGAAGAAGCAATGTGGTGGCCGCAGACTGAAGGCGGGCAACAGTTCCTCGTAACAGCAACACGAGGGACGTTGGCAGTACAAGCGGTAGGTCTTCCAGAGTCTGGAATTTTTTTAAAGACTCTGCTGATAACCCCAAAAGGGCCATTTGTACCACCTGCCATGCCAGCATCAGCAGGGGTGACAAAACTACCAGCCTGACGACCACCAGCATGATCAGGCACATGGCAGCAAAGCACCCGACTTTGTGGGGCGAACCCCAGGGTCCACGACCAGTGTCAGCGGGTGTCACCACTGCTTCTTCCGCTGTTGTGCATCCAATAGAACCCCCTGTTGTGTGTGCAAGGCAATCCCCTGTCCATACTGCATGTAAAGATGCCCCCTCCTCTCAGTCTTCACTTGTTATGGCAGTTTCTCAAGAAACAGCATCAACGTCCACGTCCCACCGCAGCGTTCAATTGTCCATATCCCAGACCTTTGAATGAAAGCGGAAATTCGCAGCTAACGCCCCACAGGCCACAGTCCTAAATTCTCACATTTCACGACTGCTTGCGCTGGAAATGCTGCCTTTTAGGCTGGTGGAGACGGAATCCTTCCGCAACCTTATGGCGGTGGCCGTCCCTCGGTACTCGGTCCCCAGCCGACACTATTTTGCCTGGTGTGCCATCCCCGGACTACACAAGCACATGTCCCAAAACAACTGCCGTGCCCTCAACAAAGCAGTTACTGGCAGAGTCCACCTGACAACGGACACGTGGACAAGTGCTTGTGGCCAGGGACGGTACATCTCCCTGACGGCACACTGGGTAAACATAGTGGAAGCCGGGATCCAGTAGGACCTTGGGACGGAACACATCCTCCCTACACCAAGGATTGCGGGCCTTATGTCAGTCAGAGTTGCCCCCACAGTGTACAGCTCCTGCGCATCATCTTCCTCCTCCTCATGTTCAGCCTCCATCTCAGATATCACCACATCAGTTACAAGCTGGAAGCACTGCAGTACTGCCTCCCCCAAGTGGCAACAGGCTGTGCTGAAACTCATAAGCTTAGGTGAGAAACCTCACACTGCTTGTGAGTTGTGGACAGCTGTGAAAGAGCAGGCAGATCTGTGGCTGAGACTGCTGAACCTACATCCAGGCATGGTCGGGTGTGACAATGGCCGTAACCTGGTGGCGGCTCTGAGGCGAGATCACACACGTACCATGCCTGGCTCATGTGCTTAACCTCGTGGTTCAGCAGTTTCTTAAATCGTACCCCGAGTTGCCAGATCTGCTCATCAAAGTACGCCGCCTGTCAGCTAATTTTCTCAAGTCGGCTACAGCTTCCGCCGCCCTTGCCGTGTTGCAGCAGCGATTGCAGCTTCCCTCACACCGACTGGTGTGTGATGTCCCCACACGTTGGAACTCTACCCTCCACATGTTGCAAAGGATTTGTGAGCAGAAGAGAGCAGTTGTGGAGTACCAGCTGCAACAAGGCAGTCGATATTCAGGTCAGACTCCACACATAAGACCTCAGGAGTGGACCTAGATGTCTGACATCTGTACCATCTTGACAAACTTTGAGGAGTCCACCCAGATGGTGAGTGGCGATGATGCCATCATTAGTGTCAGCATTCCACTTGTCTGTCTTTTGCAACGCTCTCTGCAGAGAATTAAAGAGGAGGCATTGCAGCCAGAGTATGATGAGATGGATCAAGAAGCCGTAGCGGTCGATTACACACAGCCCAGCCTCATCTCATCCCAACGTGCATTGGGGGACAATGAGGGAGAGGAGGAGGAGGAAGAACAGGAGCTTGTATCATGCGCTGTAGACGGTAGTACCTGTACAACTGTCATACCGTCGGGTCAGCGTGGGTGGCCTGAGGACAGAGGGGAGGAGGAGGAGGGAATAATGTTTGTAATATGCTGTACTGCATGGCTCTTGTAAGGGGCATTGCAAGTTCCTCCGTCCTAACTTTTGGCAGCTTTTGCTTGGAAGGCATAAGCAAATACTATGGGAGACACACTCCCCAATCATGGGAATAATGTTTTTAAGATGCTGTACTGTATGGCTCTTGTAAGGGGCATTAAAACAGTCTTGTTAAGCTACTGCGACCTCCACCACTTTTCCGAGGGGCATTAAAACCGTCTTGTTAAGCTACTGTGACCTCCATGTCTCTTCCAAGGGGCATTCAAACCGTCTTGTTAAGCTACTGGGACCTCCACGTCTTTTCCGAGGGGCATTAAAACCGTCTTGTTAAGCTACTGTGACCTCCACGTCTCTTCAAAGGGGCATTAAAAGCGTCTTCTTAAGCCACTCTGAACTCCACAGCTCTTCCAAGGGGCATTGAAATGTTGTTTTTAATTACCTCTAACCTCCACGACTCTTCCAACGGGCATTGCATTTCCTCCTAATTTTAGTCAGCTTTTGCTTTTCAATGCAAAGGCGAAAAGTAAGGGAGACCCACTCCCCAATAATGGGTAGAAAGTTTTTAGTACGCTGTAATCCACGTCTGTTTCAAGGGGCATTGCAGTTCCTCATAATTTTTGGAAAGCCTTCCATTCACTGCTTAGGCCAACAGTGTACAGGAGACCCAGTTGCTATAAATGGAAAAAACGGTTTAGTTAAGGCCCTCTGACCTCCATGTCATTTCCAAGGGGCATTGGAGTGCCTCAAAATTTTGGCATTGCACTCACTGTATGCCCTATAACTGTGTAGCCGAACCGCTCCTTTTGTTACAGAAACATATCCTACAAGACATATGTGGTTTACTGGCCTGATATTGATGTGAATGGTCCCTGTTCCTCCTGCTCTTTCTCCTTTGCCACTACCTCATCCATCATTTATCACCTGAAGCTTTGTTTTAACGGGAGTCATAGAACTGGAATAGTAGCAGGAAAACATCCAGAAATCCACGGAGGAGGTAGGATATGCGCCAAAATGCTGACCACCTCAGGCCTAGCCGCTACTACATACATGCGCTTGCATTCCAAGAAAACAAAGCAGATGCTAACTTCTATCATCATCATCATGGTCCTCACCTTGGCACTCTCAACTCCCCTGATGGAGAAGCCAGGGCCCACCGGAGGAGTCTGGTTCTCTGGTGGGCTCGTCCAATGCTGCCCTAAAGCAGGCCGGGCTAAGAAAAGTGTGTGTGGGGATGTTCCAAGGAGAAATAGGGGCGGCTGGGGACCATTTATGGACACCCGGCTGCCCCCAGGCGGCTGGGGACCGTGTGTGGACACCCGGCCACCCCCTTGCGGCTGGGGACCGAGTGTGGACACCCGGCCGCCGGGCGGCTGTGGACTGAGTATGGATACCAGGCAGCCAACGCAGCCATGACGTGGTGGCCAGATTCCGCCTCCACATGCCTAAAAGGCCCAATTTCAAGTGCAAGCAAGCAGTATGGTATTGCAGCCTGGGGGTGGGTGGGTGGCAGGCTGCACACTTACGCTTGCATTCCAAAAAAACAAAGCAGATGCTAACTTCTATCATCATCATCATGCTCCTCACCTTGGCACTCTCAACTCCCCTGATGGAGAAGCCAGGGCCCACCGGAGAAAAGTGTGTGGGGGATGTTCCAAGGAGAAATAGGGGCGGCTGGGGACCGTTTATGGACACCCGGCTGCCCCCAGGCGACTGGGGACCGTGTGTGGACACCTGGCCGCGGGGCGGCTGGGGACCGAGTATGGACACCCGGCCGCCCCCTTACGGCTGGGGACCGAGTGTGGACACCCGGCCGCCGGGCGGCTGGGGACTGAGTATGGATACCAGGCCGCCAACGCAGCCATGACGTGGTGGCCAGATTCCGCCTCCACATGCCTAAAAGGCCCAATTTCAAGTGCAAGCAAGCAGTATGGTATTGCAGCCTGGGGGTGGGTGGGTGGTTGGCTGCATATTTGTGCTTGCATTGCAAGGAATGGGGGAGGTACAAATTGAGCACTGCCCTGGGACAAGAACTTGCACGGGGGATAGTTGCAAGTCTGTATCTTCTGATGCGGCAAGGATGACTTCTGATGGGCACACATTTAGGCAGTGACCTGGGTGTCAGAGATGCTTCCAGGGGTCTTCCCCATGCTGTTCCCATGTCTTTTCAGCACTGTATGCATGTGTCACACAGCACATGGCCAGATAAGGTTGTAAAATGTTAAAATGACATTTCCCGATGAATGCATTTGTCACGGTTGAAAGCAATACAAAAGTGTAAAAAAGCATAAAAAATGCTACTTGTGAACATAGCCCAAGGTGTGGAGGAGTATTTTTTTTTGGGTTATTTATTTTACCTTATACACAAGTCTTTACCCTGGAAAGGAACTTCCTTAACATATTTCACAGGAAAGCACTTCAGTTTCGTTTTTGAACGTTTTATTGTGAGCCCTTAACAGTGGCTTAATATCTCTGACCACGTTGCTGACAGCAGTGACCTGGGGGTCAGAAATGCTTCCTGGGGCGATCCCCATGCTGTCCCCATGTCATTTCAGCACTGTCACTATCGTTTTGGGCACTTGTTAGGCTTTTAAAAGACTGCCGGGGGAGCCGCCGCAAAAATGCTCGGGTCTCCCATAGACTAACATTGGGCTAGTTGCTCGGGTCGAGCACCCGAGTATCACGGCGAGCTCGGCCCGAGCTTCAAGCACCCCAGCATTTTAGTGCTCGCTCAACACTAGCAATGTGACGTTGGTGGATGGAGCGAGACATGATGTCCCAGATGTGCTCAATCGGATTCAGGTCTGGGGAATGGGCGGGCCAGTCCATAGCTTCAATGCCTTCATCTTGCAGGAACTGCTGACACACTCCAGCCACATGAGGTCTGGTATTGTCCTGCATTAGGAGGAACCCAGGGCCAACCACACCAGCATATGGTCTCACAAGGGGTCTAAGGATCTCATCTCGGTACCTAATGGCAGTCAGGCTACCTCTGTCGAGAACATGGAGGGCTCTGCGGCACTCCAAAGAAATGCCACCCCACACCATTACTAACCCACTGCCAAACCGGTCATGCTGAAGGATGTTGCAGGCAGCAGATCGCTCTCCACGGCGTCTCCAGACTCTGTCACGTCTGTCACATATGCTCAGTGTGCACCTGCTTTCATCTGTGAAGAGCACATGGCACTAGTGGCGACTTTGCCAATCCTGTTGTTCTGTGGCAAATGCCAAGCGTCCTGCATGGTGTTGGGCTGTGAGCACAACCCCCATCCGTGGATGTTGGGCCCCCATACCACCCTCATAGAGTCGGTTTTTAACAGCTTGTGCAGACACATGCACATTTGTGGCCTGCTGGAGGTCATTTTGCAGGGCTCTTGCAGTGCTCCTCCTGTTCCTCCTTGCACAAAGGTGGAGGTAGCGATCCTGCTGCTGGTTTGTTGCCCTCCTACGGCCCCCTCCACGTCTCCTGGTGTACTGGCCTGTCTCCTGATAGCGCCTCCAGCCTCTGGACACTACGCTGACAGACACAGCAAACCTTCTTGCCACAACTCGCATTGATGTGCCATCCTGGATGAGCAGCACTATCTGAGCAACTTCTGTGGGTTGTAGAGTCCATCTCATGCTACCATGAGTGTGAAAGTACAACCAACATTCAAAAGTGACCAAAACATCAGCCAGAAAGCATTGGTACTGAGATGTGGTCTGTGGTCCCCACCTGCAGAACCACTCCTTTATTGAGTGTGTCTTGATAATTGCCAATAATTTCCATCTATTGTCTATTCCATTTGCACAACAGCATGTGAAATTGATTGTCAATCTGTGTTGCTTCCTAAGTGGACAGTTTGCTTTCACAGAAGTTTGATTTACTTGGATTTATATTCTGTTGCTTAAGTGTTCCCTTTATTTTTTTGAGGAGTGTATATACATACACAGTGGGGGAAATAAGTATTTGATACCTTGCTGTTTTTGTAAGTTTGCCCACTTACAAAGACATGAACAGTCTATAATTTTAAGGGTAGGGTAATTTTAACATTGAGAGATAGAATATCCAAAAAATGTGTTCCTTTGGAGGTGATCAGTCTCCGTATCAAGCCTCGCCGATGTGTCCCGCGGCATCTCCTTCGGTTGCTGGAGTTGGGGCGCCTCCTGCTGGTGGCCCCACGTTGGGCGCCAAGAATGTTAGGGTGGTCCTATATCAGGACGCTCGATTGCCTGCTCCTGACCTAATGGTTTAAATCAAGTGCATGCGCAGAAGAAATAAAACCAGACACAGTCAGGTGCAGCTCCTCTCTTGACAGAGTAGGTGCGTCAAATCTTTATTGCGACACAAGCAAGGGGCATTTTATATCATCGCATACTAAGGCGTAGCTAGCTGATTGTCATGTCCTTTTCCATTGGATAGTCCATATATGGTCTTTGCATTGCGTAGACTTCCAGCACGAGATATCTTGCTTTCCAGGGCTTGGTCCTGAGTGCAGGCGCCATCTTGTCTCACAGCACTTTCTAGCATCTCTACTGACTCATATAAAGGCAATAATTAATTTCATAAACAACTTAATTTATTCATCTTAACACCTGTGTCTACAAAAAATCAGTTTTGCAGAAGATTACTAACTACATTGTTTCTTTCTTCCTGACCCTCTCCCAATGCTGAACTGAGATTTGTGAAGTAAGTATAACAGGATCTGCAATTATCAAGTGAGAAAACCTTACAAGGTCCAGCACAGAAGGTGGGTGTGCATGCATTTGCCTGAGTATGCATGTCCCTGTGTCTGCAAAATATAATTTTTGTTGATGATTATTAACTGCATTATTTCTTTCTTCCTGGCCCTCCCGAAATGTTGCCCTGAGATTTGTGAAATAAATATCGTAGGACTTGCAATTATCAAGTGAGAAAACCTTTTAAGGTCAAGCACAGAATGTGTAAATGCACACATGCACACCCACCTTCTGTGCTGAAATTTGAAAAGTTTTCTCACTTGATGATTGCAGGTCCCATGATATTTACGCCACAAATCTCAGTGCAACATTGGGAGAGGGTCAGGAAGAAAGAAAAATTTTGTTAAAAATCTTCTGTAAAAATGATTTTTTGCAGACACAGGCATATGCATACACAAGCAGAGGCATGCACACACACCTTCTGTGCAGAACGTTGAAAGGTTTTCTCACTTGATAATTACAGGTCCTATGATACTTAGTCCACATATCTCAGTGAAGCATTGGGGGAGGGTCAGGAAGAAAGAAACAAAGCAGTTAATAATCTCCTGCAAAACTGATTTTTTGCAGACACAGGCACATGCATACAAAGGCAAAAGCATGCACACCCACCTTCTATGATGGATCCTAAAAGGTTTTCTCACTTGATGATTGCGGGTCCCATGAAATTTACGCCACAAATCTCAGTGCAGCATTGGGGGATGGCCAGGAAGAAAGAAACAATGCAGTTAATAATCATCAGCAAAACAGATTTTTTGCAGACACAGGCACATGCATACATAGACAAATGCATGCATGCATGCACACCCACCTTCTGTGCTGGAATTTGAAAAGTTTTCTCACTTGATGATTGCAGGTCCCATGAAATTTACGCCACAAATCTCAGTGCAGCATTGGGGGATGACCAGGAAGAAAGAAACAATGCAGTTAATAATCATCAGCAAAAATTATTTTTGCACACACAGGCACATGCATACACAGGCAAATGCATGCACACCCACCTTCTGTGCTGGACCTTGAAATGTTTTCTCACTTGATAATTGCAGGTCCTATGTTACTTTGTCTAAAAATCTCCGTGCAGCATTGGGGGAGGATCAGGAAAAAAGAAAGATTTAGTTAAAAATCATTTGTAAAAATTATTTTTTGCTGACACAAGCATATGCATACACAAGCAAAGGCACGCACACCCACCTTCTGTGCTGGACCTTGAAAGATTTTCTCACTTGATAATTGCAGGTCCTATGATACTCAGTCTACAAATCTCAGAGCAGTCTTGGGGGAGGGTCAGGAAGAAAGAAACAATGCATTTAATAATCTTCTGCAAAACTGATTTTTTGCAGACACAGGCACCTTTACACACACCCTCCTTCTGAGCTGGAATTTGAAAAGTTTTCTTACTTGATTATTGCAGGTCCTATGATACTCAGTCCACAAATCTCCGTTCATCATTGGGGGGAGGGTAAGGAAGAAAGAAACAATGCAGTTAATAATGATGCGCAAAGATGATTTTTTGCAGACACAGGTACATGCATGCACAGGCAAATGCATGCACACCCACCTTCTGTGCTGGACCTTCAAATGTTTTCTCACTTGATAATTGCAGTTCCTATGATACTTCACAACTTTCAGTACAGCATTGAGGCAGGATCAGGAAGAAAGAAAAAATGCAGTTAATAATCATCCACAAAAATGATTTTTGCAGACACAGGCACACGTATACAAAGGCAAAACGATGTACACCCACCTTCTGTGATGGATCTTAAAAGGTTTTCTCACTTGATGATTGCAGGTCCCATGAAATTTACGCCACAAATCTCAGTGCAGCATTGGGGGATGGCATGGAAGAAAGAAACAATGCAGTTAATAATCATCAGCAAAAATTATTTATTGCAGACACAGGCACATACAGACACAGGCAAATGCATGCACACCCACCTTCTGTGCTGAACCTTGAAATGGTTTCTCACTTGATAATTGCAGGTCCTATGATACTTATGCGACAAATCTCAGTGCAGCATTGGGAGATGGTCAGGAAGAAAGAAACAATGCAGTTAATATTCATCAACAAAACTGATTTTTTGCAGACACAGGCACATGCATACATAGGCAAATGCACGCATGCACTCCCACCTTCTGTGCTAGACCTTGAAAGGGTTTTTCACTTCATGATTGCGGGTCCTATGATACTTACTCCACAAATCTCAGTGCAGCACTGGGGGAGGGATAAGAAGAAAGAAACAATGCAGTTAATAATCAATTGAAAAGCTGATTTTTTGCAGACACAGGCACATGCACGCACGCACACAAACCTTCTGTGCTGGACCCTGAAAAGTTTTCTAATTTGATAATTGCATGTCCTATGATACTTACTCCACAAATATCAGTGCAGCATTCAGGGATGGTCAGGAAGAAAAAAAAATGCAGCTAATAATCATCCGCAAAAATGATTTCTTGCAAACACATGCATACACAGGCAAATGCATACACACCCACCTTCTCTGCTGGACCTTGAAATTTTTTTCACTTGATAATTGCGGGTCCTATGATACTTACTCCACCAATCTCAGTGCAGCAATAGGAGAGGGTCAGGAAGAAAGAAATAATGCAAGTAATAATTATCTGTGAAAATAATATTTTGCAGACACAGGCACATGTACGCACACCCACCTTTTGTGCTAGAATTTAATGTTTTCTTACTTGATTATTGCAGGTCCTATGATACTTACTCCACAAATCTGAGTGCAGGATTGGGGGAGGGTCAGGAAGAAAGAAACAATGCAGTTAATAATCATCAGCAAAAATCATTTTATGCAGACACAGGCACACGTATGCACACCCACCTACTATGCTGGACCTTGAAAGGTTTTCTCACTTGATAATTGCAGGTCCTAGGATACTTACTCCACAAATCTCAGTGCAGCATTGGGGGATGGCCAGGAAGAAAGAAACAATGCAGTTAATAGTCATCAGCAAAAATTATTTTTTGAAGACACAGGCACATGTATAGACAGGCAAATGCATGCACACCCACCTCCTGTGCTGGACCTTGAAAGGTTTTCACACTTGATAATTGCAGGTCCTATGATACTTACTCCACAAATCTCAGTGCAGCAATAGGAGAGGGTCAGGAAGAAAGAAATAATACAGTTAATAATTATCTGTGAAAATAATATTTTGCAGACACAGGCACACGCATGCACACCCACCTACTATGCTGGACCTTGAACGGTTTTCTCACTTGATAATTGCAGGTCCTATGATACTTACTCCACAAATCTCCATGCAGCATTGGGGGAGGGTCAGGAAGGAAAAAATAATGGAGTTAATAATCATGCGCAAAATTGATTTTTTGCAGACAGAGGCACATGCATACACAGGCAAATGCACGCACACCCACCTTCTGTGCTGGACTGGGAAAGGTTTTCTCACCTGATAATTGCAGGTTCTATGATACTTCTTCCACAAATCTCTGTGCAGCTTTGGGGGATGGTCAGGAAGAAATAAACAAAGCAGTTAATAATCATGCGAAAAATGATTTTGTCACATGGTTACCACGACAGTTTGGAGCAAGGAGACCTAAGCATCATATTGCTCCTACTCCGGCTCTGAGACAAAGCACTTCTCTGTCATTTTAATTGTGTGTATTTATTCTGGCAGAACAGGGGTTAAGCGGCCATGTTGGATTTCCCTGTGCTCACAGCTGAGCTCGGTTAGCCACTTCTTTTCCCTTTATAATCTGGGCTCTGATACTAATCTATGTCAGAGGAGGGAGAGGAGTTTCTTATGAGAAGGAGTGTTGGAGGAATTACTTGTGACTGGTGTCTGGTTTGTATGCGTGTAATTCCTTATCCTTCTCTATTTTGGTTTATTCCCCCTACCTTCACACCCTGGTGTTTCCCTCTGTAATATGTGAGTGAATATTTCGTATGCCTGGAGTTTTCTATTAACCCCTGTCTTTGTAGCCCTGTTTGTCGGGTTGGTGTACTACAGTGCACAGTAGCGCCACCCAGGTGGCGGAGAACAGAAGGAGGGCTAAGGCAGGAGTTAGGCTGAGTTCACACGATGCGTATTTCATGCGTTTCCGTGGCGTTTTTGCAGTTGCGTAAATGACGCGCCCCCTGGGACATATTCCTTTTTGAGGGGAATACCCGGCACCGGATCAGATGGGGGGTTGTAGTCTCCGAGCGGCTGTGACCCGGCCCCGTGCCCAGGGCGTCAAGCTCAGTGTTATGTGGCAGTCCTACAGATGTTATTAAGAGTTCTTTTGTGTCGACTACGCCACCCGTTGTGATGCGGTCACTGTGGCCGCCGCTGCAGCAGGGTCCGCTGAGGCTGATGGTGCAGGTGCAGCTTGAGATGGTATAACCCCCAACGGGTGGGGTATAGCCTCAGGGGGAACAGGTGCAGAGGATGGGGGTTGTGGTGGTGAAGTGCAGACGGCAGTGAAGACAGAGTCGGGTTGTGCAGTTAAGGGTGTTTACTTACTGCAGATGTTGTACTGGTCACTCCAGCTTCGAGTGACCACCCGAGCCGTGCTGCGTCCACCAGGTCCTGGATCCAGCCAACCCCCAAACAAGTCCGGAGCGTGGCCCTGAGCTCTCCTTCTGTCCCGTTCTCTGGCCGTCCCCACCAGTGATCCACCTAGGTCCAGCTCCCTCGGGCCTTCTGTTGGGACACCCTTGGCCTTGGGTTCCCTGACCCTTCATGTGGTGTGCCTTCGGGGTGGATGTGGTGGGTGACCGTGGCAAACGCTGCCCACGGTCTCCGGTCTCTGGCTGGGGAATGTTTTTACCCCCACCAGCTTGGGTTCCGGTACCCTGATGCCGACTCTTCACCCGGGGTTTTAATTTGGGATCTTAGAGTCCTGTTCTTCTGTGCCTCTGGGTCTCTCTCTCTCCTCTCTCACTCTGGGTCTTTCTTCTCCTCTGCTCCTGACTTGTTCTCTGCATCTGACCCTGTTCTTAGTTGGTGCCCACCTTATATACACCCTCTATGTGTGAGCTCAGGTGACCAGCACCCAATGAGCTCCTAACTTTACCCAGGCTGCTCCCCCTATCTGCCCCTACACTACTTGGGATGTACCACCCCCCTCCCACTCCAGCCAGGAACAGACTCGGTCGTACCTGCACATTTCTAAGTGGGAGTACCGTCGGTCTGCTCCTCGGAAATGGGATGTGTGTAGTGCATGCAGCCTACCGAGCTCAGTTCCACACTCCATCCTTACCCGGGAGTGGAATATCACACCTCTGGGTTGAGGTGCAATACCCCTGTAGCAGCCGAATCCTCAGGGTGCTACATAAACGCAGCGGAAACGCATGAAAAACGCATGGTAGAAGGGAAGCAATGTTCCCCAATGGAAATCCGCATGTGCTGTGCCCATGATGCGGATTTTTCCGCAGCGTTAACGCTGCGGTCAAAAATCCGCAGCATGTCAATTAATTTTGCGGAAACGCGGCGATTTCGCCGCCATTGACTTGCATTAGAACGCGCCAATTCCGCAAGACAGCATTTGTACTTGCGTTATTGGCGCGTTCTAATATGCGGATGGTACCCGGGTGTGGAGGAGAGGAGAGTCTCATCCACACCCAGGTACCATTAAAAAAGCTGTAAAAAAAAGAATAAAATAAAAAATAAATGTATTCTTACCTTCTGTCGGCCCGCGCAGCGCTCCCGCTTGGTTCCCGGCACTTGCAGTGAGTTGTAGGACCTGCGGTGACGTCAGAGTCATGTGACGGGTCACGTGACGCTGACGTCGGCAGGTCTTTCAATTCAAAGTTGCCGGCAGCCGGGAACTTTGTAAAGCAGGACAGCGCGGGCCATCAGAGGTAAGTATATACACTCTCTCGGGTCACACTATATAAATCCATGCTGTTTGCATGGATTTATATAGTGTGACCTAGTTGTCAAGCACTTTCCAGGTGATGCTAAAATCGCCTGGAAAGCGCTTGTCAATCTGCATGCGGAAACGCATGTCAATCTGCATGTGGATCCGCATGTATTCTGCAGGAAAAACGCATGCACAATCTGCATGCGTTTTTTCTGCCAGGGAGATGCAAAAATGATGCAGAAATTTTCTGCTTCATTTCTGCATCGTGTGCACATACCCTTAGGGAGAAGGCGGAGGCCAGCGCCTGACTGGGGTGTCTGGGGCCCACCAGGGAAATTGACTCCAGGGGCCCACCCACCCAGGCCAACCCACCCTTCAGCTATTTGCAAATACCGGTTAGCCGTTATACCCATTATATTGGCGGCTCCTGCCCATCACTGTGCCCTCACCAGAACTGCGATGTTCAATTACTGTAGTTTGCATTAAAGGGTTTTTATTGGTGAAAACAAGTTATCAGCGATGCACAGGTTGGGAAGGTGATCACTTATTTATTGGTGGAATCCGCACTGTCAGAAGATTGTGGCACTTTTAGTATTTGGTGAGATTTTTACCTCAGTATTTATAAGACAAAACCAGGAGTGGAGCAATCCGAGGTAATGTTTTATGCATTTCTCACCCACTTCTGTTTTTTTCTTATAAATACAGAGGTGAAAATCTCACCAAATGCCAACTTGCTTTCTCTGGTGAACCTCTGTAACTGCATCTCTGCTGCTGTGTAATAGTTACAGGACAGGGAGGGGTTAAACATCCAAGTATTTAATATCTGTTGGAAATAAAGAGGTTTCCCCTAATTGATATCAGATAAAACAAATGACCAACCACAATCCACTCTACCAAGACCAATATTACCAGCTAGAAGGCAGAAATACTACCACACCGTGACCAGATCACATATTACCACCACATAGTGCCCAAATAATGCCACATACAAGGCACAAATACCGCCACACCATGACCAAAGCACATAATGCCACCACATAGTGACAAATAATACTAAAATAATAAAAATGTAAAAAAGCTCTGTATATTGGGTCAGTGTACAGGTTATACAGTGATCACCAGTGACATTATACACAGGAGCTCTGTATATAGTGTACAGGTTATACAGTCATCACCAGTGACATTACACACAGGAGCTCTGTATATAGTGTCAGTGTGTGTGTATAGGTAATACAGTGATCACCAGTGACATTATACACAGGAGCTCTGTATATAGTGTCAGTGTGCGTGTATAGGTAATACACATACTCACCAGTGACATTACACACAGGATCTCTGTATATAGTGTCAGTGTGTGTGTGTATAGGTAATACAGTGATCACCAGTGACATTACACCCAGGAGTTCTGTATATAGTGTCAGTGTGTGTGTATAGGTAATACACATACTCACAAGTTCTTTATCTGCCGCAGACCAATATATCACATCTTCTATGCAGGACTTATCTCTGCAGAAAATAACTATAGCTATAACTGATCACTTCCAGAGCACAATCCACACTTTTCCCAAGATTTCTACACTGCATGAAATGACAAAAAAAGCAACCTAGTGCCGCACTACACAGTAACAGAGCTCCAGTGTCATTCTGTGCCTGCTCATCTCTGTTAGCAGACATATTTGTCTGATGGCAAAGATGTAGCAGAGCTGAAGACAGACCTATGGATTACGTTGGAGTGAGGATTTTTCTTTATTAAAGATGGAGTCCCTAAATGTGTTTTATTTTTAATAAAAAAAAAATTCTGTCTTTTTTTTTTTCTGTTTACTAGAAATTCATGGTGGCTATGTCTAATTTGGCGTGACACCATGAATTTTGGGCTTAGTACCAGCTGATAATACAAAGCTGGCCTGGTACTAACCCTATTATTACCCAGGGTGCCACTCACCACCAGGGCCGCTGGAATAGCCAGGTAAAGCACCTGGAAATGGTGCTAGGATGAATGCGCCATTTTCAGGGGTGGCTGCGGGCTGCGATTTTCAGCGTGGGGGGCCAAGAACGCTTGGGCCTTACCATGCCATGCTGCGAATCCCAGCCCCCAGCTGCCTTGTTTTATCTGGCTGGCGATCAACATATGGCGGGAGCCCACGCATTTTTATTAAATGTTAAATACGTTTAAAACAAATATTCGGCTTCTCTGTCTTTTGATCGCCAGCCAAGGTAAAGCCAGGCAGCTGGGGGTGGCAGGCCGTAGTTGTCTGCTTTATCTGCGGTGAGAATCAAAAATTCTGCGGAGCGCTACATCGTTTTTAAAAATTTCTTTTCACACTTCTATATGTGACAGACCCAACAGCCAATCGCAGATGCTGTCAAAGAGGATGGGCCTCTGTGATTGACTGTTCGACTAATGTACAATTAGCCCATATATTCTAGTATGGTACTATGTATGGGCTGCTTTCAGGTTACTCAAGCAACCAATCAAGATGCCCATTCTCTGTGTCAGCGTCTGTGATTGGCTGTTGGGACTGTCACACATATAGAAGTGTGAAAATATATAAATAATAAAACAAAAATGACATGGCGCTCCGCAGAATTTTTGATTCTCAGCGCAGATAAAGCAGACAGCTACGGGCTGCCACCTCTGGCTGCCTGGCTTTACCGTGGCTGCTGATCAAAAATCAGGAAAGGCCAATGTTTTTTTTTTTGATTATTTAAAAAAATAACAATAAAAAAAATGCGTGGGCGCCCACCATATTTTGATCGCCAGCCAGGTAAAACCAGGCAGCTGGGGGCTGGGATTCTCAGCATGGTAAGGCTCAAGCATTCTGGGCCTCCATGCTGAAAACGGCAGCCCGCAGCCACCCCTGGAATTGGCGCATTCATCGTAGCGCCATTTCCAGGCGCTTTATCCGGCTCTTCCAACAGCCTGAAATTCATGGCGTCAAGCCAAATTAGACATGGCCACCATGAATTTCTAGTAAACAGAAAAAAAACACAACACAGAGAAAAAAATGTTTTAATAAAAATAAAACACAAAACACATGTGTTTATCTTTAATAAAAAAACAAAATGGGCAATGGGCATGCATGATGGTACCACCAGTGGCTGGCAGGACATGCTGGGCATGACAGTACCACAGAGGCTGACAGGACATACTAGTCATGATTCATGCCTTGTATGTCGTGCCAGCATCTGTGGTATTATCATGCCCACCCAGCATGTCCTGCCAGCCAGCCACAGGTGGTAGTAGTACTAGCATGATAGTACCACACCACCACCAGTGGCTGGCAGGACATGCCAGGTGGGCATGATAGTACCACAGAGGCTGGCAAGACATACTAGGCAGGCATGATTCATGCCTAGTATGTCCTGTCAGCCTCCGTGGTACTATCATGCCCACCCAGCATGTTCTGCCAGTCACTGGTGGTAGTACATGCTGCTGGACATAGTACCAGTAACCAGAGGCTGACAGCAGGACATGCTGGGCAATGGGCATGATAATCATGCCCATTGCCCAGTAGTAATTACTGCCAGCCTCGGCCAGGGGTCCTCGGCCAGGGGTTCTCCCCCCCCCCCCGCGTTTCATACTCACGCGCCGAGTTGCCTGGGGCGACGCCGGGTCCGTCCTCCACAGCGCGCACAGGAAGCAGTCCCAGGGCGATGACATCATCGCACAGGAAGCAGTCCCAGGGCGATGACGTCATCGCCCTGAGACTGACCTCCTGTGGACGCGCTGGCAGTGTCGCGCTGCGCAGAGGAGGCAGAGGGGCACTGCGGCAGCAGGCAGATCGCTCTCTCTGCTTTACCGCTGTAGAGAGCCCATCACTAATCATATCGGCAGTGCTATCGATATGATTAGCGAACCGGGGGGGCCCTCTGTTCTCTGTACAGGGCCCATGAAGGGTAGGGGGTGGAGCTTGGGGGCGTGGCCATCGGGACTCGGGGCCCACCGGGGGTTTTCCCGATCCTCCGGTGGGCCAGTCCGCCCCTGGCATCCTCACCTTCAGAGGTATCCCGGGGAATAGGGTGAGCTAGAGCACCCTGTAGTGTTAGGGTCAGGGTAGGAGCCCCTGATCTCTAGTCACCCGACAGCTGTGTTGTGACATTATCTCTGACCATAACCGTTTTTTCTGCTCCATTATGGATCCTTTTACGGCTCTGACGGGGCAATTGCAGCAGCTCAGTCTGGAGGTGGCGGATTTAAGCACAGTGGTTTTGCGGTCCCTTAATACATCGGGTGTGGGTGTCTCGTCTCTCAGACAAACCATAGTGGAGCCCAAGGTTGCATTGCCTGACAGGTTCTCTGGGGGGCGGGACAACTTTGTGGTCTTTAGAGAGGTCTGTGAACTGTACTTCAGGCTACATTCCGTTTCCTCAGATTCAGAGGAGCAACATGTGGGCATAATAATCTCGCTCCTGATTCACAGTCGCTCCAGACGGTGGAGGGGTTTTTGCGGACTCTAGGCCATATATATTATGACCCCGATCGTGTCTCCTTAGCGGAGTCCACACTGCACCAACTTCAGCAAGGAGATCGGCCGGCGGAGGAATATTGCTCCAAGTTTCGGAAGTGGGCCACGGATACCATGTGGAACGACCCCCACTTGGTAGTCTCTTTTGTGAGGGGCTTTCAGTAAGTGTGAAGGATGCCTTGGCCCTGTATGAGACTCCAGACTTCCTTGAGACAGCCATGTCTCTGGCGATCCGGGTTGACTGCCGTCTTCGCCAGAGACATAGGAAATCCGTGTGTGGAGGATCCGGGGTCAAGGGAAGTCAGCGTTGAGCCAACTGTGAATCTCATGCAGGTGGGAGCGGCATCCTCCGCTGGCAAATTGACTGTAGTCCGTCGTAAGGGGGAGAGTGTTCCTTTTGTGGGAAAAGGGGACATTTCGTAGGCATGTGTCCTTCCCAGTGTAAGCAACCACCGGAGAAGCCGGATAGCCCAGGTTGCTGGGAGGTTAGCAACCTGGGTGTATTCATCACCTCCATGGGTAAGACACAATTTTTTCTACCAGCCGTGGTTCATGTGGGTGGAGTTAAGGCAGAGGTGTTGGCCTTTCTGGACAGTGGGGCCGTGTTAAATTTGATCAACTCTAGGTTCGTCCAGGTCCAAGTCCCCGTCCCACATCCACTGTCCAGACCCATTCACATTGTCGCCATCGACTCCACCCCCTTGAGACAAGGGCACTTTACTCAAGTCATCTGTGACGTGTGGCTTCAGGTGGGGGCTATGCACACTGACGTGTTAGACTGCTATGTGCTAGAGGGTCTGCCCTCACTTGTAGTACTGGGACTCCCTTGGCTCACCGTGCACAAACCTGTTGTCGATTGGCAGACTCAGGAGATTGTTAAATGGAGTGGGTATTGTCAAGAGCACTGCTTGGGTACCCGGTTGGCAAGGGTGGATACCCGGTCTGTGCCTAATTACCTGTCAGATTTTGGGGAAGAGTTCTCGGAGCAGGGGTGCCAAAAACTCCCTCCCCATCGTCATTATTATAGCACTATAAATCTCATTCCAAAGAGCAGACTCTATAACATATCTGGTTCGGAGAGGCAGGCCATGAAAAACTAAATCACGGAAAGCCTGGCTAAAGGTCATATCAGACCATCCTCTTCCCCATTGCGCTGGTTTCTTTTTTGTAAAGAAAAAAGATGGGGGGGTTACGACCTTACCTGGATTTCCTTGAACTTGTCAGTGATCCTTATCCACTTCCTCTCATTCCTGACCTCTTCAATCAAATTGAAGGGGCAAAATGGTTCTCTAATCTTGTCTGAATTAAAGAGGGGGATGAGTGGAAAAAAGTGTTTAACACGCCTGAGGGACACTATGAGAATCTGGTGATGCCCTTTGGGTTGACAAAGGCACAAGCTGTCGTTCAAAACTTCATAAACTACATTTTTTTTAGTCATCTGATAACCACGAATCTGCCTATCTGGATGACATACTAATTTATTCTCCTGACCTTGAGTCGCACCAGGTTCACGTCAGGCAGGTTTTACATATTCTTCGAGACAAAAAATTATATATTAAGCCTGAGAAGTGTAAGTTCTCAGTTGAGGAGGTGCCTTTTCTAGGATATGTGTTGTCCTCCACCGGTTTTCGCATGGATCCAGCAAAAGTCCGGGCGGTATTGGAATGGGATCATCTGGAGGATTTGAAGGCATTACAAAAGGCACTACATAAGTACATGCACACCTCCAATAGAAAAATCGCAAAAAGTTTATTGAACATAAGCACACTATTAAAAGCATTTAAAAACCTTAGACATGGTATACAACTGTTTCCCACATGACAGTAGTCATCAATAATAGTAAATAATAAGCATACAGACCCCAAGATGCACAATCTATAGCCAAATCCACACTAGCAATGGTAAATCCCAAATACAATACAGAAACCCAGACAGTTAATGAACAAGGGAAAGAAGGCCATCATAAAAGTGGGAAGATACTACACAAGGTAGTGTCATCATATACAGTTCCCAATACGTACAAATATCTATTGTATGTAGAATAAAGTCAGTACATACAAATATAACAAAAAGACGTCCTAAATATATTCCTAGCAGATAACCAAAGGCAGGAGGCAATAGCATACATGAATATGCAAAAATGGGTTGCTCTGGGAGAGGTATATAGAAATGCCTATGATGTCAAACACTTTACACAGTTGAATGTAGCTGTTCTAGTGGGTCATAATAAAAAAAGAACGGTAAAATCCAAGCATAGAGCCATCTCACGCCAGAGACTGCATGAAAAGGTGCATGTAATGAGGTGGTAGAATATTACCCATTGCTGTCAGTATGTGCAAAGAGGGGTTGTGGTGTCAGAGGGGATGCAGGGAGAACCCTACGCGTATTGCCGTGACCCACAAGACTTCGTGGGGTATATGTTTCTCCATGAATGTTCAATGTATTTTATCATAACCAGAATTAGAGGTAAACGCTTGCCGGTGATGATCAGTGTTCCACAGCCAGTCCGGACCGGAAGTCATGAGACCAGAAATGACGATGTAAGTGATGTATCAGTGTGTTATACACATACACGGGGAGAGGAGGAGAGGGACGTGTGTATCGCATGAGTTGTATCCCGAGGGCGGATACATACACGCCCACATAGGACCGCACCACAACCGATAGAGAGTGGCAAGGTAATGTAGAATGGCGATGTGTGTAGCACATTGAGAGGTGGAACCCATATACAGAAAAAAGAAGAAGGGGGTGTGTACCTCACATGGATTATTTCCCATAGGCAGATATATAAATGTCCACATAGGACCGCACCACAACCGATTCTTCTACGTCCTGAAAACGCTTTCCCTTTAGGTTTTTCTTCATTCTTCAGAATAAGAAGTCACTGAAGGGGGCTAGGTCGGGCAAGTAAGGAAGGGTGAACCTGATTTTTTGTCAAAAGCCATTAAAGGGGATGAATTTTTGTATTACGCCTATGATCCTGAAACAAAACAGTTGTCCAGACAGCGGAAGACCGCTTCATCGGCAAGTGAAATCAAATTTGGTCCATGATGGTTTGTTTTTTCTACATCAAAGGAGTCGTTCACGTTGAATTTGTTCCTCAGGGCACCACAGTGACCCAACATTATTATCTGCAGGTGCTGAAGCGATTGAGAGAGGCAGTGAGAAAAAAAACTACCTGAACTGTGGCGATCGGGGGACTGGCATCATCATGATAATGCCCCTTCCCACACAGCGCAGAAAATCAACCAGGATTTAGCAAAAAAGGCATGACAACGATTTCTCACCCGACATACCCCCCTGCGACTTCTTCTTATTCCCAAAGATGAAGAAAAACTAAAAGGGAAGCGTTTTCAGGACAAAAAAGAGGTTAACAGAAAATAGCTGGAGGCATTTAACAGCATTAGTTCAGAAGAAGATAAAAAATGTTTCGAACTCTGGAAAACCCGTTGGAACAAGTGAAAATCATCTAATGGACAGGATTTTTGAAGAGGACTAATGTTTTCAAGATGTTATGTTAAATAAAAAATAAATAATTCTCATTTTTTGGGGTACCTATATATATATACAGTACAGACCAAAAGTTTGGACACACCTTCTCATTTAAAGATTTTTCTGTATTTTCTTGACTATAAAAATTGTACATTCACACTGAAGGCATCAAAACTATGAATTAACACATGTGGAATTATATACTTAACAAAAAAGTGTGAAACAACTGAAAATATGTCTTATATTCTAGGTTCTTCAAAGTAGCCACCATTTGCTTTGATGACTGCTTTGCACACTCTTGGCATTCTCTTGATGAGCTTCAAGAGGTAGTCACCGGAAATGGTTTTCACTTCACAGGTGTGCCCTGTCAGGTTTAATAAGTGGGATTTCTTGCCTTATAAATGGGATTGGGACCATCAGTTGTGTTGTGCAGAAGTCAGGTGGATACACAGCTGATAGTCCTACTGAATAGACTGTTAGAATTTGTATTATGGCAAGAAAAAAGCAGCTAAGTAAAGAAAAACGAGTGGCCATCATTACTTTAAGAAATGAAGGTCAGTCAGTCCGAAAAATTGGGCAAACTTTGAAAGTGTCCCCAAGTGCAGTTGCAAAAACCATCAAGCGCTACAAAGAAACTGGCTCACATGAGGACCGCCCCAGGAAAGGAAGACCAAGAGTCACCTCTGCTTCTGAGGATAAGTTTATCCGAGTCACCAGCCTCAGAAATTGCAGGTTAACAGCAGCTCAGATTAGAGACCAGGTCAATGCCACACAGAGTTCTAGCAGCAGACACATCTCTTCAACA
The DNA here is from genome assembly GCF_046119375.1 of Phyllobates terribilis. Lineage (NCBI taxonomy): Eukaryota > Metazoa > Chordata > Amphibia > Anura > Dendrobatidae > Phyllobates > Phyllobates terribilis. The sequence goes on along the minus strand of NW_027363354.1, from coordinate 327,258 downwards.
ACTGTTAAGAGGAGACTTTGTGCAGCAGCCCTTCATGGTAAAATAGCTGCTAGGAAACCACTGCTAAGGACAGGCAACAAGCAGAAGAGACTTGTTTGGGCTAAAAAACACAAGGAATGGACATTAGACCAGTGGAAATCTGTGCTTTGGTCTGATGAGTCCAAATTTGAGAGCTTTGGTTCCAACCACCGTGTCTTTGTGCGACCCAGAAAAGGTGAACGGAAGGACTCTACATGCCTGGTTCCCACCGTAAAGCATGGAGGAGGAGGTGTGATGGTGTGGGGGTGCTTTGCTGGTGACACTGTTGGGGATTTATTTAAAATTGAAGGCATACTGAACCAGCATGGCTACCACAGCATCTTGCAGCGGCATGCTATTCCATCCAGTTTGCGTTTAGTTGGACCATCATTTTTCAACAGGACAATGACCCCAAACACACCTCCAGGCTGTGTAAGGGCTATTTGACCAAGACGGAGAGTGATGGGGTGCTATGCCAGATGACCTGGCCTCCACAGTCACCAGACCTGAACCCAATCGAGATGGTTTGGGGTGAGCTGGACTGCAGAGTGAAGGCAAAAGGGCCAACAAGTGCTAAGCATCTCTGGGAACTCCTTCAAGATTGTTGGAAGACCATTTCTGGTGACTACCTCTTGAAGCTCATCAAGAGAACGCCAAGAGTGTGCAAAGCAGTCATCAAAGCAAAAGGTGGCTACTTTGAAGAACCTAGAATATAAGACATATTTTCAGTTGTTTCACACTTTTTTGTTAAGCATATAATTCCACATGTGTTAATTCATAGTTTTAATGCCTTCAGTGTGAATGTACAATTTTCAAAGTCATGAAAATACAGAAAAATCTTTAAATGAGAAGGTGTGTCCGAACTTTTGGTCTGTACTGTATATATATATATATATATATATGTGTGTATGTATATATATAAGTATGTGACGTGTCGTGATGGGATGGCTTTTACGTTTTTTATTTAACCAGTGGCAGCTAAGCACCCTATGCCCTATGTTATTTACATGTACTATTCTTATTTACTTTCTTACTACAGGATATTTGCTCATTTTGTTTTTATCTCACGTTCTGCTTGTCAAATGGCCACAGTGTCACTGCACATCTATGCATTGCACGTATGACAACATATGCCCTGTCTCAATTTTTGGAGTTTTTGGTATATATATATATATATATATATATATATATATATATACACACATGCATATACATACACACAAACATACATATATATGTAACACATTGCAAACCCAAGAAAACTTGTGTCACTGGATATCTGAAATTGCTACATGATGACGTGTTGCCCTCTTTATGCACTGAAGATGGCACGTTCTCTGAGTTTTTCTAACAAGATGGTCACCACCACATTATGGGTGTCAGGTGCGAGCATTCCTACATGAACAGTTTCCTGGAAAGTGGATTGGTCGGCGTGGGCCAGTTGAATGGCCACCAAGGTCTCCCAATCTGACCCCCTTAGAATTTTATCTTTGGGGTCATCTGAAGCCAATTGTCTATGCTGTGAGGATACGAGATGTGCAGCATCTGAAACAACGGATACTGGAAGCCTGTGCTAGCATTTCTTCTGCGGTGTTGCTATCAGTGTGTCAAGAGTGGGAGAAGAGGGTTGCATTGACAATCCAACACAATGGGCAGCACTTTGAACACATTTTATCAGTGGTCATAAACTTGTAAAAAACTCATGAAAGAATAAAGTTACGTTAAAAACAAGTACACCATTGTTTTTCTTATGAAATTCTGAATAAGTTTGATGTGTTACATGACCCTATTCCCATTGAAAAAAATAAAGTTGGATCCAAAATGGCCGACTTCAAAATGGCCACCATGGTCACCACCCATCTGGAAAAGTTTTCCCCCTCCCATATACTTATGTGCCAAAAACAGGAAGTTGATATCACCAAGCATTCCCATTTTATATAGGTGTTTCCATATAAATGGCCCATCCTGTACCTTGCACGTGCGCCCCTTCCTTGTTATGCGAATGTTACCTCCCTGATTTTACAATAAACTTTACACTATATTTCTACTTTGTATCTAGACTTTTTTGGTCGGTTTTCTTTCTCCCCTTTTTTCTGAACTTCTCAGACTGTCTAGGCTGCCATCATCATCATCCCACATAAATTACACAGATTACAGTGTGACATTTTTACTCTAGGCTATACAAATACCTTATACTCCGTTACTTCTATACCACACTTTTATGTGTTCCCTTGGTTGCATTTAAATATATGTGTTAGATATATACTGCATATATACAGTGCAGACCAAAAGTTTGGACACACCTTCTCATTTAAAGATTTTTCTGTATTTTCATGACTACGAAAATTGTACATTCACACTGAAGACATCAAAACTATGAATTATCACATGTGGAATTATATACTTAACAAAAAAGTGTGAAACAACTGAAAATATGTCTTATATTCTAGGTTCTTCAAAGTAGCCACCTTTTGCTTTGATGACTGCTTTGCACACTCTTGGCATTCTCTTGATGAGCTTCAAGAGGTAGTCACCGGAAATGGTTTTCACTTCACAGGTGTGCCCTGTCAGGTTTAATAAGTGGGATTTTTTGCTTTATAAATGGGGTTGGGACCATCAGTTGTGTTGTGCAGAAGTCTGGTGGATACACAGCTGATAGTCCTACTGAATAGACTGTTCTATGGCAAGAAAAAAGCAGCTAAGTAGAGAAAAACGAGTGGCCATAATTACTTTAAGAAATGAAGGTCAGTCAGTGCGAAAAATTGGGAAAACTTTGAAAGTGTCCTCAAGTGCAGTTGCAAAAACCATCAAGCGCTACAAAGAAACTGGCTCACATGAGGACCGCCCCAGGAAAGGAAGACCAAGAGTCACCTCTGCTTCTGAGGATAAGTTTATCCGAGTCACCAGTCTCAGAAATCGCAGGTTAAAAGCAGCTCAGATTATAGACTAGGTCAATGCCACACAGAGTTCTAGCAGCAGACACATCTCTTCAACAACTGTTAAGAGGAGACTTTGTGCAGCAGGCCTTCATGGTAAAATAGCTGCTAGGAAACCACTGCTAAGGACAGGCAACAAGCAGAAGAGACTTGTTTGGGCTAAAGAACACAAGGAATGGACATTAGACCAGTGGAAATCTGTGCTTTGGTCTGATGAGTCCAAATTTGAGATCTTTGGTTCCAACCACCGTGTATTTGTGCGACGCAGAAAAGGTGACCGGATGGACTCTACATGCCTGGTTCCCACCGTGAAGCATGGAGGAGGAGGTGTGATGGTGTGGGGGTGCTTTGCTGGTGACACTGTTGGGGATTTATTCAAAACTGAAGGCATACTGAACCAGCATGGCTACCACAGCATCTTACAGCGGCATGCTATTCCATCCGGTTTGCGTTTAGTTGGACCATCATTTATTTTTCAACAGGACAATGACCCCAAACACACCTCCAGGCTGTGTAAGGGCTATTTGACCAAGAGGGAGAGTGATGGGGTGCTACGCCAGATGACCTGGCCTCCACAGTCACCAGACCTGAACCCAATCGAGATGGTTTGGGGTGAGCTGGACCGCAGAGTGAAGGCAAAAGGGCCAACAAGTGCTAAGCATCTCTGGGAACTCCTTCAAGATTGTTGGAAGACCATTTCCGGTGACTACCTCTTGAAGCTCATCAAGAGAATGCCAAGAGTGTGCAAAGCAGTCATCAAAGCAAAAGGTGGCTACTTTGAAGAACCTAGAATATAAGACATATTTTCTGTTGTTTCACACTTTTTTGTTAAGTATATAATTCCACGTGTGTTAATTCACAGTTTTGATGCCTTCAGTGTGAATGTACAATTTTCATAGTCATGAAAATACAGAAAAATCTTTAAATGAGAAGGTGTGTCCAAACTTTTGGTCTGTACTGTATATCTGATTTAAGGGCATGGAAATTAAAATTTTGAAAATTGTGACATTTTCAAAATTTTCATCAAATTTCAGATTTTTTTCACAAATAAATGCAAGTGATATCGAAGAAATTTTATCACTAACATGGAGTGCAATATGTCACGAAAGGACAGTCTCAGAATCAGGGGGATCCGTTGAAGCGTTCCAGAGTTATTACCTCATAAAGTGACAGTGGACAGAATTGTAAAAATTGGCCTGATCATTAAGGACATAATTGTCTCCGTCCTTAAGGGGTTAATGTAGTTTTGAAAAAAATACTGTTTTATTAGTAGCAGATTATCAGGACTACTTGGCCTGATGCTAGGTAGTCCAACCCCGCCTCCATCACTGATTGGCAGCTCAGTGGTATGAGGGCGGAGCTATCTAGATCTCAGAATTCAGAGATCTCTTAGATCTGTGGCAGATAATACTGTTTTTAATCAATACTGCAGCACCCAGTAAAGTAAGTGATACATCGCTGTAATCATGGTCTCTGCCTCTACATCATGCTGGTGGTTACAGATTCTCTTTAATAAATTTTAGTGTGATTAATATAACTCAACTAAAAATAGCAATAAAATACCGCAGTAATATACAACCATGATGAATGCAAGCAGAAAGAACTTCAATACTACTCCTTTTTGTAAAGTAATAACATTATTCCAGCCATTAATTCACTGAGAGAAAATCTAATAACGCTCAGTTTCCAGCCTATCGAGAAATTTCAAAAACACAAGTCTCTAAGTAAAAAGGATTATACATTCAGATAACTCCTACTCCTCCATTCTCATCAGTCAGACTGATGAGCAGAAATTGTCAAGAACTTGAAGTACGGCTCACTGCGCTTTTATTTCGTGTCTGCTTTGAAGTTATCTATTACTTGCAGCCCACCCCCTTGGGGAACCTGAATATATATTTTATTCCATCTGCTCCAAACTCAGAATTCAGTAGAAGAAATAAACTGCAACACAGGAGACAATGAGAAGCAATGAGCCAATGCATCGGGAAATAGTGAGATTCCAAGCTGCGGGAAAAGATTTTATGATAAAGGTAAATTATCAACATTATAGATGATGAGCCCAGATGGGGGCTGGAAAAAAAAGATTCCTGGAGCAGGCATTTATGAAGACTCTGAACTGACATGTTGTCATGTTAAAGGGAAGCTGTCACATCCTAGTTACTATGTAAACTGCCCTCATAGCGTTGATAGTGATGCAATGTACATCACTAACACACTTTTTTCATTATAATTGGTGCAACTATAATGAGTGTATAGCACTTTATATACTTATACCCTACCTGCTCGTTCAGTCATAGGGGTGTGATCCTCACATTCAGCCATAGGTGGCGCCGCCCAGGTGTTTGAATTTTGCTCCCGGTGAGCGCTGAAGTTATGGGACGCTTGTGCAGTATGACACAGCTGACAGCAAAGCTTCCAATGCTGGGAGCCGCGCATGCGCTGTGACGAGCGGCTCCGGCCGCACACAGTGAAGCTGGAAAGTACACAGCCTCACTGCGCACATGCGGGGAGCCGCTCGTCACAGCGCATGCGCGGCTCCCAGCATTGGAAGCTTTGCTGTCAGCTGTGTCATACTGCACAAGTGTCCCATAACTTCAGCGCTCGCCGGGAGCAAAATTCAAACACCTGGGCGGCGCCACCCATGACTGAATGTGAGGATCACACCCCTATGACTGAACAAGCAGCTAGTGTATCTATAATATAACAGGGGATGCGTGTTTCTGTCCGAAGCCTCTATAGACTGCGCATGTGTGACGCGCAGTCTGGCTCCAGAGAGGAGCAGGCATCCAGCCGTTACAGGTAAGAGGTGTATGGCGCCGGAGATCGCGCGGGATGCGTAGACACTGAACGCATACTGTGATCTCCGGCGCCATACTTACCTGACCGGGAGGAGCGTTGCCGCGGCGCCTCTCTTCGCTGGAGACCGGGGGCGGAGTGAAGGCGTCGGACCGGCGCGTGCACATAGCGCTATCCGGCGCCATTTTACTGAAGACACATTGGGGGTGAGGGGTACCACGCATACCATGATTGGTGGGTGAGGGGTACCACGCATACCAGGATTGGGGGGTGAGGGGTGCCACGCATACCAGGATTGGGGGGTGAGGGGTGCCAGGCATACTGGGATTGGGGATGAGGGGTGCCATGCATATAGGGATTGGGGATGAGGGGTGCCACGCATACCGGGATTGGGAATGAGGGATGGGGTGCCACACATACCGGGATTGGGGGTGAGGGGTGCCAGGCATACTGGGATTGGGGATGAGGGGTGCCATGCATACCGGGATTGGGGATGAGGGGTGCCACGCATACCGGGATTGGGAATGAGGGATGGGGTGCCATGCATACCAGGATGAGGGATACCATACACACCAGGATAGGGATGGGGTACCATGCATACCAGGATGAGGGATACCATACACACCAGGATAAGGATGAGGGGTGCCATGCATACCGGGATTGGGGGTGAGGGGTGCCACGCATACCAGGATTGGGGGTGAGGGGAGCCACGCATACCGGGATTGGGGGTGCCACGCATACCGGGATTGGGGGTGAGGGGTGCCACGCATACCGGGATTGGGAGTGAGGGATAGGGTGCCATGCATACCAGGATGAGGGATACCATACACACCAGGATAGGGATGAGGGGTGCCACGCATACCGGGATTGGGGGGATGAGGGGTGCCAGGCATACTGGGATTGGGGATGAGGGGTGCCATGCATACCGGGATTGGGGATGAGGGATGGGGTGCCATGCATACCAGGATGAGGGATACCATACACACCAGGATAGGGATGGGGTACCATGCATACCAGGATGAGGGATACCATACACACCAGGATAAGGATGAGGGGTGCCACGCATACCGGGATTGGGGTGAGGGGTGCCACGCATACCGGGATTGGGGGTGAGGGGAGCCACACATACCGGGATGAGGGGTGACACGCATACCGGGATTGGGGGTGAGGGGTGCCACGCATACCGGGATTGGGAGTGAGGGATAGGGTGCCATGCATACCAGGATGAGGGATACCATACACACCAGAATAGGGGTGAGGGGTGCCACGCATACCAGGATTGGGGGTGAGGGGTGCCACGCATACCAGGATTGGGGGTGAGGGGTGCCACGCATACCAGGATTGGGTGTGAGGGGTGCCACGCATACCAGGATTGGGGGTGAGGGGTGCCACGCATACCAGGATTGGGGGTGAGGGGTGCCACGCATACCAGGATTGGATGGTGGGGACAGGATGGGGGCAGCACAAATACAAGTGTAGCACCCTGAGGATTCGGCTGCTACAGGGGTATTACACCTCAAGCCAGAGGTGTGGTATTCCACTCCCGGGTAAGGATGGAGTGTGGAACTGAGCTCAGTAGGCTGCATGCACTACACACATCCCATTTCCGGGGGACAGACCAATGGTACTCCCACTAGAGAAATGTGCAGGTACGACAGTGTCTGTCCCTGGCTGGAGTGGGAGGGGGGTGGAACATCCCAGTAGTGTAGGGGCAGATAGGGGGAGCAGTCTGGGTAATGCTAGGAGCTCATTGGGTGCTGGTCACCTGAGCTCACACATAGAGGGAGTATATAAGGTGGGAACCATCTTAGAACAGGGTCTTTTGTAGAGGTTTGGTCCGACAAGCAGAGCAGCTCAGCCAGCTCCAAGGCCAAGAGAGAGAGAGAGGAGAAAGAAGGACCCAGAGGGGGAGAAGAGGGAACTCCAAGAACCCAAAATTAGACCAGAGGGTGAAGAGTTGGCACAAGGGTACCGGATCCCAAGCTGGTGGAGGGCCCTAATCCTTAGCCAGAGACCGGAGGTCGTGGGCAGGATCTGCCACGACCATCCACTAAATCCACCCGGAAGGCAAACCGTGAATAGGGTCAGGGAACCCAGAGACAAGGGTTTTACCAACAAGAGGCCCGAGGGAGCCGGACTTAGGTGGACTTAGGTGGATCCCTGGTGGGGAAGGCCAGAGAGAAGGACAAGTCAGAAAGGGAGCTCAGGACCACGCTCCAGAATCACCTGGGGGTTGGCCGAGTCCAGGACCTGGTGGACGCAGCACGGCTCGGGCGGTCACTCAAGGCCGGAGTGACCAACACAAAAGCAGTAAGTAAAACCCTGAACTGCACAGCCCGACTCGGAGTCTTATTATCACTCTCACTGCACCACCACAACCACCACCCTCTACAACTGACCCCCCTGAGGCTATACCCCTCCCGTTGGGGGTTATACTACCTGAGCTGCACACACACCACCAGCCTCAGCGGACCCTGCTGCAGCGGCGGCCGTAGTGACCGCAAATCAACGGGTGGCGTAGTCGACACTAAAGAACATCTGTAGGACTGCCACACACTGAGCTTGACACCCTGGGCACGGACCGGGTCACCGCCACTCGGAGACTACAACCCCCATCTGATCCGGGTATCCCCCAAACAACACTGGCCCAGGGGGCGCGTCACAAGGAGGGGGGCAGCACATACCAGCATGGGAGACCATATACCAATAAAAATGCTCGCCACCTGGACGTAGAACGGGTTCAATAGCTAGTAAGTATGTAAAGTGCTATACACTCATTATAGTTGCACCAATTATAATGAAAAAAGTGTGTTAGTGATGTACATTGCATCACTACCAACACTATAGGGGCAGTTTACATAGCAGCTAGGACGTTTCCCTTTAAGGAAATAGATGGCATTTAGATGAGTTTAATGATGCTTGGACACATCGCACAATATTGATCTGTGCTCTCCATTCATCTCCACCTTTTATCGCACAGCTGGGAAGTTAGAATGACAGGGGGCAATGCTCTTTCCAGGATTAATCTGTTTTTTTTTCTAGGCTTTAACATCAAAATGACACTGAAAAAAATCACATTGAGATATCTATTCTAAGGTGGGGGCATGGACCTGGGGTGGGGTAGAGGTGGGGGCATGGACCTGGGGTGGGGCATGGACCAGGGGTGGGGCAGAGGTAGAGCATGGACCGGGGGTGGGGCATGGACCGGGGGTGGGGCATGGACCGGGGGGTGGGGTAGAGGTGGGGTATGGACCGGGGGGTGGGGTAGAGGTGGGGTATGGACCGGGGGGTGGGGTAGAGGTGGGGCATGGACCGGGGGTGGGGCAGAGGTGGGGCATGGACCGGGGGTGGGGCAGAGGTGGGGCATGGACCGGGGGTGGGGCATGGACCGGGGGTGGAGCTTGTGCCTTGAGCACTGTTAGCCGGGAGAGCTGTGACTGTGTGTTCAGTGTTGTGGCACCAGTCACCTGCCATCTCCTTCCCCAGCAGCTCACCCATCACACCTGTCCCTGTGCTGTAGCTGCTCTGTGTCCAGCTGACAATCCTCTCCTGCTCCTCACAGACCTGTATAATGGAGCAGCTCTTCTGAGGGATAACGTCACCAGACGGCAGAGCTTCCCACAGTGCGGAGCTCATACACGGAGGCCGCAGCACAGTCCGCAGGTCACTACGAGGAGCCCGGTCCTGCAGGCTGAAGTGATGTAGTAGTGCAGCTACCGGGGGCAAAGACTGTGACCGCCCCGGGCCCCGCGCTCTGAGGGGCCACCCGGAGCTGAAAAGGTTAAACTGTGCGGCTTTGCCTCTATTGGGCCCTTTGAGCTGGGGGCCCCTCCGCAGGGTCACTGTATAGGCGACATCTGCAGATACACTTAAATGCGATGGAGAAGGAAACGTTACGTCACAGCTGACGCTCCCTCCCCCATCGTTCTATCTCAGCGTCTAACGTCTCAGCACGATGACGTCACTACGTAGCGTCCTCTACGCTGGGAGGTGCGACGCATAGAACACAAGCTGCGGCGACCGCGGAGGAGAGGTGAGTATAGTATTGTATTTTTTTAGGACATTGTTGTGGCCATTAAATTACATTTAAGACTATGGGGCTGCATTATACTATATGGGAGTGCTTTATACTGAATGGGCAATAGGGGTGCATTATACTATATGGGGCTGCATTATACAGAGCTATATAGAGGGTCTGAGAGGTGGGATATACTGCAGGATGGGGCTGTATATAGGTGAGAGGTGGGATATACTGCAGGATGGGGCTGTATATAGATGAGAGGGGGGATATACTGCAGGATGGGACGGTATATAGGTGAGAGGTGGGATATACTGCAGGATGGGGCTGTATATAGGTGAGAGGTGGGATATACTACAGGCTGGGGCTGTATATAGATGAGAGGGGGGATATACTGCAGGATGGGACGGTATATAGGTGAGAGGTGGGATATACTACAGGCTGGGGCTGTATATAGATGAGAGGTGGGATATACTACAGGCTGGGGCTGTATATAGATGAGAGGGGGGATATACTGCAGGATGGGGTTGTATATAGATGAGAGGGGGGATATACTGCAGGATGGGACTGTATATAGATGAGAGGTGGGATATACTGCAGGATGGGACTGTATATAGATGAGAGGTGGGATATACTGCAGGATGGGACGGTATATAGGTGAGAGGGGGGATATACTGCAGGATGGGGCTGTATATAGATGAGAGGTGGGATATACTGCAGGATGGGACGGTATATAGATGAGAGGTGGGATATACTACAGGCTGGGGCTGTATATAGATGAGAGGGGGGATATACTGCAGGATGGGGTTGTATATAGATGAGAGGGGGGATATACTGCAGGATGGGACTGTATATAGATGAGAGGTGGGATATACTGCAGGATGGGACGGTATATAGGTGAGAGGGGGGGATATACTGCAGGATGGGGCTGTATATAGATGAGAGGTGGGATATACTACAAGCTGGGGCTGTATATAGGTGAGAGGTGGGATATACTACAGGCTGGGGCTGTATATAGGTGAGAGGGGGGATATACTGCAGGATGGGGCTGTATATAGATGAGAGGTGGGATATACTACAGGATGGGGCTGTATATAGGTGAGAGGGGGGATATACTGCAGGATGGGGCTGTATATAGATGAGAGGTGGGATATACTACAGGATGGGGCTGTATATAGGTGAGAGGTGGGATATACTACAGGCTGGGGCTGTATATAGATGAGAGGGGGGATATACTGCAGGATGGGACGGTATATAGGTGAGAGGTGGGATATACTACAGGCTGGGGCTGTATATAGGTGAGAGGTGGGATATACTACAGGTTGGGGCTGTATATAGGTGAGAGGTGGGATATACTGCAGGATGGGACGGTATATAGATGAGAGGTGGGATATACTGCAGGATGGGGCTTTATATCGGTGAGACGTGGGATATACTACAGGCTGGGGCTGTACATAGATGAGAGGGGGGATATACTGCAGGATGGGACGGTATATAGGTGAGAGGTGGGATATACTGCAGGATGGGGCTGTATATAGGTGAGAGGTGGGATATACTGCAGGATGGGGCTGTATATAGGTGAGAGGTGGGATATACTGCAGGATGGGGCTGTATATAGGTGAGAGGTGGGATATACTACAGGATGGGGCTGTATATAGGTGAGAGGTGGGATATACTATAGGATGGGGCTATATATAGGTGATAGGTGGGATATACTGCAGGATGGGGCTGTATATAGGTGAGAGGTGAGATATACTGCAGGATGGGGCTGTATATAGGTGAGAGGTGGGATATACTACAGGATGGGGCTGTATATAGGTGAGAGGTGGGATATACTACAGGATGGGGCTGTATATAGGTGAGAGGTGGGATATACTACAGGATGGGGCTGTATATAGGTGAGAGGTGGGATATACTACAGGATGGGGCTGTATATAGGTGAGAGGTGGGATATACTGCAGGATGGGGCTGTATATAGGTGAGAGGTGGGATATACTGCAGGATGGGGCTGTATATAGGTGAGCGGTGGGATATACTGCAGGATGGGACGGTATATAGGTGAGAGGTGGGATATACTGCAGGATGGAGCTGTATATAGGTGAGAGGTGGGATATACTGCAGGATGGGGCTGTATATAGATGAGAGGTGGGATATACTGCAGCATGGGGCTGTATATAGGTGAGAGGTGGGATATACTACAGGCTGGGGCTGTATATACAGTCATGGCCAAAAGTATTGAGAATGAGACAAATAGTAATTTTTCCAAAGTTTACTGCTTCATTTTTTGTAATGGCAATTTGCATATACTCCTGAATGTCAAAGAGTGATCAGCTTAACAGCAATTACTGTACTTGCAAAGTCAATATTTGCCCAGAAAATGAACTTTAACCCCCAAAACACATTTTAACATCATTGCAGTCCTGCCTTAAAAGGAGCAGCTAACATCGTTTTAGTGATTGATCCATTAACACAGGTGTGGGTGTTGATGAGGACAGGGCTGGCGATCAATCAGTCATGATTAAGTAAGAATGACATCACTGGACACTTTAAAAGGAGGCTGGTTCTTGGTATCATTGTTTCTCTTCAGTTAACCATGGTTATCTCTAAAGAAACACGTGCAGCCATCATTGCAATGCACAAAAATGGCCTAACAGGGAAGAGTATCGCAGCTACAAAGATTGCACCTCAGTCAACAATCTATCGCATCATCAAGAACTTCAAGGAGAGAGCTTCCATTGTTGTCAAAAAGGCTCCAGGGCGCCCAAGAAAGACCAGCAAGCGCCAGGACCGTATCTTAAAACTGTTTCAGCTGCGGGATCGGGCTACCAGCAGTGCCGAGCTTGCTCAGGAATGGCAGCAGGCTGGTGTGAGTGCTTCTGCACGCACTGTGAGGCGGAGACTCTTTGAGCAAGGGCTGGTTTCAAGGAGGGCAGCAAAGAAGCCACTTCTCTCCAGAAAAAACATCAGGGACCGACTGATATTCTGCAAAAGGTACAAGGAGTGGACTGCTGAGGACTGGGGCAAAGTCATTTTCTCTGATGAATCCCCTTTTCGATTGTTTGGGACATCTGGAAAACAGCTTATTCGGAGAAGAAGAGGTGAGCGCTACCACCAGTCTTGTCTCATGCCAACTGTAAAGCATCCTGAAACCATTCATGTGTGGGGTTGCTTCTCAGCCAAGGGAATCGGCTCACTCACAGTCTTGCCTAAAAACACAGCCATGAATAAAGAATGGTACCAGAATGTCCTCCAAGAGCAACTTCTCCCAACCGTCCAAGAGCAGTTTGGCGCCCAACAATGCCTTTTCCAGCATGATGGAGCACCTTGCCATAAAGCAAAGGTGATAACTAAATGGCTCATGGAACAAAACATAGAGATTTTGGGTCCATGGCCTGGAAACTCCCCAGATCTTAATCCCATTGAGAACTTGTGGTCAATCATCAAGAGACGGGTGGACAAACAAAAACCAACAAATTCTGGCAAAATGCAAGCATTGATTATGCAAGAATGGACTGCTATCAGTCAGGATTTGGTCCAAAAGTTGATTGAGAGCATGCCAGGGAGAATTACAGAGGTCTTGAAGAAGAAGGGGCAACACTGCAAATATTGACTTGCTGCATTAACTCATTCTAACTGTCAATATAACCTATTGGTACTCATAATATGATTGCAATTATATTTCTGTATGTGATATAAACATCAGACAAACACTAATAAAAACCAGAGGCCAGCAGATCATGTGATAATATAATTTTGGTGTCATTCTCAAAACTTTTGGCCATGACTGTAGGTGAGAGGTGGGATATACTACAGGCTGGGGCTGTATATAGGTGAGAGGTGGGATATACTGCAGGATGGGGCTGTATATAGATGAGAGGGGGGATATACTACAAGCTGGGGCTGTATATAGGTGAGAGGTGGGATATACTGCAGGATGGGGCTGTATATAGGTGAGACGTGGGATATACTACAGGCTGGGGCTGTATATAGGTGAGAGGTGGGATATACTGAATGATGGGGCTGTATATAGGTGAGAGGTGGGATATACTACAGGATGGGGCTGTATATAGTTGAGAGGTGGGATATACTGCAGGATGGGGCTGTATATAGGTGAGAGGTGGGATATACTACAGGATGGGGCTGTATATAGTTGAGAGGTGGGATATACTGCAGGATGGGGCTGTATATAGGTGAGAGGTGGGATATACTGCAGGATGGGGCTGTATATAGGTGAGAGGTATGATATACTGCAGGATGGGGCTGTATATAGATGAGAGGTGGGATATACTACAGGATGGGGCTGTATATAGGTGGGAGGTGAGATATACTGCAGGATGGGGCTGTATATAGGTGGGAGGTGAGATATACTGCAGGATGGGGCTGTATCATTATTCTGCTGTTACATCGTGTCTTATCCTGCATTCACCTCCAGAGCTGCACTCACTATTCTGCTGTTACATCGTGTCTTATCCTCCAGTAAACTCCAGAGCTGAAGTCACTATTCTGCTGTTACATCGTGTCTTATCCTCCAGTCACCTCCAGAGCTGCAGTCACTATTCTGCTGTAAAATCAGGTCTTATGCTCCAGTCACCTCCAGAGCTGCACTCGCTATTCTGCTGTTACATCGTGTCTTATCCTCCAGTCACCTCCAGAGCTGCACTCTCCATTCTGCTGTTACATTGTGTCTTATCCTCCAGTCACCTTCAGAGCTGTAGTCACTATTCTGCTGTTACATCATGTCTTACACTCCAGACACCTCCAGAGCTGCAGTCATTATTCTGCTGTTACATCATGTCTTATCCTCCAGTCACCTCCAGAGCTGCAGTCATTATTCTGCTGTTACATCATGACCTATATTCCAGTCACCTCCAGAGCTGCAGTCACTATTCTGCTGTTACATCGTGTCTTATCCTCCAGTCACCTCCAGAGCTGCAGTCACTATTCTGCTGTAAAATCAGGTCTTATGCTCCAGTCACCTCCAGAGCTGCACTCGCTATTCTGCTGTTACATCGTGTCTTATCCTCCAGTCACATCCCGAGCTGTAGTCACTATTCTGCCGTTATATCGTGTCTTATCCTCCTGTCACCTCCAGAGCTGCACTCACTCTTCTGCTGTTACATCGTGTCTTATCCTCCAGTCACCTCAAGAGCTGCAGTCACTATTCTGCTGTTACATCGTGTCTTGTCCTCCAGTTACCTCAAGAGCTGCAGTCACTATTCTGCTGTTACATAGTGTCTTATCCTCCAGTAAACTCCAGAGCTGCAGTCACTATTCTGCTGTTACATCGTGTCTTATCCTCCAGTCACCTCCAGAGCTGCAGTCACTATTCTGCTGTTACATCAGGTCTTATCCTCCAATCACCTCCAGAGCTGCACTCACTATTCTGCTGTTACATCATCTCCTATCTACCAGTCACCTCCAGAGCTGCACTCACTATTCTGCTGTTACATCATATCTTACACTCCAGCCACCTCCAGAGCTGCAGTCATTATTCTACTGTTACATCAAGTCTTATCCTCCAGTCACCTCCAGAGCTACAGTCACTATTCTGCTTTTACATTATGACCAATCTTCCAGTCATCTCCACAGCTGCAGTCATTATTCTGCTATTACATCATGTCTTATCCTCCAGTCACCTCCAGAGCTGCAATCACTATTCTGCTGTAACATCATGTCCTATCTTCCAGTCACCTCCAGAGCTGCAGTTTCTATTCTGCTATTACATCAGCTCTTATCCTCCAGTCATTTCCAGAGCTGCAGTCACTATTCTGCTGTTACAACAGGTCTTATCCTCCAGTCACCTCCAGAGCTGCACTCACTATTTTGCTGTTACATCATGTTTTATCCGCCAGTCACCTCCAGAGCTGCACTCACTATTCTTCTATTACATCGTGTCTTATCCTCCAGTCACCTCCCGAGCTGTAGTCACTGTTCTGCCGTTACATCGTGTCTTATCCTGTCACCTCAAGAGCTGCAGTCACTATTCTGCTGTTACATCGTGTCTTGTCCTCCAGTTACCTCCAGAGCTGCACTCACTATTATGCTGTTACTTCATGTCTTATCCTCCAGTCACCTCCAGAGCTGCACTCACTATTCTACTGTTACATCGTGTCTTATCCTCCAGTAAACTCCAGAGCTGCAGTCACTATTCTGCTGTTACATCGTGTCTTATCCTCCAGTCACCTCCAGAGCTACAGTCACTATTCTGCTGTTACATCGTGTCTTATCCGTCAGTCACCTCCAGAGCTGCACTCACTATTCTGCTGTTACATCATATCTTATTCTCCAGTCACCTTCAGAGCTGCAGTCATTTTTCTGCTGTTACATCGTGTCTTATCCTCCAGTCACCTCCAGTGCTGCACTCACTATTCTGCTGTTACATCGTGTCTTATCCTCCAGTCACCTCCAGAGCTGCAGTCACTATTCTGCTGTTACATCATGTTTTATCCTCCAGTCACCTCCAGAGCTACACTCACTATTCTGCTGTTACATCGTGTCTTATCCTCCAGTCACCTCCAGAGCTGTAGTCACTATTCTGCTGTTACACCATGTATTATCCTCCAGTCACCTCCAGAGTTGCAGTCACTATTCTGATGTTACATCGTGTCTTATCCTCCAGTCACCTCCAGAGCTGCACTCACCATTCTGCTGTTACATCAGGTCTTATCCTCCAGTCACCTCCAGAGCTGCAGTGACTATTCTGCTGTTAGTTCGTGTCTTATCCTCCAGTCACCTCAAGAGCTGCAGTCACTATTCTACTATTATTTCATGTCTTATCCTCCAGTTACCTCCAGAGCTGTAGTCACTATTCTACTGTTACATCGTATCTTATCCTCCAGTCACCTCCAGAGCTGCAGTCACTATTCTGTTGTTACAACACGTCTTATGCTCCAGTCACCTCCAGAGCTGCACTCACTATTCTGCTGTTACATCATATCTTATCCTCCAGTCACCTCCAGAGCTGTAGTCACTATTCTGCTGTTACACCATGTATTATCCTCCAGTCACCTCCAGAGCTGCAGTCACTATTCTGTTCTTACAACATGTCTTATGCTCCAGTCACCTCCACAGCTGCACTCACTATTCTGCTTTTATATCATGTTTTATCCGCCAGTCACCTCCAGAGCTGCACTCAATATTCTGCTGTTTCATCGTGTCTTATCCTCCTGTCACCTCCAGAGCTGCAATCACTATTCTGCTGTTACATCAGGTCTTATCCTCCAGTCACCTCCAGAGCTGTAGTTTCTATTCTGCTATTACATCAAGTCTTATTCTCCAGTCACCTCCAGAGCTGCACTCATTGTTCTGCTGTTACATCATGTCTTATCCTCCAGTCACCTCCAGAGCTGCAGTCACTTTTCAGCTGTTATATTGTGTCTTATCCTCCAGTCACCTCCAGAGCTGCAGTCACTTTTCAGCTGTTACATCGTGTCTTATCCTCCAGTTACCTCCAGAGCTGCAGTCACTATTCTGCTGTTACATCGTGTCTTATCCTCCAGTCACCTCCAGAGCTACACTCACTATTCTGCTGTTACATCGTGTCTTATCCTCCAGTCACCTCCAGAGCTGCAATCTCTATTCTGCTGTTACATCATGTCTTATCCTCCAGTCAGCTCCAGAGCTGCAGTCACTATTCTGCTGTTACATCGTGTCTTATCCTCCAGTCACCTCAAGTGCTGCACTCACTATTCTGCTGTTACATCGTGTCTTATCCTCCTGTCACCTCCAGAGCTGCTGTTACACCATGTCTTTTCCTCCAGTCATCTCCAGAGCTGCAGTCACTATTCTGCTGTTACATCGTGTCTTATCCTCCAGTCACCTCCAAAGCTGCACTCAATATTCTGCTTTTACATCATGTCTTATCCTCCAGTCACCTCCAGAGCTGCAGTCACTCTTCTGCTGTTGCAACCTGTCTTATCCTCCAGCCACCTCCAGAGCTGCAGTCACTATTCTGCTGTTACATCAAGTCTTATTCTCCAGTCACCTCCAGAGCTGCAGTCACTATTCTGCTGTTACATCGTGTCTTATCCTCCAGTCTCCTCCAGAGCTTCTTTCAGTATTCTGCTTTTACATCCTGTCTTATCCTCCAGTCACCTCCAGAGCTGCAGTCACTATTCTGCTGTTAGTTCGTGTCTTATCCTCCAGTCACCTCAACAGCTGCAGTCACTATTCTGCTGTTACATCGTGTCTTATCCTCCAGTCACATCCAGAGCTGCACTCACTATTCTGCTATTATTTCATGTCTTATCCTCCAGTCACCTCCAGAGCTGCAGTCACTATTCTGCTGTTACAACACGTCTTATCCTCCAGTTTCCTCCAGAGCTGCACTCACTATTCTGCTGTTAAATCGTGTCTTATCCTCCAGTCACCTCCAGAGCTGCAGTCACTATTCTGCTGTTACATCGTGCCTTATCCTCCAGTCACCTCCAGAGCTGCAGTCACTATTCTGCTGTTGCATCATGTCTTATCCTCCAGTCACCTCCAGAGCTGTAGTCTCTATTCTGCTGTTACATCAGGTCTTAACCTCCAGAGCTGCAGTGTCTATTCTGCTCTTACATCGTGTCTTATTCTCCAGTCACCTCCAGAGCTGCACTCACTATTCTGCTGTTACATCGTGTCTTATCCTCCAGTCACCTCAAGGGCTGCACTCACTATTCTGCTGTTACATCGTGTCTTATCCTCCTGTCACGTCCAGAGCTGCTGTTACACCATGTCTTATCCTCCAGTCATCTCCAGAGCTGCAGTCACTATTCTGCTGTTAAATCGTGTCTTTTCCTCCAGCCACCTCCAAAGCTGCACTCAGTATTCTGCTGTTATATCATGTCTTATCCTCCAGCCACCTCCACAGCTGCAGTCACTATTCTGCTGTTACATCAAGTCTTATCCTCCAGTCACCTCCAGAGCTGCAGTCACTAATCTGCTGTTAGTTCGTGTCTTATCCTCCAGTCACCTCAAGAGCTGCGGTCACTATTCTGCTGTTACATCGTGTCTTATCCTCCAGTCTCATCCAGAGCTGCACTCACTATTCTGCTATTATTTCATGTCTTATCCTCCAGTCACCTCAAGAGCTGCACTCACTATTCTGCTGTTACATCGTGTCTTATCCTCCAGTCACGTTCAGAGCTGCACTCACTATTCTGCTGTTACATCATGTTTTATCCGCCTGTCTCCTCCAGAGCTGCACTCACTATTCTGCTGTTACATCCTGTCTTATACTCCACTCACCTCCAGAGCTGCAGTCACTATTCTGCTGTTACATTGTGTTATCCTCCTGTCACCTCCAGAGCTGCACTCACTGTTCTGCTGTTACATCAGGTCTTATCCTCCAGTCACCTCCAGAGCTGCAGTCACTATTCTGCTGTTACATCGTGTTTTATCCTCCAGCCACCTCCAGAGCTGCAGTCACTATTCTGCTGTTACATCAGGTCTTATCCTCCAGTCACCTCCGGAGCTGCAGTCACTATTCTGATGTTACATCAGCTGTTATCCTCCACTCACCTCCAGAGCTGCACTCACTATTCTCCTGTTACATCGTGTCTTATCCTCCAGTCACCTCCAGAGCTGCACTCAACATTCTGCTGTTACAACGTGTCTTATCCTCCAGTCACCTACAGAGCTGCTCTCACCATTCTGCTGTGATATTATGTCTTATCATCCATTCACCTGCAGAGCTGCAATCACTATTCTGCTGTTACATCGTGTCTTATCCTCCTGTCACCTCCAGAGCTGCACTCACTATTCTGCTTTTACATCCTGTCTTATCCTCCTGTCACTTCCAGAGCTGCAGTCACTATTCTGCTGTTACATCCTGTATTAAGCGCCAGTCACCACCAGAGCTGCACTTACCATAATGCTGTTACATTGTGTCTTATCCTCCAGTCACCTCCAGAGCTGTAGTCACTATTCTGCTGTTACATCATGTCTTATCCCCCAGTCATCTCCAGAGCTGTAGTCACTCTTCTGCTGTTATGTCATATCTTATCCTCCAGTCAACTCAATAGCTGCTGTCACTATTCTGCTGTTACATTATGTCTTATCCTCCAGTCACCTCCAGAGCTGCACTCACTATTCTGCTGTTACAATGTGTCTTATCCGCCAGCCACCTCCAGAGCTGCACTCCCTAATCTTCTGTTACATCGTGTCTTATCCTCCAGTCACCTCCAGAGCTGCAGTCACTATTCTGCTGTTTCATGACATCTTATCCTCCAGTCACCTCCAGACCTGAACGCACTATTCTGCTTTTACATCGTGTCTTATCCTCCAGTCACCTCCAGAGCTGCACTCACTATTCTGCTGTTACATCGTTTCTTATCGTCCAGTCACCTCTAGAGCTGCAGTAACTATTCTGCTGTTACATCGTGTCTTATCCTCCAGTCACCTCCCGAGCTGCAGTCACTATTCTGCTGTTACATCGTGTCTTATCTTCCAGTCACCCCCAGAGCTGCACTCACTATTCTGCTGTAACATCGTGTCTTAACCTCCAGTCACCTCCAGAGCTGCACTTACCATACTGCTGTTACATCGTGTCTTATCCTCCAGTCACCTCCAGAGTTGCAGTCACTACTCTGCTGGTACATCATGTCTTATCCTCCAGTCACCTCAATAGCTGCGGTCAATATTCTGCTGTTACATTATGTCTTATCCTCCAGTCACCTCCAGAGCTGCACTCACTATTCTGCTGTTACAATGTGTCTTATCCGCCAGCCACCTCCAGAGCTGCACTCCCTATTCTGCTGTTACAATGTGTCTTATCCGCCAGCCACCTCCAGAGCTGCACTCCCTATTCTTCTGTTACATCGTGTCTTATCCGCCAGCCACCTCTAGAGCTGCACTCCCTATTCTTCTGTTACATCGTGTCTTATCCGCCAGCCACCTCTAGAGCTGCACTCAATATTCTGCTGTTACATCATGTCTTATCCTCCAGACACCTCCAGAGCTGCACTCACTATTCTGCCGTTACATCGTGTCTTATCTTCCAGTCACCTCCAGAGCTGCAGTCACTATTCTGCTGTTACATCGTTTCTTATCCTCCAACCACCTCCAGAGCTGCAGTCTCTACTCTGCAGTTACATCATGTCTTATCCTCCAGTCATCTCCAGAGCTGTAGTCACTATTCTGCTGTTACATCATGCCTTATCCTCCAGTCACCTCCAGAGCTGCAGTCTCTATTCTGCTGTTACATCATGTCTTATCCTGCAATCACTTCCAGAGCTGCAGTCTCTATTCTTCAGTAACATCATGTCTTATCTTCCAGTCACCTCCAGAGCTGTAGTCACTATTCTGCTGTTACATCATGTCTTATCCTCCAGTCACCTCCAGAGCTGCAGTCACTATTCTGATGCTACATCCTGTCTTATCCTCCAGTCACCTCCAGAGCTGCAGTCACTATTCTGCTGTTACATCATGTCTTATCCTCCAGACACCTCCAGACCTGCGGTCACTATTCTGCTGTTACATCATGTCTTATCCTCCAGTCATCTCCAGAGCTGTAGTCACTATTCTGCTTTTACGTCATGTCTTATCCTCCAGTCACCTCCAGAGCTGCAGTCACTCTTCTGCTGTTACATCGTGTCTTATCCTCCAGTCACCTCCAGAGCTGCTGTCTCTATTCTGCTGTTACATCGTGTGTTATCCTCCAGTCACCTCCAGGGCTGCACTCACTGTTCTGCTGTTACTTCATGTCTTATCCTCCAGTCACCTCCAGAGCTGCAGTCACTATTCTGCTGTTACATCGTGTCTTTTTCTCCAGCCACTTCCAGAGCTGCTATCAAAATTCTGCTGTTACATCATGTCTTATCCTCCAGTCACCTCCTGAGCTGCTGTCACTATTCTGCTGTTACATCGAGTCTTATCCTCCAGTCACCTCCAGAGCTGCAGTCACCATTCTGCTGTTACTTCCTGTCTTATCCTCCAGTCACCTCCAGAGCTGCAGTCACTATTCTGCTGTTACATCCTATCTTATCCTCCAGTCACCTCCAGAGCTGCAGTCACTATTCTGCTGTTACATTATGTCTTATCCTCCAGTTACCTCCAGATCTGCTGTCACTATTCTGCTGTTACTTCATGTCTTATCCTCCAGTCACCTCCTGAGCTGCACCCACTATTCTGCTGTTACATCGTGTCTTATCCTCTAGTCACCTCCAGAGCTGCAGTCACTACTCTGCTTTTACATCGTGTCTTATCCTCCAGTCATCTCCAGAGCTGTAGTCACTATTCTGCTGTTACGTCATGTCTTATCCTCCAGTCACCTCCAGAGCTGCACTCACTATTCTGCTGTTACATCGTGTCTTATCCTCCAGCCACCTCCGGAGCTGCACTCACTATTTTGCTCTTACATCATGTCTTATCCTCCAGTTACCTCCAGAGCTGCAGTCACTATTCTGCTATTACATCATGTCTTATCCTCCAGTCAACTCCAGAGGTGTATTCACTATTCTGCTGTTACGTCATGTCTTATCCTCCAGTCACCTCCAGAGCTGCACTCATTATTCTGCTGTTACATCGTGTCTTATCCTCCAGCCACCTCCGGAGCTGCACTCACTATTCTGCTCTTACATCATGTCTTATCCTCCAGTTACCTCCAGAGCTGCAGTCACTATTCTGCTATTACATCATATCTTATCCTCCAGTCAACTCCAGAGGTGTATTCACTATTCTGCTGTTACGTCATGTCTTATCCTCCAGTCACCTCAATAGCTGCGCTCACTATTCTGCTGTTACATTATGTCTTATCCTCCAGTCACCTCCAGAGCTGCATTCACTATTCTGCTGTTACAATGTGTCTTATCCGCCAGCCACCTCCAGAGCTGCACTCACTATTCTGCTGTTACATCGTGTCTTATCCGCCAGTCACCTCTAGAGCTGCACTCACTATTCTGCTGTTACATCATGTCTTATCTTCCAGTCACCTCCAGAGCTGCAGTCACTATTCTGCAGTTACATCGTGTCTTATTCTCCAGCCACCTCCAGAGCTGCAGTCACTATTCTGCTGTTACATCAGGTTTATCCTCCAGTCACCTCCAGAGCTGCAGTCACTATTATGCTATTACATCAGGTCTTATCCTCCAGTTACCTCCAGAGCTGCAGTCACTATTCTGCTGTTACATTCTGTATTATCCTCCAGTCACTTCCAGAGCTGCACTCACTATTCTGCTGTTACATTGTGTCTTATCCTCCAGTCACCTCCAGAGCTGTAATCCCTATTCTGCTGTTGCATCGTGTTTTATCCTCCAGTCACCTCCAGAGCTGCAGACACTATACTGCTGTTACATCGTGTCTTATCCTCCAGTCACCTTCAGAGCTGCACTCACTATTCTGCTGTTACATCGTGTCTTAACCTCCAGTCACCTCTAGAGCTGCACTCACCATTCTGTTGTTACATTGTGTCTTATCCTCCAGTCACCTCCAGAGCTGCAAACACTATTCTGCTGTTACATCATGTCTTATCCTCCTGTCACCTCCAGAGCTGCAGTCACTATTCTGGTGTAACATCATGTCTTATCCTCGAGCCACCTCCAGAGCTGCGGTCACTATTCTGCTGTTACATTATGTCTTATCCTCCAGTTACCTCCAGAGCTGTAGTCACTATTCTGCTGTTACATCATGTCTTATCCTCCAGTTACCTCCAGAGCTGCAAACACTATTCTGCTGTTACATCATGTCTTATCCTCCTGTCACCTCCAGAGCTGCAGTCACTTTTCTGCTGTTACATCGTATCTTATCCTCCAGTCACCTCCAGAGCTGCAGTTACTATTCTGCTGTTACATCATGTCTTATCCTCCAGTCACCTCCAGAGCTGCACTCACTATTCTGCTGCTACATCAGGTCTTATCCTCCAGTCACCTCCAGAGCTGCGGTCACTATTCTGCTGCTACATCGTGTCTTATCCTCCAGTAACTTCCAGAGCTGCACTCACTATTCTGCTGTTACATCTTGTCTTATCCTCCAGTCACCTCCAGAGCTGCAATCACTATTCTGCTTTTACATCATGTCTAATCCTCCAGTCACCTCCAGAGCTGCAATCACTATTCTGCTTTTACATCATGTCTAATCCTCCAGTCACCTCCAGAGCTGCAGTCACTATTCTGCTGTTACATCAGGTTTATCCTCCAGTCACTTCCAGAGCTGCAGTCACTATTATGCTATTACATCAGGTCTTATCCTCCAGTTACCTCCAGAGCTGCAGTCACTATTCTGCTGTTACATTCTGTATTATCCTCCAGTCACTTCCAGAGCTGCACTCACTATTCTGCTGTTACATCGTGTTTTATCCTCCAGTCACCTCCAGAGCTGCAGACACTATACTGCTGTTACATCGTGTCTTATCCTCCAGTCACCTTCAGAGCTGCACTCACTATTCTGCTGTTACATCGTGTCTTAACCTCCAGTCACCTCTAGAGCTGCACTCACCATTCTGTTGTTACATTGTGTCTTATCCTCCAGTCACCTCCAGAGCTGCAAACACTATTCTGCTGTTACATCATGTCTTATCCTCCTGTCACCTCCAGAGCTGCAGTCACTTTTCTGCTGTTACATCGTATCTTATCCTCCAGTCACCTCCAGAGCTGCAGTTACTATTCTGCTGTTACATCATGTCTTATCCTCCAGTCACCTCCAGAGCTGCACTCACTATTCTGCTGCTACATCAGGTCTTATCCTCCAGTCACCTCCAGAGCTGCGGTCACTATTCTGCTTTTACATCATGTCTAATCCTCCAGTCACCTCCAGAGCTGCATTCACTCTTCTGCTGTTACATCGTGTCTTATCCTCCAGTCACCTCCAGAGCTGCAGTCACTCTTCTGCTGTTACATCGTGTCTTATCCTCCAGTCACCAGAAGAGCTGCACTCACTATTCTGCTGTAAAATCGTGTCTTAAACTCCAATCACCTCCAGAGCTGCACTTACCATACTGCTGTTACCTTGTGTCTTATCCTCCAGAGCTGTAGTCACTATTCTGCTGTTACAATGTGTCTTATCCGCCAGCCAACTCTAGAGCTGCACACACTATTCTGCTGTTACATCGTGTCTTATCCTCCAGTCACCTCCAGAGCTGCAGTCACTATTCTGCTGTTACTTCATGTCTTATCCTCCAGTCACCTCCTGAGCTGCACCCACTATTCTGCTGTTACATCGTGTCTTATCCTCCAGTCACCTCCAGAGCTGCAGTCACTACTCTGCTGTTACATCATGTCTTATCCTCCAGTCATCTCCAGAGCTGTATTCACTATTCTGCTGTTACGTCATGTCTTATCCTCCAGTCACCTCCAGAGCTGCACTCACTATTCTGCTGTTAAAATGTGTCTTAAACGTCAGTCGCCTCCAGAGCTGCACTCACTATTCTGCTGTTTCATTGTGTCTTATCCTCTTGCCACCTCCGGAGCTGCAGTCACTATTCTGCTGTTACATCAGGCCTTATCCTCCAGCCACCTCCAGAGCTGCACTCACTATTCTGCTCTTACATCATGTCTTATCCTCCAGTTACCTCCAGAGCTGCAGTCACTATTCTGCTATTACATGAGGTCTTATCCTCCAGCCACCTCCAGAGCTGCACTCACTATTCTGCTCTTACATCATGTCTTATCCTCCAGTTTCCTCCAGAGCTGCAGTCACTATTCTGCTGTTACGTCATGTCTTATCCTCCAGTCACCTCAATAGCTGCTCTCACTATTCTGCTGTTACATTATGTCTTATCCTCCAGTCACCTCCAGAGCTGCATTCACTATTCTGCTGTTACAATGTGTCTTATCCGCCAGCTTTCTCCAGAGCTGCACTCTATTCTGCTGTTACATCGTGTCTTATCCGCCAGTCACCTCTAGAGCTGCACTCACTATTCTGCTGTTACATCATGTCTTATCTTCCAGTCACCTCCAGAGCTGCAGTCACTATCCTGCTGTTACATCAGGTCTTATCCTCCAGTCACCTCCAGAGCTGCAGTCACTAATATGCTATTACATCAGGTCTTATCCTCCAGCCACCTCCAGAGCTGCACTCACTATTCTGATCTTACATCATGTCTTATCCTCCAGTTACCTCCAGAGCTGCAGTCACTATTCTGCTGTTACATCCTGTCTTATCCTCCAGTCACTTCCGGAGCTGCACTCACTATTCTGCTGTTACATTGTGTCTTATCCTCCAGTCACCTCCAGAGCTGTAATCACTATTCTGCTGTTACATCGTGTTTTATCCTCCAGTCACCTACAGAGCTGCAGACACTATTCTGCTGTTACATCATGTCTTATCCTCCTGTCACCTCCAGAGCTGCGGTCACTATTCTGCTGTTACATTATGTCTTATCCTCCAGTTACCTCCAGAGCTGCAGTCTCTATTCTGCTTTTATATCATGTCTAATCCTCCAGTCACCTCCAGAGCTGCAGTCACTCTTCTGCTGTTACATCGTGTCTTATCCTCCAGTCACCTCCAGAGCTGCGGTCACTATTCTGCTGTTACATCAGGTCTTATCCTCCAGTCACCTTCAGAGCTGCACTCACTATTCTGCTGTTACATCGTGTCTTAACCTCCAGTCACCTCCAGAGCTGCACTCACCATTCTGCTGTTACATTGTGTCTTATCCTCCAGTCACCTCCAGAGCTGTAATCACTATTCTGCTGTTACGTGTTTTATCCTCCAGTCACCTCCAGAGCTGCAAACACTATTCTGCTGTTACATCATGTCTTATCCTTCTGTCACCTCCAGAGCTGCAGTTACTATTCTGCTGTTACATCATGTCTTATCCTCCAGTCACCTCCAGAGCTGCACTCACTATTCTGCTGTTACATCAGGTCTTATCCTCCAGTCACCTCCAGAGCCGAGGTCACTATTCTGCTGTTACATTATGTCTTATCCTCCACTTACCTCCAGAGCTGCAGTCTCTATTCTGCTGTTACATCAGGTCTTATCCTCCAGTCACCTCCAGAGCTGCACTCACTATTTTGCTGTTACATCGTGTCTTATCCTCCAGTAACTTCCAGAGCTGCACTCACTATTCTGCTGTTACATCTTGTCTTATCCTCCAGTCACCTCCAGAGCTGCAATCACTATTCTGCTTTTACATCATGTCTAATCCTCCAGTCACCTCCAGAGCTGCATTCACTCTTCTGCTGTTACATCGTGTCTTATCCTCCAGTCACCTCCAGAGCTGCAGTCACTATTCTGCTGTTACATCGTGTCTTATCCTCCAGTCAGCTCCAGAGCTGCAGTCACTATTCTGCTGTTACATCAGGTCTTATCCTCCAGTCACCTCAAGAGCTGCACTCACTATTCTGCTGTAACATCGTGTCTTAACCTCCAATCACCTCCAGATCTGCACTTACCATACTGCTGTTACATCATGTCTTATCCTCCAGACACCTCTTGACCTGCTGTCACAATTCTGCTGTTACATCATGTCTTATCCTCCAGTCACCTCCAGAGCTGCAGTCACTACTCTGCTGTTACATCATGTCTTATCCTCCAGTCACCTCCAAACCTGCACTCACTATTCTGCTGTTACATCGTGTCTTATCTTCCAGTCACCTCCAGAGCTTCAGTCTCTATTTTGCTGTTACATCGTGTCTTATCCTCTAGTCACCTCCAGAGCTGCACTCACTATTCTGCTGTTACATCGTGTCTTATCCTCCAGTCACCTCCAGAGCTGCAGTCACTATTCTGCTGTTACTTCATGTCTTATCCTCCAGTCACCTCCTGAGCTGCACCCACTATTCTGCTGTTACATCGTGTCTTATCCTCCAGTCACCTCCAGAGCTGCAGTTACTACTCTGCTGTTACATCATGTCTTATCCTCCAGTCATCTCCAGAGCTGTAGTCACTATTCTGCTGTTACGTCATGTCTTATCCTCCAGTCACCTCCAGAGCTGCACTCACTATTCTGCTGTTAAAATGTGTCTTAAACGTCAGTCGCCTCCAGAGCTGCACTCACTATTCTGCTGTTTCATTGTGTCTTATCCTCTTGCCACCTCCGGACCTGCAGTCACTATTCTGCTGTTACATCAGGCCTTATCCTCCAGTCACCTCCAGAGCTGCAGTCACTATTCTGCTATTACATCAGGTCTTATCCTCCAGCCACCTCCAGAGCTGCAATCACTATTCTGCTCTTACATCATGTCTTATCCTCCAGT
The DNA here is from genome assembly GCF_046119375.1 of Phyllobates terribilis. Lineage (NCBI taxonomy): Eukaryota > Metazoa > Chordata > Amphibia > Anura > Dendrobatidae > Phyllobates > Phyllobates terribilis. The sequence continues at coordinate 299,377 of NW_027363354.1, read as the reverse complement.
TACCTCCAGAGCTGCAGTCACTATTCTGCTATTACATGAGGTCTTATCCTCCAGCCACCTCCAGAGCTGCACTCACTATTCTGCTCTTACATCATGTCTTATCCTCCAGTTTCCTCCAGAGCTGCAGTCACTATTCTGCTGTTACGTCATGTCTTATCCTCCAGTCACCTCAATAGCTGCTCTCACTATTCTGCTGTTACATTATGTCTTATCCTCCAGTCACCTCCAGAGCTGCATTCACTATTCTGCTGTTACAATGTGTCTTATCCGCCAGCTTTCTCCAGAGCTGCACTCTATTCTGCTGTTACATCGTGTCTTATCCGCCAATCACCTCTAGAGCTGCACTCACTATTCTGCTGTTACATCATGTCTTATCTTCCAGTCACCTCCAGAGCTGCAGTCACTATCCTGCTGTTACATCAGGTCTTATCCTCCAGCCACCTCCAGAGCTGCACTCACTATTCTGATCTTACATCATGTCTTATCCTCCAGTTACCTCCAGAGCTGCAGTCACTATTCTGCTGTTACATCCTGTCTTATCCTCCAGTCACTTCCGGAGCTGCACTCACTATTCTGCTGTTACATTGTGTCTTATCCTCCAGTCACCTCCAGAGCTGTAATCACTATTCTGCTGTTACATCGTGTTTTATCCTCCAGTCACCTACAGAGCTGCAGACACTATTCTGCTGTTACATCATGTCTTATCCTCCTGTCACCTCCAGAGCTGCGGTCACTATTCTGCTGTTACATTATGTCTTATCCTCCAGTTACCTCCAGAGCTGCAGTCTCTGTTCTGCTTTTATATCATGTCTAATCCTCCAGTCACCTCCAGAGCTGCAGTCACTCTTCTGCTGTTACATCGTGTCTTATCCTCCAGTCACCTCCAGAGCTGCGGTCACTATTCTGCTGTTACATCAGGTTTTATCCTCCAGTCACCTCCAGAGCTGCACTCACCATTCTGCTGTTACATTGTGTCTTATCCTCCAGTCACCTCCAGAGCTGTAATCACTATTCTGCTGTTACGTGTTTTATCCTCCAGTCACCTCCAGAGCTGCAAACACTATTCTGCTGTTACATCATGTCTTATCCTTCTGTCACCTCCAGAGCTGCAGTTACTATTCTGCTGTTACATCATGTCTTATCCTCCAGTCACCTCGAGAGCTGCACTCACTATTCTGCTGTTACATCAGGTCTTATCCTCCAGTCACCTCCAGAGCCGAGGTCACTATTCTGCTGTTACATTATGTCTTATCCTCCAGTTACCTCCAGAGCTGCAGTCTCTATTCTGCTGTTACATCAGGTCTTATCCTCCAGTCACCTCCAGAGCTGCACTCACTATTTTGCTGTTACATCGTGTCTTATCCTCCAGTAACTTCCAGAGCTGCACTCACTATTCTGCTGTTACATCTTGTCTTATCCTCCAGTCACCGCCAGAGCTGCAATCACTATTCTGCTTTTACATCATGTCTAATCCTCCAGTCACCTCCAGAGCTGCATTCACTCTTCTGCTGTTACATCGTGTCTTATCCTCCAGTCACCTCCAGAGCTGCAGTCACTATTCTGCTGTTACATCGTGTCTTATCCTCCAGTCACCTCCAGAGCTGCAGTCACTATTCTGCTGTTACATCAGGTCTTATCCTCCAGTCACCTCAAGAGCTGCACTCACTATTCTGCTGTAACATCGTGTCTTAACCTCCAATCACCTCCAGATCTGCACTTACCATACTGCTGTTACATCATGTCTTATCCTCCAGACACCTCTTGACCTGCTGTCACAATTCTGCTGTTACATCATGTCTTATCCTCCAGTCACCTCCAGAGCTGCAGTCACTACTCTGCTGTTACATCATGTCTTATCCTCCAGTCACCTCCAAACCTGCACTCACTATTCTGCTGTTACATCGTGTCTTATCTTCCAGTCACCTCCAGAGCTTCAGTCTCTATTTTGCTGTTACATCGTGTCTTATCCTCTAGTCACCTCCAGAGCTGCACTCACTATTCTGCTGTTACATCCTGTCTTATCCTCTAATCACCTCCAGAGCTGCAGTCACTATGCTGCTGTTACATCGTGTCTTATCCTCCAGTTACCTCCAGAGCTGCAGTCACTACTCTGCTGTTACATTATGTCTTATCCTCCAGTCACCTCCAGAGCTGCACTCACTATGCTGCAGTTACATCGTGTCTTATCCGCCAGCCACCTCTAGAGCTGCACTTAATATTCTGCTTTACATCATGTCTTATCCTCCAGTCACCTCCAGAGCTACACTCACTATTCTGCCGTTACATCGTGTCTTATCTTCCAGTCACCTCCAGTGCTGCATTCACTATTCTGCTGTTACATCCTGTCTTATCCTCCAGTCACCTCCAGAGCTGCACCCACTATTCTGCTGTTACATTGTGTCTTATCCTCCAGTCACCTCAATAGCTGCACCCACTATTCTGCTGTTACATTATGTCTTATCCTCCAGTTACCTCCAGATCTGCTGTCACTATTCAGCTGTTACATCATGTCTTATCCTCCAGAGCTGCACCTTCTATTCTGCTGTTACAACGTGTCTTTTCTTCCAGTCACCTCCAGAGCTGCAGTCACTACTCTGCTGTTACATCATATCTTATCCTCCAGCCACCTCCAGAGCTGCTGTCACTATTCTGCTGTTGCATTATGTCTTATCTTCCAATTACCTCCAGAGCTGCAGTCACTATTCTGCTGTTACATGACATCTTATCCTCCAGTCACCTCCAGAGCTGCACTAAGTATTCTGCCGTTACTTCGTGTCTTATCCTCCAGTCTCCTGCAGAGCTGCAGTCACTATTCTGCTGTTACATCGTGTCTTATCCTCCAGTGCTGCAGTCACTGTTCTGCTGTTACGTGTCTTATCCTCCAGTCACCTCCAGAGCTGCACTCATTGTTCTGCTGTTACATCGTGTCTTATCCTCCAGTCACCTGCAGAGCTGCAGTCACTATTCTGCTGTTACATCGTGTCTTACCCTCCAGTCACCTCCAGAGCTGCACTCACTATTCTGCTGCTACATCGTGTCTTATCCTCCCGTCACCTCCAGAGCTTCAGTCACTATTCTTCTGTTACATCGTGTCTTATCCTCCAGTCACCTCCAGAGCTGCCGTTACTATTCTGCTGTTACATCGTGTCTTATCCTCCAGTGCTGCAGTCACTGTTCTGCTGTTACATCGTGTCTTATCCTCCAGTCACCTCCACAGCTGCACTCACTGTTCTGCTGTTACATGACATCTTATCCTCCAGCCACCTCCAGAGCTGCTGTCACTATTCTGCTGTTACATTATGTCTTATCCTCCAATTACCTCCAGAGCTGCAGTTACTATTCTGCTGTTACATCATGTCTTATCCTCCAGTCACCTCCAGATCTGCACTCACTATTCTGCTGTTACATCTTGTCCTATCCTCCAGTCACCTCCAGAGCTGCACTCACTATTCTGCTGTTACATCGTGTCTTATCCTCCAGTGCTGCAGTCACTGTTCTGCTGTTACATCGTGTCTTATCCTCCAGTCACCTCCAGAGCTGCACTCACTGTTCTGCTGTTACATCGTGTCTTATCCTCCAGTCACCTGCAGAGCTGCAGTCACTATTCTGCTGTAACATCGTGTCATATCCTCCATTCACCTCCAGAGCTGCACTTACCATTCTGCTGTTACATTGTGTCTTATCCTCCAGTCACCTCCAGAGCTGTAGTCACTATTTTGCTATTACATCATGTCTTATCCTCCAGACACCTCCAGAGCTGCAGTCACATTTCTGCTGTTACATCGTGTCTTATCCTCCAGTCACCTCCAGAGCTGCAGTCACTATTCTGCTGTTACATCATGTCTTATCCTCCAGTTAATTCCAGAGCTGCACTCGCTATTCTGCTGTTACATCGTGTCTTATCCTCCAGTCACCTCCAGAGCTGCAGTTACTATTCTGTTGTTACATCATGTCTTATCCTCCAGTCAACTCCAGAGCTGTAGTCACTATTCTGCTGTTACATCGTGTCTTATCCTCCAGTCACCCCAAGAGCTGCACTCACTATTCTGCTGTTACATCTTGTCTTCTCCTCCAGTCACCTACAGAGCTGAAGTCTATTCTGCTGTTACATCATGTCTTATCCTGCAGTCACCTCCAGAGCTGCAGTCACTTTTCTGCTGTTACATCGTGTCTTATCCTCCAGCCACCTCCAGAGCTGCACTCACTATTCTGCTGTTACATCGTGTCTTATCCTCCACTCACCTCAAGAGCTGCACTCACTATTCTGCTGTTACATCGTGTCTTATACTCCAGTCACCTCAAGAGCTGTAGTCTCTATTCTGCTGTTACATCAGTACTTATCCTCCATTCACCTCCAGAGCTGCACTCACTATTCTGCTGTAACATCATGTTTTATCTGCCAGTCACCTCCAGAGCTGCACTCACTATTCTGCTGTTACATCGTGTCTCATCCTCCAGTCACCTCCAGAGCTGCAATAACTATTCTGTTGTTACATCATGTCTTATCCTCCAGTCACCTCCAGAGCTGCACTCACTATTCTGTTGTTACATCATGTCTTATCCTCCTGTCACCTCCAGAGCTGCAGTCACTATTCTGCTGTTACTTCATGTCTTATCCTCCAGTCAACTCCAGAGCTGTAGTCTCTATTCTGCTGTTACATCAGGTCTTATCCTCCATTCACCTCCAGAGCTGCAGTCACTATTCTGCTGTAACATCACGCCTTATCCTCCAGTCACCTCCAGATCTGCACTCACTATTCTGCAGTTACATCGTGTCTTATCCTCCAGTCACCTCCAGAGCTGCACTCACCATTCTGCTGTTACATTTTGTCTTATCCTCCAGTCACCTCCAGAGCTACTCTCTCTATTCTGCAGTAAAATCAGGTCTTATCCTCCAGCCACCTCCACAGCTGTTGTCACTATTCTGCTGTTACATTATGTCTTATCCTCCAGTCACATCCAGAGCTGCACTCACTATTCTGCTGTTACATCGTGTCTTATCCTCCAGTTACCTCCAGAGCTGCCGTTACTATTCTGCTGTTACATCATGTCTTATCCTCCAGTCACCTCCAGAGCTGCACTTAATATTCTGCTGTTACATCATCTCTTATCCTCCAGTCACCTCCAGAGCTGCATTCTCTATTCTGCTCTTACATCATGTCTTATCCTCCAGTCACCTCCAGAGCTGCAGTAACTATTCTGCTGTTACATCGTGTCTTATCCTCCTGTTACCTTCAGAGCTGCAGTCACTATTCTGCTGTTACATCATGGCTTATCCTCCACTCACCTCCAGAGCTGTGGTCACTATTCTGCTGTTACATCAGGTCTTATCCTCCAGTCACCTCCAGAGCTGTGGTCACTATTCTGCTGTTACATCATGTCTTATCCTCCAGTCACCTCCAGACGTGCAGTCACTATTCTGCTGTTACATCATGTCTTATCCTCCAGTCACCTCCAGAGCTGCACTCACTATTCTGTTGTTACTTCATGTCTTATCCTCCAGTCAACTCCAGACGTGCAGTCACTATTCTGCTGTAACATCACGCCTTATCCTCCAGTCACCTCCAGAGCTGCACTCACTATTCTGCTTTTACATTGTCTTATCCTCCAGTCACCTCCAGAGCTGCACTCACTATTCTGCTGTTACATGACATCTTATCCTCCAGTCACCTCCAGAGCTGCACTCACTATTCTGCTGTTACATTGTGTCTTATCCTCCAGTCACCCCCAGATCTGCACTCACTATTCTGCTGTTACATCGTGTCTTATCCTCCAGTCACCTCCAGAGCTGCAGTCACTATTCTGCTGTTACATCGTGTCTTATCCTCCAGTGCAGCAGTCACTGTTCTGCTGTTACGTGTCTTATCCTCCAGTCACCTCCAGAGCTGCACTCACTGTTCTGCTGTTACATGACATCTTATCCTCCAGCCACCTCCAGAGCTGCTGTCACTATTCTGCTGTTACATTATGTCTTATCCTCCAATTACCTCCAGAGCTGCAGTTACTATTCTGCTGTTACATCGTGTCTTATCCTCCAGTCACCTCCAGAGCTGCATTCACTATTCTACTGTTACATGACATCTTATCCTCCAGTCACCTCCAGAGCTGCACTAAGTATTCTGCTGTTACTTCGTGTCTTATCCTCCTGTCACCTCCAGATCTGCACTCACTATTCTGCTGTTACATCGTGTCCTATCCTCCAGTCACCTCCAGAGCTGCAGTCACTTTTCTGCTGTTACATCGTGTCTTATCCTCCAGCCTCCTACAGAGCTGCACTCACTATTCTGCTGTTACATCGTGTCTTATCCTCCAGTGCTGCAGTCACTGTTCTCCTGTTACATCGTGTCTTATCCTCCAGTCACCTCCAGAGCTGCACTCACTGTTCTGCTGTTACATCATGTCTTATCCTCCAGTCATCTGCAGAGCTGCAGTCACTATTCTGCTGTTACATTGTGTCTTATCCTCCAGTCACCTCCAGAGCTGTAGTCACTATTTTGCTGTTACATCGTGTCTTATCCTCCAGTCACCTCCAGAGCTGCAGTCACTTTTCTGCTGTTACATCGTGTCTTATCCTCCAGTCACCTCCAGAGCTGCAGTCACTATTCTGCTGTTACATCATGTCTTATCCTCCAGTTACTTCCAGAGCTGCACTTGCTATTCTGCTGTTATATCGTATCTTATCCTCCAGTCACCTCCAGAGCTGCAGTTACTATTCTGTTGTTACATCATGTCTTATCCTCCAGTCAACTCCAGAGCTGTAGTCACTATTCTGCTGTTACATCGTGTCTTATCCTCCAGTCACCCCAAGAGCTGCACTCACTATTCTGCTGTTACATCATGTCTTCTCCTCCAGTCACCTACAGAGCTGAAGTCTCTATTCTGCTGTTACATCATGTCTTATTCTGCAGTCACATCCAGAGCTGCAGTCACTTTTCTGCTTACATCGTGTCTTATCCTCCAGCCACCTCCAGAGCTGCACTCACTATTCTGCTGTTACCTCGTGTCTTATCCTCCAGTCACCTCAAGAGCTGCACTCACTATTCTGCTATTACATCTTGTCTTCTCCTCCAGTCACCTACAGAGCTGAAGTCTCTATTCTGCTGTTACATCATGTCTTATCCTGCAGTCACCTCCAGAGCTGCAGTCACTATTCTGCTGTTACTTAATGTCTTATCCTCCAGTCAACTCCAGAGCTGTAGTCTCTATTCTGCTGTTACATCAGGTCTTATCCTCCATTCACCTCCAGAGCTGCAGTCACTATTCTGCTGTAACATCACGCCTTATCCTCCAGTCACCTCCAGATCTGCACTCACTATTCTGCAGTTACATCGTGTCTTATCCTCCAGTCACCTCCAGAGCTGCACTCACCATTCTGCTGTTACATTTTGTCTTATCCTCCAGTCACCTCCAGAGCTACTCTCACTATTCTGCAGTAAAATCAGGTCTTATCCTCCAGCCACCTCCACAGCTGTTGTCACTATTCTGCTGTTACATTATGTCTTATCCTCCAGTTACCTCCTGAGCTTCAGTCACTATTCTGCTGTTACATCGTGTCTTATCCTCCAGTTACCTCCAGAGCTGCCGTTACTATTCTGCTGTTACATCATGTCTTATCCTCCAGTCACCTCCAGAGCTGCACTTAATATTCTGCTGTTACATCATCTCTTATCCTCCAGTCACCTCCAGAGCTGCATTCTCTATTCTGCTCTTACATCATGTCTTATCCTCCAGTCACCTCCAGAGCTGCAGTAACTATTCTGCTGTTACATCGTGTCTTATCCTCCTGTTACCTCCAGAGCTGCAGTCACTATTCTGCTGTTACATCATGGCTTATCCTCCACTCACCTCCAGAGCTGTGGTCACTATTCTGCTGTTACATCAGGTCTTATCCTCCAGTCACCTCCAGAGCTGTGGTCATTATTCTGCTGTTACATCATGTCTTATCCTCCAGTCACCTCCAGACGTGCAGTCACTATTCTGCTGTTACATCATGTCTTATCCTCCAGTCACCTCCAGAGCTGCACTCACTATTCTGTTGTTACTTCATGTCTTATCCTCCAGTCAACTCCAGACGTGCAGTCACTATTCTGCTGTAACATCACGCCTTATCCTCCAGTCACCTCCAGAGCTGCACTCACTATTCTGCTTTTACATTGTCTTATCCTCCAGTCACCTCCAGAGCTGCACTCACTATTCTGCTGTTACATGACATCTTATCCTCCAGTCACCTCCAGAGCTGCACTCACTATTCTGCTGTTACATTGTGTCTTATCCTCCAGTCACCCCCAGATCTGCACTCACTATTCTGCTGTTACATCGTGTCTTATCCTCCAGTCACCTCCAGAGCTGCACTCACTATTCTGCTGTTACATCGTGTCTTATCCTCCAGTGCAGCAGTCACTGTTCTGCTGTTACGTGTCTTATCCTCCAGTCACCTCCAGAGCTGCACTCACTGTTCTGCTGTTACATGACATCTTATCCTCCAGCTACCTCCAGAGCTGCTGTCACTATTCTGCTGTTACATTATGTCTTATCCTCCAATTACCTCCAGAGCTGCAGTTACTATTCTGCTGTTACATCGTGTCTTATCCTCCAGTCACCTCCAGAGCTGCATACACTATTCTACTGTTACATGACATCTTATCCTCCAGTCACCTCCAGAGCTGCACTAAGTATTCTGCTGTTACTTCGTGTCTTATCCTCCTGTCACCTCCAGATCTGCACTCACTATTCTGCTGTTACATCGTGTCCTATCCTCCAGTCACCTCCAGAGCTGCAGTCACTTTTCTGCTGTTACATCGTGTCTTATCCTCCAGCCTCCTACAGAGCTGCACTCACTATTCTGCTGTTACATCGTGTCTTATCCTCCAGTGCTGCAGTCACTGTTCTCCTGTTACATCGTGTCTTATCCTCCAGTCACCTCCAGAGCTGCACTCACTGTTCTGCTGTTACATCATGTCTTATCCTCCAGTCATCTGCAGAGCTGCAGTCACTATTCTGCTGTTACATTGTGTCTTATCCTCCAGTCACCTCCAGAGCTGTAGTCACTATTTTGCTGTTACATCGTGTCTTATCCTCCAGTCACCTCCAGAGCTGCAGTCACTTTTCTGCTGTTACATCGTGTCTTATCCTCCAGTCACCTCCAGAGCTGCAGTCACTATTCTGCTGTTACATCATGTCTTATCCTCCAGTTACTTCCAGAGCTGCACTTGCTATTCTGCTGTTATATCGTATCTTATCCTCCAGTCACCTCCAGAGCTGCAGTTACTATTCTGTTGTTACATCATGTCTTATCCTCCAGTCAGCTCCAGAGCTGTAGTCACTATTCTGCTGTTACATCGTGTCTTATCCTCCAGTCACCCCAAGAGCTGCACTCACTATTCTGCTGTTACATCATGTCTTCTCCTCCAGTCACCTACAGAGCTGAAGTCTCTATTCTGCTGTTACATCATGTCTTATCCTGCAGTCACATCCAGAGCTGCAGTCACTTTTCTGCTTACATCGTGTCTTATCCTCCAGCCACCTCCAGAGCTGCACTCACTATTCTGCTGTTACCTCGTGTCTTATCCTCCAGTCACCTCAAGAGCTGCACTCACTATTCTGCTATTACATCTTGTCTTCTCCTCCAGTCACCTACAGAGCTGAAGTCTCTATTCTGCTGTTACATCATGTCTTATCCTGCAGTCACCTCCAGAGCTGCAGTCACTTTTCTGCTGTTACATCGTGTCTTATCCTCCAGCCACCTCCAGAGCTGCACTCACTATTCTGCTGTTACATCGTGTCTTATCCTCCAGTCACCTCAAGAGCTGCACTCACTATTCTGCTGTTACATCGTGTCTCATACTCCAGTCACCTCAAGAGCTCTAGTCTCTATTCTGCTGTTACATCAGTACTTATCCTCCATTCACCTCCAGAGCTGCACTCACTATTCTGCTGTAACATCATGTTTTATCTGCCAGTCACCTCCAGAGCTGCACTCACTATTCTGCTGTTACATCGTGTCTCATCCTCCAGTCACCTCCAGAGCTGCAATAACTATTCTGTTGTTACATCATGTCTTATCCTCCAGTCACCTCCAGAGTTGCAGTCACTATTCTGCTGTTACATCATGTCTTATCCTCCAGTCACCTCCAGAGCTGCACTCACTATTCTGTTGTTACATCATGTCTTATCCTCCTGTCACCTCCAGAGCTGCAGTCACTATTCTGCTGTTACTTCATGTCTTATCCTCCAGTCAACTCCAGAGCTGTAGTCTCTATTCAGCTGTTACATCAGGTCTTATCCTCCATTCACCTTCAGAGCTGCAGTCACTATTCTGCTGTAACATCACGCCTTATCCTCCAGTCACCTCCAGATCTGCACTCACTATTCTGCAGTTACATCGTGTCTTATCCTCCAGTCACCTCCAGAGCTGCACTCACCATTCTGCTGTTACATTTTGTCTTATCCTACAGTCACCTCCAGAGCTGCTCTCACTATTCTGCAGTAAAATCAGGTCTTATCCTCCAGCCACCTCCAGAGCTGTTGTCACTATTCTGCTGTTACATCGTGTCTTATCCTCCAGTTACCTCCAGAGCTGCCGTTACTATTCTGCTGTTACATCATGTCTTATCCTCCAGTCACGTCCAGAGCTGCACTTAATATTCTGCTGTTACATCATCTCTTATCCTCCAGTCACCTCCAGAGCTGCATTCTCTATTCTGCTCTTACATCATGTCTTATCCTCCAGTCACCTCCAGAGCTGCAGTAACTATTCTGCTGTTACATCGTGTCTTATCCTCCTGTTACCTCCAGAGCTGCTGTCACTATTCTGCTGTTACATCAGGTCTTATCCTCCAGTCACCTCCAGAGCTGTTGTCACTATTCTGCTGTTACATCATGTCTTATCCTCCAGTCACCTCCAGACGTGCAGTCACTATTCTGCTGTTACATCATGTCTTATCCTCCAGTCACCTCCAGAGCTGCACTCACTATTCTGTTGTTACTTCATGTCTTATCCTCCAGTCAACTCCAGACGTGCAGTCACTATTCTGCTGTAACATCACGCCTTATCCTCCAGTCACCTCCAGAGCTGCACTCACTATTCTGCTTTTACATTGTCTTATCCTCCAGTCACCTCCAGAGCTGCACTCACTATTCTACTGTTACATGACATCTTATCCTCCAGTCACCTCCAGAGCTGCACTCACTATTCTGCTGTTACATCGTGTCTTATCCTCCAGTCACCTCCAAATCTGCACTCACTGTTCTGCTGTTACATCGTGTCTTATCCTCCAGTCACCTCCAGAGCTGCAGTTACTATTCTGCTGTTACATCGTGTCTTATCCTCCAGTGCTGCAGTCACTGTTCTGCTGTTACGTGTCTTATCCTCCAGTCACCTCCAGAGCTGCACTCACTGTTCTGCTGTTACATGACATCTTATCCTCCAGCCACCTCCAGAGCTGCATTCACTATTCTACTGTTACATGACATCTTATCCTCCAGTCACCTCCAGAGGTGCAGTCACTATTCTGCTGTTACATCATGTCTTATCCTCCAGTCACCTCCAGAGCTGCACTCACTATTCTGTTGTTACTTCATGTCTTATCCTCCTGTCACGTCTAGAGCTGCAGTCACTATTCTGCTGTTACTTCATGTCTTATCCTCCAGTCACCTCCAGAGCTGCACTCACTATTCTGTTGTTACATCGTGTCTTATCCTCCAGTCAACTCCAGAGCTGTAGTCTCTATTCTGCTGTTACATCAGGTCTTATCCTCCATTCACCTCCAGAGCTGCAGTCACTATTCTGCTGTAACATCACGCCTTATCCTCCAGTCACCTCCAGAGCTGCACTCACTATTCTGCTTTTACATTATGTCTTATCCTCCAGTCACCTCCAGAGCTGCACTCACTATTCTGCAGTTACATCAGGTCTTATCATCCAGTCACCTCCAGATCTGGACTCACTATTCTGCAGTTACATCGTGTCTTATCCTCCAGTCACCTCCAGAGCTGCTCTCACTATTCTGCAGTAAAATCAGGTCTTATCCTCCAGCCAACTCCAGAGCTGCTGTCACTATTCTGCTGTTACATTATGTCTTATCCTCCAATTACCTCCAGAGCTGCAGTCACTATTCTGCTGTTTCATCGTGTCTTATCCTCCAGCCACCTCCAGAGCTTCAGTCACTATTCTGCTGTTACATCGTGTCTTATCCTCCATTCACCTCCAGAGCTGCCGTTACTATTCTGCTGTTACATCATGTCTTATCCTCCAGTCACCTCCAGAGCTGCACTTAATATTCTGTTGTTACATCATCTCTTATCCTCCAGTCACCTCCAGAGCTGCATTCTCTATTCTGCTCTTACATCATGTCTTATCCTCCAGTCACCTCCAGAGCTGCAGTAACTATTCTGCTGTTACATCGTGTCTTATCCTCCAGTTACCTCCAGAGCTGCAGTCACTATTCGGCTGTTACATCATGGCTTATCCTCCAGTCACCTCCAGAGCTGCACTCACTATTCTGCTGTTACATTAGGTCTTATCCTCCAGTCACCTCCAGAGCTGCAGTCACTATTCTGCTGTTACATCAGGTCTTATCCTCCAGTCACCTCCAGAGCTGCAGTCTCTATTCTGCTGTTACATCAGGTCTTATCCTCCAGTCGCCTCCAGAGCTGCAGTCTCTATTCTGCTGTTACATCCTGTCTTATCCTCCATTCACCTCCAGAGATGCAATCACTGTTCTGCTATTACATCAGGTCTTATCCTCCAGTCGCCTCCAGAGCTGCAGTCTCTATTCTGCTGTTACATCAGGTCTTATCCTCCAGTCGCCTCCAGAGCTGCAGTCTCTATTCTGCTGTTACATCCTGTCTTATCCTCCATTCACCTCCAGAGATGCAATCACTGTTCTGCTATTACATCAGGTCTTATCCTCCAGTCGCCTCCAGAGCTGCAGTCTCTATTCTGCTGTTACATCAGGCCTGATCCTACAGTCACCTCCAGAGATGCAATCACTGTTCTGCTATTACATCAGGTCTTATTCTCCAGTCACCTCCAGAGCTGCACTCAGTATCTGCTGTTACTTCGTGTCTTATCTTCCAGTCACCTCCAGAGCTGCTGTCACTATTCTGCTGTTACATCAGGTCTTATCCTCCAGTCACCTCCAGAGCTGTTGTCACTATTCTGCTGTTACATCATGTCTTATCCTCCAGTCACCTCCAGACGTGCAGTCACTATTCTGCTGTTACATCATGTCTTATCCTCCAGTCACCTCCAGAGCTGCACTCACTATTCTGTTGTTACTTCATGTCTTATCCTCCAGTCAACTCCAGACGTGCAGTCACTATTCTGCTGTAACATCACGCCTTATCCTCCAGTCACCTCCAGAGCTGCACTCACTATTCTGCTTTTACATTGTCTTATCCTCCAGTCACCTCCAGAGCTGCACTCACTATTCTACTGTTACATGACATCTTATCCTCCAGTCACCTCCAGAGCTGCACTCACTATTCTGCTGTTACATCGTGTCTTATCCTCCAGTCACCTCCAGATCTGCACTCACTATTCTGCTGTTACATCGTGTCTTATCCTCCAGTCACCTCCAGAGCTGCAGTTACTATTCTGCTGTTACATCGTGTCTTATCCTCCAGTGCTGCAGTCACTGTTCTGCTGTTACGTGTCTTATCCTCCAGTCACCTCCAGAGCTGCACTCACTGTTCTGCTGTTACATGACATCTTATCCTCCAGCCACCTCCAGAGCTGCATTCACTATTCTACTGTTACATGACATCTTATCCTCCAGTCACCTCCAGAGGTGCAGTCACTATTCTGCTGTTACATCATGTCTTATCCTCCAGTCACCTCCAGAGCTGCACTCACTATTCTGTTGTTACTTCATGTCTTATCCTCCTGTCACGTCTAGAGCTGCAGTCACTATTCTGCTGTTACTTCATGTCTTATCCTGCAGTCACCTCCAGAGCTGCACTCACTATTCTGTTGTTACATCGTGTCTTATCCTCCAGTCAACTCCAGAGCTGTAGTCTCTATTCTGCTGTTACATCAGGTCTTATCCTCCATTCACCTCCAGAGCTGCAGTCACTATTCTGCTGTAACATCACGCCTTATCCTCCAGTCACCTCCAGAGCTGCACTCACTATTCTGCTTTTACATTATGTCTTATCCTCCAGTCACCTCCAGAGCTGCACTCACTATTCTGCAGTTACATCAGGTCTTATCATCCAGTCACCTCCAGATCTGGACTCACTATTCTGCAGTTACATCGTGTCTTATCCTCCAGTCACCTCCAGAGCTGCTCTCACTATTCTGCAGTAAAATCAGGTCTTATCCTCCAGCCAACTCCAGAGCTGCTGTCACTATTCTGCTGTTACATTATGTCTTATCCTCCAATTACCTCCAGAGCTGCAGTCACTATTCTGCTGTTTCATCGTGTCTTATCCTCCAGCCACCTCCAGAGCTTCAGTCACTATTCTGCTGTTACATCGTGTCTTATCCTCCATTCACCTCCAGAGCTGCCGTTACTATTCTGCTGTTACATCATGTCTTATCCTCCAGTCACCTCCAGAGCTGCACTTAATATTCTGTTGTTACATCATCTCTTATCCTCCAGTCACCTCCAGAGCTGCATTCTCTATTCTGCTCTTACATCATGTCTTATCCTCCAGTCACCTCCAGAGCTGCAGTAACTATTCTGCTGTTACATCGTGTCTTATCCTCCAGTTACCTCCAGAGCTGCAGTCACTATTCGGCTGTTACATCATGGCTTATCCTCCAGTCACCTCCAGAGCTGCACTCACTATTCTGCTGTTACATTAGGTCTTATCCTCCAGTCACCTCCAGAGCTGCAGTCACTATTCTGCTGTTACATCAGGTCTTATCCTCCAGTCACCTCCAGAGCTGCAGTCTCTATTCTGCTGTTACATCAGGTCTTATCCTCCAGTCGCCTCCAGAGCTGCAGTCTCTATTCTGCTGTTACATCCTGTCTTATCCTCCATTCACCTCCAGAGATGCAATCACTGTTCTGCTATTACATCAGGTCTTATCCTCCAGTCGCCTCCAGAGCTGCAGTCTCTATTCTGCTGTTACATCAGGTCTTATCCTCCAGTCGCCTCCAGAGCTGCAGTCTCTATTCTGCTGTTACATCCTGTCTTATCCTCCATTCACCTCCAGAGATGCAATCACTGTTCTGCTATTACATCAGGTCTTATCCTCCAGTCGCCTCCAGAGCTGCAGTCTCTATTCTGCTGTTACATCAGGCCTGATCCTACAGTCACCTCCAGAGATGCAATCACTGTTCTGCTATTACATCAGGTCTTATTCTCCAGTCACCTCCAGAGCTGCACTCAGTATCTGCTGTTACTTCGTGTCTTATCTTCCAGTCACCTCCAGAGCTGCTGTCACTATTCTGCTGTTACATCAGGTCTTATCCTCCAGTCACCTCCAGAGCTGTTGTCACTATTCTGCTGTTACATCATGTCTTATCCTCCAGTCACCTCCAGACGTGCAGTCACTATTCTGCTGTTACATCATGTCTTATCCTCCAGTCACCTCCAGAGCTGCACTCACTATTCTGTTGTTACTTCATGTCTTATCCTCCAGTCAACTCCAGACGTGCAGTCACTATTCTGCTGTAACATCACGCCTTATCCTCCAGTCACCTCCAGAGCTGCACTCACTATTCTGCTTTTACATTGTCTTATCCTCCAGTCACCTCCAGAGCTGCACTCACTATTCTACTGTTACATGACATCTTATCCTCCAGTCACCTCCAGAGCTGCACTCACTATTCTGCTGTTACATCGTGTCTTATCCTCCAGTCACCTCCAGATCTGCACTCACTATTCTGCTGTTACATCGTGTCTTATCCTCCAGTCACCTCCAGAGCTGCAGTTACTATTCTGCTGTTACATCGTGTCTTATCCTCCAGTGCTGCAGTCACTGTTCTGCTGTTACGTGTCTTATCCTCCAGTCACCTCCAGAGCTGCACTCACTGTTCTGCTGTTACATGACATCTTATCCTCCAGCCACCTCCAGAGCTGCATTCACTATTCTACTGTTACATGACATCTTATCCTCCAGTCACCTCCAGAGGTGCAGTCACTATTCTGCTGTTACATCATGTCTTATCCTCCAGTCACCTCCAGAGCTGCACTCACTATTCTGTTGTTACTTCATGTCTTATCCTCCTGTCACGTCTAGAGCTGCAGTCACTATTCTGCTGTTACTTCATGTCTTATCCTCCAGTCACCTCCAGAGCTGCACTCACTATTCTGTTGTTACATCGTGTCTTATCCTCCAGTCAACTCCAGAGCTGTAGTCTCTATTCTGCTGTTACATCACGCCTTATCCTCCAGTCACCTCCAGAGCTGCACTCACTATTCTGCTTTTACATTATGTCTTATCCTCCAGTCACCTCCAGAGCTGCACTCACTATTCTGCAGTTACATCAGGTCTTATCATCCAGTCACCTCCAGATCTGGACTCACTATTCTGCAGTTACATCGTGTCTTATCCTCCAGTCACCTCCAGAGCTGCTCTCACTATTCTGCAGTAAAATCAGGTCTTATCCTCCAGCCAACTCCAGAGCTGCTGTCACAATTCTGCTGTTACATTATGTCTTATCCTCCAATTACCTCCAGAGCTGCAGTCACTATTCTGCTGTTTCATCGTGTCTTATCCTCCAGCCACCTCCAGAGCTTCAGTCACTATTCTGCTGTTACATCGTGTCTTATCCTCCATTCACCTCCAGAGCTGCCGTTACTATTCTGCTGTTACATCATGTCTTATCCTCCAGTCACCTCCAGAGCTGCACTTAATATTCTGTTGTTACATCATCTCTTATCCTCCAGTCACCTCCAGAGCTGCATTCTCTATTCTGCTCTTACATCATGTCTTATCCTCCAGTCACCTCCAGAGCTGCAGTAACTATTCTGCTGTTACATCGTGTCTTATCCTCCAGTTACCTCCAGAGCTGCAGTCACTATTCGGCTGTTACATCATGGCTTATCCTCCAGTCACCTCCAGAGCTGCACTCACTATTCTGCTGTTACATTAGGTCTTATCCTCCAGTCACCTCCAGAGCTGCAGTCACTATTCTGCTGTTACATCAGGTCTTATCCTCCAGTCACCTCCAGAGCTGCAGTCTCTATTCTGCTGTTACATCAGGTCTTATCCTCCAGTCGCCTCCAGAGCTGCAGTCTCTATTCTGCTGTTACATCCTGTCTTATCCTCCATTCACCTCCAGAGATGCAATCACTGTTCTGCTATTACATCAGGTCTTATCCTCCAGTCGCCTCCAGAGCTGCAGTCTCTATTCTGCTGTTACATCAGGTCTTATCCTCCAGTCGCCTCCAGAGCTGCAGTCTCTATTCTGCTGTTACATCCTGTCTTATCCTCCATTCACCTCCAGAGATGCAATCACTGTTCTGCTATTACATCAGGTCTTATCCTCCAGTCGCCTCCAGAGCTGCAGTCTCTATTCTGCTGTTACATCAGGCCTGATCCTACAGTCACCTCCAGAGATGCAATCACTGTTCTGCTATTACATCAGGTCTTATTCTCCAGTCACCTCCAGAGCTGCACTCAGTATCTGCTGTTACTTCGTGTCTTATCTTCCAGTCACCTCCAGAGCTGCTGTCACTATTCTGCTGTTACATCGTGTCCTATCCTCCAGTCACCTCCAGAGCTGCACTCACTATTCTGCTGTTACATCGTGTCTTATCCTCCAGTCTCCTCCAGAGCTGCAGTCGCTGTTCTGCTGTTACATCGTGTCTTATCCTCCAGTCACCTCCAGAGCTGCAGTCACTATTCTGCTGTTACATCAGGTCTTATCCTCCAGTCACCTCCAGAGCTGCACTCTCTATTCTGCTGTAACATCGTGTCTTATCGTCCAGTCACCTCCAGAGCTGTAGTCACTATTTTGCTGTTACACCATGTCTTATCCTCCAGAGCTGCAGTTACTATTCTGTTGTTACATCATGTCTTATCCTCCAGTCAACTTCAGAGCTGTAGTCACTATTCTGATGTTACATCGTGTCTTATCCTCCAGTCACCCCAAGAGCTGCACTCACTATTCTGCTGTTACTTCATATCTTATCCTGCAGTCACCTCCAGAGCTGCAGTCTCTTATTCTCCTGTAACATCATGCCTTATCCTCCAGCCACCTCCAGAGCTGCAGTCAGTATTCTGCTTTTACATCGTGTCTTATCCTCGTCATCTCAAGAGCTGCACTCACTATTCTGCTGTTACATCGTGTCTTATCCTCCAGTCACCTTAAGAGCTGCACTCACTATTCTGCTGTTACGTCACGTCTTATCCTCCAGTCACCTCCAGAGCTGTAGTCTCTATTCTGCTGTTACATCAGGTCTTATCCTCCATTCACCTCCAGAGCTGCAGTCACAATTCTGCTGTAACATCATGTTTTATCTGCCAGTCACCTCCAGAGCTGCAGTCACTATTCTGCTGCTGCTTCCTGTCTTATCCTTCACTCACCTCCAGAGCTGTGGTCGCTATTCTGCTGTTACATCAGGTCTTATCCTCCAGTCTTCTCCAGAGCTGTAGTCACTATTCTGCTGTTACATCATGTCTTATTTTCCACTCACCTCCAGAGCTGCAGTCACTATTCTGCTGTTACAACGTGTCTTATCCTCCAGCCACCTTCAGAGCTGCAGTCACTATTCTGCTGTTACATCAGGTCTTATACTCCAATCACCTCCAGAGCTGCAGTCACTATTCTGCTGTTACATCAGGTCTTATCCTCCAGTCACCTCCAGAGCTGCAGTCTCTATTCTGCTGTTACATCCTGTCTTATCCTCCATTCACCTCCAGAGATGCAATCACTGTTCTGCTATTACATCAGGTCTTATCCTCCAGTCACCTCAAAAGCTGCAGTCACTATTCTGCTGTTACTTCATGTCTTATCCTCCAGTCACCTCCAGTGCTGCAGTCACTATTCTGCTGTTACATCGTGTCTTATCCTCCAGCTACCTCCAGAGCTCCACTCACTGTTCTGCTGTTACATCGTGTCTAATCCTCCAGTCACCTCCAGAGCTGTCGTCACTATTCTGCTGTTACATCTTGTCTTATACTCCAGTCACCTTCAGAGCTGCTCTCACTATTCTGCTGTTACATTATGTCTTATCCTCCAGTTACCTCCAGAGCTGTAGTCACTATTCTGCTGTACATCATGTCATATCCTTTAGTCGCCTCCAGAGCTGCAGTCACTATTCCGCTGTTATATCGTGTCTTATCCTCCAGCTACCTCCATAGCTGCAGTCACTATTCTGCTGTTACATCGCGTCTTATTCTCCAGTCACCTCAAGAGCTGCGGTCACTATTCTGCTGTTACATCAAGTCTTATCGTCCAGTCACCTTCAGAGCTACACTCACTATTCTGCTGTTACATCAGGTCTTATCTTCCAGTCACCTCCAGAGCTGCAGTCACTCTTCTGCTGTTACATCGTGTCTTATCCTCCAGCCACCTCCAGATCTGCACTCACTATTCTGCTGTTACATCAGGTCTTATCCTCCAGTCACCTCCAGAGCTGTAATCACTATTCTGCTGTTACATCAAGTCTTATCCTCCAGTCTCCTCCAGATCTGCACTCACTATTCTGCTGTTACATCGTGTCTTATCCTCCAGTCACCTCCTGAGCTTCAGTCACTATTCTGCTGTTACATCAGGACTTATCCTCCAGTCACCTCCCGAGCTGCAGTCACTATTCTGCTGTTACATCGTGTCTTATTCTCCAGTCACCTCAAGAGCTGCGGTCACTATTCTGCTGTTACATCAAGTCTTATCGTCCAGTCACCTTCAGAGCTACACTCACTATTCTGCTGTTACATCAGGTCTTATCTTCCAGTCACCTCCAGAGCTGCTGTCACTATTCTGCTGTTACATCGTGTCCTATCCTCCAGTCACCTCCAGAGCTGCACTCACTATTCTGCTGTTACATCGTGTCTTATCCTCCAGTCTCCTCCAGAGCTGCAGTCGCTGTTCTGCTGTTACATCGTGTCTTATCCTCCAGTCACCTCCAGAGCTGCAGTCACTATTCTGCTGTTACATCAGGTCTTATCCTCCAGTCACCTCCAGAGCTGCACTCTCTATTCTGCTGTAACATCGTGTCTTATCGTCCAGTCACCTCCAGAGCTGTAGTCACTATTTTGCTGTTACACCATGTCTTATCCTCCAGAGCTGCAGTTACTATTCTGTTGTTACATCATGTCTTATCCTCCAGTCAACTTCAGAGCTGTAGTCACTATTCTGATGTTACATCGTGTCTTATCCTCCAGTCACCCCAAGAGCTGCACTCACTATTCTGCTGTTACTTCATATCTTATCCTGCAGTCACCTCCAGAGCTGCAGTCTCTTATTCTCCTGTAACATCATGCCTTATCCTCCAGCCACCTCCAGAGCTGCAGTCAGTATTCTGCTTTTACATTGTGTCTTATCCTCGTCATCTCAAGAGCTGCACTCACTATTCTGCTGTTACATCGTGTCTTATCCTCCAGTCACCTTAAGAGCTGCACTCACTATTCTGCTGTTACGTCACGTCTTATCCTCCAGTCACCTCCAGAGCTGTA
Organism: Phyllobates terribilis; assembly: GCF_046119375.1. Classification (NCBI taxonomy): domain Eukaryota; kingdom Metazoa; phylum Chordata; class Amphibia; order Anura; family Dendrobatidae; genus Phyllobates; species Phyllobates terribilis. Next base: position 278,802 of record NW_027363354.1, on the reverse strand, counting down.
GTCTCTATTCTGCTGTTACATCAGGTCTTATCCTCCATTCACCTCCAGAGCTGCAGTCACAATTCTGCTGTAACATCATGTTTTATCTGCCAGTCACCTCCAGAGCTGCAGTCACTATTCTGCTGCTGCTTCCTGTCTTATCCTTCACTCACCTCCAGAGCTGTGGTCGCTATTCTGCTGTTACATCAGGTCTTATCCTCCAGTCTTCTCCAGAGCTGTAGTCACTATTCTGCTGTTACATCATGTCTTATTTTCCACTCACCTCCAGAGCTGCAGTCACTATTCTGCTGTTACAACGTGTCTTATCCTCCAGCCACCTTCAGAGCTGCAGTCACTATTCTGCTGTTACATCAGGTCTTATACTCCAATCACCTCCAGAGCTGCAGTCACTATTCTGCTGTTACATCAGGTCTTATCCTCCAGTCACCTCCAGAGCTGCAGTCTCTATTCTGCTGTTACATCCTGTCTTATCCTCCATTCACCTCCAGAGATGCAATCACTGTTCTGCTATTACATCAGGTCTTATCCTCCAGTCACCTCAAAAGCTGCAGTCACTATTCTGCTGTTACTTCATGTCTTATCCTCCAGTCACCTCCAGTGCTGCAGTCACTATTCTGCTGTTACATCGTGTCTTATCCTCCAGCTACCTCCAGAGCTCCACTCACTGTTCTGCTGTTACATCGTGTCTAATCCTCCAGTCACCTCCAGAGCTGTCGTCACTATTCTGCTGTTACATCTTGTCTTATACTCCAGTCACCTTCAGAGCTGCTCTCACTATTCTGCTGTTACATTATGTCTTATCCTCCAGTTACCTCCAGAGCTGTAGTCACTATTCTGCTGTACATCATGTCATATCCTTTAGTCGCCTCCAGAGCTGCAGTCACTATTCCGCTGTTATATCGTGTCTTATCCTCCAGCTACCTCCATAGCTGCAGTCACTATTCTGCTGTTACATCGCGTCTTATTCTCCAGTCACCTCAAGAGCTGCGGTCACTATTCTGCTGTTACATCAAGTCTTATCGTCCAGTCACCTTCAGAGCTACACTCACTATTCTGCTGTTACATCAGGTCTTATCTTCCAGTCACCTCCAGAGCTGCAGTCACTCTTCTGCTGTTACATCGTGTCTTATCCTCCAGCCACCTCCAGATCTGCACTCACTATTCTGCTGTTACATCAGGTCTTATCCTCCAGTCACCTCCAGAGCTGTAATCACTATTCTGCTGTTACATCAAGTCTTATCCTCCAGTCTCCTCCAGATCTGCACTCACTATTCTGCTGTTACATCGTGTCTTATCCTCCAGTCACCTCCTGAGCTTCAGTCACTATTCTGCTGTTACATCAGGACTTATCCTCCAGTCACCTCCCGAGCTGCAGTCACTATTCTGCTGTTACATCGCGTCTTATTCTCCAGTCACCTCAAGAGCTGCGGTCACTATTCTGCTGTTACATCAAGTCTTATCGTCCAGTCACCTTCAGAGCTACACTCACTATTCTGCTGTTACATCAGGTCTTATCTTCCAGTCACCTCCAGAGCTGCAGTCACTCTTCTGCTGTTACATCGTGTCTTATCCTCCAGCCACCTCCAGATCTGCACTCACTATTCTGCTGTTACATCAGGTCTTATCCTCCAGTCACCTCCAGAGCTGTAATCACTATTCTGCTGTTACATCAAGTCTTATCCTCCAGTCTCCTCCAGATCTGCACTCACTATTCTGCTGTTACATCATGTCTTATCCTCCAGTCACCTCCTGAGCTTCAGTCACTATTCTGCTGTTACATCGTGTCTTATCCTCCAGCCACCTCCAGATCTGCGCTCACTATTCTGCTGTTACATCAGATCTTATCCTCCAGTCACCTCCAGAGCTGTAATCACTATTCTGCTGTTACATCAGGTCTTATCCTCCAGCCACCTCCAGATCTGCACTCACTATACTGCTGTTACATCGTGTCTTATTCTCCAGTCACCTCCAGAGCTTCAGTCACTATTCTGCTGTTACATCGTGTCTTATCCTCCAGTCACCTCCAGAGCTGCTGTTACTATTCTGCTGTTACATCATGTCTTATCCTCCAGTCACCTCCAGAGCTGCAGTCACTTTTCTGCTGTTACATCGTGACTTATCCTCCAGTCACCTCCAGAGCTGCAGTCACTATTCTGCTGTTACATTGTGTCTTATCCTGCAGTCACCTCCAGAGCTGCAGTCTCTATTCTCCTGTAACATCATGTCTTATCCTCCAGTCACCTCCAGAGCTGCAGTCACTTTTCTGCTTTTACATCGTGTCTTATCCTCCAGCCACCTCCAGAGCTGCACTCACTATTCTGCTGTTACATCGTGTCTTATCCTCCAGTCACCTCCAGAGCTGCATTCACTATTCTGCTGTTACATGACATCTTATCCTCCAGTCACCTCCAGAGCTGCACTCAGTATTCAGCTGTTACTTCGTGTCTTATCCTCCAGTCACCTCCAGAGCTGCAGTCACTTTTCTGTTGTTACATCGTGTCTTATCCTCCAGTCACCTCCAGAGCTGCACTCACTGTTCTGCTGTTACATCGTGTCTTATCCTCCAGTCACCTCCAGAGCTGCAGTCACTATTCTGCTGTTATATCAGGTCTTATCCTCCAGTCACCTCCAGAGCTGCATGCACTATTCTGCTGTAACATCGTGTCTTATCCTCCAGTCACCTCCAGAGCTGCACTCACTATTCTGCTGTTACATCATGTCTTATCCTCCAGTCACCTCAAGTGCTGCAATCACTATTCTGCTGTTACATCATGTCTTATCCACCAGCCACCTCCAGAGCTGCACTCACTATTCTGCTGTTACATCATATCTTATCCTCCAGTCAACTCCAGAGCTGCAGTCTCTATTCTGCTGTTACACCATGTCTTATCCTGCAGTCACCTCCAGACCTGCGGTCACTATTCTGCTGTTACATTGTGTCTTATCCTCCAGTCACCTCCAGAGCTGTAGTCACTTTTCTGCTGTTACATCATGTCTTATCCTCCAGTCAACTCCAGAGCTGTAGTCACTATTCTACTGTTACATCAGGTCTTATCCTCCAGTCACCTCCAGAGCTGCAGTCTCTATTCTGCTGTTACATCAGGTCTTATCCTCCAGTCGCCTCCAGAGCTGCAGTCTCTATTCTGCTGTTACATCCTGTCTTATCCTCCATTCACCTCCAGAGATGCAATCACTGTTCTGCTATTACATCAGGTCTTATCCTCCAGTCACCTCCAGAGCTGCACTCAGTATCTGCTGTTACTTCGTGTCTTATCTTCCAGTCACCTCCAGATCTGCACTCACTATTCTGCTGTTACATCGTGTCCTATCCTCCAGTCACCTCCAGAGCTGCACTCACTTTTCTGCTGTTACATCGTATCTTATCCTCCAGTCTCCTCCAGAGCTGCAGTCGCTGTTCTGCTGTTACATCGTGTCTTATCCTCCAGTCACCTCCAGAGCTGCACTCATTGTTCTGCTGTTACATCGTGTCTTATCCTCCAGTCACCTCCAGAGCTGCAGTCACTATTCTGCTGTTACATCAGGTCTTATCCACCAGTCACCTCCAGAGCTTCAGTCACTATTCTGCTGTTACATCGTGTCTTATCCTCCAGTCACCTCCAGAGCTGCTGTTACTATTCTGCTGTTACATCATGTCTTATCCTCCAGTCACCTCCAGAGCTGCAGTCACTTTTCTGCTGTTACATCGTGACTTATCCTCCAGTCACCTCCAGAGCTGCAGTCACTATTCTGCTGTTACATTGTGTCTTATCCTGCAGTCACCTCCAGAGCTGCAGTCTCTATTCTCCTGTAACATCATGTCTTATCCTCCAGTCACCTCCAGAGCTGCAGTCACTTTTCTCCTTTTACATCGTGTCTTATCCTCCAGCCACCTCCAGAGCTGCACTCACTATTCTGCTGTTACATCGTGTCTTATCCTCCAGTCACCTCCAGAGCTGCATTCACTATTCTGCTGTTACATGACATCTTATCCTCCAGTCACCTCCAGAGCTGCACTCAGTATTCAGCTGTTACTTCGTGTCTTATCCTCCAGTCACCTCCAGAGCTGCAGTCACTTTTCTGTTGTTACATCGTGTCTTATCCTCCAGTCACCTCCAGAGCTGCACTCACTGTTCTGCTGTTACATCGTGTCTTCTCCTCCAGTCACCTCCAGAGCTGCAGTCACTATTCTGCTGTTATATCAGGTCTTATCCTCCAGTCACCTCCAGAGCTGCATGCACTATTCTGCTGTAACATCGTGTCTTATCCTCCAGTCACCTCCAGAGCTGCACTCACTATTCTGCTGTTACATCATGTCTTATCCTCCAGTCACCTCAAGTGCTGCAATCACTATTCTGCTGTTACATCATGTCTTATCCACCAGCCACCTCCAGAGCTGCACTCACTATTCTGCTGTTACATCATGTCTTATCCTCCAGTCAACTCCAGAGCTGCACTCACTATTCTGCTGTTACATCAGGTCTTATCCTCCAGTCACCTCCAGAGCTGCAGTCTCTATTCTGCTGTTACATTATGTCTTATCCTGCAGTCACCTCCAGACCTGCGGTCACTATTCTGCTGTTACATTATGTCTTATCCTCCAGTCACCTCCAGAGCTGTAGTCACTTTTCTGCTGTTACATCATGTCTTATCCTCCAGTCAACTCCAGAGCTGTAGTCACTATTCTGCTGTTACATCAGGTCTTATCCTCCAGTCACCTCCAGAGCTGCAGTCTCTATTCTGCTGTTACATCAGGTCTTATCCTCCAGTCGCCTCCAGAGCTGCAGTCTCTATTCTGCTGTTACATCCTGTCTTATCCTCCATTCACCTCCAGAGATGCAATCACTGTTCTGCTATTACATCAGGTCTTATCCTCCAGTCACCTCCAGAGCTGCACTCAGTATCTGCTGTTACTTCGTGTCTTATCTTCCAGTCACCTCCAGATCTGCACTCACTATTCTGCTGTTACATCGTGTCCTATCCTCCAGTCACCTCCAGAGCTGCACTCACTTTTCTGCTGTTACATCGTATCTTATCCTCCAGTCTCCTCCAGAGCTGCAGTCGCTGTTCTGCTGTTACATCGTGTCTTATCCTCCAGTCACCTCCAGAGCTGCACTCATTGTTCTGCTGTTACATCGTGTCTTATCCTCCAGTCACCTCCAGAGCTGCAGTCACTATTCTGCTGTTACATCAGGTCTTATCCACCAGCCACCTCCAGAGCTGCACTCACTATTCTGCTGTTACATCATGTCTTATCCTCCAGTCAACTCCAGAGCTGCAGTCTCTATTCTGCTGTTACACCATGTCTTATCCTGCAGTCACCTCCAGACCTGCGGTCACTATTCTGCTGTTACATTATGTCTTATCCTCCAGTCACCTCCAGAGCTGTAGTCACTTTTCTGCTGTTACATCATGTCTTATCCTCCAGTCAACTCCAGAGCTGTAGTCACTATTCTGCTGTTACATCAGGTCTTATCCTCCAGTCACCTCCAGAGCTGCAGTCTCTATTCTGCTGTTACATCAGGTCTTATCCTCCAGTCGCCTCCAGAGCTGCAGTCTCTATTCTGCTGTTACATCCTGTCTTATCCTCCATTCACCTCCAGAGATGCAATCACTGTTCTGCTATTACATCAGGTCTTATCCTCCAGTCACCTCCAGAGCTGCACTCAGTATCTGCTGTTACTTCGTGTCTTATCTTCCAGTCACCTCCAGATCTGCACTCACTATTCTGCTGTTACATCGTGTCCTATCCTCCAGTCACCTCCAGAGCTGCACTCACTTTTCTGCTGTTACATCGTATCTTATCCTCCAGTCTCCTCCAGAGCTGCAGTCGCTGTTCTGCTGTTACATCGTGTCTTATCCTCCAGTCACCTCCAGAGCTGCACTCATTGTTCTGCTGTTACATCGTGTCTTATCCTCCAGTCACCTCCAGAGCTGCAGTCACTATTCTGCTGTTACATCAGGTCTTATCCTCCAGTCACCTCCAGAGCTGCACTCACTATTCTGCTGTAACATCGTGTCTTATCGTCCAGTCACCTCCAGAGCTGCAGTCACTATTCTGCTGTTACATCGTGTCTTATCCTCCAGTCACCTCCAGAGCTGCACTCACTATTCTGCTGTTACATCATGTCTTATCCTGCAGTCACCTCCAGAGCTGCAGTCTCTTATTCTCCTGTAACATCATGCCTTATCCTCCAGCCACCTCCAGAGCTGCAGTCAGTATTCTGCTTTTACATCGTGTCTTATCCTCGTCATCTCAAGGGCTGCACTCACTATTCTGCTGTTACATCGTGTCTTATCCTCCAGTCACCTTAAGAGCTGCACTCACTATTCTGCTGTTACGTCACGTCCTATCCTCCATTCACCTCCAGAGCTGCAGTCACAATTCTGCTGTAACATCATGTTTTATCTGCCAGTCACCTCCAGAGCTGCACTCACTATTCTGCTGTTACATCGTGTCTCATCCTCCAGTCACCTCCAGAGCTGCAGTCACTATTCTGCTCTAGCATCATGTGTTCTCCTCCAGTTACCTCCATAGCTGCAGTCACTATTCTGCTGTTACATCGCGTCTTATTCTCCAGTCACCTCAAGAGCTGCGGTCACTATTCTGCTGTTACATCAAGTCTTATCGTCCAGTCACCTTCAGAGCTACACTCACTATTCTGCTGTTACATCAGGTCTTATCTTCCAGTCACCTCCAGAGCTGCAGTCACTCTTCTGCTGTTACATCGTGTCTTATCCTCCAGCCACCTCCAGATCTGCACTCACTATTCTGCTGTTACATCAGGTTTTATCCTCCAGTCACCTCCAGAGCTGTAATCACTATTCTGCTGTTACATCAAGTCTTATCCTCCAGTCTCCTCCATATCTGCACTCACTATTCTGCTGTTACATCGTGTCTTATCCTCCAGTCACCTCCTGAGCTTCAGTCACTATTCTGCTGTTACATCGTGTCTTATCCTCCAGCCACCTCCAGATCTGCGCTCACTATTCTGCTGTTACATCAGGTCTTATCCTCCAGTCACCTCCAGAGCTGTAATCACTATTCTGCTGTTACATTAGGTCTTATCCTCCAGCCACCTCCAGATCTGCACTCACTATTCTGCTGTTACATCGTGTCTTATTCTCCAGTCACCTCCAGAGCTTCAGTCACTATTCTGCTGTTACATCGTGTCTTATCCTCCAGTCACCTCCAGAGCTGCTGTTACATCATGTCTTATCCTCCAGTCACCTCCAGAGCTGCAGTCACTTTTCTGCTGTTACATCGTGTCTTATCCTCCAGTCACCTCCAGAGCTGCAGTCACTATTCTGCTGTTACATCGTGTCTTATCCTGCAGTCACCTCTAGAGCTGCAGTCTCTATTCTCCTGTAACATCATGTCTTATCCTCCAGTCACCTCCAGAGTTGCAGTCACTTTTCTGCTTTTACATCATGTCTTATCCTCCAGCCACCTCCAGAGCTGCACTCACTATTCTGCTGTTACATCGTGTCTAATCCTCCAGTCACCTCCAGAGCTGCATTCACTATTCTGCTGTTACATGACATCTTATCCTCCAGTCACCTCCAGAGCTGCACTCAGTATTCTGCTGTTACTTCGTGTCTTATCCTCCAGTCACCTCCAGAGCTGCAGTCACTGTTCTGTTGTTACATCGTGTCTTATCCTCCAGTCACCTCCAGAGCTGCACTCACTGTTCTGCTGTTACATCGTGTCTTATCCTCCAGTCACCTCCAGAGCTGCACTCACTATTCTGCTGTTACATCAGGTCTTATCCTCCAGTCACCTCCAGAGCTGCAGTCTCTATTCTGCTGTTACATCATGTCTTATCCTCCAGTCACCTCAAGTGCTGCAATCACTATTCTGCTGTTACATCATGTCTTATCCACCAGCCACCTCCAGAGCTGCACTCACTATTCTGCTGTTACATCATGTCTTATCTTCCAGTCAACTCCAGAGCTGCAGTCTCTATTCTGCTGTTACACCATGTCTTATCCTGCAGTCACCTCCAGACCTGCGGTCACTATTCTGCTGTTACATTATGTCTTATCCTCCAGTCACCTCCAGAGCTGTAGTCACTATTCTGCTGTTACATCATGTCTTATCCTCCAGTCAACTCCAGAGCTGTAGTCACTATTCTGCTGTTACATCAGGTCTTATCCTCCAGTCACCTCCAGAGCTGCAGTCTCTATTCTGCTGTTACATCAGGTCTTATCCTCCAGTCGCCTCCAGAGCTGCAGTCTCTATTCTGCTGTTACATCCTGTCTTATCCTCCATTCACCTCCAGAGATGCAATCACTGTTCTGCTATTACATCAGGTCTTATCCTCCAGTCACCTCCAGAGCTGCACTCAGTATCTGCTGTTACTTCGTGTCTTATCTTCCAGTCACCTCCAGATCTGCACTCACTATTCTGCTGTTACATCGTGTCCTATCCTCCAGTCACCTCCAGAGCTGCACTCACTTTTCTGCTGTTACATCGTGTCTTATCCTCCAGTCTCCTCCAGAGCTGCAGTCGCTGTTCTGTTGTTACATTGTGTCTTATCCTCCAGTCACCTCCAGAGCTGCACTCATTGTTCTGCTGTTACATCGTGTCTTATCCTCCAGTCACCTCCAGAGCTGCAGTCACTATTCTGCTGTTACATCAGGTCTTATCCTCCAGTCACCTCCAGAGCTGCACTCACTATTCTGCTGTAACATCGTGTCTTATCGTCCAGTCACCTCCAGATCTGCAATTACCATTCTGCTGTTACATTGTGTCTTATCCTCCAGTCACCTCCAGAGCTGTAGTCACTATTCTGATGTTACATCGTGTCTTATCCTCCAGTCACCCCAAGAGCTGCACTCACTATTCTGCTGTTACATCATGTCTTATCCTGCAGTCACCTCCAGAGCTGCAGTCTCTTATTCTCCTGTAACATCATGCCTTATCCTCCAGAGCTGCAGTCAGTATTCTGCTTTTACATGGTGTCTTATCCTCGTCATCTCAAGGGCTGCACTCACTATTCTGCTGTTACATTATGTCTTATCCTCCAGTCACCTTAAAAGCTGCACTCACTATTCTGCTGTTACGTCACGTCCTATCCTCCATTCACCTCCAGAGCTGCAGTCACAATTCTGCTGTAACATCATGTTTTATCTGCCAGTCACCTCCAGAGCTGCACTCACTATTCTGCTGTTACATCGTGTCTCATCCTCCAGTCACCTCCAGAGCTGCAGTCACTATTCTGCTCTAACATCATGTGTTCTCCTCCAGTTACCTCCATAGCTGCAGTCACTATTCTGCTGTTGCATCCTGTCTTATCCTCCACTCACCTCCAGAGCTGTGGTCACTATTCTGCTGTTACATCAGGTCTTATCATCCAGTCTTCTCCAGAGCTGTAGTCACTATTCTGCTGTTACGTCATGACTTATTTTCCACTCACCTCCAGAGCTGCAGTCACTATTCTGCTGTTACAACGTGTCTTATCCTCCAGCCACCTTCAGAGCTGCAGTCACTATTCTGCTGTTACATCAGGTCTTATACTCCAATCACCTCCAGAGCTGCAGTCACTATTCTGCTGTTACATCCTGTCTTATCCTCCATTCACCTCCAGAGATGCAATCACTGTTCTGCTATTACATCAGGTCTTATCCTCCAGTCACCTCAAAAGCTGCAGTCACTATTCTGCTGTTACATCGTGTCTTATCCTCCAGTCACCTCCAGAGCTGCACTCACTATTCTGCTGTTACTTCATGTCTTATCCTCCAGTCACCTCCAGTGCTGCAGTCACTATTCTGCTGTTACATCGTGTCTTATCCTCCAGCCACCTCCAGAGCTCCACTCACTGTTCTGCTGTTACATCCTGTCTTATCCTCCAGTCACCTTCAGAGCTGCTCTCACTATTCTGCTGTTACATAATGTCTTATCCTCCAGTTACCTCCAGAGCTGTAGTCACTATTCTGCTGTACATCATGTCATATCCTTTATTCCCCTCCAGAGCTGTAGTCTCTTTTCTGCTGTTACATCGTGTCTTATCCTCCAGTCACCTCCAGAGCTGCAGTCACTATTCCGCTGTTACATCGTGTCTTATCCTCCAGCTACGTCCAGAGCTGCAGTCACTATTCTGCTGTTACATCGTGTCTTATCCTCCAGCCACCTCCAGAGCTGCACTCACTATTCTGCTGTTACATCATGTCTTATCCTCCAGTCACCTCCAGAGCTGCACTCACTATTCTGCTGTTACATTATGTCTTATCCTCCAGTTACCTCCAGAGCTGCAGTCACTATTCTGATGTTACATCATGTCTTATCCTCCAGTCACCTCCAGAGCTGCAGTCTCTATTCTGCTGTTACATCCTGTCTTATCCTCCTTTCACCTCCAGAGATGCAATCACTGTTCTGCTGTTACATCAGGACTTATCCTCCAGTCACCTCTCGAGCTGCAGTCACTATTCTGCTGTTACATCGCGTCTTATTCTCCAGTCACCTCAAGAGCTGCGGTCACTATTCTGCTGTTACATCAAGTCTTATCGTCCAGTCACCTTCAGAGCTACACTCACTATTCTGCTGTTACATCAGGTCTTATCTTCCAGTCACCTCCAGAGCTGCAGTCACTCTTCTACTGTTACATCGTGTCTTATCCTCCAGCCACCTCCAGATCTGCGCTCACTATTCTGCTGTTACATCAGGTCTTATCCTCCAGTCACCTCCAGAGCTGTAATCACTATTCTGCTGTTACATCAGGTCTTATCCTCCAGCCACCTCCAGATCTGCACTCACTATTCTGCAGTTACAGCGTGTCTTATCCTCCAGTCACCTCCAGAGCTGCTGTTACTATTCTGCTGTTACATAATGTCTTATCCTCCAGTCATCTCCAGAGCTGCACTCACTATTCTGCTGTTACATCATCTCTTATCCTCCAGTCACCTGCAGAGCTGCAGTCACTTTTCTGCTGTTACATCGTGTCTTATCCTCCAGTCACCTCCAGAGCTGCAGTCACTATTCTGCTGTTACATCGTGTCTTATCCTGCAGTCACCTCCAGAGCTGCAGTCTCTATTCTCCTGTAACATCATGTCTTATCCTCCAGTCACCTCCAGAGCTGCAGTCACTTTTCTGCTTTTACATCGTGTCTTATCCTCCAGCCACCTCCAGAGCTGCACTCACTATTCTGCTGTTACGTCGTGTCTTATCCTCCAGTCACCTCCAGAGCTGCATTCACTATTCTGCTGTTACATGACATCTTATCCTCCAGTCACCTCCAGAGCTGCACTCAGTATTCTGCTGTTACTTCGTGTCTTATCCTCCAGTCACCTCCAGAGCTGCAGTCACTGTTCTGTTGTTGCATCGTGTCTTATCCTCCAGTCACCTCCAGAGCTGCAGTCACTGTTCTGTTGTTACATCGTGTTTTATCCTCCAGTCACCTACAGAGCTGCACTCACTGTTCTGCTGTTACATCGTGTCTTATCCTCCAGTCACCTCCAGAGCTGCAGTCACTATTCTGCTGTTACATCCTGTCTTATCCTCCATTCAGCTCCAGAGATGCAATCACCGTTCTGCTGTTACATCGTGTCCTATCCTCCAGTCGCCTCCAGAGCTGCACTCACTATTCCGCTGTTACATCGTGTCTTATCCTCCAGTGCTGCAGTCACTGTTCTGCTGTTACATCGTGTCTTATCCTCCAGTCACCTCCAGAGCTGCACTCACTGTTCTGCTGTTACATCGTGTCTTATCCTCCAGTCACTTGCAGAGCTGCAGTCACTATTCTGCTGTAACATCGTGTCTTAACCTCCAGTCACCTCCAGAGCTGCACTTACCATTCTGCTGTTATATTGTGTCTTATCCTCCAGTCACCTTCAGAGCTGCAGTTACTATTTTGTTGTTACATCATGTCTTATCCTCCAGTCAACTCCAGAGCTGTAGTCACTATTTTGCTGTTACATCATGTCTTATCCTCCAGACACCTCCAGACCTGCGGTCACTATTCTGCTGTTACATTATGTCTTATCCTCCAGTCACCTCCAGAGCTGCAGTTACTATTCTGTTGTTACATCATGTCTTATCCTCCAGTCAACTCCAGAGCTGTAGTCACTATTCTGCTGTTACATCATGTCTTCTCCAGTCACCTACAGAGCTGCAGTCTCTATTCTGCTGTTACATCATGTCTTATCCTGCAGTCACCTCGAGAGCTGCAGTCTCTATTCTCCTATAACATCATGTCCTATCCTCCAGTCACCTCCAGAGCTGCAGTCACTTTTCTGCTGTTACATCGTGTCTTATCCTCCAGCCACCTCCAGAGCTGCCTCACTATTCTGCTGTTACATCGTGTCTTATCCTCCAGGCACCTCCAGAGCTGCACTCACTTTTCTGCTGTTACATCGTGTCTTATCCTCCAGTCACCTCAAGAGCTGCCCTCACTATTCTGCTGTTACATCGTGTCTTATCCTCCAGTCACCTCAAGAGCTGTAGTCTCTATTCTGCTGTTACATCAGGTCTTATCCTCCATTCACCTCCAGAGCTGCAGTCACTATTCTGCTGTAAGATCATGTTTTATCTGCCAGTCACCTCCAGAGCTGCACTCACTATTCTGCTGTTACATCGTGTCTCATCCTCCAGTCACCTCCAGAGCTGCAATAACTATTCTGTTGTTACATCATGTCTTATCCTCCAGTCACCTCCAGAGGTGCAGTCACTATTCTGCTGTTACCTCAGGTCTTATCCTCCAGTCACCTCCAGAGCTGCAGTCACTATTCTGTTGTTACATCATGTCTTATCCTCCTGTCACCTCCAGAGCTGCAGTCACTATTCTGCTGTTACATCAGGTCTTATCCTCCATTCACCTCCAGAGCTGCAGTCACTATTCTGCTGTTACATCACGCCTTATCCTCCAGTCACCTCCAGAGCTGCACTCACTATTCTGCTGTTACATTATGTCTTATCCTCCAGTCACCTCCAGAGCTGCACTCACTATTCTGCAGTTACATCAGGTCTTATCCTCCAGTCAACTCCAGATCTGCACTCACTATTCTGCTGTTACATCGTGTCTTATCCTCCAGTCTCCTCCAGAGCTCCACTCACCATTCTGCTGTTTCATTGTGTCTTATCCTCCAGTCACCTCCAGAGCTGAACTCAGTATTCTGCAGTTAAATCAGGTCTTATCCTCCAGCCACCTCCAGAGCTGCTGTCACTATTCTGCTGTTACATTACGTCTTATCCTCCAATTACCTCCAGAGCTGCAGTTACTATTCTGCTGTTACATCATGTCTTATCCTCCAGTTACCTCCAGAGCTGCACTCACTATTCTGCTGTTACATCGTGTCTTATCCTCCACTCACCTCCAGAGCTGTGGTCATTATTCTGCTGTTACATCAGGTCTTATCCTCCAGTCATGTCCAGAGCTGCAGTCACTATTCTGCTGTTACATCATGTCTTATCTTCCAGTCACCTCCAGAGCTGCAGTCACTATTCTGCTGTTACATCGTGTCTTATCCTCCAGCCACCTCCAGGGCTGCAGTCACTATTCTGCTGTTACATCGTGTCTTATCCTCCAGCCACCTCCAGAGCTGCAGTCACTATTCTGCTGTTACATCAGGTCTTATCCTCCAGTCACCTCCAGAGCTGCAGTCTCTATTCTGCTGTTACATCAGGTCTTATCCTCCAGTCACCTCCAGAGCTGCAGTCTCTATTCTGCTATTACATCAGGTCTTATCCTCCAGTCACCTCAAAAGCTGCAGTCACTATTCTGCTGTTACATCATGTCTTATCTTTCAGTCACCTCCAGAGCTGCAGTCACTATTCTGCTGTTACATCATGTCTTATCCTCCAGTCACCTCCAGAGCTGCTGTCACTATTCTGCTGTTACATTATGTTTTATCCTCCAGTTACCTCCAGATCTGCAGTCACTATTCTGATGTTACATCATGTCTTATCCTCCTGTTACTTCCACAGCTGCACTCACTATTCTGCTCTTACATCGTGTCTTATCCTCCAGTCACCTCCAGACCTGCAGTTACTATTCTGCTGTTACATCATGTCTTATCCTGCAGTCACCTCCAGAGCTGCACTCACTGTTCTGCTGTTACATCAGGTCTTATCCTCCAGTCACCTCCATAGCTGCACTCACTATTCTGCTGTTACATCGTGTCTTATCCTCCAGCCACCTCCAGAGCTGCAATCACTATTCTGCTGTTACATCATGTCTTATCCTCCAGTCACCTCACGAGCTGCAGTCACTCTTCTGCAGTTACATCGTGTCTTATCCTCCAGCCACCTCCAGATCTGCACTCAGTATTCTGCTGTTACATGAGGTCTTATCCTCCAGTCACCTCCAGAGCTGTAATCACTATTCTGCTGTTACATCAGGTCTTATCCTCCAGCCACCTCCAGATCTGCACTCAGTATTCTGCTGTTACATCGTGTCTTATCCTCCAGTTACCTCCAGAGCTGCCGTTACTATTCTGCTGTTACATCATGTCTTTTCCTCCAGTCACCTCCAGAGCTGCAGTCTCTATTCTGCTGTAACATCATGTCTTATCCTCAAGTCACCTCCAGAGCTGCAGTCACTATTCTGCTGTTACATCGTGTCTTATCCTCCAGTCACCTCCAGAGCTGCCTTCACTATTCTGCTGTTACATGACATCTTATCCTCCAGTCACCTCCAGAGCTGCACTCAGTATTCTGCTTTTACTTCGTGTCTTATCCTCCAGTCACCTCCAGAGCTGCACTCACTATTCTGCTGTTACATCGTGTCTTATCCTCCAGTCATCTCCAGAGCTGCAGTCACTATTCTGCTGTTACATCAGGTCTTATCCTCCAGTCACCTCCAGAGCTGCAGTCACTATTCTGCTGTTACATCATGTCTTATCCTCCAGTCACCTCCAGAGCTGCAGTCACTATTCTGCTATTACATCATGTCTTATCCCCCAGTCACCTCCAGAGCTACTGTCATTATTCTGCTGTTACATCGTGTCTTATCCTCCGTTCACCTCCAGAACTGCACTCACTGTTCTGCTATTACATCTTGTCTTATCCTCCAGTTACCTCCAGAGCTGTCGTCACTATTCTGCTGTTACATCATGTCTTATCCTCCAGTCACCTTCAGAACTGCACTCACTATTCTGCTGTTACATTATGTCTTATCCTCCAGTCACCTCCAGAGCTGCAGTCACTATTCCGCTGTTGCATCGTGTCCTATCCTCCAGCCACCTCCAGAGCTGCAGTCACTATTCTGCTGTTACATCATGTCTTATCCTCCAGTCACCTCCTGAGCTGCAGTCACTATTCTGCTGTTACATCGTGTCTTATCCTCCAGCCACCTCCAGATCTGCACTCACTATTCTGCTGTTACATCATGTCTGATCCTCCAGTCACCTCCAGAGCTGCACTCACTAATCTGTTACATTATGTCTTATCCTCCAGTCACCTCCAGAGCTGCCGTTACTATTCTGCTGTTACATCATGTCTTTTCCTCCAGTCACCTCCAGAGCTGCACTCACTATTATGCTGTTACATTATGTCTTATCCTGCAGTCACCTCCAGAGCTGCAGTCTCTATTCTGCTGTAACATCATGTCTTATCCTCAAGTCACCTCCAGAGCTGCAGTCACTTTTCTGCTGTTACATCGTGTCTTATCCTCCAGTCACCTCCAGAGATGCAGTCACTTTTCTGCTGTTACATCGTGTCTTATCCTCCAGTCACCTCCAGAGATGCAGTCACTATTCTGCTGTTACATCGTGTCTTATCCTTCAGTCACCTCCAGAGCTGCATTCACTATTCTGCTGTTACATGACATCTTATCCTCCAGTTACCTCCAGAGCTGCACTCAGTATTCTGCTGTTACATTGTGTCCTATCCTCCAGTCACCTCCAGAGCTGCACTCACTATTCTGCTGTTACATAGTGTCTTATCCTCCAGTCACCTCCAGAGCTGCACTCACTATTCTGCTGTAACATCGTGTCTTATCCTCCAGTCACCTCCAGAGCTGCATTTACCATTCTGCTGTTACATTGTGTCTTATCCTCCAGTCACCTCCAGAGCTGTAGTCACTATTTTGCTGTTACATCATGTCTTATCCTCCAGTCACCTCAAGAGCTGCAGTCACTATTCTGCTGTTACATCAGGTCTTATCCTCCAGTTACTTCCAGAGCTGCACTCGCTATTCTGCTGTTACATCGTGTCTTATCCTCCAGTCACCTCCAGAGCTGCAGTTACTATTCTGCTGTTACATCATGTCTTATCCTCCAGTCAACTCCAGAGCTGTAGTCACTATTCTGCTGTTACATCGTGTCTTATTCTCCAGTCACCCCAAGAGCTGCACTCACTATTCTGCTGTTACATCATGTCTTATCCTCCAGTCACCTCCAGAGCTGCAGTCTCTATTCTGCTGTTACATCATGTCTTATCCTGCAGTCACCTCCAGAGCTGCAGTCACTTTTCTGCTGTTACATTGTGTCTTATCCTCCAGCCACCTCCAGAGCTGCACTCACTAGTCTGCTGTTACATCGTGTCTTATCCTCCAGACACCTCCAGAGCTGCAGTCACTATTCTGCTGTTACATCGTGTGTTATCCTCTAGCCACCTCCAGAGCTGCACTCACTATTCTGCTGTTACATCGTGTCTTATCCTCCAGACACCTCCAGAGCTGAAGTCACTATTCTGCTGTTACATCGTGTCTTATCCTCCAGTCACCTCAAGAGCTGCACTCACTATTCTTCTGTTACATTTCGTCTTATCCTCCAGTCACCTCCAGAGCTGTAGTCTTTATTCTGCTGTTACATCAGGTTTTATCCTCCATTCACCTCCAGAGCTACAGTCACTATTCTGCTGTAACATCATGTTTTATCTGCCAGTCACCTCCAGAGCTGCACTCACTATTCTGCTGTTACATCGTGTCTCATCCTCCAGTCACCTCCAGAGCTGCAATCTCTATTCTGTTGTTACATCATGTCTTATCCTCCAGTCACCTCCAGAGGTGCAGTCACTATTCTCCTGTTACTTCGTGTCTTATCCTCCAGTCACCTCCAGAGCTGTAGTCTTTATTCTGCGGTTACATCAGGTCTTATCCTCCATTCACCTCCAGAGCTGCAGTCACTATTCTTCTGTTACATCATGTCTTATCGTCCAGTCACCTCCAGAGCTGCACTCACTATTCTGCAGTTACATCAGGTCTTATCCTCCAGTCACCTCCAGATCTGCACTCACTATTCTGCTGTTACATCGTGTCTTATCCTCCAGTAACCTCCAGAGCTGCACTCACCATTCTGCTGTTACATTGTGTCTTATCCTCCAGTCACCTCCAGAGCTGCACTCACTATTCTGCAGTTACTTCAGGTCTTATCCTCCAGCCACCTCCAGAGCTGCTGTCACTATTCTGCTGTTACATTATGTCTTATCCTCCTGTCACCTCCAGAGCTGCACTCACTATTCTGCTGTTACATCCAGGGCTGTGGAGTCGGAGTTAGTTTTGGTTGGAGTCTGAGTCGGTAGAAATGTACCGACTCCAGCTTTAAAAAAAATGTATTAATATTTCATAATTGAACTTTCATATGAATTTTATAAATGTTACTCAAATATATATGTTCTATCAAACTATGAACAACAGTGATAAGCAGTTCTGCTGGAGATAGAGACATTTCTTACTTCTTGTGTGTCACTGTTCTCCACTGCCCTTATCTAATCTTATACTTGGTTAACCTCATGCTGCCACAACCCCCCTACTTACAATGTATGAAACTGAAAGTGAAAATGTGTTGCAAATTCTTAGTAGTAAAGCTCCTCCTCTAGACTAGATGTTTACTAGGTGTGCGTCTTCCAAGCATCTCACAGCTGCTACTCAGAAGAGGAAGACTGTAAGAAGTATTATCCTTTCAACAAACTTTGCATCAGTTAACTGTGAGTACATGAGGAATAACAGTATTACTGACCACTATATCAGTTGTACGACCTGGCAATAATTTTGTACAATTGTTTTTAGGAAAAACAATTGTCATTTGGATTGTGAATGCAGAATTAAAAACCTGATAATGTCAAAGAAGCGTCACATTAAATCAGCTGTATTTGAACATTTCACCATCACTCAAGATAGAAAACATTATGTCTGTCAGTGTATGACAAATGATCCAGACGAAAACAAATGCTGTGAAGCCAAGATCAGTGCATATTCAGGCAAAGATTAAAATGCTCCTACCAGAGCTTCTAATCTAAAGAGACATTTACAGCGCTTTCATCCAGAAGTACTGAAAGCAGTGGATGAGAGAGACTGCATCCAAACCAATGAACCAGTGCCCAGCTCTTCCAGCCAAACAAAGGAGCAGAGAACTTTGCAGCCATCATTTGCAAGATATTTTGTCAGTGACAAAGTTACTGTGACAATGACAGTAGATACATTTAAAAAACAGATCATAGAGCTTGTTGTAAAGGATAGTGTGCCTATTTCATTATTTTCACGACCAGCTTTTATGTGTCTGAATGGGGAAATGGCCCGCAAGCTTGGTGTTTCTCTGGAGAGAGAGAGTATTAGAAAATTAGTAATCGAAAAAGCTTTTAAACAAAAGGAAGAACTTAAAAAAACTCTCAAGGGACGCTTTCTGCTTCTTAAAATGGATGCCTGCACACGTCACAGAGTAAACTATTTTGCCATCAATGTCCGATTTCTTTGTGACAAAAATGAAATAGTTACCAAGACAATGGCAGTAAAAGACACCAAAGCGCATCACACCAGTGAGTTTCTCCAGGTCTTGGTGGAAAAGGTTCTGCAAGACTATGAACTTAAAAAAGAGCAAGTTCAATGCTTCAAATATGATAAGTACTATTAAGCTAATGAATGAGAGTAATGATGGTGACCAGCAGCTAGAAGAACATTCTGGGTCCACAGACACAGAAATGTTTGAAATAGAGGAACACAGTATTGTAACTGAGGAGCAAACTGAAGTTGCTTCAGATGAACAGCAACATGATAGTTTAGATGATCTTGTTGAAACTGTGTCAATCCGTTCTTTCATTCATCACATGCGCTGTGTTGTGCGTACGCTACAGCTGGCTATAAGAGACAGTCTGCAAGAAGGACATGCTGCTGCACTGATTGGCAAGGAGAGAAAATTGGCTACTGTTGCCAGAACCCCTAAAGTTGACTCAATTTTGAAGAGACGTGCTGGAAAAGGGGCAATTATTGATCAAGCCACACGATGGGGCAGTACTTACTTAATGATTCAGCACTTGGTTGAACTGAAAACCTTTCTTGTAGACATGGCTAACCCTCAACTGACGCTAAATGAAAGTCAGTGGAATCAGGTGACTGAGCTGGAAAAATTGCTAGAGCACCCATTTACAGTGATTAAAAAATGACAAGCAGAGGACTTAACTCCAGGTATTTTCTTAAAGGAGTGGAAGAACCTGATGTTTCGCCTGTCCCAAAGAGGAGGGTTAATTGCAAGTGGCATTGCTACATCAATGAAACGGAGAGAGGAGCTACTATTACAAAATACCATTCTTTTGGCAGCTGTTTATGTAGACCCAATGCATCGGATTCTTCTAGATGATCAACAGCTAACTAAAGGAAAAGAAGCTCTGTTTGAAATAGCAGTAAGGATGAAAGGGTTGCAGAACAGTCAGGAGGAACAAGAAGAGCTTGGTCGTCCTGCCACATCTTCACCCTCATCATCAACTGATGAAGAATTTAATTTCAAAAAATATTTGAATCACAAGGACCGTGCAAAGCGTTCCCGCATAGAAGAAGAGTCATCCCCATCAAAGAACACAGCCAGTGCATTTCAGCAGAATTTTTCATGTGCACTAAAAGAAATTGAGAAATTTGACCGTTCATCAAAAATAACAGTGAAACAAACGATTCCTCTGTATCCTGACATTGTCAGAGATGTTGCCCGAGTGGTTACTGCTTTGAAACCAACCCAAGTTAGTGTAGAGAGGTTGTTCTCTGCTCTCAAAATAATTAGATCAGATTTGAGGGCATCCATGAAGGAGGATCTGACAGAGGCAATACTTTTTCTGAGGACAAATTTATAGATTTCTTCTTATTATCTGCATAACAGTGTTTATTGCATATTTACTTACAAAAGTTTAGAAAAGTTTATAAAAGTTATTTGCTATATTCTAATTGTATTCTAATAAATATAGTTTTTGCTCTAAGTGGTCTGATTACTTATATGATGGTGAGAAACTGAATAAGCACGATGTTAATATTTTACAACAGTAAATTTATTGTTACGAATTGGCCATTTATGAAGGAGTCGGAACCTGATAAAATCCAGGAGTCGGAGTCGCAACTGTGGCTTACCGACTCCACAGCCCTGGTGAGCACCAGCCTAAGTCTTCAAAGGTGTTGTCCATGATTAGAAACTTGTGTTTTTTTGTCTAAAAACAGCACCACAACCTGTCTACAGGTTCAGTGTGGTATTGCAGCTCAGCTCCATTTATTTCAGTAGAGCTGAAGTCCAGTGCCAGTCACAATCTATAGACAGATGTGATATTGCTTTTGAAAGAAAACAATAATGTTTTTCTAATCCTGTATGTGAAGATCTGAGGTTGTGGGTTGCAATAATCACCTAGACAAGTTAATGATGCAACAATAGTTTATCTCTTACATCCAAGGTTTTACTACAACTCTAGGTAAATGGCCAAAATACATTGCCCCCAGTGCACAAGATACCCTTCCTGGGGCGCTAGTTCAACTGCCTTTGTACCAGGCGATACTCACTATTTCACCACTTTTGGTTGGCTCACAGATTTCGTATCGCCAACCAGTATAGTTTGTATTCACATTCCTCGCTCCTCCAGACGACAAGATAAAACAATAGAGACACAGGTATCCAGTAGCAACAGTCCTTAAGAAAGTTCATCAAATCCAGACGACAGATTCCACAACTGTAGCATATTTATCCAGCCTAGTGATCAACCGATCTTCAAACTCCATATGCCATTCATCCATGGGTCCAGGACCTCAGCCTAGATCCTTTCCCTTCAACGTCATTTCACCAACTTCCTAAACATGGGGCTTTTTTTCCTCCCTTCATGGGAGCATTTGAGGGTCATCAGAGAGGTTCACATACAGCTATTTGAATTGGTTTTAAAAATAATATTTTTCTTTCATATATTTTCACGCTTTGGGTGCAGTTTTTGTTTATGTCCTAGATCATATTTATGTCTTTTTAGCATTGTATAAATAAAGGTTACATTTTATTATTAGATCCCTTTATGATTTCTGACTTTTTGAGACCTCTATATACATTTGACCATTAACCTGCAGATTAATTGCATATCTGCAGGTTAATAGCCTTTCTTTCACGTGACTGGTTCCCTTGTAGGGTTGTCGTATGAATGCAATTCTTAATAATCCCAATCCTGTCTATGCTATATATACCCCTGTCCAGATCTATATTATAAAAGTATACAGTTGACATCTATCTGATGGACACATTTTTTTGCCAAACCTGTTTTCTAGTTCGCCCGTTATATTCATGCTGCAGCGTGGACTTACTTTACAGAGTGTTTTTTATAGCAGCGTGCTTTAGTAGAGGCATTTCCATGGGGATTTTTCACTTGATGTGATATGCATGTAACATTTTACTGTATATGCCGTGCTGCCAATGTGGTTTTCTGTAAAAAGATGTAGTAAATTAATTATTAAAACACTGCGCTACGACAGCCATCAATTAGATCCCATAATGATACAATAACCAGTACAGTTCTATTATCCTCATTAGACAGCGGTGTACACAGTTTATTGTATAGACCTTTGCTGCACAATGGGACAGTGTTCATTTATGTAAAATAATCCATAGATGTGGGACAGGTCCATAGGGATATGTACAAACACCCTCCATATAAATGTGCATATATAAGCTAACACTGCCCCCTACAGCTTCAGTGGCTGATCTCAGGTGCCCACAGGGAATCAGTGCCCGTGTATTGTTAGTAGACTTCCATTGTAGTCTTTATTAACACATCTACAACCCTTTGTATTATTCTGAACCTCCATAGAAGTGAATGGAGAAAGCCTATCATGCACAGCCACTTCTATGTTCATATTAACTAGAGATACAGCCTTATCTCGATAGCTGCGGGGGGCTACAGAGGTGGAGCCAACATCTATTAGCCATTTATGGCTTCTTCGGTGGATATATCTGAGAGGGAAATAACCCTTTAATTGGGTTATCCACTACTAGACACCAACTATTGATGGGCCAAGGGAGGTGAGAAAACTAAAAGAAATTGATATCTCCAGACCAGCGCTGCATACCCCACTGGTTACCTGAGGTTAACAACCGGTGGGGGCAACGCATGAGTGTTGCAGCTTCTGATTGGTTGCAGCATTCATATTTCATCTAAGCCAGAAGAAGTAGTGCTCACATGACACCCCTGCCAGATGTGGATGTCAGAATAATGGCGGGATACACAACAATGAGTATAAGAGGGCACTGGTTTGGGAGGTGATTTGGGGATTTTTTAATATTTTCCCTTCCTAGGTCCACAAATAAGACCCTACAAGTTCCAGGGAACATAGGTACACAGAACACCCTTTTTGGGCTGTGCATCTTCTCTATATACAGTGGGGAAAAAGTAAACTGCTCAAAAAAATAAAGGGAGCACTTAAACAACTGAATATAACTCCAAGAAAATCAAACTTCTGTGAAATCAAACTGTCCACTGAGGAAGCAACACTGATTGACAATCAATTTCACATGCTGTTGTGCAAATGGAATACACAATAGATGGAAATTATTGGCAATTATTAAGACACCCTCAATAAAGGAGTGGTTCTGCAGGTGGGGACCACAGATCACATCTCAGTACCAATGCTTTCTGGCTGATGTTTTGGTCACTTTTGAATGTTGGTTGTGCTTTCACACGCGTGGTAGCATGAGACGGACTCTACAACCCACAGAAGTTGCTCAGGTAGTGCAACTCATCCAACATGGCACATCAATGCAAGCTGTGGCAAGAAGGTTTGCTGCATCTGTCAGCGTAGTGTCCAGAGCCTGGAGGCGCTGCCAGGAGACAGGCCAGTACACCAGGAGACGTGGAGGGGGCCGTAGGAGGGCAACAACCCAGCAGCAGGACCGCTACCTCCGCCTTTGTGCAAGGAGGAGCACTGCCAGAGTCCTTCAAAATGACCTCCAGCAGGCCACAAATGTGCATGTGTCTGCACCAACGGTTTGAAACAGACTCCATGAAGGTGGTATGAGGGCCCGACGTCCACAGATGGGGGTGGTGCTCACAGCCCAACTCCGTGAAGGACACTTGGCATTTTCCACAGAACACCAGGATTGGCAAAGTCGCCACTGGCGCCCTGTGCTCTTCATAGATGAAAGCAGGTTCACACTGAGCTCATGCGACAGACGAGACAGAGTCTGGAGATGCCGTGGAGAGCGCATAGTGGGTAAACAACCTTACGCGGTGAAATGAGCTGCATCTGGATCTCGTCCACCTAAAGGGACTGTCAGCACAGAATGACTGTTCAAACTAAGCCCAACTCTCGGTGCTTCGGGGCCAATCATTTATATACACCTTCCCACCTGCTTGTTTTCCCTCTATCCACACCCTCCTCTTCTTTGATTGACAGCTCTGGCTTCATAGAACCAGAGAAGGAAGGAGACAGAGGTAAAACAAGCAGGTGGGAAGGTGTATATAAATGATTGGCCCACGCCGTGATCCATGGAGCGCTTGTACTTGGTTTCAACAGTCATTCTGTGCTGACAGTCCCTTTAAAATCAATGTTTCCCAAACTCCAGTCCCCACGGCCCCCCACAGGTCATGTCTTCAGGATTTCTATAGTATTGCACAGGTGAGAGAATTCCTGATTCCTTGATGATACTTTCATCACATGTGTAATACTGAGGAAATCCTGAAAACCTGACCTGTTTTGGGCCATGAGGACAGGAGTTTGGGAAACACTGCCTTAAATGGAGCGGTGCTGCAGTTTTATTATTCAGCGATTAGCAGGATCCCCCAACAATTTCTTAAGCAATGAGAAAATGCAGTCCCTAATGATGTCCTCTGACAATAAGCGGATCACGGACAGCAGATGCATTGGGTTCTGCATTTCTTGGAGAATGGGATGGGGCAGCTTCTGTCTTCTCAGTGATACAATCAGGAAGGAGATGCAGCGTGAGACAATCCCTGTCTAGATCTTTGATCTGATCATCAATACAGAGGGCTGATTGGTGAAGACAGAGGGAAAGGCTAATAAGATTATTAAAAAAAACTTAGTTTTTCGGCTGGCACTTCCTCTGGGGTCAGTATGCCAACCTCATTGACTTCATAGCACTTGCCAGAGTGGGCAGACACGATTTATTGCCTTTACACGCGTCACCTCCACACAGGGCGATGCTGGCTACCACGCCTCTGTAGTGATCAAACGTTGAGTCAAACAGCAGGGCTTTAAGAGGGCTGCCCTTTTCAATCTTGGGACTAAAACACAAAAATAAGACATCCTGTTAAGGGGTATAAAGGTAAGTAAACCGCGTTCAGTCCGGGGTGATGAATTCCAAAAGACAAAGTTTATTCTGCCATCACATAACGTTTCGACCTGTTATAGGTCTTTATCAAGTATATACAAAGACATACAGGGATACTGATCCCCCTGGTCAGTGGCCAGAACCCTGTAAATTCCCCTTAAATGGTCCAAAACTGAAACTGTGGGAACAATCGAATCCACTTAGGGTTCAGCAAACTTACAGTCAAGGGTTTGATAAAGTTATCTACACCCTTGTGTCTCCGGAAAGCATGGCGTACGTTCACGTGCTGAAAATGCCGACCAGTGCTGGAGTGAGCGGAGGTCCGCAGCTTGTGAAACTACAGATCCCAGCAGGCTGACGGTCTCTCATCAAGTTATGCTGGGAGTCGCAGTTTCACAAATAGTGCTAGAGGATCCATGTCAGAAATATGAGGCTGCCACTAGGGTTTCTCCCACAAATATGTAATCGGACGTGGAGAAGATCCGCACGTGGATGAGCCATATTCTCTATCTGTGAACATACTACTCTCCTTCACTCAGATTGTAAGTGGTTCTGCAGCGCATCTGTGCAGAGCAAGCTGTCAATCAAAATCCGGGCCAGGTTTACAGCCGTCACCTCCGATATAGTGAGCGGTGCTGTGATCCAAGACTGTAGCCGCTCCGTGCACAACGATGAGTGAAGGCCGGCAGCTGCAGGGAGGAAAGAAGTTAATTTTCTCCCGGTACCTGCATTATCAATAAGGCGGCCGGGCAACATTGTAACAATATTTATCTGCAGATTAACCCTATACCTGCAGGTACATAGCATTTTTCAAGGTGACAGGTTCCCTTTAATAAAGAGAAGATGGATAGAGCCGCATTAGTCCATACTCACGGTGGAAGCCTCCTGACAACTTCTTGAAGAACACTTTCCACATTTGTTCCAAGCTTCGCCGAGATCTAATAGAAATAAACAGAGAAATTAATTTCTTAATACAGTTTAGACCTCGGCTCCAATGAATCACAAGAAATGAAACCTGTTTGAAGCTGACAAGCAATCAAGCCCCTCCGTAAGCCACACAGAACATGGCTACTTATGTCATCTGCAGGTGATTAAAGGAACCTGTCATGTTGAAATGGTATAAGATCTGTAGGGGGATGTTGTAGAGCAGAGAAGTTGATCAGACTGATAGACATATCTGTGGGAAGAGAGTCAGTAAGACTTGCATTTTATGCAGAGAAAGTCCTGCAGTATGTATACTAGTCCAGTGGGCGGTCCTAAGTGATTGACAGTTCCCTGTATGACCATGCAGGCAAAGATAGCTGTCAATCACTAGCATGACCGCCCACTGGACTCATCTATACAAACAGCAGGATTCCACTGAATAAATTGATACAGGAAAAATATCTATCTTTGTACTGTGTTAGCCAGTAGATAGAAGAGTATTTAGATTTGAGAGTCCTCAGTGGTTGATACCTTTTAATGGCTAACGGAAAAGATGGTAACAAATTGCAAGCTTTCCAGACTACTCAGGTCTCAGGTCTGCCTGATGAAGAGGCCTGAGCAGTTTGGAAAGCTTGCAATTTGTTACCATCTTTTCAGTTAGCCATTAAAGGTATCAACCACTGAGGACTCTCAAATCTAATGAATGAATTACAATTTATACTGAATCTTCTCCCACAAACCTATATATCGTTCTGCTCAGTTTCTCATGGGTAAAACCTGTAAGTCTGAATGGGGCTGTAATGTTATTACAATCATGTTGTAATGGGGTTTGGGAGGTGGAACCTCTGAGCAACTATACAAGGGGGCGGTCCTTGTAAGGAAGCGGGTGGCTCCCAGGGAAGACGGGCAGGTAGTCACAGCAAGTGACAGGGACAGTCTCTGGGTAGAAGGGCAGGTAGTCACGGCAAGTGACAGGGACAGTCTCTGGGTAGAAGGGCAGGTAGTCACGACAAGTGACAGAGACAGTCTCTGGGTAGAAGGACAGCAGGCAGGTGGCTGGTGAGCGCTCCCAGGTGAGCAGGCGAGAGTCTCTGGACAGGCAGGTGGTCACGGCAAGTGACGGCAGAGCCTCCAGGTAGACTAGCAGACAGGTAGCAGGTGGACGCTCCCAGTTGAGCGGGCAAGAGTCTCTGGACAGACAGGTGGTCACGGCAAGTGACGGCAGAGCCTCCAGGTAGGCTAGCAGGCAGGTAGCAGGTGAGCGCTCCCAGGTGAGCGGGCAAGAGTCTCTGGACAGGCAGGTGGTCACGGCAAGTGACGGCAGAGCCTCCAGGTAGGCTAGCAGGCAGGTAGCAGGTGAGCGCTCCCAGGTGAGCGGGCAGGCTGGTCCATAGACAGACTGACAGGTGTCGGAAGGCAGACCGTCGGACCGCAGGCTTGCAAGCAGGTAAGCGGATATCAGGCAGGTATCCAGCAGGAATCTGGCAGGTGACTGGCAGGTAACAAGCAGGAATCTGGCAGGTAACTGGTAACGGGACCTGAGGGCTGAAGCAGAGTGAAGGCTTTGCAACAACATTGCTCGGGCACCTCCATTTTGGAGGAGGTACCTTATATATGGTGAAGTCCTCCGGCCATTGGCCGGGGACTCCTTAGGACGACGCACGCGGCCCCTTTAAGAGAGGGGGAGCGCGCCCGCGCGCGCCCTAAGCACCGTGGCCGGGAAGCAGCGTGCGCTGCCAGCAGAGCGGGAGGAAGACGCCGGGCACGGAGCGGAGAGGTGAGGGGAACAGCGTCCCTGCCTAGCAGGAGGCAGGGACGCCGACGCTACACATGTAAACGCAGATCACAAAATCTTTCAGATGATCTTTTTTTTTTAACACTCAAATCCCCTATGGATATTTATGTTTACTAAAGGATTCCTTACCCATTCTTCTGACAGCTCTTCTTTAGGTATGGACACATACCGGCATCCGGCATAAAAACATCTGGAGACTTTTCCTTTTTCTATGATATTGGATAATCTTCTTCATTTCTAACGCTTTAAATCTTTCAAATTCTTTCCGAAAAATGTATCATAAAGGGACTTCCTCAGGTCAGTTTTGCTTGTGGTTGTGTTACCATTATTTGTGCCAAATGTATCAAAGAGTTGCACGATGTTTGATAAATGTTTATGCAGCACTTCCATCTTTATTTATTCATTTTACTCACTTATATAGCATCAACCTATTCCGATGCGCTTTACAGACATTATCATTGCTGTCCCCATTGGGGCTCACAATCTACATTCCCTATCAGTATGTCTTTGGAGTGTGGGAGGAAACCGACGCAAACATGGGGAGAACATACAAACTTCTTGCAGATGTCATCCTTTGTGGGATTTGAAACCAGGATCCCAGTGCTGCAAAGCACCAATGCTAACCACTGAGCCACCGTGTATCTTTATCCACTGAGCCACCGTGTATCTTTATCCACTTTTAACTTCACCCGTCGTTCTTAGACCTGTGTAGCTTTCCAAGCCCAATTTCTAAAAGTTGCAAGAGTGCTGTAAAATAGGAAGCTGCACATTTTTGCGCAAAAATGATGCGTCACAAAATAGTTTCGTGTTTTTTTAACACCAAAAATTGATGTAAATTCCTCGCTACATTGCCCCTTTTCCAGCCAAATTTTGTAGAAAAAAAAAAAAAAGACAAGGTACAGACAGCGAAGTTAAATTTGCCTACAGGAATGATTTTGATCTGGAGCGCATTGTACCCGGATACAGTCACTAGCGGGAATGTCAACCATCTTCTCAATTTGTTTCTCCACCCTCTCCGGATCTGCATTCTTCAAGTCTATCTAAAAGCAAAAGTATAAATACTAATTATTTATCAAAGCTGGACAAAATCTAGAAACCATATAATAAAACTGGCATAAAATATAGTGCTGAACAAGAGTTTAGGGAGAGATGTACAACTGGCACTGGCCTTTAAAAGGGATTGTGTAATCGCACAAAACTAGCAAAAATGTAAAGTGCCTGTAAAACAAGGAACGTGCAATTTACCTCTTAGTAAAAATCCTATTCTTTCTCAAGAACGGGAGGAATTTTAATTTCATGATTTTTTTTTAATCAAATAATTTTTATTGAAAAACTCCAAATACAAATTTTCCATCTTTCAAATAACATACATGACATAGTAATTCCATAGTATAAAACATGAACAAAGTATCTGAACTTCAATTCCCTAACCCACCCTAAACCCAAATCCCAACACTCCAGAGAGAACCATTTTCAGAGCAGTTCTAGAATAACGGACTACAGCATTCGTAGAAGAGGGAAGAAGATAAAAAAGTGACTAACAAAGGGATAGCAGCGTTTTAATTTTATCATTTACTGCTTGATGCCTGAGCCGGGAAGTGCACGCTTGAAAACTGTTGCAGGCTGCTGTAATCACAGGACACAAGCAAACAGCATGGCATTTCCTATCAGCAGGGAGGAAGTAAAGGGAACAGTAATGAAAGTCTCCTCCTACTCCGCTCCATAATGAAATGAACAGTGTGCATCCTACAAATGCGATGCATACAGCAAACAATTCATTTTCCATACACAGGTTTTGAGTTGACCACTGGATATACACATGTGTATAACTAATTACCAGAACTGGAAATCGAAAAAAAAGACGAGCAAGTTTGGGGTGAATCCTGCCTTCATTACTGCACAGCCGCTCATAGAGGGATCGGTACTAGGAACAGCAGGAGTGCCGGCGATGTTCACAGATTTACCTGCTGCGGGACTGAAGGAGTCTGATAGTGTTCGGCTCTAAGCTTTTTACCTTGTTTACGACAGGAATAATTGAAAGCTGTGCTTCAAAGGCGAGGAAGAAGTTGGTCACCGTCTGCGCTTGAATACCCTTAAGGGGGGAAAAAAAATATATATACATATATACAAATACTGAAACATCTAAATGCATTAGAACATCAAACCTGGTGAAGCGGTAAATGACTTGTCCTCCAGGGATACAGGCTACTGTCATTCAGTAATTATTTCATAGGAATTTTACATTTTATGTGATCACCACGCTAGAATGTAAATGATGAAAACACAACACAACTCCTCACCATATGAAGATATTTTGTGTTTTATAGAACAGCATTTCTGTGGAATAACACGACTGATTTACTGTGTATGCACCATAGCCTTCATTTGATGTCACTTACTGTCACCTGTCACCTTGCCCCAACTCTGCAATTCCCAATATCAGTCCATGACCTCAATGGGGTCACTATAAAATTCTAAAGAGTCATGTCTCTATTAGAAAATAGATAAACTTAGGATAGAAACAATATGAGCATATACCCTGCTATAAGTAAGTAAAAAGCAATAGTGAATATATATAATATAGGGTACTTAGTAAACATGGTTTTTGATTTAAAAAAAGCCATCCCACCCGCACCAAGGTGTACCCAGTCAGTTATGTGAAATATATAATAAAATACACTTTAGTACAATATTAGTGTTTTGTCCCTTTAAATCTGCTGCTACTTCTGTCACCATGGTAACTGCATTCATGCTCAGCCAATAGGATTGCTCGGTTTGAATTTGGGAAAAAAAAAAAGTCCTATATCGTCAGTTTGTTCCTTCTCATCTGAGTGTGAAGACAGACACCTGCGATCAGCGAGAGATTATAGGTATAAGACGTGATATAATATAACGGACGGAGCCACATCCCATCACACGCACTCAGCGACCACAACTCACAGGAATCAGCACATTTACCAGACAATACGTTATTATTCCCCAACACATAATACGCTGAGACACCAGTGGGGGGCGCCGCACTCGTTACATCTCCCATCTGGATGGATCCAGCGACGAGATCCTGATATTTACCCCCAGCTCCGCTCCTCCATAGGGAATGGCCCAGATGCACGCAGAACGGACCGAAGTGTAATACTGCTAGAACTCTGCATGATATCACATCCTCCATATATACCACATAATAAAGGGGTGCTCCCACTGGGACAGGTCATCACCTATCCAGAGATCAGTGATAACTTGTTCCAACTAGACATCCCCTTTAATGGAAGAGATCACATCTCTAACAGTCAATACGCTATTCATTCCCAATCTTCCCTGGCCCCAGTAATGCCCCTGAGTATATCGCCAATATGAGCCAATCATCAAACCCTCTGCTGACTGTTCCCGATGTTTTATAGAGTTTGGAGACGTTGCTACAAGAGAAGATATCAGCGGACACCATGGGGGTGGAGTATTCTGCCAGCGATGGAGCAGGTAGTATCCACCAGTCTGTGATATCTGACCTTCCTCCATATTCTGCTCTTACATGCGTTTCTTCAGCTTTACCCCTTCCCGACATAACCAATTTATGTTTTTTTTCTGTTTTTTCCTCCGCTTTTTCCAAGGGCTATAACTTTTTGATATCTGTCCACATAGTGTGAGGTCTTGTTATTTTGTAGGATGAGCTGTCCTTATAAATGACACCATTCATTTACCACATAGTGCTAGAAAACGGGAAAAACATTTCAAGTGCAGTAAAAGTGCGAAAAAAAAAGCCTGACATTGTTTTTCTGGGAACGGTTTTAACGGCGTACATTGTGTGGTAAAAATGACCTGGTAATAGGATCCTACTCCTCAGTGTGATTACAGCAAGACCAAACTTCTCCAATAGTTTTGGCAAAAGAAAAAAACTTTTTTTTGATGCTGTCACCATTTTTTCTGAGACCCGAAACATTTTCAGTTTTCGGGTTGATGGAGCTGTGTGGGGGCTTATTTTTTGAAGGGCAAGAGGACTTTATTGATAACATTTTGGGACACATATGTCATGGTCATCGCTTCTTACAGGATTTTCTGCAGTATTGAGGCGAACAAAAAAATGCAATTTTGTCTTTTTGAATTTTTTTCTGTGTTCACTGATCGTTTTTTTTTTTTATATTTTGATAGATTGTATTTCTCTGAAAGAGACCATACCACAAAATGTGTATATTTTTATTATCTTTATTTTTAGTGGGAGGTGAATTGAACGTGTGGGGTTTTAATAAATATATATATATACTTTTTTTCACTGTATTTGTATACATCATCTGATTGCTTGTGCTATATACAGCGATACCACAGTAATGCTCCATAGAGCAAAACCACGGTCTTCTTTACAGCCAAAATGAAGCGTTATGATGACAGACACGGAGGCTTCAGCAGACCCCCGGATGTCATAGCAGTCCATCGGCGCCCTATGATCGCGTCACAGGAGCGCCGGTGGGCGTATGGAACGACGCGTCCCAATGCTGGCGCGCTGTTAATGCTGCTGTTAGAGAGTGACAGCAGCACTGAACAGGTTAACAGTGGTGGGCAGATCTTTGCTCCACTCGCAGCTGTTAGAGGCAGGTCCTGGTTGTTTGTCACAGCCATTATCTGCCATGTACGGGGCGAGCTGACCCTGCTCCATACACCCGCTACTGACTTATACCATACATGTACGGCAGATGTTGGTAAGGAGTTAAAGCGGTTGTCCAGCTTTGGGGCCATTTTTTTTTACTTTAATGCAAGTATTTGGGGCTAAAATTGATTTCTGTAATTGAGTTTCATTAAAAATGTTGCCTTCTGTAGCATCTGTGCTGCACTGTCTATTGCTGGCTGCAAAATTAGCTAACTGAGAATCTATCAGTGAGCTCCTTAGTCTTAAGGGAGAGTTTGTAGATCTTTAATCTGTTTTTTTTTCCTGAGTGCCTATTAGCTGATCTATGCCCAAAGAAAACACAAAACTTGAATGTGCAGGGAAACAATAAGTCTGTAATAGCCGGTGAAAAACACTTAATGAAACCTAAATGTAAAAAATTACTTTTAGTAGTAAATACATGGACATGAGAAAATATACACTGCTCAAAAAAATAAAGGGAGCACTTAAACAACAGAATATAACTCCAAGTAAATCAAACTGCTGTGAAATCAAACTGTCCACTTAGGAAGCAACACAGATTGACAATCAATTTCACATGCTGTTGTGCAAATGGAAGACAATAGAGGGAAATTATTGGCAATTATCAAGACACACTCAATAAAGGAGTGGTTCTGCAGGTGGAGACCACAGACCATATCTCAGTACCAATGCTTTCTGGCTGATGTTTTGGTCACTTTTGAATGTTGGTTGTGCTTTCACACTCGTGGTAGCATGAAACGGACTCTACAACCCACAGAAGTTGCTCAGGTAGTGCAGCTCATCCAGGATGGCACATCAATGCGAGCTGTGGCAAGAAGGTTTGCTGCGTCTGTCAGCGTAGTTCCAGAGGCTGGAGGCGCTACCAGGAGACAGGCCAGTACACCAGGAGACGTGGAGGGAGCCATAGGAGGGCAACAACCCAGCAGCAGGACCCCTACCTCCGCCTTTGTGCAAGGAGGAACAGGAGGAGCACTTCCAGAGCCATGCAAAATGACCTACAGCAGGCCACAAATGTGCATGTGTCTGCATAAACTGTTAGAAACCGACTCCATGAGAGTGGGATGAGGGCCAGACGTCCACAGATGGGGGTTGTGCCCAATGCCAGACCTCATGTGGCTGGAGAGTGTCAGCAGTTCCTGCAAGATGAAGGCATTGAAGCTATGGACTGGCCCGCCCGTTCCCCAGACCTGAATCCCATTGAGCACATCTGGGACATCATGTCTCACTCCATCCACCAACGTCACATTGCACCACAGACTGTCCAGGAGTTGGTGGATGCTTTAGTCCAGGTCTGGGAGGAGATCCCACAGGAGACCATCCGCAACCTCATCAGAAGCATGTCCAGGCATTGTAGGGAGGTTATACAGGCACGTGGAGGCCACACACAATACTGAGCCTCATTTTGACTTGTTTTAAGGACATTACATCAAAATTGGATCAGCCTGTAGTGTGTTTTTCCACTTTAATTTTGGGGGTGACTCCAAATCCAGGCCTCCATTGGTTAATACATTTGATTTCTATTGATGATTTTTGTGTGATTTTGCTGTCAGCACATTCAACTTTGTACAGAACAAAGTATTCAATGAGAATATTTCATTCATTCAGATCTAGGATGTGTTATTTGAGTGTTCCCTTTATTTTTTTGAGCAGTGTGTATATATAATATAAACAATTACTGCAGCTTTAATGCTATTTATTACGTCTCAGGAGGAGGACGGAAGAGGAAGAGGACGGAAGAGGCGGAGGACGGAAGAGATGGAGGACGGAAGAGGCGGAGGATGGAAGAGGAGGAGGACAGAAGAGGAGGAGAACGGAAAAGGAGGAGGACGGAAGAGGAGGAGGATGGAAGAGAAGGAGGACGGAAGAGGCGGAGGATGGAAGAGGCGGAGGATGGAAGAGGCGGAGGACAAAAGAGGCGGAGGACGGAAGAGGGGGAGGACGGAAGAGAAGGAGGACCGAAGAGGAGGAGGACGGAAGATGAGGAGGACGGAAGAGGAGGAGGACGTAAGAGGAAGAGGACGGAAGAGGAGGAGGACGGAAGAGGCGGAGGACAGAAAAGGCGGAGGAAGGAAGAGGCGGAGGACAGAAGAGGCGGAGGACGGAAGAGGCGGAGGACAGAAGAGGAGGAGGACGGAAGAGAAGGAGGACGGAAGAGGAGGAGGATGGAAGAGGAGGAGGACGGAAGAGGAGGAGGACGTAAGAGGAAGAGGACGGAAGAGGAGGAGGACGGAAGTGGAGGAGGATGGAAGAGGAGGAGGACAGAATAGGAGGAGGAGGACAGAACTGCACCTTAAGATCCCTAGGGGGAAAGGGATGGTAGTAATATAGTGGTAGTATATCCATATTAGTGTAATATGAGTAATAATACTAGTGATAATAGTAAGAAAGTAATAAAATAACAGTAGTAATAGTAGTAGGTAGAATAGCAGTGTGATCCAGGGTCCTAGGACTGATCGCCTTTTCTCGGGGTCAAGAAGGAATTTTTCCCCTGTGACACAAATTGGCTGAAGGTGTCCTGGGGTTTTTGCCTTCTTCTGGATCAACACTGTAGGTATAGGGCAGTATTAGTAGTGATAGGAAAGAAGAATAATACTGTAATAAGATAGCACAATGTAATAATAACCATATCAAATAGATTTATAAAAACAAATTAAAATAACTCCAGTAGTACAATAATTAGTGTAATATTATATAACTTCTAATAACATTATTAGGTTTGATCCAGGGTCCTAGGACTGATCGCCTTTTGCCGGGGTCAAGAAGGAATTTTTCCCCTGTGACACAAATTGGCTGAAGGTGTCCTGGGGTTTTTGCCTTCTTCTGGATCAACACTGTAGGTTTAGGGCAGTATTAGTAGTGAAAGGAAAGAAGAATAATACTGTAATAAGATAGCACAATGTAATAATAACCATATCAAATAGATTTATAAAAACAAATTAAAATAACTCCAGTAGTACAATAATTAGTGTAATATTATATAACTTGTAATAACATTATTAGGTTTGATCCAGGGTCCTAGGACTGATCGCCTTTTGCCGGGGTCAAGAAGGAATTTTTCCCCTATGACACAAATTGGCTGAAGGTGTCCTGGGGTTTTTGCCTTCTTCTGGATCAACAGCTTTAGGCATAGGGATTTTAGTAATACCATTATTAGAATCACAAGATTAATAAAAAAAAATTAGAATTACATTTTTTTTAATTAGTTTTATAACAGTTACAATTAATTGCATTAATGCAATAATAATAAATAGTAAAAATGGTGGTAATAATAATAATACAAAAAACTAGTCCCAGTTAGTAAGTTAGTGTAATGTTAGTGTAGGGACCCATCTGAAGAGGTCGCCTTGACGTTGGCAGATGGGCTCGCACAATTTGCTCAAAATGTGCGCTAAGAACCTCATATTTCTATGTACAGGAGATCTAGCAGTAATACCATTCAGGAGATAGATATCTGTGTACACACATTTTGTTATATACTTTTGTGCAGCACACAGGGCAGGCATACAGGTACAGGGCGAGAGTGTTACAGTGATATTATAACTCGGCCTTAAGGATAAAATGCTGATAACTACAGATCCTGGAAACACATCCGAAACTAGACCTTGTAAGTAACTGGTTCCCAGCTAGTGGTAAATATGTACAGGGCAGTCCGGTACCAAGACCTGCTCTATAGGACACATTATCATCAGGCAGGTCCTTACAAGATCTGCGGCAGAAGTGTGGCTGTGTAACACAGTCCTGCTCCTGCCTCAGCTGCCCACAGTGGAGCCAACCTTGATCCTGGCAGCTTAATCCATTGTATGACACAGTAGGGGGCTTCCACAGCATTTAGGCACTTTAGACAGGAGAGGGAGGCATGATCATGGTGCCAATGAGTTTCTATGGCAGCTGAGATCTAACAATGGACCCCATGACGGCCATCTTACTGCTCCTATTAGACCCCGGCTGAGGAAAGGTCTATGAGGACACCGGTCAGACTTATGTCGCCTGCTCTGCACATATTAGAAATACCTAGGGCTGATTAGTTTGCCATTTGTAAATCTGATCCAGCAGCGCTGGGCTACCACTGACGTGATCAGGGCTGTTGAGCTCCTAGATTGGGCAGAGGAGCTCAGTATTAAGCAGGAGCTGGCCGAGGAGAGCAGAGCAACTTGCATGGGGCTGCTGCACAAGAAGCAACTCACAAGGTGGAGATTTACCCGGAGACGCTGTGCTCGGGCTGTGATCTGCTGTGCAGGCTGCATAGTAGATGCCTCGAAGGACCCTAACTTCACCCCTAACAGGCACAGCAGAGCTCGGACGGCTGCAAGTGAACGGAGAGCGGCTGATTAGTAACTGCTGCATCTCCTGCAGCTCAGATAAGAGCCGCACAGAGCAGGGGTTCAGTAATGATGAATATGGGAAGTGTCCGCCCCTCACATGCCCTATATGCGGCCTCCAGAGGTAAAGTCTCCCCTGTAACCAGCGCCTCCTCCCACCTTCTCTGCTGGCATGCTCCATTACTTAAAGGGGATGTCTGAAGAAAACAAGTTATCACTTATCCACAGGCTCGGTGATCACTTACTGATCGTGGGGTCTGACCGCTGCGAGCCATCGTCTGATCGGGAAGGAGTGGAAAGTCAGGGATCAACTGCAGCTCCATTCATTCTCTATGGGGCTCCGGAAAAGCCGAGCTCAGCGCTTGAATGCCACATAGGGAATGAATGGAGCGGATCCTGGAGTAATAACATGTCCTCCTCTCCTCAGCTTTCTGTCTGTGTAAGTGGCTCAGCCCTTGTCTCCCCTTCTGCTCCGGCTTCTGTGCTGGTCCTTGTGAGGAAGAGGAAACCCTCTGCCCTTCTGCTCCGGCTTCTGTGCTGGTCCCTGTGAGGAAGAGGAAACCCTCTGCCCTTCTGCTCCGGCTTCTGTGCTGGTCCCTGTGAGGAAGAGGAAACCCTCTGCCCTTCTGCTCTCAGTCCTCTGCGACTTTTCACAATCGCTCAGTGCACCCATTATATGTAATAAGGATCATTCTTCATCCCTTGTACAGCTTTCATCCCCCCCAGTCTGACCAGCGGACAAGATAATAAACATGTGAGTGGAAGGTTCACAATTATTAGATGTGTTGTGAATAGTCTCCACAGCATAAACTGGAGAAAACTGCGGGGTGACCGCTTGTGAAACCAGCACAAAATCCAGCGGACAGCGCTTCCCTGCCCCCCGCCGGTCTCTGTATCCTGGCATTCAGCTATTCCATTTGGTGCTTATTCTGGAAGGAAAACAAAAATGTGATGTTCTTACACAGACGCCTGAAGACGCAGCTTTTCATCATCCATGTTGGGCTGTTGTATGACGTGTGGATTACTCTGCTTGCTGGATTCTTGCATTACCACAAACACTGCCTTTATTTTGTGATTTCTGTGCCGCTTCCCACTTCTATTGGCAGTGTGATATATCAGCACGTGAGGGCTGCCACAATCATGTGTCAATAGGTTATTGCTGGAGGCCGTGATATAGAGACCATCCTGGACCAGGGAGGAGTTGGTACAGAAGCACCTAGACAGGGGGGTATAGGGGCTTCATTTCAATTTTAAACTTAGCTGGATTGTGTTTAGCTACAAGAATGGAAAGTAAAATAATAAAATCTTTATTTTTTTTTTCTATTTGGCAAAATCGTCCATCAGAGGTTTGGCCACTACCGAAAAGTTTTTGATGAACTTACAGTAGTAGCTGGCGAAACCCAAAAAACTTTGTAACGCCTTTAAGTCTTGAATATAATACCAATCCAGTACCGTCCGGACTTTGGCCAGATCCATGCAAAAACGGTGAATGATAAGAACTAACCCTGAATGGAGAACATACATTTCTCTGGTTTGACAAATAATTTATTATCTTTGAGTATCTGTAAGACCTGCCTGACATGTACCTGATGTGACTGGAGGTAAATAAATTAATATGTAATCAAGATTGGTTTGTTGTGATCTACCTGCCAGATGACTAAAAATGTCACTAACAGTGTTGAAAGAAAGCGGGAGCATTAGTCAACCCAAATGTCATCACAAGCTTTTCATAGTGCCCCTCAGGAGTATTGAAGGCCATCTTCCACTCATCTCCTCAATGTGAATGAGATTATAAGCCCCCCTGAGGTCTAGTTTAATCAAATCGTAGGAGCCAAATTTTTTTCTAAAGAGGTCGGGGATGAGAGGGAGAGGATATGCATCCCAGACCGTGATCCGATTAAACTCGCGAAAATCAAGGCGGGGGCGCAACCCCCAGTCTTTTTTTTTGACAAATAAAAACCCCACTGCAACGGGAGATGAAGAACGTCTTATATGGCCCAATGGTAGACTGACTGACCATGCTGTTCTGAACTGCCACCCTAAGATGGCTTCCCATTATATACCTACTGTATAAGTGCTCCCTCTAACGGCTTCCTCCACCCACACCCACTACTGGTTCCCCCTACCTTTGGGTTCCCCCCACTCCAGCCAGGGACAGGGCTCAGCAGCTGCACTCTGCATGTTGGATGCAGGTGTTTTGGGGGGTTCCGTGCAGCACTCCCATCTTACCTGAGTGAAGGGAGACACCACACCTCTGGGAGAGGTGCAGTACCGCTGTGGCGACTGAACACTCAGGGGCGCCACATTCCCCCCCCCGGTAAAACACAGCACGTCCGCGGGCTGGAACAGAGCAAAACCAGGCATAACTGACATGCAAAATTTTTAAGATGCATCCGCATATAAGACCATAAAACAACATTTCTTCCCTTTATGGGAGGCACATTTCTTTTAATGTTACTGGTTACATTATAAAACATCATAAGAGCATTGTCATATAAAACAATTTTCAAGACAGTTCCAGCACCAGGGTGCAACAGTAGCAGCATGAGGGACCCGTCCACAAACCCTCAACGTAGGCCCTGGGCATGGCTGCAGGGCATAGACGATCCAATCCTGGACCTCGTCTTCCGCCACGCCAAACGGGTTTTTGTTCTGAGGTATATTTGTAATTATAAAACCAATAGGATGCACTTTAAGAAGTGCTAAACTATGTACAATGTCAACGTCCGGCTTCTCACAGTCCTCAGCCTGTCAGTCTCTGTACCCTGACGGGTAA
Source organism: Phyllobates terribilis (assembly GCF_046119375.1). Taxonomy (NCBI): domain Eukaryota; kingdom Metazoa; phylum Chordata; class Amphibia; order Anura; family Dendrobatidae; genus Phyllobates; species Phyllobates terribilis. The sequence goes on along the minus strand of NW_027363354.1, from coordinate 239,910 downwards.
CTGGGTAGCAAACATGAAGTCAACTGCACCCTTCCGGGCAACTTATGTACAGTCCAGTTAACTAAAACAGTTTAACAGTGGGGCCCCCTCCGGGGGAACCCCTGGTTTCTGCAGGCTGACCCAGCCTGGTCATCAGCCTCAGGCTGCAGGGGGACCAGGGATGAAGCAGCGCCAGCCACATTTGGGAAAGGGACATCACTCCTACCTGCTCCCGCGACTGCGTCAGCTCGGCCTGACACCTCCCGGTCTTTACGCAGCTTCTCTCCACCTCCTCTCCTCTTTCGGGGGCGGTCCCATGGCACTTTGCTGTCGGTCACTCCCTGTGTCGGCCTCCCCGCTTTGACGGACACATCTATGCGGACAGTCACTGTTGCAAGGGGCAGGGCCTGCTTTTGGCGCCATTCTGGGACTCGGCCCACGACGGGAGGTTCCATTCTGTTGTTCATTAGCACGCACATAATGGTGCCCGTTCTTCTGGGGCGGGCGCCACATTCAAGGCAGAAAACACTTCTTTAGGCGCACATTACCCGCAGATGGCGGGCTGGTCACATATCCTGTTCGTGACGCCAAGTGGTGACTCGCTGCCCCCTGGGCCGCGGGGCACACAGCAGCCGGGCCTTATGGCTGCTTTGGGGAATATCACGGTGGCTGGCCTGGGGCGGTCAGTTCAAAAGGGATTATTTATAGGATTTGTCGTGAAGCCACCTGTGGTGTCTGGTGAGGATCACCAGTGCTGCAACAGTCCTCTGAGGCAGATGTTAGGGCAGCTAGAGATGGAACGGCTCCCCACAGGTGGAGCGGGCCTCAGGGCAGTGTAAATTGATGGAGGGTGCGCTGGGCGTTATAGTGCAGGGAGGGAAATGACACCAGTGAAGGAATAGACGGAGGCAACTCAGTGCAGTCGTCCAAGATTTTTATTCACAGTTCTTCAGGAAACACACAAGTGCACGTTACAGGTGAAGACCTCCCACGTTGCGCCGTGGTCACCCTGGCAGGGGTTCAATCCTTCCTCAGGAAGTTTAGGAATGCTTGGCAGAACCCCACTTTCTCGTGTTCCTACTTTGACCGTCTTCACACTAGGTCCTTCTCCCTGCTGCCCTGCGCTGCCCACTCTCAATCCCGCTCGGGTATGCTGAAGTCCTTCCTATACGTCGGATCCGGGACCAACCTCACCCCCTGGAGATTAGAATGCAGCAACCGATCCCTGTCTTCTGACAGATGCGGGGTGTACGGGTGCTGTCCTCCACGCGCCGTACCCCTGGGATCCCTTCTTAGAATGGAGTCTACTCCCTGCTCCCCTCCGGGGCCTCTATCCCGGGCCCTTCTTGTGGAGCAGAGCTCCTGCTGAGCCTCTGCTCCCAGACAGTCCTCACTGACCGTCTGTACTGTACTGACTGACCATTCTGTTCTGAACTGCCACCCTAAGATTGCTTCCCATTATATACCTACTGTGTGCTCCTTCTAACTGCTTCCTCCACCCACACCCACTACTGGTTCCCCCTACCTTTGGGTTTCCCCCACTCCAGCCAGGGACAGGGCTCAGCAGCTGCGCTCTGCATGTTGCCCTTCCAGCCGGTCTGAAGCAGTGTAATGTTGGATGCAGGTGTTTTGGGGGGTTCTCTGCAGCACTCCCATCTTACCTGAGTGAAGGGAGACACCACACCTCTGGGTGAGGTGCAGTACCTCTGTGGCGACTGAACCCTCAGGGGCGCCACATGCCCACGATGCAGAAATGCTCCGGATTTTTCCTGAGTGTTTCTGCATCTCCCTGGCAGAAAAAACGCATGCAGATTTTACATGCGTTTTTCCTGCCAGGGACAAACGTAAGTGAAGCGTTTTTCACATGCATGTCCGCATGCGGGTTGTCAACTGCTTTCCAAGCGATTTTAGCATCACTTGGAAAGTGCTTGACAACTTGGTCACGCTATATAAATCCTTGCAACCGGCATGTATTTATATAGTGTGACCAAGTTAATAGTTGAAAAAAAGAATAAAAATGGTAAAAAAAGAAAAATAGAATTAGACTTACCGGTAATTCTGTTTCTAAGACCCTCCACGACAGCACACCTGGAGGTAGCCTCCCCATCCTAATTAGGGACAGGAAAACAAGATGTTAAATAGCCCCTCTCTGCTACAATCCCCAGTGTTTTCAAAGGACCACACAGTATGAATGCTCTAAATATTTATTAACACTAAGGATTTTTCCAATCAATAAAGAGATGGAGGGAACTACCCATGCTGTTGTGGAGGGTCTTAGAAACCGAATTACTGGTAAGTCTAATTCTATTTTCTCCAATCCCCTCCATGACAGCACACCTGGAGTAATACCAAAGAATGAATTTTAGGGAGCGACAACAGCCTGAAGGACTTTCCTTCCAAATGCTAAGTCTCTATTAGATATTACATCTAGTCTATAATGCTTAGCAAAGGTATGGACAGACGACCATGTAGCTGCCCGGCAAATCTGCTCAATGGATGCACTAGCTTTTTCCGCCCAGGAGACCGACATAGCACTAGTAGAAAGAGCTTTCAAGGATTCCAGAGGAGGCAAATCTTGAACTATGTATGTTTCACAAATTGCTTTCTTAATCCAATTTGCTAGCGTATTTTTGCAATTTTCTTTCTTTTATTGGGGCTTCCATATTGGACAAATAGGTTCTGATCCTTCCTCCAGGTTTCAGTCTGCCTCAAATAGCGGATTATAGTCCTTCTTACATCCAACGCGTGGAATTCTTCTTCCTTGCTATTTGATGGATTTTGACAGAATGACGGAAGAATTATGGGCTGAGACATATGAAAATTAGACGACACTTTAGGTAGAAAAGAAGGATCCAACTGGAGGATGATCCTGTCCTCCAAAATACGACAATAAGTCTCTCTGATAGACAGGGCTTGGATTTTACTCACTCTTCTGGCTGTAGTCAGAGCTACAAGCAATGCCGCTTTCCAAGACAATTTGTCTATGTGTGCCTCGGCTATTGGCTCGAAAGGATGCATAGTTAGACCTCTAAGAACTACGTTGAGATCCCAAGGTGGAACTATTTTAGCTCTTGTTGGATTAATCCGAGAAGCAGCTATCATGAACCTCTTAATCCATCTGTTTTGGGCCAAATCAGCATCAAAATAGGAACATAAAGGCGAGACTTGGACCTTCAGCGTGCTTGGTCTTAATCCTTTAGACAGACCGTTCTGTAGGAAATCCAAGATTCTGGCCACATCAGGCCGAAAGGGATCTAATGGACGAGGCTCATACCATAGCTTGAAAGCTTTCTAGATTTTTCCATAGATGGAATTTGTGACTGGTTTTCTGCTTTTCTGCAGTGTATGTGACTCGCCCCCAGGGGTGTCGCGGGGCACCCGGCAGCCGGGCCTAAGACTGCCTGCGGGGATTATCGCGGTGGCTGGCCCAGGGCGGTCAGTGCCAAAAGGAATTATTTGTAGGGAATTTGTCGTGACGCCACCTGTGGTGTCTGGTGAGGATCACCAGCGCTGCAACAGTCCTCCGAGGCAGATGTCAGGACAGCTTGAGATGGAACGGCTCCCCACAGGTGCAGCAGGCCTCAGGGCAGTATAAATGATGCAGGTTGCGCTGAGCGTTGTGGTGCAGGGAAAGCGATGGCACAGCAGGAGTAACGGACAGAGACAGGGGATTTGCTTCATTACCTTTACTGGTACAGCTGTTAGGTACGGTCCACGGTACTCCAGATTAAGGGCGCACTTTTGGACTTCTCCCCAGGGAGCGGGTATAGGGCCTCCTGATCTGTGTCTGTCCCTATGTATGCTCCTGGCCAGCCTGCAACTGGGCATAGCTTATGTGTCCTGCTTTTACTTCACCAGATGCTCAGAAACAGGACCTCTGGTTGGTAACCACTTTCCCTGGACGTCGGGGCCTTCGTGGTTCCTGATCCTGTGTGTGTCTAGCCTTCAGGTTTGCCAGGGACTTGTAGTCCTCCTGGGATTCCGGTTATCCCCACTGGGTGTAAAGGGTCCCTGTAGGTGCGGACCCGGTGTCCGGTAGATATAACGGGGTGAGCTTATTGTGCTCCTCTGCCCCCTTGGTTTCACTCCCCTTTTTCTCCTTGCCGTCGGCCACACTCGGGGCCCTCACTACTAGGCAGCTGACGTGCTGCGTCTTCACCGCTATCTGAGCATCGGCACGTTCTCAGGCTCTCTCTCTATCTGGGCTCCCTCTGCTGGTATGAGTTGGAAGGTAGAGGTGTTTGTATGTAGTGAGGGCCTCTTGTGGAGAAATCCATCCATGCACCCTTCTGGGTTCTGTGGCACCAATGCACAGCAGGGCGCCACATTTGGATCACCTGTACTGAGAAGCCTCTGGCTTTTCAGAGGGCGGTCTCAGAAGCCAAGCAGCTAGAGCCAAATTCTGAGGGGCCGGATGGAAAATCTGGCCCTAATGCAGCAGATCGTGGATTCGAGGAAGCATCAATGGATCATCCATTCTTAGACTGCTCAATGTTCCGAACCATGCTCTTTTTGGCCACATTGGAGCTATTAGGATAGTCTTGACCCCTTCCGACCTGATTTTTTGTAAAGTCCTTGGTATTAACAGAATCAGCGGAAAAGCATTAGCGAGCCCAACTTTCCAAGGGTGAGCGAATGCATCTATCCCTGTTGCTGAATCCTCGGGTTTCAAAGAGAAAAAGGCTCTTACTTTTGCGTTTTCCTGGTTCGCAAACAGGTCCACATCTGGGTATTCCCACTTTTGAACAATCATCTGAAATATCTTCGAGTTCATGCTCCACTCCCCTGGATGAATGTCTTTTCTGCTCAGAAGATCTGCATGATAGTTGTCGGAGCCCCTCAGATGCAGAGCCGATAAGGATAGTAGATTATGCTCCGCCCAGTGGAAGATCCTTTCGGAGATCATCTGTAACCTCCTGTTTCTTGTACTTTCCTGATGTCTCAAGTGGGCTACAGTTGTCATATTGTCCGAGTAGACTCTGACATGCGACCCCTGAAGCACAGTAGTGGCTGCCCATAGGGTTTCTTCCACCACTTTCATTTCTCTTAAGTTTGAGTACTGCTCTGCTATTTCTTGCGACCAGACCCCTTGGAAGGCCACGTGGGAGACTACTGCTCCCATCCCCTTTTGCTTGCGTCTGTTTTGACAGATAACAAGGGAAGTTGAATCCATGCTGAACTTTTCTCCAGATTTCCTGGACAGAGCCACCAATTTAAAGATACTTTCACCTTCTCTGGCAGATGAATTCTGTTGGAGAGGGAACTTGGAGATCTGTCCCAACAGGAAAGGATGTAGTTTTGAAGGACCCTTGAATGCGCTTGAGCCCAAGGTACCGCCTGAATAGATGAGGTCATGGACCCGAGGACGGACATGGCGAATCTTAATGACACTCCGCTCTGGTTCTTTAGTGCATAAACTTTCGACCTCAACTGAATCTGCTTCTCTTTTGGCAGAAAAGAGGCTTGTTGCTGAGAATCCAGGAGAATTCCCAAGGAGGTCTTCCTGGTGGAGGGAATCAGATCTGACTTTTGGTAGTTTATCAACCATCCCAAGGATTCCAGGATCTGGAGGGTCATCTGGAGGTCTCTTTCCAAACTTGAAACCGAGGGAACCATCACCAAAAAATTGTCTAAATATGGGACGATGCAGATATTCAGTTTCCTTAGATAAACCTACTACCTCTGCCATGATCTTTGTAAACAGGCGGGGTGCTGACGAAATGCCGAAGGGGAGTACATTGAATTGAAAATGAAGTACCTCTCGGTTCTGAGTTACAGCAAATCTGAGAAATTTTCTGTAATCCGGATGAATTGGCACGTGGTAGTAAGCCTCTGGCTGGTCTACTGTTGCCACGACAAATCCTTTTCCAATCAATAAGCTGCCATTGAGGAAGGAAGCTCGCAATTCTGCCTCCTACCTTCTTGGCGTCATTGTCTGTCCTGCCTAGAACCTTGAAAGATATTCCTACCTCTTCCCCCTTTTGTGTAACTCCAGCGACCAGTTTTACCCTTGCCTCTGTACTGAAATGCTTGCTGCTGTTGTTGTTGAGGGAGAAGAAATGGTCTCTTTCTGAAACTTTTTGGATTCTTTGGCTCTGGCAGAGACTTCTTCTTGTCGGATGCTTTCTCCAACAACTCGTCTAGGACCGCCCCAAACATATACTCTCCTTTAAATGGAATGGAACAAAGCTTAGATTTTGATGCGTTGTCCCCACTCCACATCTTCAACCACAAAGCTCTTCTCGTAGAATTTGATAATGCTGCCAATCTTGCCGCAATCTTGACCGACTCCGCCAAGGCATCCGCTAGGAATCCAGTGGCCTTCTGCAGAAAAGGAAGAGATGCTAGGAGGTCCTCTTGAGTGGTACCTTTCCAGAGATGTTCCTCTAGTTGTTGGAGCCAGAGGAACATGGAACGAGCTACACAAGTTGAAGCGATATTAGTCTTCAGTGAAGCCGCCGATGTTTCCCATGCCTTCCTTAGAAGGCTTTCCATCTTCCTATCCATAGGATCTTTGAGCTGTGACGAGTCTTCAAAGGGAAGGGTTGTTTTCTTCGCAACCCTTGCCACCTGTACATCAACCTTCGGGACTTCCATCCATAGCTTAGCCGCCTTTTCATCTAGAGGGAATCTATCCTTCATTTCTCCTGCCATACTAAGCCTTTTCTCAGGTGACTCCCATTGATCCAAAATAAGACTCCAAATGTTGTCATGCACAGGGAACACTACCTTCTTCTTGGATTTCAGACCGCCAAACATTTCATCCTGAACTGTACTGGTTTCCTTCTCCTCTTTCACCTGCATCGTGTCTCTCACCTGCGACAACAATTCCTCCATATTCTCAGACGAAAAGTAATATTTCCTATCTTCCTCATGATCTTCACTTAGGACCCCTTCTTCCGGTTCCTCCATAGACCCTAATTCTGAATCAGAGGTCTCCCTAACCGTATATTTTCTCCTTTTGGGGGGAGATGGACCTTCAGCTCTGGCTTGTGAGAAGGAGGCTAGGGAAGATTGTATTTCCTGCCGAACCATTCCCCTGACTTCTTCCATAAGGGAAGGCTGTTCTTCCTTCACAATGTTGTCAGTGCATTTCCAGCAGAGGGGTTTCTTATGCCCTGAAGCTAGCTTTTTTATACAGATGGCACATTTGCGAACTGTAGTGCTTTCTCCCACTGTCGGTGCAGGATCCTTGTCTCCCTAAATTAAAAATAAAAAAAGGGGAGATTTAAAATATATTTAGGATCCTGCTCAAAAGAGAGTGGGGAATAACCTAGGACCTAGTACTTACTGGGGCCGGGTTAGCGCTGGGCTCTGCAGACGCAGGCTTTGGAACAGCACCCTCCATAGTAGCAGAATATTCTGTCCTACCTTAATGGAGTCTTCTCATCTGGGTCTTTTATAGGGGAGACCGAGATCCAGTGCCAAATTTTCACCTATCTAGTGAAGGATCCTCATTTTCAGGGCAAACCGCGGCTTCTCCTTTTGAATTTCCCGCCGCAGCCCCATGCGTTCCACGGTGGAACGCACCAGAAGTGACGTCCCGCTGGCCAAAAGCCTGACTTCCGGCACGCCGCCATGGAGGACAGAGGAGACTCCGGCCGGGGAGCAACAGGAGGCCCCCAGCCCCCAAAACCCTACTCGGCTTTACACGCAGGCGAGTGTGTGTGGGGGGGGTCCCGCTCTCAAGGAGACACGGGAGCTGCAAAGGAAGGAAGGTCGGAGGCGATCGCTCCCTGCAGCCCGGCAGGTAAATTTAATAGGGCCCTGCTTGCCGGCCGCAGGCACCCCAGGTAACCTCTTCATCCCATAGGGACAGGAAAACACTGGGGATTGTTGGGGGAAGGGGCTATTTAACCTCTTGTTTTCCTGTCCCTAATTAGGATGGGGAGGCTACCTCCAGGTGTGCTGTCATGGAGGGGATTGGAGAAAATAACATTATACTTACCTTCTGATGGCCCCCGGTCTTTTCTCCACTGCGTCTGGTCTCTTGTATGGCTCGCGGTGGAGTGAAAGGACCTTCCATGACATCATTTAGTTATGTGACAGGTCACGCGACCGCCGTGACCAGTTGAACATCCGCAACAAGAGCACAGAGAAACAAATCAAGAAGAAACGTCACACTCACCGGAGTGTTGATCAGGTTCAGGAGATACTTCTTTCCCTCGTAAGTGTAAAACAGAGACGCAGTCAGGGCCTTCACCGTAATCCCGCACTCCCTCTCCACCTGCAGCTTGTCCAGAACTTGCTTGTTGGAGGAGGCTTTTGGAATACAACCTGAGGGAAGGAGCGAGACACCAGAATCCACACTGTTAGCTCGTAGTGGCAGTGTCTCCCTCCATACTAGTCTGTCAATGGTAGCTTGTTTCTGTGTTTTATATATGTATTTTAGGTGTGTAAACCCTCTTCATGTGTACAGCAGCCTGGAATAAACGCTGCTTAAAAAATAAATAATAGAGTAAGGCCTCATTCAGACTTTCATCAGCTTTGTTTTGCATCCGAGAAACTCTAAACTTTGATTTGGATCAAAATTCGACAGGTCAACGTGTTTCAGTGAAAAATACGCGGTCCGCAGAAATATGTGAACAGCCCTAGACTATAATAGATATGAGTTCTGTGAAAAACAAGGATCGAGCTCATGCGAAATCCAACATTTCATTCTATAAATCTACATAAATTAAGTAACGTGCCAAATTGCTTTTTTTTTGGTTTATGTTTTGTTTATGTACGGAGGGAAAGTTCCCAGTGCTAGTGTCTAGCTCACTGATTTTCCTTGCTTGGTGCCTGACGTCCCAAAAAACTGACAGTGAGCTATCAATCAAGATACAGAGGCTGGTGCTGGGCAGGGAAGCAACCTTGGAAGGCTGAGGCTTGGTTAGTGCTCCGTTACACCCAGAGCACTCAGAAATGCAGCAACAGATAAAAGATATAGAGGTGTCTATGGATTTAGCTTTCCAAATCCTGCATGGTCATGAATGGGAATTGGAGGGAGGGTTATATCTGATGGATTCCCTTAAATTGTTAATTGGCAATTGCAGTTCACATAGTTGCATATTACTTAATCATTAGAGCTACAAAAAATTGCACTTCAAGCACCAGTAAAACAGAGGCCAAAAAAGATTCCTTAGAGGCATCTGGTCACTATTAGTGATGATCGAGCGTGTTCTATCAACCCCTTCGGCAAGCACGCTCGGGTGCTCGCCGAGTATTTTGGCATGCTCGGCATTTCTTTTAAGGTCGCCGTGCCTGCAAGTATCACGGCTGTTAGCGTGCTCGCTGAATGGGTTCATAGAACACGCTCGATCATCACTAGTCACTATACATTAGTATACAATAAAAAAACACATATCACATAGTGAATAACACAGACACTATTCAATACAGCAGGGTTGAGGTGTACTTTGTGGGACAAAATTACAGCATTTTTGAAAGACGCCATTCACTTTACTGTGCAACATATAGAAAAAAAAGGGCAATGAATTCCAAATAAAGTGAAATGGTGCAGAAGAAAACAAAAACATGTTACTGCTTTTAAAAAATTCTAAACTTTGCAAACAAATTGTTTGGCTTGTGTTCCAATTTTCTAAGACCGTTTTTAATACCATTTTGGGGTACAACTTTTTGATTGCTCCATCAAATGAATAGTCGTAAGTTACTTACCGGTAACGGGATTTTTCAGAGACCATGACAGCACCACGAGAGAGGGGATCCGCCCACCAAGGAGAGGAAACATACAGGCTTAAAAGGGCGCCACCTCTCTCCCGCCTCAGTTTGGATTACAGAGCATTGAGAGGACCGCCAGGTTAATAAACACAGCAAACAATCACAAAATTGCCATACCAGACGAAACCTACTGAGTGTGAGATTATAATTAATAAAACGGGAGTGTTCCCACAAACGTGAAAGGAGGGAATATAAGGGTGCTGTCATGGTCTCCGAAAAATCCCATTACCGGTATGTAATTTAATATTTTATCGGTCGACCATGACAGCACCACGAGAGAATTACAGAGATGAAGTAATCTATTGAAGGACCACAGCCTGGAACACTCTTCTCCCAAAGGTGAGGTCAGCCGATACACCCATATCTAACCTATTGTGTCTATGGAATGTAGAGGGACAGGACCAGGTAGCAGCCTTAAATATGTCTTCTATCGAGACACCTGTCTTCTCAGCCCAGGAGGTCGCCACAGCCCGGGTGGAATGAGCCTTCAGCCCTTCTGGCCCTTCCTCGCCGCTAGATGTACAGACCAAAAGTTTGGACACACCTTCTCATTTAAAGATTTTTCTGTATTTTCATGACTATGAAAATTGTACATTCACACTGAAGGCATCAAAACTATGAATTAACACATGTGGAATTATATACTTAACAAAAAAGTGTGAAACAGCTGAAAATATGTCTTATATTCTAGGTTCTTCAAAATAGCCACCTTTTGCTTTGATGACTGCTTTGCACACTCTTGGCATTCTCTTGATGAGCTTCAAGAGATAGTCACTGGAAATGGTTTTCACTTCACAGGTATGTCTTGTCAGGTTTAATAAGTGGGATTTCTTGCCTTATAAATGGGGTTGGGACCATCAGTTGTGTTGTGCAGAAGTCTGGTGGATACACAGCTGATAGTCCTACTGAATAGACTGTTAGAATTTGTATTATGGCAAGAAAAAAGCAGCTAAGTAAAGAAAAATGAGTGTCCATCATTACTTTAAGAAATGAAGGTCAGTCAGTCCGAAAAATTGGGAAAACTTTGAAAGTGTCCCCAAGTGCAGTTGCAAAAACCATCAAGCGCTACAAAGAAACTGGCTCACATCAGGACCGCCCCAGGAAAGGAAGACCAAGAGTCACCTCTGCTTCTGAGGATAAGTTTATCCGCGTCACCAGCCTCAGAAATCGCAGTTTAACAGCAGCTCAGATTAGAGACCAGGTCAATGCCACACAGAGTTCTAGCAGCAGACACATCTCTTCAACAACTGTTAAGAGGAGACTTTGTACAGCAGGCCTTCATGGTAAAATAGCTGCTAGGAAACCACTGCTAAGGACAGGCAACAAGCAGAAGAGACTTGTTTGGGGTAAAGAACACAAGGAATGGACATTAGACCAGTGGAAATCTGTGCTTTGGTCTGATGAGTCCAAATTTGAGATCTTTGGTTCCAACCACCGTGTCTTTGTGCGACGCAGAAAAGGTGAACGGATGGACTCTACATGCCTGGTTCCCACCGTGAAGCATGGAGGAGGAGGTGTGATGGTGTGGGGGTGCTTTGCTGGTGACACTGTTGGGGATTTATTCAAAATTGAAGGCATACTGAACCAGCATGGCTACCACAGCATCTTGCAGCAGCATGCTATTCCATCCGCTTTGCGTTTAGTTGGACCATCATTTATTTTTCAACAGGACAATGACCCCAAACACACCTCCAGGCTGTGTAAGGGCTATTTGACCAAGAAGGAGAGTGATGGGGGACTACGCCAGATAACCTGGCCTCCACAGTCACCAGACCTGAACCCAATCGAGATGGTTTGGGGTGAGCTGGACCGCAGAGTGAAGGCAAAAGGGCCAACAAGTGCTAAGCATCTCTGGGAACTCCTTCAAGATTGTTGGAAGACCATTTCCGGTGACTACCTCTTGAAGCTCATCAAGAGAATGCCAAGAGTGTGCAAAGCAATCATTAAAGCAAAAGGTGGCTACTTTGAAGAACCTAGAATATAAGACATATTTTCAGTTGTTTCACACTTTTTTATTAAGTATATAATTCCACATGTGTTAATTCATAGTTTTGATGCCTTCAGTGTGAATGTACAATTTCCATAGTCATGAAAATACAGAAAAATCTTTAAATGCGAAGGTGTGTCCAAACTTTTGGTCTATACTGTATATGATAGAGAAATGGCCTCCCAATTCCATCTAGCTATGGTGGACTTCGTGACCTTAGACCGTTCCTAGTCCCTTGGTAGGATATAAACAACGAGTTATCTTTCCTAAAGCTTTTGGTAACTGAATGTTACCTAACCAGACATCTCCTCACTTCTAACGTATGTAACTCCACCTCTTTCTGGTTACTAGGATGTGGACAAAAGGAGGGTAGGAGGACTTCCTGAAGTCTGTTGAAACGAGTAGCTACCTTAGGGAGAGAGAGTGATTTTTAGACCAGATCCTGCCTATCATCCAGAATTTGAGTAAACGGCGAGGCCATAGACAGGGCCTGGATGTCACTAATGCTCCTGGCCGAGGTTAAAGATATTAAAGCGGTCTTAAGAGAGAGGGATTTAAGGGTTGCTGACTATTAGCTCAAACAGCGAGATAGTCAAGGCCTTTAGAACCAAATTTAAATACCAGGGAACCAAGCTGCTTTTAATAATGAGTCTAGATCTAAAAGCTGCCTTAATGAACCGAGAAACCCAGTAGTTACAAGCTACATCACAGCTATATAGGGCACCCAAGGCAGAAATCTGTACTTTAAGGGTGCTGGTGGATAACCCTAGTTCAAGACTTTTTTGTAAAAACTCCAAAGATTTGTCCTATTGGCACCCCCTCCCCATGAACCCCAGAACCAGAGAAAGACAAAAACTTTCTCCAACTTGTGGCATAAATCTGGGTTGTAACAGGTTTTCTCCTGTGCAGAATGGTTACTAGACCTTTGGAAAAACCTTTCTGATTTGGCAGTGTCCTTTCAAGTTCCACACCGTCAAGTGGAGGCCAGTTGCTTGAGGATGGAATATCGGACCCCGGAGAAGGAGATATGGAATCTCTGGAAGAACCCAAGGATCGTAGATGGACACCCTCCTGGGCCAAAAGGGTGCGATCAGCAGAACCCTGGCCTTGTCCTCCCTGATCTTTCTTATTACCATGAGAAGAACAGCCAACCGGGGGGGAGGAGTCATACGCCAGGCTGAAATACCAACGAATCAGGAAAGCGTCCACAGCTAGGGGATTTAGGGAACACAAGATCTTTGTCTTCCGATTTAGTTTTGTGGCAAACGGATCTACCTGACCGGAGGCCCCCCCATCTTCGGCTATTTGGGTAAAAATTCCTTGATTTAGTTCCCATTCCCCTTGCATCAGAGGATAGCAGCTTGGGAAATCTGCTCTCATGTTTTCTTTTTCCCTTATATAGAGGGCCATCAGGGAAAGGAGGTGACTTTCTGTAATCTGGAAGAGATGATCTGTCACTCTCATCAGCGATCTTGACCATGTATCCCCCTGGTGGTTCACATATGCTACCGCAACTAGATTATCCAAGAGGATCTTTACATTCTGGCCCTGAAGGAAAGGTAAGAAATTATTCACCGCCTTGTCTACCGCCAGAAGTTCTTTTGCATTGGAGGAGAGACCCTTTTCGATATCTGACCAGGTCCCCTGGGCTACCATATCTCCCAGATGGGCTCCCCACCCTCTCGGACTCGCATCTGTGGTAATTGTTCTAGTGACCCTAAGTACCCAGGGAACCCCTCGAGATAGGTTAGGCTCATCCTGCCACCACTATAAAGATTTTACTGACCGGGGTGATAAGGACATCTTCCCTTCCAAGTGCCCCTTAAGAGAAACTTCATTATGTAGCACATCCCACTGTAGAACTGTGGCGCCCCTGAAGATTCGACCGACACAGGGATGCTGCACTTCTGTAATGGAGTGTAGTGTTCCTCCTCCGAGGTAAGAACAGCGTGATGGTCGGGACCCAACCTTTGCATCCAACACCACATTTCTCCACCAGAGGGGGCTAGTATGCACCAGGTGCTGCCCTCCTGGTTACAGGGAGACTGGGGAACCAAGAGTGAGGGGAACCAGTTAGTGGGTGAGGGTGGAGGACTTACAATTTAGTGACACTTTAAATTTCATATTTAATAAAAAGCCATCTTTGGTTTTGGTCTTTGTGCTGTTAATTACTGTGAGGTATTGTGATCTCCCACCCTGAACGTGGATCCCGTGTGAACCTACAGTGGATGGAGACACAGCCCTCATACCCCAGCCTTGGAACGAGGGGCAGGTTGCAGACGAGGAATGTCTCAACCCGGTCAAGGACCACGACCAAGAAGGCCCGGAGCTAAAGAGTGTAGCTCCACAGCAAATGGATCCCGGGGAGGATGCAGACGGAGCAGTGTACGCCACCTGTCCTCACCACCTGATATATTCAGAGGGAGTCCAGCTGCAAGAGGGGTACCGGCCCCCGACACCCGACCTTGCTACTCCATGTCCTGGTTGTTAAAGCCCGGTAGGCCCAGAGGATCCCATCGGGTATCGGAAGGAGCAGAGCTGCCACCCGTGCCCTTGTTCTGAGAGGAGTTCAGAGGGAGATCCGGCCTATCTACACACACACAGACAGGAGAGGATACGGTCTGTAGTTCAGGAACACTCAGGTGCGGGGTCCCGATTGAATGCTGGACTTGCTCGGAGGTTGTCGGACCCCGGTCCCTGGTGACCGCAGGACTCCGTGGGGAGCAGGGAGTCGCCTTCCTTCTGCCATCTCTAATGTGAGTAAAGCCTTGGAAATTCATCCCTATGGCCTCCGGACTGTTCATTACGCGCCATTCCGTGCGACGCCGCGTCCCTACTGCCGCACTACTACCCCCCCTTTATCCTGCTTTACCGGCCTTAAGGCCGCGCTCCGCCTGTAGGGAGCGGCGAGAACTTTAGCCGTCATGACTCCAGGCCTCAGCGGACTGTAGTTGCGCTGGTGGCGCATCACCAGACACCACAGGTGGCGTAGTCGACAATTACCACTCAACCCGGAAAGCCCTAGCATCATTTTCAATGTGACGGCCCTGGGCAAGGAACGGGTCCAGGCCACGACTGCACCCCTGTTCTCAACATCTGACCCGACTCCGAGTACCCCCATCTTCCCAGGGCAGGGCTGAGAGCGTCACATCACCATGTGTAGGGGTGGATTCAGTGAGGAGAAGTGAGAGGAGCAGGGGCTCTGCAGGAGCTCTGCTCGGCAGGCAGGCTCGGCCTGTCATGCCCAAGAAGGAGAGAGGAGTGGGAGCTAGGGAGGAAGGCTCCAGTAACTTAAGGGATCCCAGGGGGTACGGTGAGTGCAGGACGGCACCCGTACGCCCGAATCTGCCAGGTGTCAGAGGGATCAGGCTGCAAGAAGGGAACCGGTCCCTGGACTAGCCGAGTTACTTCAGGTCTCGGCTGGAAAACTTTCATTGTGCAGTTGCCACAACCTCACCTAAGCCGCCGTGAAGGGCACCAAGCAAGGTCCGGGAACTTCAAGTTGCCCAGAGGGATCTCAAGGTAACAGATCGGCACTTTGTGTGGCGGGGCGCATGGCAGGAGGGAGAAGACCCACCGCGGGAAGTCAGCTAAGAAAGGAACATACAGAAAGGGGGTCCCGTTAAGTGCTCTTGAAGTACGTGGGAGAGTGCTGAGCCCCTGCCTGGTAAACGCAGCGCGACATGGGAGGCTGACACCTGTACAGTGCACCTGAGGAAGCTAAAGAACTATGAGTAAACTCGGATGACTGCACCCCACTGTTTCTGTCAGTTATTTCTACAACGCTATCGCTCCTGCACTACAACGCCCAGCATCACCATCTGCATCTACACTGCCCTGGAGCTGTGCTCTGCCTGTGGAGAGCCATGCCAACCCAGCTGCCCTAACATCTGCTTCAGAGGTCTGCAGCAGCGCCGGTACTCATTACCGGGAACCACAGGTGGCGTCACGAGACAAAACTGTTAACAAACCCTTTTTTTTTAAAGAGTGACCCCAGGGTACGGGCCCGTGACATCCGAAGAAGGTAAAGGCCCGGGTACCGAGTCACCCATATTCCCCCTGGGCGAGTCATACTACACCACACAGGAGAGCCGACAGATCCTCTATATACTACACCACACAGGAGAGCTGACAGATCCTCTATATACTACACCACACAGGAGAGCTGACAGATCCTCTATATACTACACCACACAGGAGAGCTGACAGATCCTCTATATACTACACCACACAGGAGAGCTGACAGATCCTCTATATACTACACCACACAGGAGAGCTGACAGATCCTCTATATACTACACCACACAGGACAGATCCTCTATATACTACACCATACAGGAGAGCTGACAGATCCTCTATATACTACACAATACAGGAGAGCTGACAGATCCTCTATATACTACACCACACAGGAGAGCTGACACATCCTCTATATACTACACCACACAGGAGAGCTGACAGATCCTCTATATACTACACCACACAGGAGAGCTGACAGATCCTCTATATACTACACCACACAGGAGAGCTGACAGATCCTCTATATACTACACAATACAGGAGAGCTGACAGATCCTCTATATACTACACCACACAGGAGAGCTGACAGATCCACTATATACTACACCACACAGGAGAGACGACAGATCCTCTATATACTACACCACACAGGAGAGCCGACAGATCCTCTATATACTACACCACACAGGAGAGCTGACAGATCCTCTATATACTACACCACACAGGAGAGCTGACACATCCTCTATATACTACACCACACAGGAGAGCCGACAGATCCTCTATATACTACACCACACAGGAGAGCTGACAGATCCTCTATATACTACACCACACAGGAGAGCTGACACATCCTCTATATACTACACCACACAGGAGAGCCGACAGATCCTCTATATACTACACCACACAGGAGAGCTGACACATCCTCTATATACTACACCACACAGGAGAGCCGACAGATCCTCTATATACTACACCACACAGGAGAGCTGACACATCCTCTATATACTACACCACACAGGAGAGCTGACAGATCCTCTATATACTACACCACACAGGAGAGCCGACAGATCCTCTATATACTACACCACACAGGAGAGCTGACACATCCTCTATATACTACACAATACAGGAGAGCTGACAGATCCTCTATATACTACACCACACAGGAGAGCTGACAGATCCTCTATATACTACACCACACAGGACAGATCCTCTATACACTACACCACACAGGAGAGCTGACACATCCTCTATATACTACACCACACAGGAGAGCTGACACATCCTCTATATACTACACCACACAGGAGAGCCGACAGATCCTCTATATACTACACCACACAGGAGAGCTGACAGATCCACTATATACTACACCACACAGGAGAGCTGACAGATCCTCTATATACTACACCACACAGGAGAGCCGACAGATCCTCTATATACTACACCACACAGGAAGCTGACACATCCTCTATATACTACACAATACAGGAGAGCTGACAGATCCACTATATACTACACCACACAGGAGAGCTGACACATCCTCTATATACTACACCACACAGGAGAGCTGACAGATCCTCTATATACTACACCACACAGGAGAGCTGACAGATCCTCTATATACTACACCACACAGGACAGATCCTCTATATACTACACCACACAGGAGAGCCGACAGATCCTCTATATACTACACCACACAGGAGAGCTGACAGATCCTCTATATGCTACATCACATAGGAGAGCTGACAGATCCTCAATATACTACATCACACAGGAGAGCTGACAGATCCTCTATATACTACACAATACAGGAGAGCTGACAGATCCACTATATACTACACCACACAGGAGAGCCGACAGATCCTCTATATACTACACCACACAGGAGAGCTGACAGATCCTCTATATACTACACCACACAGGAGAGCTGACACATCCTCTATATACTACACCACACAGGAGAGCTGACAGATCCTCTATATACTACACCACACAGGAGAGCTGACAGATCCTCTATATACTACACCACACAGGAGAGCTGACAGATCATCTATATATTACACCACACAGGACAGCTGACAGATCCTCTATATACTACACCACACAGGAGAGCTGACACATCCTCTATATACTACACCACACAGGAGAGCTGACACATCCTCTATATACTACACCACACAGGAGAGCTAACAGATCCTCTATATACTACACCACACAGGAGAGCTGACAGATCCACTATATACTACACCACACAGGAGAGCTGACAGATCATCCATATACTACACCACACAGGAGAGCCGAGAGATCCACTATATACTACACCACACAGGAAAGCTGACAGATCCACTATATACTACATCACATAGGAGAGCTGACAGATCCTCTATATACTACATCACACAGGAGAGCTGACAGATCCTCTATATACTACACCACACAGGAGAGCTGACAGATCCTCTATATACTACACCACACAGGAGAGCTGACAGATCCTCTATATACTACACCAGACAGGAGAGGTGACAGATCCTTTATATACTACACCACACAGGAGAGCTGACAGATCCTCTATATACTACACCACACAGGAGAGCTGACAGATCCTCTATACACTACACCACACAGGAAAGCTGACAGATGCTCTATATGCTACATCACATAGGAGAGCTGACAGATCCTCAATATACTACATCACACAGGAGAGCTGACAGATCCTCTATATACTACACCACACAGGAGAGCTGACAGATCCTCTATATACTACACCAGACAGGAGAGGTGACAGATCCTCTATATACTACACCACACAGGAGAGCTGACAGATCCCCTATATACTACACCACACAGGAGAGCTGACAGATCCTCTATACACTACACCACACAGGAGAGCTGACAGAACCTCTATATACTACACCACACAGGAGAGCTGACAGATCCTCTATATACTACATCACACAGGAGAACTGACAGATCCTCTATATACTACATCACACAGGAGAGCTGACAGATCCTCTATGTACTACACCACACAGGAGAGCTGACAGATCCTCTATATACTACACCACACAGGAGAGCTGACAGATCCTCTATATACTACACCACACAGGAAAGCTGACAGATCCTCTATATACTACACCACACAGGAGAGCTGACAGATCCTCTATATATTACACCACACAGGAGAGCTGACAGATCCTCTATATACTACACCACACAGGAGAGCTGACAGATCATCTATATATTACACCACACAGTAGAGCCGACAGATCCTCTATACACTACACCACACAGGAGAGCTGACAGATCCTCTATATACTATACCACACAGGAGAGCTGACAGATCCTCTATATACTACACCACACAGGAGAGCTGACAGATCCTCTATATATTACACCGCACAGGAGATCTGACAGATCCTCTATATACTACACCACACAGCAGAGCTGACAGATCCTCTATATACTACACCACACAGGAAAGCTGACAGATCCTCTAAATACTACAACACACAGGAGAGCTGATAGATCCTGTATATACTACACCACACAAGAGAGCTGACAGATCCTCTATATACTACACCACACAGGAGAGCTGACAGATCCTCTATACACTAAACCACACAGGAGAGCTGATAAATCCTGTATATACTACACCACACAGGAGAGCTGATAGATCCTGTATATACTACACCACACAGGAGAGCTGACAGATCCTCTATATACTACACCACACAGGAGAGCTGACAGATCCTCTATATACTACACCACACAGGAGAGCTGACAGATCCTCTATACACTACATTACACGGGAGAGCCGACAGATCCACTATATACTACACCACACAGGAGAGCTGACAGATCCTCTATATACTACACCACACAGGAGAGCCGACAGATCCTCTATATACTACACCACACAGGAGAGCTGACACATCCTCTATATACTACACAATACAGGAGAGCTGACAGATCCACTATATACTACACCACACAGGAGAGCTGACACATCCTCTATATACTACACCACACAGGAGAGCCGACAGATCGTCTATATACTACACCACACAGGAGAGCAGACAGATCCTCTATGTACTACACCACACAGGAGAGCTGACAGATCCTCTATATACTACACCACACAGGAGAGCTGACAGATCCTCTATATACTACACCACACAGGAAAGCTGACAGATCCACTATATACTACACCACACAGGAGAGCTGACAGATCCTCTATATACTACACAACACAGGAGAGCTGACAGATCCACTATATACTACACAACACAGGAGAGCTGACAGATCCACTATATACTACACCACACAGGAGAGCCGAGAGATCCTCTACATACTACACCATACAGGAGAGCTGACAGATCCTCTATAAACTACACAACACAGGAGAGCTGACAGATCGACTATATACTACACCACACAGGAGAGCTGACAGATCCTCTATATATTACACAACACAGGAGAGCTGACAGATCCACTATATACTACACCACACAGGAGAGCTGACAGATCCTCTATATACTACACAACACACGAGAGCTGACAGATCCACTATATACTACACAACGCAGGAGAGCTGACAGATCCACTATATACTACACCACACAGGAGAGCTGACAGATCATCTATATACTACACCACACAGGAGAGCTGAGAGATCCACTATATACTACACCACACAGGAGAGCTGAGAGATCCTCTATATACTACACCACACAGGAGAGCTGACAGATCCACTATATACTACACCACACAGGAGAGCTGACAGATCATCCATATACTACACCACACAGGAGAGCCGAGAGATCCACTATATATTACACCACACAGGAAAACTGACAGATCCAATATATACTACATCACATACGAGAGCTGACAGATCCTCTATATACTACATCACACAGGAGAGCTGACAGATCCTCTATATACTACACCACACAGGAGAGCTGACAGATCCTCTATATACTACACCACACAGGAGAGCTGACAGATCCTCTATATACTACACCAGACAGGAGAGGTGACAGATCCTCTATATACTACACCACACAGGAGAGCTGACAGATCCTCTATATACTACACCACACAGGAGAGCTGACAGATCCTCTATACACTACACCACACAGGAAAGCTGACAGATGCTCTATATGCTACATCACATAGGAGAGCTGACAGATCCTCAATATACTACATCACACAGGAGAGCTGACAGATCCTCTATATACTACACCACACAGGAGAGCTGACAGATCCTCTATATACTACACCAGACAGGAGAGGTGACAGATCCTCTATATACTACACCACACAGGAGAGCTGACAGATCCTCTATATACTACACCACACAGGAGAGCTGACAGATCCTCTATACACTACACCACACAGGAGAGCTGACAGAACCTCTATATACTACACCACACAGGAGAGCTGACAGATCCTCTATATACTACATCACACAGGAGAACTGACAGATCCTCTATATACTACATCACACAGGAGAGCTGACAGATCCTCTATGTACTACACCACACAGGAGAGCTGACAGATCCTCTATATACTACACCACACAGGAGAGCTGACAGATACTCTATATACTACACCACACAGGAAAGCTGACAGATCCTCTATATACTACACCACACAGGAGAGCTGACAGATCCTCTATATATTACACCACACAGGAGAGCTGACAGATCCTCTATATACTACACCACACAGGAGAGCTGACAGATCATCTATATATTACACCACACAGTAGAGCCGACAGATCCTCTATACACTACAACACATAGGAGAGCTGGCAGATCCTCTATATATTGCACCACACAGGAGAGTCGACAGATACACTATATACCACACCACACAGGAGAGCTGACAGATCCTCTATATACTACACCACACAGGAGAGCTGACAGATCCTCTATATACTACACCACACAGGAGAGCTGACAGATCCTCTATATATTACACCGCACAGGAGATCTGACAGATCCTCTATATACTACACCACACAGCAGAGCTGACAGATCCTCTATATACTACACCACACAGGAAAGCTGACAGATCCTCTAAATACTACACCACACAGGAGAGCTGATAGATCCTGTATATACTACACCACACAAGAGAGCTGACAGATCCTCTATATACTACACCACACAGGAGAGCTGACAGATCCTCTATACACTAAACCACACAGGAGAGCTGATAAATCCTGTATATACTACACCACACAGGAGAGCTGATAGATCCTGTATATACTACACCACACAGGAGAGCTGACAGATCCTCTATATACTACACCACACAGGAGAGCTGACAGATCCTCTATATACTACACCACACAGGAGAGCTGACAGATCCTCTATACACTACATTACACGGGAGAGCCGACAGATCCACTATATACTACACCACACAGGAGAGCTGACAGATCCTCATTATACTACACCACACAGGAGAGCAGGCAGATACTCTATATACTACACCACACAGGAGAGCTAATAGATCATCTATATATTACATCACACAGGAGAGCCAACAGATACTCTATATACTACAGAACACAGTAGAGATGACAGATCCTCTATATACTACACCACACAGGAGAGCTGACAGATCCACTATATCCTACACCACACAGGAGAGCTGACAGATCCTCTATATACTACACCACACAGGAGAGCTGACAGATCCTCTATATACTACAACACACAGGAGAGCTGACAGATCCTCTATATAATACACCACACAGGAGAGCTGACAGATCCTCTATATACTACACCACACAGGAGAGCTTACAGATCCTCTATATACTACACCACACAGGAGAGCTGACAGATCCACTATATAGTACACCACAACGGAGAGCTGACAGATCCTCTATATACTACACCACACAGGAGAGCGGGCAGATACTCTATATGCTACACCACACAGGAGAGCTGACAGATCATCTATATATTACACCACACAGGAGAGCTGACAGATCCACTATATAATACACCACACAGGAGAGCTGACAGATCCTCTAAATACTACACCACGCAGGAGAGCTGACAGATCCACTATATACTACAACACACAGGAGAGCTGACAGAACCTCTATATACTACACCACACAGGAGAGCCGACAGATCCTGTATATACTACACCACACAGGAGAGCTGACAGATCCTCTATATACTACACCACACAGGAGAGCTGACAGATCCTCTATATACTACACCACACAGGAGAGCCGACAGATCCTCTACACACTACACCACATAGGAGAGCTGGCAGATCCTCTATATATTACACCACACAGGAGAACCGACAGATCCACTATATTCTACACCACACAGGACAGCTGACAGATCCTCTATATACTACACCACACAGGAGAGCTGACAGATCCTCTATATACTACACCACACAGGAGAGCTGACAGATCCTCTATATACTACACCACACAGGAGAGATGACAGATCCTCTATATACTACACCACACAGTAGAGATGACAGATCCTCTATATACTACACCATACAGGAGAGCTGACAGATCCTCTATATACTACACCACACAGGAGAGCCGACAGATCCTCTATATACTACACCACACAGGAGAGCTGACACATCCTCTATATACTACACAATACAGGAGAGCTGACAGATCCACTATATACTACACCACACAGGAGAGCTGACAGATCCACTATATACTACACCACAAAGGAGAACTGTCAGATCCTCTATATACTACACCACACAGGAGAGCTGACAGATCCTCTATATACTACACCACACAGGAGAGCTGACACATCCTCTATATACTACACCACACAGGAGAGCTGACAGATCCTCTATATAATACACCACACAGGAGAGCTGACAGATCCTCTATATACTACACCACACAGGAGAGCTTACAGATCCTCTATATACTACACCACACAGGAGAGCTGACAGATTCACTATATAGTACACCACAACGGAGAGCTGACAGATCCTCTATATACTACACCACACAGGAGAGCGGGCAGATACTCTATATACTACACCACACAGGAGAGCTGACAGATCATCTATATATTACACCACACAGGAGAGCTGACAGATCCACTATATACTACACCACACAGGAGAGCTGACAGATCCTCTATATACTACACCACACAGGAGAGCCGACAGATCCTCTACACAATACACCACATAGGAGAGCTGGCAGATCCTCTATATATTACACCACACAGGAGAACCGACAGATCCACTATATTCTACACCACACAGGACAGCTGACAGATCCTCTATATACTACACCACACAGGAGAGCTGACAGATCCTCTATATACTACACCACACAGGAGAGCTGACAGATCCTCTATATACTACACCACACAGGAGAGATGACAGATCCTCTATATACTACACCACACAGTAGAGATGACAGATCCTCTATATACTACACCATACAGGAGAGCTGACAGATCCTCTATATACTACACCACACAGGAGAGCCGACAGATCCTCTATATACTACACCACACAGGAGAGCTGACACATCCTCTATATACTACACAATACAGGAGAGCTGACAGATCCACTATATACTACACCACACAGGAGAGCTGACAGATCCACTATATACTACACCACAAAGGAGAACTGTCAGATCCTCTATATACTACACCACACAGGAGAGCTGACAGATCCTCTATATACTACACCACACAGGAGAGCTGACACATCCTCTATATACTACACCACACAGGAGAGCTGACAGATCCTCTATATACTACACCACACAGGAGAGCTGACACATCCTCTATATACTACACCACACAGGAGAGCTGACACATCCTCTATATACTACACCACACAGGAGAGCTGACAGATCCTCTATATACTACACCACACAGTAGAGCTGACAGATCCTCAATATACTACACCAGACAGGAGAGCTGACAGATCCTCCATATACTACACTACACAGGAGAGCTGACAGATCCACTATATACTACACCACACAGGAGAGCTGACAGATCCTCTATATACTACACCACACAGGAGAGCTGACAGATACTCTATATACTACACCACCCAGGAGAGCTGACAGATCCTCTATATACTACACCACACAGGAGAGCTGACAGATCCTCTATATACTACACCACACAGGAGAGCTTACAGATCCTCCATATACTACACCACACAGGAGAGCTGATAGATCATCTATATATTACATCACACAGGAGAGCCGACAGATACTCTATATACTACACCATACAAGAGAGATGACAGATGCTCTATATACTACACCACACAGGAGAGCCGACAGATCCTCTATATACTACACCACACAGGAGAGCTGACAGATCCTCTATATACTACACCACACAGGAGAGCTGACAGATCCTCTATATACTATACCACACAGGAGAGCTGACAGATCCTCTATATACTACACCACACAGGAGAGCTGACAGATCCTCTATATACTTCACCACACAGGAGAGATGACAGATCCTCTATATACTACACCACACAGGAGAGCTGTCAGATCCTCTATATACTACACCACACAGGAGAGCTGACAGATCCACTATTTACTACACCACACAGGAGAGCTGACAGATCCTCTATATACTACACCTCACAGGAGAGCCGACAGATCCTCTATATACTACACCACACAGGAGAGCCGACAGATCCTCTATATACTACACAATACAGGAGAGCTGACAGATCCACTATATACTACACCACACAGGAGAGCTGACAGATCCTCTATATACTACACCACACAGGAGAGCCGACAGATACTCTATGTACTACACCATACAAGAGAGATGACAGATCCTCTATATACTACACCACACAGGAGAGCCGACAGATCCTCTATATACTACACCACACAGGAGAGCTGACAGATCCTCTATATACTACACCACACAGGAGAGCTGACAGATCCTCTATATACTATACCACACAGGAGAGCTGACAGATCCACTATATACTACACCACACAGGAGAGCTGACAGATCCTCTATATACTTCACCACACAGGAGAGCTGACAGATCCTCTATATACTACACCACACAGGAGAGCCGTCAGATCCTCTATATACTACACCACACAGGAGAGCTGACAGATCCTCTATATACTACACCACACAGGAGAGCTGACAGATCCACTATTTACTACACCACACAGGAGAGCTGACAGATCCTCTATATACTACACCTCACAGGAGAGCCGACAGATAATCTATATACTTCACCACACAGGAGAGCTGACAGATCCTCTCTATACTACACCACACAGGAGAGCTGACAGATACTCTATAAACTACACCACACAGGAGAGCTGACAGATCCTCTATATATTACACCACACAGTAGAGCTGACAGATCCTCTATATACTACACCACACAGGAGAGCTGACAGATCCTCTATATATTACACCACACAGGAGAGCTGACAGATCCTCTATACACTACACCACATAAGAGAGCTGGCAGATCCTCTATATATTACACCACACAGGAGAGCCGACAGAGCCACTATATACTACACCACACAGGACAGCTGACAGATCCTCTATATACTAAACCACACAGGAGAGCTGACAGATCCTCTATATACTACACCACACAGGAGAGCTGACAGATCCTCTATACACTACACCACACAGGAAAGCTAATAGATCGTCTATATATTACATCACACAGGAGAGCCAACAGATACTCTATATACTACACCACACAGGAGAGCTGACAGATCCTCTATATACTACACCACACAGGAGAGCTGACAGATCCACTATATACTACACCACAAAGGAGAACTGTCAGATCCTCTATATACTACACCACACAGGAGAGCTGACAGATCCTCTATATATTACACCACACAGGAGAGCTGACAGATACTCTATATACTACACCACACAGGAGAGCTGACAGATCCTCTATATACTACACCACACAGGAGAGCTGACAGATCCTCTATATACTACACCACACAGGAGAGCTGACACATCCTCTATATACTACACCACACAGGAGAGCTGACAGATCCTCTATATACTACACCACACAGGAGAGCTGACAGATACTCTATATACTACACCACACAGGAGAGCCGAGAGATCCTCTATATACTACACCACACAGGAGAGCTGACAGATACTCTATATATTACACCACACAGGACAGATCCTCTATATACTACACCACACAGGAGAGCTGACAGATCCTCTATATACTACACCACACAGGAGAGCTGACAGATCCTCAATATACTACACCACACAGGAGAGCCGACAGATCCTGTATATACTACACCATACAGGAGAGCTGACAGATCCTCTATATATTACACCACACAGGACAGATCCTCTATATACTACACCACACAGGAGAGCTGACAGATCCTCTCTATACTACACCACACAGGAGAGCTGACAGATCCTCTATACACTACACCACACAGGAGAGCTGACAGATCCTCTATATACTACACCACACAGGAGAGCTGACAGATCCTCTATATACTACACCACACAGGAGAGCTGACAGATCATCTGTATACTACACCCCACAGGAGAGCTGACAGATCCTCTATATACTACACCACACAGGAGAGCTGACAGATCCACTATATACTACACCACACAGGAGAGCTGACAGATCCTCTATATACTACACCACACAGGAGAGCTGACAGATCCTCTATATACTACACTACACAGGAGAGCTGACACATCCTCTATATACTACACCACACAGGAGAGCTGACAGATCCTCTATATACTACACCACACAGGAAAGCTGACAGATCCAATATATACTACACCACACAGGAGAGCTGACAGATCCTCTATATACTACACCATACAGGAGAGCTGACAGATCCTCTATATACTACACCACACAGGAGAGCTGACAGATACTCTATAAACTACACCACACGGGAGAGCTGACAGATCCACTATATACTACACCACACAGGAGAGCTGACAGATCCTCTATATGCTACACCACACAGGAGAGCCGACAGATCCTCTATACACTACACCACACAGGAGAGCTGACAGATCCTCTATATACTACACCACACAGGAGAGCTGACAGATACTCTATATACTACACCACCCAGGAGAGCTGACAGATCCTCTATATACTACACCACACAGGAGAGCTGACAGATCCTCTATATACTACACCACACAGGAGAGCTGACATATCCTCTTTATACTACACCACACAGGAGAGCTGACAGATACTCTATATACTACACCACACAGGAGAGCTGACAGATCCTCTATATACTACACCACACAGGAGAGCTGACACATCCTCTATATACTACACCACACAGGAGAGCCGACAGATCCTCTATATACTACACCACACAGGAGAGCTGACAGATCCTCTATATACTACACCACACAGGAGAGCCGACAGATCCTCTATATACTACACCACACAGGAGAGCTGACAGATCCTCTATATACTACACCACACAGGAGAGCTTACAGATCCTCCATATACTACACCACACAGGAGAGCTGATAGATCATCTATATATTACATCACACAGGAGAGCCGACAGATACTCTATATACTACACCATACAAGAGAGATGACAGATCCTCTATATACTACACCACACAGGAGAGCCGACAGATCCTCTATATACTACACCACACAGGAGAGCTGACAGATCCTCTATATACTACACCACACAGGAGAGCTGACAGATCCTCTATATACTATACCACACAGGAGAGCTGACAGATCCTCTATATACTACACAACACAGGAGAGCTGACAGATCCTCTATATACTTCACCACACAGGAGAGCTGACAGATCCTATATATACTACACCACACAGGAGAGCCGTCGGATCCTCTATATACTACACCACACAGGAGAGCTGACAGATCCACTATTTACTACACCACACAGGAGAGCTGACAGATCCTCTATATACTACACCTCACAGGAGAGCCGACAGATCCTCTATATACTACACCACACAGGAGAGCCGACAGATCCTCTATATACTACACAATACAGGAAAGCTGACAGATCCACTATATACTACACCACACAGGAGAGCCGACAGATCCTCTATATACTACACCACACAGGAGAGCTGACATATCCTCTTTATACTACACCACACAGGAGAGCTGACAGATACTCTATATACTACACCACACAGGAGAGCCGACAGATCCTCTATATGCTACACCACACAGGAGAGCCGACAGATCCTCTATACACTACACCACACAGGAGAGCTGACAGATCCTCTATATACTACACCACACAGGAGAGCTGACAGATACTCTATATACTACACCACCCAGGAGAGCTGACAGATCCTCTATATACTACACCACACAGGAGAGCTGACAGATCCTCTATATACTACACCACACAGGAGAGCTGACATATCCTCTTTATACTACACCACACAGGAGAGCTGACAGATACTCTATATACTACACCACACAGGAGAGCTGACAGATCCTCTATATACTACACCACACAGGAGAGCTGACACATCCTCTATATACTACACCACACAGGAGAGCCGACAGATCCTCTATATACTACACCACACAGGAGAGCTGACAGATCCTCTATATACTACACCACACAGGAGAGCTGACAGATCCTCTATGTACTACACCACACAGGAGAGCTTACAGATCCTCCATATACTACACCACACAGGAGAGCTGATAGATCATCTATATATTACATCACACAGGAGAGCCGACAGATACTCTATATACTACACCATACAAGAGAGATGACAGATCCTCTATATACTACACCACACAGGAGAGCCGACAGATCCTCTATATACTACACCACACAGGAGAGCTGACAGATCCTCTATATACTACACCACACAGGAGAGCTGACAGATCCTCTATATACTATACCACACAGGAGAGCTGACAGATCCTCTATATACTACACAACACAGGAGAGCTGACAGATCCTCTATATACTTCACCACACAGGAGAGCTGACAGATCCTATATATACTACACCACACAGGAGAGCCGTCGGATCCTCTATATACTACACCACACAGGAGAGCTGACAGATCCACTATTTACTACACCACACAGGAGAGCTGACAGATCCTCTATATACTACACCTCACAGGAGAGCCGACAGATCCTCTATATACTACACCACACAGGAGAGCCGACAGATCCTCTATATACTACACAATACAGGAAAGCTGACAGATCCACTATATACTACACCACACAGGAGAGCCGACAGATCCTCTATATACTACACCACACAGGAGAGCTGACATATCCTCTTTATACTACACCACACAGGAGAGCTGACAGATACTCTATATACTACACCACACAGGAGAGCCGACAGATACTCTATATACTACACCATACAAGAGAGCCGACAGATCCTCTATATACTACACCACACAGGAGAGCTGACAGATCCTCGATATACTACACCACACAGGAGAGCTGACAGATCCTCTATATACTATACCACACAGGAGAGCTCACAGATCCACTATATACTACACCACACAGGAGAGCTGACAGATCCTCTATATACTTCACCACACAGGAGAGCTGACAGATCCTCTATATACTACACCACACAGGAGAGCCGTCAGATCCTTTATATACTACACCACACAGGAGAGCTGACAGATCCACTATTTACTACACCACACAGGAGAGCTGACAGATCCTATATATACTACACCTCAAAGGAGAGCCGACAGATAATCTATATACTTCACCACACAGGAGAGCTGACAGATCCTCTATATACTACACCACACAGGAGAGCTGACAGATCCTCTATAAACTACAGCACACAGGAGAGCTGACAGATCCTCTATATATTACACCACACAGTAGAGCTGACAGATCCTCTATATACTACACCACACAGGAGAGCTGACAGATACTCTATAAACTACAGCACACAGGAGAGCTGACAGATCCACTATATACTACACCACACAGGAGAGCTGACAGATCCTTTATATGCTACACCACACAGGAGAGCCGACAGATCCTCTATACACTACACCACATAGGAGAGCTGGCAGATCCTCTATATATTACACCACACAGGAGAGCTGACAGATCCTCTATATACTACAACACACAGGAGAGCTGACAGATCCTCTATATACTACACCACACAGGAGAGCTGACAGATCCTCTATATACTACACCACACAGTAGAGCTGACAGATCCACTATATACTACACCACACAGGAGAGCTGACAGATCCTCTATATACTACACCACACTGGAGAGCTGACAGATCCTCTATATACTACACCACACAGGAGAGCTGACAGATCCTCTATATACTACACCACACAGGAGAGCTGACAGATCCTCTATATACTACACCACACAGGAGAGCCGACAGATCCTCTATATACTACACCACACAGGAGAGCTGACAGATCCTCTATATACTACACCACACAGTAGAGCTAACAGATCCTCTATATACTACACCACACAGGAGAGCTGACAGATCCTCTATATACTACAGCAGAGAGGAGGGCTGACAGATCCTCTATACACTACACCACAAAGGAGAGCTGACAGATCCTCTATATACTACACCACACAGGAGAGCTGACAGATCCTCTATATACTACACCACACAGGAGAGCTGACAGATCCTCTATATACTACACCACACAGGAGAGCTGACAGATCCTCTATATACTACAGCACACAGGAGGGCTGACAGATCCTCTATACACTACACCACAAAGGAGAGCTGACAGATCCTCTATATACTACACCACACAGGAGAGCTGACAGAACCTCTATATACTACACCACACAGGAGAGCTGACAGATCCTCTATATACTACACCACACAGGAGAGCTGACAGATCCTCTATATACTACACCACACAGGAGAGCCAACAGATCCTCTATATACTACACCACACAGGAGAGCTGACAGATCCTCTATATACTACACCACACAGGAGAGCTGACAGATCCTCCATATACTACACCACACAGTAGAGCTGACAGATCCACTATATACTACACCACACAGGAGAGCTGACAGATCCTCTATATACTACACCACACAGGAGAGCTGACAGATCCTCTATATACTACACCACACAGGAGAGCCGACAGATCCTCTATATACTACACCACACGGGAAAGCTGACAGATCCTCTATATACTACAGCACACAGGAGGGCTGACAGATCCTCTATACACTACACCACAAAGGAGAGCTGACAGATCCTCTATATACTACACCACACAGGAGAGCTGACAGAGCCTCTATATACTACACCACACAGGAGAGCTGACAGATCCACTATATACTACACCACACAGGAGAGCTGACAGATCCTCTATATACTACACCACACAGGAGAGCTGACAGATCCTCTATATACTACACCACACAGGAGAGCTGACAGAGCCTCTATATACTACACCACACAGGAGAGCTGATAGATCCACTATATACTACACCACACAGGAGAGCTGACAGATCCACTATATACTACACCACACAGGAGAGCTGACAGATCCTCTATATACTACCCCACAAAGGAGAGCTGACAGATCCTCTATATACTACACCACACAGGAGAGCTGACACATCCTCTATATACTACACCACACAGGAGAGCTGACAGATCCTCTATATACTACACCACACAGGAGAGCGGGCAGATCCTCTATATACTACCTGTGAAGCACCTGAAGGGTTAATAAACTTCTTGAATGTGGTTTGAGTACCTTGAGGGGTGCAGTTTTTAGAATGGTGTCACTTTTGGGTATTTTCTGTCATAAAGGCCTTTTAAAGTCACTTAAAATGTGATGCGGTCCCTAAAAAAATGGTTTTGTAAATTTTGTTGGAAAAATTAGAAATCGCTGGTCAAATTTTAACCCTTATAGCTCTCTAATAAAAAAAAAAGTAGACGTGGAAATGTTATTTATTAACTATTTTGTGTGACATCTCTCTGATTTAAGGGCATAAAAATTCAAATTTTGAAAATTGCTAAAGTTTCAAAATTTTTGCAGATTTCCTTTTTTTTCACAAATAAACGCAAGTGATATCGAAGAAGTTTTACCACAATCATGAAGTACAATATGTCAAGAAAAAAGAATCTCAGAATCAGGGGGATCCATTGAAGCGATCCAGAGTAATTACCTCATAAAGTGACAGTGGTCAGATTTGTAAAAATTGTCCCGGTCATTAATGTGTAAACCACCTTAGGTTGTAAAGGGGTTAAGCATTATATATGGGGATTGGAAGAAAATAAGAATTGTCCTTTGTTAGAATGCATATAGAATAAATGTCCATCAAAAATAAAATAAAACCTGGTGAAAAAAAAGCTGGTGAAGTTTGAAGGATTGCTGTATGCAATTAGGCTACTTTCCCTGCATCTTTGACGGTGATTTAATAGCGCTATACCGCTGTTTTGCGCATGCGCCGATGATTCTAAGATGTTTCCCTTACGAAGAAAACGCTGGGAAGCTTCATAGCATGCTCGCGCATGCGCAAAGTGTTTGTTTTCCACTACCTTTCTGTTTTGACATGCGCATTGTACCCAGCAGGACGCCGATGTTGGCGCTTTTTTCACAAATTGTATGGGGTGAGTCATCAAGTGATCAATCATATAAAGCTGTTCTTAAATAATAATAATGACTCTTTTCATGTATTTTGTATGTTATCTTCACAGCACAGGCACTATAATGAACTTTAACTTGATTGTATATACTTGAATTGCCATTCACTCCTTGTATATCGTATCTCCATTATATGATATGCTCCTATTTGTATAATTACTGTTAACACTATTTGTAATTGTTATACTATATAAGGTTCACTATGTTCACTTTGTTAATACTTGAGAGGCTCACACCTGTCTGTCTGTCTATCTACCTATCACTCTCTCATTATGACATCAGGGTAAAATCTACAGTAAGTCACAGTGATGTGATGACATCATCACATTCTATATCCCAGTGTTACAGCCCAAGGGAAATCACTGCCTCACAGACTTACAAGGGTGAGGGAGTACCTTTTGTTTTTCGTGACGAACGAAGCAAAAATTTATTCTAAAATGGAGAGAAGACGAGCCCAAAGAGATCGGGTTCTGAGAGAAAGGAGAGGAATAAATGAAGAGCAGGTATTGTTGTTCGCTTTAGGGCGAAAAGACATTAATCTACCGGACATGGACCCTGACGCCTCAGAAATGGCGTCCAAACGACAACATTTAGAGAAAATGAGAAAGTCCAAAAGACAAGAGATCCTTACACAGAGAAGGAACATGGAGAACCTCATGGCGTCTGACTCTGCTGCCTCCGCTGAGCTTCAGAGGGCCTTTATTATCTCCTTGAAAAAAATCGGAGATCTGGTCCCTGAAATAAGGAGGAGGAATAAAGAAGCCATCCTCAATAAGCAGAGAAACATCAGTGCAGAGATAGAGCTGGAGGAAGTTCTCCAAGAAACTCCAAGACAGGTCTCATCCAAGGCTGAAAGCCAAGACACCCTGAACCTGCAAAGAGCTGCAGCCCAGAAAAGAATGAGGAACAGCAGAGACTGGGTTGTCCAATGCAGGAGACATCTGAGATATGCTACACCCATCATTAATGGGAATGGTGCCCTATGGAGATCCCACTCATCAACCAAAACCATCTCCATCCCGGATTTTCTGTTCCATCTGAGTGTTTCTTCACCAGACAGATCAATGGATAAAGATGAACCAGGTAAGAAATAAACTTACTCAGTATAATAAGACTGGGGGTGAGGGGGATTATACTCCTAATATTATGTACAGGCCTCAATTATAAATGCTGACTAATGGAAGAACTGTCCTTGTTGCCCATAGCAACCAGTCACCTTTCAGTGTTCTATAGAATGTTGAGAAATAGAATCTGTGCTGTGAATTGTTGCTATGGGCAACAGGGTCAGTTTTGCTATTAGAGAGTTTTGATAAATGAAGGACCAAATATTAGACATTTCCTGCTCATTTACATAGTTTTGTTTAAAATTATAATATATGCGCTGGAGCTATATCTATTAACCCCCCCTTTGACCGGAAAAACTTTCGCTTTTTTTCTTCCTTCTTCGAAAAGCCATAACTTTTCTTTTATTTGCATGTGAGCTTGCTTTTTTAGTGGACCGAGCTGCAGTTTTGAAGAACACTATTTATTTTGTCTTTCAATTATTTAGAAAAGAGGGGAAAAAATCAAAGAGTGGTAAAATTGTGGGACGGGGGGAGGGATTCCGACATTGTTCTTTTCTATTGTGTTCATTGTGTGGTAAAAATGACCTCATAAAGTAATTCTCCATGTCAGTGACAATTGTGGTAATGCTGAACATGCATGGGTTTCCTTTTGACATAAGTGGTGGAAGAAAATTAAAAATGTAATAAAAAACATTGATTTGTGTCTCCATATTCTGAGACATTGTAACTTTGTGATTGTGATACCTCAATGGCGCAGTGTAAAGGCTTCTTTATTGTGTATGAAGCTGTAGCTTTTAATGATCCTTTCTTGGGTAGACAGGACATTACGATATCTTTTTATTGCTATTGTTAGATTTTTTTTTTTCTCATTTTAGTATTTACTGTTTGGGAAAATTATTTTTATATTTTTGTATAACGGACTTATACTAATGCCGTGATCCCAGTTATGCTTATTTTTCATTTTTTATTATTATTATTATTATTCATTAGGAAAGTTGTTTCATTCAAATTATATTTTTAAATAATTTTTTGGGTTTATTAATTTTTTTTAATTTATTTAATTTTTTAGTCTCCTTAGAAGACTTGAACCTGCAATTTTTTGATCGCTTGTACTACAAGTGCTTCTCACTAAATTAGAATATCATCAAAAAGTACATTTATTTTTAGTTCTTTAATACAAAAAGTGAAACTCATATATTATATAGAGTCATTACAAACAGAGTGATCTATTTCAAGTGTTTATTTCTGTTAATGTTGATGATTATGGCTTACAGCCAATGAAAACACAAAAGTCATTATCTCAGTAAATTAGAATATTTTATAACACCAGTTTGAAAAATGATTTTAAAATCTGAAATGTATGTTCAGTAAATGAACTCAATACTTGGTCGGGGCGCCTTTTGCATCAATTACTGCATCAATGCCGCGTGGCATGGAGGCGATCAGCCTGTGGCACTGCTGTGGTGTTATGGAAGCCCAGGTTGCTTTGATAGCAGCCTTCAGCTCGTCTGCATTGTTGGGTCTGGTGTCTCTTATCTTCCTCTTGACAATACCCTATAGATTCTCTATGGGGTTAAGGTCAGGCAAGTTTGCTGGCCAATCAAGCACAGTGATAGTGTTGTTTTTAAACCAGGTATTATTTTTGTATTGAAGAACTGAAATAAATTAACTTTTTGATGATATTCTAATTTAGTGAGAAGCACCTGTATGTGCTGTAATGGAACTGTATCGCTGTATATGGCT
The DNA here is from genome assembly GCF_046119375.1 of Phyllobates terribilis. Classification (NCBI taxonomy): domain Eukaryota; kingdom Metazoa; phylum Chordata; class Amphibia; order Anura; family Dendrobatidae; genus Phyllobates; species Phyllobates terribilis. The sequence goes on along the minus strand of NW_027363354.1, from coordinate 203,668 downwards.
ATATTATATGTTATCATAAGAAATTAAACCAGGCTGGTCTAAACAGGAGGACAAAAGTGAAAGATATGGGTTTTCAGTAGGTCCAGATAGTCATTACAGTTAATTAACCTCTTGCAATTGTGACCTGGTGGGGGCTAATGGGTGCTGGTAGCAAATTGGCAATCACTTCATTTAAATACCACTGTCAGCATTGAAACGGTTAAACCGCAGTAATCAGAGTGTGCTCCAGTCGCTGTATTTATTGGCACGTGGCAGCTATGTAATACAGCCGGTATCAGCCTGGTAAAATGCAGGCTCAGCGACTGAGCCCGCTCCATACACTTACCACACAACATGACAAACATTTCCATTATGTCTTCTCAAAGAGACTAACAAATCTTGTATCATCTCAGCAGGTGGAAGCCTTATGATGCCCTCTGACATAGCAGACATGCCAGCACATGCTGATGCCAGATCCCTTCTTTTACCCCAGAGAGAACTGGTTAAAATGGAAAATCCTGTTGACCTGTGCAGCCTTGAATTCCACAAAGATCTTGGAGTGGGAGGCTTTGGAAAGGTAAGTGTGAATTTCTCCTTCTCTGTGTTCCTCAATGTATCCTGCACCAGATACACAGGAGGATATACATATTCATTACAGGATGTTCATATGTAATGGTGATTGGGATAAACCAGTGATCCATTACACAGATCCCTATAATAGATGGGAGTTTGGTCTGATCTTCTCCAGGTCCTCTTGGCATCAGATCCGGTCAGCGGAGAACTGCTGGCTATTAAAATGATGGACAAGAGTCGTATTGATGAGGACACAATCTCTACAGAATTAGACATCCTCTGTATGGCCACTGGCTGCCGCTTCCTAACATCTCTGCGGGGGTTTATGGAAACACCATTAGAATATATATTAGCCATGGAGTATATGGCCGGAGGAGATCTGTTTCACCACCTGGCTCCATCTAATTCATTTGATATGGAAACATCAAGGTAAACTTCTAACAGCCAAATCCTAATAATCTGCTGCCCGTACATTGTAGTCCTAGAGTGTATGTAACCACTGATCCATCCTCTACTTTCTACTCCACAGACTCTTTGCGGCAGAAATGGTTTGCGGACTCCAGTTCCTCCATGAACATGGCGTGATACATTGGTAATCAGTTCATCTTCATAAATCTCTGTTGTCTCCTTACATATCTATTGTATAAAGTTATTTTCATGAATTATCCTCACAATCAGTATCTGCTCCTTCTCCCTTCAGTGACCTGAAGCCACAGAACATTCTCATCGATGACATGGGACATATAAAAATCTCTGACTTTGGCTTATCAGTCATGAATATGGGCGAGGATGACCTATTAGAAGAACAAGTTGGCACTCAGGGTTACATCGCACCTGAGGTAAAAAACATCCCAGTGTGATTGATGGCGATAGTAGGACTGAGTATTAATCTGAGTATCCTGCTCATATCTAATCACAGACTGGTCCTCATGGCCTCTGTGTGTAAATCCCCTCCCCGGTATATTCACCTCATCTCCTATATTATGTTCCCACAGATAATGGATGGAGAAGCCTTCAATCATCTGGCAGATTCCTTTTCATTTGGTGTCATCCTGTACATGATGATTGTGGGGAGCCAACCGTTCTATGGCAGCGGCACACTGGAGGAATACCACCGGTCTCTGCAGGAGGACGTCCCAGATATTCCAGACTGGATGCCCAACGATGCCCTTGACATCCTAGAAGGCGTAAGTAGGATCAGAGAAAGAAGGAAGATGAAGGACTATAAGGAAAGCTATAAGATATGATGTGGAGAGTCCATGGACATTGTGTAATAACGTATCAGTAATAATCCGTAATATAATGATTAATGGTCTCTCTCATTTTCCAGCTTCTTTGCAAATCTCCATCTGCCCGGTATGCTATATCATCCTTCATCCGAGAGCGCCCATTCTTCTACCCTATATACTGGTTCGACGTGGAGTCCGGCGAAGCCGACCCACCATTCCGATGGGGCGATGATGTAAGTATAGCACATAGGGACATCCATAGTGTTATCAATGCCCAGTAACACACATATCCACTATACACCTTATCATTATATTCCCCCGGTATACATTATATATGTGAGGAGACGATTCTCAGATGTGTATATTTCTCGTCTTAAAATGGAAAATAGCGGCGCACACCATATCAAATTACTTCTTTATTAATGTCCTTTAAAACATATCAGCAGGGAGAGAGAGAAGGAGCAGGTGTGGCTGGTCAGACAGACCCGACAATATGTTTTAAAGCACATTAATGAAAAAGTAATTTTATACGGTGAGTGACGCTTTTCTCTATTTTTGGACAGCAATTGTTTCCCCAGTCTGGGGTGTATTTAGCTGAGCACTACTGTGGTCCACGAACCCTTTCTTAATTGTGCAACTCGCAACATTGTACTCAGACTTTATGATAGTGCAGAATCGCCTAACTTTCTTTATTTTGAATATATTTCTCTCCTTACAGGAGGATTAGGCTGATATAAATCAGCCCCATTCCAGTAACATCTAGGAATGAAGCTTTCCATTAATCGGATGAGACAATTACACTGGACTTTCCTATTTACCGGACTGTGACAAACTTACCGATCTTCCACCACATAACATCAACGTAGATTTGAGCACCAAACATACAGGGATTTATTCCGATCGCCATATTTGGGGTCATGAAGGAATTTTTTTCCCTTGATATGAGGATGATCCAACAACGAGTCCTCAGGGTTATTTTTCGCCTTCCTCTGGATCAACATAGCAAGTAATTAAAGGCTGAAATTGAAGGATTTCTTTCAGCCATACTTGCTATGTCACCATCTGGACGACTCATCTACAATGTGGTGGTAAGGAGACGACTATCAGATATGGACAGACAGAAGGCAGCCGCTGCTCCTTCTCCTACCAGACAGGAAAAAAAGAAGGTAGCGGCTGCTCCTTCACCTACCGGATATGGACAGACAGAAGAAAGCGGCTGCTCCTTCTTATAATTGGCCAAGTAAAGAGAGATGGAAGCGGCTGCTCCTTCTCATACTTGGCCATGTAGCAACAGAATGAAGCGGCTGCTTCTTCTACTACCTGGCTGTGGACAGAGAGAAGAAGCGGCTGCTCCTTCTCATACTTGGCCATGTAGCGACAGAATGAAGCGGCTGCTTCTTCTACTACCTGGCTGTGGACAGAGAGAAGAAGAGGCTGCTCCTTCATCTACCTAGCCATGGTGAAACAGAAGGCCGTATGGTTGATCGCAGTGCTGTAGGAATCCAGGAAAACTCCAACTGCATAGATCACACATTCCTGCTCTTCTCCTCTCCGTCATGTGTGATCCAGACCTGAATGTCCAAAAACAGCTCAAGTGCAACCAAAGGCCTGAAGAGCGGAATCATCATCTGCTCCTTTCTATAGAAAGTGACTGTATCTACAGACTTTCTTTTTCATCTTTGCATATTATTAACAACTTATATGCACAAATATATATATTGAACATCTATGGTGTTTCTGGTTAGATTATTCTTATATATAGAACTGCTTGTTGGTATGTTTATTAATATCATAATTGAGCGAACCTTTCAAGGGTTGGTTTGGTTCTGCTCGGCGAACTTACCGATGTTCGTCGAACGGTTCGACGAACATATCCGAATCCCATTGCATTCAATGGGAGGCAAAACCAAACGCATACACAACACGTTCAAAGGGACCGAAAAGCTGCCAAAACAGCTCAAATTATGGGCAGACACCAGGAAAAGTGGCATCAATTGACCCACAGTACAAATTTTATAATGGCACAGCAGCAGTCAGCCATGGGCCATGCATGAGGTATCAGGGTATGGGCCAGCATTTATAGCTTTGAATTTAACTTCAAATTAAGACGGGGTGGGTGAGGGATCGGTGTAGGCCTGCTGTGCTGGGAGCCCTGATACCACATGCAACAGTTCAACCTGCTTTTCTGGTCAGCCACACTCAGGTGGCACAAACATCAGTTTCATAGACTACTATTGATAGAAAAATGTAAGGATAGTAACACAGGTAGTTGACTGAAAGTAAGTGCACGCCTTCCGATCTGAGAGCCCTAGCGCTACAGGCAACACACATGAAGGAGATCCAAAGAGGAGTCTCCAGATTTAAAAAAATTAAAGGCAGACACCACCAAAGTGGCATCAATTTCACCAGAGTAAAAATAGTATAATGGGGACCGACACCTCTTCCACTACAGGAAACCCAGCAGATGGAAACCCAACTTGGAGTCTCCATGTTTTGAAAAAATAGGGGCAGACACCAACAAAGTGACATCAATTTCACCAAAGTAGAAATAGTATAATGGGGACCTACTCCCCTTGCACTACAGGAAACACACCAGATGGACACTAGAGATGAGGAAACTTTCAAAGTTCGGTTCTGCTTGGCGAACTTCCCGATGTTCGCTGAACGGTTCGCCGAGCAAATCCGAATCCCATTGCATTCAATGAAAGGTAAAACCAAAAGCATACACAACACCTTCAAAGGGACCCAAAAGCTGCCAAAACAGCTCAAATTAGCTGCAGACACCAGGAAAAGTGGCATCAATTGACCCACAGTACAAATAGTATAATTATTATTATTTATTATTACAGCGCCATTTATTCCATGGCGCTTTACATGTGAAAAGGGCTATACATAGCAAACAACAAGTACAATAATCTTGAACAAAAAAAAGAGTCACCGACTGGTACAAGAGGAGAGCGGACCATGCAAGCGAAGGCTCACAAACAATCTACTAGGAATGGGTGAGGATACAGAAGGTGAGGGTAGAGATGGTCGTGCAGCGATATGGTGGAGCGAGGATTACTGCAAGTTGTACGCTTGTCCGAAGAGGTAAGTCTTCAGGTTCCTTTTGAAGGTGTTCACGGTAGGCGAGAGTCTCATGTATGTTGGGGTTGAGAGTTCCAGAGTAGCGGAGATGCACAGGAGAAATCTTGTATGCGATTGTGGGAAGAGGAGATAAGAGGGGAGCAGAGAAGGAGATCCTGTGAGGAACGGAGGTTGTGTGCAGGTAAGCACTGGGAGACTAGGTCAGAGATGTATGGAAGAGACAGATTTTGGATGGCTTTGTAAGCCAAAGTTAGGGTTTTGAACTGGAGTCTTTGGGCAACAGGGAGCCAGTACAGGGATTGACAGGTGGATAAGTCGGCCAGCAGAGTTTAGGATAGATTGGAGGGGTGCAAGAGTTTTAGAAGTGAGGCCACAGAGCAGGAGCTTGTAGTAGTCGAGGCGGGAGATAATGAGGGCGTGCACTAGTGCTTTTGCAGATTCATGGTTGAGAAATGTGCAGATCAGAGAGATATTTTGGAGTTGGAGTCGGCAGGAAGTGGAAAGTGCTTGGATCTCAGGTTTGAAACTAGATCTCAGGTTAAACTAGAAGAAGAGGGGATGGGAAGAAAAACGCCGGACACGATCATGCAACCAGAGAACATACTAATGAAAGATATGAAGTGCGACAAAGAAGGTCCAAGACAAGATACTTGGAAGGGAGGTAAGAAAATTTCTAATACAATCCACAGGGAGAAGATTGGAACAAAACAAAATCGTGTAAACTGCGTGCTAGCAAATGCCAGGAGCCTGACAAACAAGATGGATGAACTGGAAGCAGAAATATCTACAGGTAACTATGACATAGTGGGAATAACCGAGACATGGTTAGATGAAAGCTATGACTGGGCAGTTAACTTACAGGGTTACAGTCTGTTTAGAAGGGATCGAAGAAGTCGGAAAGGGGGTGGAGTCTGTCTATATGTAAAGATGTGTCTAAAGCCTACAATACGGGAGGATGTATGGGAGGGAAATGAGGAGGTCGAGTCCTTATGGGTGGAGATACATGGGGCAAAAAACAATAATAAAATTATCATAGGAGTCTGTTATAAACCACCAAATATAGCAGAAGCCACGGAAAGTCTATTAATGAGACAAATAGACGAAGTAGCAAAAAATAATGAGGTGCTTATTATGGGGGACTTCAACTACCCCGATATAGACTGGGAAACCGAAAGCTGTAGATCTCAGAAAGGAAACAGGTTTCTGTCAATTATCAAAGACAATTATTTGTCACAACTTGTGCAGGAACCAACTAGAGGGACGGCCCTTTTAGACTTAATATTAACTAACAGGCCAGACAGAATAACTGAGGTGCAGGTCGGGGGGCACCTGGGAAATAGTGACCACAACATTATACAATTCCACATGTGCTTCAGTAGGTGCCCAGCAAGGGAGTCACAAAAACACTGAACTTCAGGAGGGCAAAGTTTGATCAGCTAAGAGATGCCCTTCACCTTATAGACTGGGATAGTATCTTTAGTAATAGGAGCACGGATAGAAAATGGGACATTTTCAAAACAGTTCTACATAGTCACTGTAGAAGGTACATACCTTATGGGAATAAAAGGGCTAGGAATAGGAGGAAGCCAATGTGGCTAAATAAGGAAGTCAAGAGGGCAATGAAAAACAAAAAAAGGGCTTTCGGTAAACTTAAACAAGAAGGCAGCGAGGAAGCGCTAATATCTTATAGGGAAAAAAACAAAATCTGTAAGAAACAAATAAGAATAGCAAAAGAGGAGACAGAGAGACTAATTGCCAAGGAAAGTAAAACGAATCCCAAACTGTTCTTTAACTATATAAACAGTAAAAGGATTAAAACTGATGGCGTTGGCCCATTGAAAAATAACCTGGGTAAAATCATAGAGGGCGATGAGGGTAAAGCAAACCTACTCAATAGCTTCTTCTCCACTGTTTTCACAAAAGAAAATAATTTATCGGAGGAAATGCAGAGTGATAAAGTAAATCCTCCGCTAAATATCACCCACCTAACCCAGGGGGAAGTTCAGAAACGCCTAAATAATATCAAAATAGACAAGTCACCAGGCCCAGATGACATACACCCCCGGGTACTAAAAGAATTAAGTAATGAGATAGACAGACCGCTGTATCTTATATTCAAGCACTCTTTATGGACAGGGACTGTCCCACTAGACTGGCGCCAAGCAAATGTGGTACCAATATTCAAAAAGGGGTCTAAAAGTGACCCTGGGAACTATAGACCAGTCAGCTTAACGTCTGTTGTGGGTAAATTGTTTGAAGGATTTCTTAGAGATGCTATTGTAGAATATCTTAATGATAATAACTGTCTAACTCCATATCAACATGGATTCATGAGAGATCGCTCCTGCCAAACAAACCTGATCGCCTTCTACGAGGAGGTGAGCTCACAGCTGGACCGGGGAGAGTCAGTGGATGTTGTATACCTTGACTTCTCCAAAGCGTTTGATACCGTGCCACACAAAAGGTTGGTATATAAAATGAGAATGCTTGGTCTGGGGGATAATGTGTGCAAGTGGGTAAATAGCTGGCTGAGTGATAGAAAGCAGAGGGTGGTTATCAATGGAGTAAGCTCAGGGTGTGTCAGGGTTACTAGCGGGGTGCCTCAAGGGTCTGTCTTGGGCCCTATATTATTTAATATATTTATTAATTATCTAGTGGAAGGGTTGCATAGTAAAATAGCAATATTTGCAGATGATACTAAACTTTGTAAAGTAGTTAATACAGATGAGGACAGGGCACAGCTACAGGAGGATTTAGATAAATTGGGGAGTTGGGCCAAAAAATGGCAAATGGGGTTCAATGCCGATAAATGTAAGGTCATGCACATGGGAAAGAAAAACAGCAGTCACCCATACATATTAAATGGGAAACCGTTGGGGAAATCTGACATGGAGTCTTGGTTAACAGCAAATTAAATTGGAGTGCCCAGTGTCAGGCAGCAGCTGCGAAGGCAAATAGAGTCATGGCATGCATCAGAAGAGGAATAGGGGCATATGATGAGAACATTGTTCTTCCTCTGTATAAAGCGCTGGTAAGGCCGCACTTAGAATATTGTGCACAGTTCTGGGCTCCGGTGCTCAGGAAAGACATATTGGAGCTAGAGAGGGTACAAAGGAGGGCGACTAAGGTAATAAAGGGAATGGAGGGACTAGAATACCCAGAGAGGTTGTCAAAATTAGGCCTATTTACATTGGAAAAGAGAAGGCTTAGGGGAGACCTCATAAACATGTATAAATACATCAGGGGGCAGTACAGAGATCTCTCCCATGACCTGTTTATACCAAGGATGGTGACAAAGACGAGGGGGCACACTATGCGTCTGGAGGAAAGGAGGTTCCTGCACCAGCATAGAAGGGGATTCTTTACGGTCAGAGCCGTGAGACTCTGGAACTCTCTGGGAGAGGAAGTGGTGATGTCCAACTCACTTAAAGAGTTCAAGAGAGGCCTGGACGCCTTTCTTGAGAACAATAAAATTACATCTTATGCTTAGTTAATTAATCCAGGGATTTAATCTTACTGCCAGATTGGTGTCGGGAAGTGAATTTTTCCTCAGTGATGTAAATTGGCCTATACCTCATGGTTTTTTGTTGCCTTCCCCTGGATCAACGCTGCGGAATAGCTGCAGTGCACAAGAAATAGGCTGAACTGGATGGATGCTTGTCTTTTTTCGGCCTTATAAACTATGTAACTATGTAACTATGTAACTATGTAAGATCAGAGTCAAGTTTGTAGGACTGGGGAGAGTGGGTAGCCATTGACTTTGATGGATAGGTCAGCTGAAGGGGTTGAATGAGATGGTGGAAAGATAATTGTGACATGCAGAAGCAGTGCTGTTGCTTCCAAAGCATCCAGCAACTGTTACAAATAACACAAGCACAGGAGACAGGAAGTGTTGTGCTTCAGAAGCATCCAGCAACTAGAGGGCTTAACACGGTCACAGGAGACAGGGAGTGTTTTAGCAGAGCCCCAGGGGGACTGTGGTGAACTTGTTATTGTAGTCTGGCTCAAGCCGAAGAGAGAGGTGGTGTGTATCTGACAGAAGGCAACTAAACAGGATTGAAGAGAAGACTGAAGGCAGATGAGAGGGGTGTCGGTACAGGGGTAGCACTGCTGCAGCAAGGCATGTCCCCTGAAAGCCGGAGGAGTGTCAGCTCCAGTAAGGGGGCAAATAGGAGAGCAGGGCAAGTCAGGCAGGTGCTGGTAGTGGGGGACTCAATTATTAGGGGAACAGATAGGGCAATCTGTCACAAAGACAGGGATCGTCGAACAGTGTGCTGCCTACCTGGCGCTCGAGTCCGGCACATCGCTGATCGGGTTGACAGATTACTGGGAGGGGCTGGTGAGGACCCAGCGGTCATGGTGCACATTGGCACAAATGACAAAGTTAGAGGTAGGTGGAAGGTCCTTAAAGATGATTTCAGGGAATTAGGCTGCAAGCTTAGAGCAAGGACCTCCAAGGTGGTATTCTCGGAAATACTACCTGTACCATGTGCCACGCCAGAGAGGCAACGGGAGATTAGGGAGAAAAATAAGTGGCTCAAGAACTGGTGTAGGAAGGAGGGATTTGGGTTCCTGGAGAACTGGGCCGACTACGCTAGGGAACGGCTGCACCTCAATGGGGAGGGTGCAGCTGTGCTGGGGAGAAAATGGCTCGAAGGTTGGAGGAGTGATTAAACTAGGGATTGGGGGGAGGGTGTTCATTTTATAGCTGGGGAAGATAGTGCAGAGAATGACCTGGGCACAAATAAAGAAATTGGGGGTGGGGTTAGAACAGTCAATAAAGTAAGAAGGAATATAGGTACAGAGAGATACATAAAATGCATGTACACTAATGCCAGAAGCCTCACCAACAAAATGGAGGAATTAGAATTAATTTTGTTGGAAAATAATTATGACATGGTGGGGATATCTGAGACATGGCTGGACGAGAGCCATGACTGGGCAGTTAACTTACAGGGCTATAGTCTGTTCTGAAATGACCGTACAAACAAGCGAGGGGGGTGTGTGTTTATATGTAAAATCATCCTTAAAACCCATCTTGCGGGAGAATATATGTGAATATAATGAAAATGTAGAGTCCCTGTGGGTGGAGATAAGGGGAAGGGGAAAAAATAATAAATTACTTATTTCTTATAATATTTCTTATAATCTCCAAAAATAATGGAAGCAGTGGAGAATATCCTTGTAAAGCAAATAGATGAAGTAGCGACTCAAGGAGAACTCATTATTATGGGGGACTTCAACTACCCTGAAATACATTGGGGGACAGAAACCTGTAGTTCAAGCAAAGGTAATAGGTTTTTGACTACTATGAGAGACAATTACCTTTCACAACTGGTTAAGGAACAAACAAGAAGGGGGGCACTGCTAGACCTAATATTTACCAACAAGCCAGACCGCATATCAAATATACGAGTTGGGGGTCACTTGGGTAATAGTGATTACAAAATAATAAGTTTTCATGTAACCTTTAATAAGATGGGTAGTAGAGGGGTTACAAGGACACTAAACTTCAGGAAGGCAAATTTCCAACGGTTGAGAGATGATCTTAGTGCAATATACTGGGACGATATCCTGAGACATAAAGCTACACAAAGCAAATGGGAGACATTTATTAGCATCCTGAATAGGACCGTTGCACAATGTATACCCTATGGGAATAAACATGCTAGAAATAGGAGGAAACCACTATGGCTAAATAGAGCTGTAAGGGGCGCAATAAGTGACAAAAAGAAAGCATTTAGAGAACTAAAGCTAGTAGGTAGTGATGAGGCATTAAATAAATATAGAAAATTAAATAAATTCTGTAAAAACCAAATCAAGGCAGCAAAGATTGAGACAGAGAGAATCATTGCCAGATAAAGTAAAAATAATCCCAAAATATTCTTTAACTACACAAATAGTAAAAAACTAAAAAATGATAGTGTTGGTCCCCTTAAAAATAGTCTGGGTGAAATGGTGGATGAGGATGAGGAAAAAGCCAATATGCTAAATGATTTTTTTCAACCGTATTTACACAAGAAAATCGCATGACAGAAAACATGATAAGTCAGTGATAACAAAAATTCTCCATTAAATGTCACTTGCTTAACCCAGCAGGAAGTACGGCGGCGTCTAAAAATCACTAAAGTTGACAAATCCCCGGGCCCGGATGGGATACACCCACGAGAACTGCAGGAATTAAGTAACGTCATAGATAGACCATTATTTTTAATCTTTAAAGATTCCATAATAACAGGGTCTGTACCACAGGACTGGCGTATAGCAAATGTGGTGCCAATATTCAAAAAGGGGACAAAAACTGAACTTGGAAGTTATAGGCCAGTAAGCTTAACCTCTACTGTGTGTAAAATCCTGGAGGGTTTCCTTAGAGATGCTATACTAGAGTATCTGAGGAGGAATAACTTCATGACCCAATATCAACATGGGTTTACGAGGGACCGTTCCTGTCAAACTAATCTGATCAGTTTTTATGAGGAGGCAAGTTCCGGACTGGACCAAGGAAATGAAGTGAATGTTGTGTATATGGACTTTTCAAAAGCTTTTGATACAGTTCCACACAAAAGATTGATACATAAAATGAGAACAATGGGGATAGGGGAAAATATATGTAAGTGGGTTAAGAATTGGCTCAGTGATAGGAAACAAAGGGTGGTTATTAATGGAACGCACTCAGACTGGGTCTCAGTTAACAGTGGGGTACCACAGGGGTCAGTATTGGGCCCCCTTCTTTTTAACATATTTATTAATGACTTTTTAGAGGGCATACAGAGTAATATTTCAATATTTGCAGATGACACTAAACTCTGCAGGGTAATCAATACAGAGGAGGGTAATTTTATATTACAGGAGGATCTGTGTAAACTAGAACCTTGGGTTGATAAATGGCAAATGAGCTTTAATGGGGATAAATGTAAGGTAATGCACTGGGACAGAGGAAATAAATTGTATAATTATATGCTTAATTGAAAAACACTGTGCAAAACTGGAACTGAAAAAGACCTGGGTGTATTGGTGGACGACAAGCTCACGTTTAGTGGCCAGTGTCAGGCAGCTGCTGCAAAGGCAAATAAAATAATGGGATGCATTAAAAGAGGCATAGATGCTCATGAGGAGAACATAATTTTACCTCTATACAAGTCACTAGTGCGACCACACTTAGAATACTGTGTACAGTTCTGGTCTCCGGTGTATAAGAAAGACATAGCTGAACTAGAGCGGGTGCAGAGAAGAGCGACCAAGGTTATTAGAGGACTGGGGGGTCTGCTATACCAAGACAGGTTATTACACTTGGGGTTATTTACTGAGGAAAAACTAAGGCTTAGGGGTGATCTTATTACTATGTACAAGTATATGAGGGGACAGTACAAAGACCTTTCTACTGATCTTTTTACTCTGAGACCAGAGACGGGGACAAGGGGGCATCTTCTACGTCTGGAGGAAAGAAGGTTTAATAATAATCACAGACGCGGATTCTTTACTGTAAGAGCAGAGAGACTATGGAACTCTCTGCCGCATGATGTTGTAATGAGTGATTCACTATTAAAATTTAAGAAGGGCATGGATGCCTTTCTTGAAAAGTATAATATCACAGGTTATACAGTGGTGGCCAAAAGTATTGGCACCCCTGCAATTCTGTCAGATAATACTCAGTTTCTTCCTGAAAATGATTGCAATCACAAATTCTTTGTTATTATTCTCTTCATTTAATTTGCTTGCAAGGAAAAAACACAAAAGAGAATGAAGCAAAAATCAAATCATTGATCATTTCACACAAAACTCCAAAAATGGGCCAGACAAAAGTATTAGCACCCTCAGCCTAATACTTGGTTGCACAACCTTTAGCCAAAATAACTGCGAACAACCGCTTCCGGTAACCATCAATGAGTTTCTTACAATGCTCTGCTGGAATTGTAGACCATTCTTCTTTGGCAAACTGCTCCAGGTCCCTGATATTTGAAGGGTGCCTTCTCCAAACTGCCATTTTGAGATCTCTCCACAGGTGTTCTATGGGATTCAGGTCTGGACTCATTGCTGGCCACCTTAGAAGTCTCCAGTGCTTTCTCTCAAACCATTTTATAGTGCTTTTGGAAGTGTGTTTTGGGTCATTGTCCTGCTGGAAGACCCATGACCTGTGAGGGAGACCCAGCTTTCTCACACTGGGCGCTACATTATGCTGCAAAATTTGTTGGTAGTCTTCAGACTTCATAATGACATGCACACGGTCAAGCAGTCCAGTGCCAGAGGCAGCAAAGCAACCCCAAAACATCAGGGAACCTCCGCCATGTTTGACTGTAGGGACCGTGTTCTTTTCTTTGAATACCTCTTTTTTTTCCTGTACACTCTATGTTGATGCTTTTTGCCAAAAAGCTCTACTTTTGTCTCATCTGACCAGAGAACATTCTTCCAAAACGTTTTAGGCTTTCTCAGGTAAGTTTTGGCAAACTCCAGCCTGGCTTTTTTATGTCTCGGGGTAAGAAGTGGGGTCTTCCTGGGTATCCTACCATACAGTCCCTTTTCATTCAGACGCCGACGGATAGTACGTGTTGACACTGTTGTACCCTCGGACTGCAGGGCAGCTTGAACTTGTTTGGATGTTAGTCGAGGTTCTTAATTCACCATCCGCACAATCTTGCGTTGAAATCTCTCGTCAATTTTTCTTTTCCGTCCACATCTAGGGAGGTTAGCCACAGTGCCATGGGCTTTAAACTTCTTGATGACACTGCGCACGGAAGACACAGGAACATTCAGGTCTTTGGAGATGGACTTGTAGCCTTGAGAATGTTCATGCTTCCTCACAATTTGGTTTCTCAAGTCCTCAGACAGTTCTTTGGTCTTCTTTCTTTTCTCCATGCTCAATGTGGTACACACAAGGACACAGGACAGAGGTTGAGTCAACTTTAATCCATGTTAACTGGCTGCAAGTGTGATTTAGTTATTGCCAACACCTGTTAGGTGCCACAGGTAAGTTACAGGTGCTGTTAATTACACGAATTAGAGAAGCATCACATGATTTTTGAAACAGTGCCAATACTTTTGTCCACCCCCTTTTTTAGGTTTGGTGTGGAATTATATCCAATTTGGCTTTAGGACAATTCTTTTTGTGTTTTTTCATTGAAGACAAATTAAATGAAGATAATAATGCCAAAGAATTTGTGACTGCAATCATTTTCAGGAAGAAACTGAGTATTATCTGACAGAATTACAGGGGTGCCAATACTTCTGGCCACCACTGTAGTATATAATGGCCGACATATATTGCTCAATATAGTATCATGGCCCCATCTACTATATAATTGGCTTATCCCGTCTGTCTGTCCGTCCAGGAATTGCCGGCCGGACCAATCAGCGAAGCGGGATTTCAGAACAAGATGGCGGCCGTTAGCTCCATACTGTATATACTGGGCCCCATATATTGCTCCATACAGTATATACTGGGTCCTATATATTGCTTCATACAGTATAATGGCCCCATATAGTATATAATGGCAGACATATATTGCTCCATACAGTATCATGGCCCCATATAGTATATAATAGGCCCCATATATTGCTCCATACAGTATATAATGGGCCCCATATATTGCTCCACACAGTATATAATAGGCCCCATATATTGCTCCACACAGTATATAATAGGCCCCATATATTGCTCCACACAGTATATAATGGGACCCATATATTGCTCCATACAGTATATAATAGGCCCCATATATTGCTCCACACAGTGTATAATAGGCCCCATATATTGCTCCACACAGTATATAATGGGACCCATATATTGCTCCATACAGTATATAATAGGCCCCATATATTGCTCCACACAGTGTATCATGGGCCCCATATATTGCTCCATACAGTATATACTGAGCCCCATATATTGCTGCACAGTATAATTTCCCCTTATAATATATAAAGGGCCACATTTTTTGCTTCATACTGTATATACTGGGCCCCATATATTGCTTCATACAGTATACACTTGGCCCCATATATTGCTCCATACTGTATATACTGGGCCCCATATATTGCTCCATACAGTACTTACTGGGCCCCATAAATTGCTGCACAGTATAATGGCCCCATATAGTATATAATAGGCCCCATATATTGCTCCATACAGTATATACTGGACCCCATATATTGCTCCATACAGTATATACTGAGCCCCATATATTGCTGCACAGTATAATTTCCCCTTATAATATATAAAGGGCCACATTTTTTGCTTCATACTGTATATACTGGGCCCCATATATTGCTCCATACAGTACTTACTGGGCCCCATAAATTGCTGCACAGTATAATGGCCCCATATAGTATAAAATAGGCCCGATATATTGCTCCATATAGTATAATGGCCACATATAGTACATAATGGGCCCTATATATTGCTCCATACAGTATATACTGGGAACATTGCTGCACAGTATAATGGCCCCATATAGTATATAATGGGCTCCATAAATTGCTAAACAGTATAATGGCCCCAATATAATATATAAGGGGCCCCATATATTGCTCCATACAGCATAATGGCCCCATGTAGTATAATGACCACATATAGTATATAATAGGCCCCATATATTGCTCCATACAGTATAATGGCCACATATAGTATATAATGGGCCCCATATATTGCTCCATACAGTATATAATGAGCCCCATATATTGCTCCATACAGCATAATGGCCCCATATAGTGCTCCATACAGTATAATGACCACATATAGTATCTAATAGGCCCCATATAGTGCTCCATACAGTATAACGGTCCCCATATATTGCTCCATACAGTATATACTGGGCCCCATATATTGCTCCATACAGTATATACTGGGCCCCAGATATTGATCCACAGTATAATGACCCCATATAGAATATAACGGGCCCCATATATTGATGCATACAGTATAATGGCTCCATATATTATATAATGGGCCCCATATATTGCTCCATACAGTATATACTGAGCCCCATATAGTGCTCCATACAGTAAAATGGCCACGTATAGTATATAATAGGCCCCATATATTGCTCCATACAGTATAATGGCCCCATATAGTATATAATGGGCCCCATATATTGCTCCCATACAGTATATACTGAACCCCATATACAGTTATATGAAAAAGTTTGGGCACCCCTATTAATCTTAAGCTTAATGTTTTATAAAAATTGGTGTTTTTGCAACAGCTATTTCAGTTTGATATATGTAATAACTGTTGGACACCGTAATGTTTCTGCCTTGAAATGAGGTTTATTGTACTAACAGAAAATGTGCAATCTGCATTCAAACAAAATTTGACCGGTGCATAAGTATGGGCACCTCACCAGAAAAGTGACATTAATATTTAGTAGATCCTCCTTTTGCAAAAGTAACAGCCTCTAGTCGCTTCCTGTAGCTTTTAATGAGTTCCTGGATCCTGGATGAAGGTATTTTTGACCATTCCTCTTTACAAAACAATTCCAGTTCAGTTAAGTTTGATGGTCGCCGAGCATGGACAGCCCTCTTCAAATGACCCCACAGATGTTCAATGATATTCAGGTCTGGGGACTGGGATGACCATTTCAGAACATTGTAATTGTTCCTCTGCATGAATGCCTGAGTAGATTTGGAGCGGTGTTTTGGATCATTGTCTTGCTGAAAGATCCATCCCCTGCGTAACTTCAACTTTATCACTGATTCTTGAACATTATTGTCAAGAATCTGCTGATACTGAGTGAAATTCATGCGTCCCTCAACTTTAACAAGATTGCCGGTGCCGGCATTGGCCACACAGCCCCAAAGCATGATGGAACCTCCACCAAATTTTACTGTGGGTAGCAAGTGTTTTTCTTGGAATGCTATGTTTTTTTGCCGCCATGCATAACGCCTTTTTGTATGACCAAACAACTCAATCTTGGTTTCATCAGTCCAAAGGACCTTCTTCCAAAAAGAAATTGGCTTCTCCAAATGTGCTTTTGCATACCTCAGCCGACTGTTTGTGGTGTGCTTGCAGAAATGGCTTCTTTCGCATCACTCTCCCATACAGCTTCTCCTTGTGCAAAGTGCGTTGTATAGTTGACCGATGCACAGTGACACCATCTGCAGCAAGTTGATGCTGCAGCTCTCTGGAGGTGGTCTGAGGATTGTCCTTGACTGATCTCACCATTCTTCTTCTCTGCCTTTCTGATGTTTTTCTTGGCCTGCCACTTCTGGCCTTAACAAGAACTGTCCCTGTGTTCTTCCATTTCCTTACTATGTTCCTCACAGTGGAAACTGACAGGTTAAATCTCTGAGACAGCTTTTTGTATCCTTCCCCTGAACAACTATGTTGAATAATCTTTGTTTTCAGATCATTTGACAGTTGTTTTGAGGAGCCCATGATGCCACTCTTCAGAGGAGATTCAAACAGGAGAACAACTTGCAAGTGGCCACTTTAAGTAGCTTTTCTCATGATTGCAAACACCTGGCTATGAAGTTCAAAGCTCAATAAGGTTACAAAACCAATAAAAGTGCTTTAGTAAGTCAGTAAAAAGTAGGTAGGAGTATTTAAACCAAGAAAATGATAAGGGTGCCCATACTTATGCACCTGTCAAATTTTGTTTGAATGCAGATTGCACATTTTCTGTTAGTATAATAAATCTCATTTCAAGGTAGAAACATTACTGTGTCCAACAGTTATTACATATATCAAACTGAAATAGCTGTTTCAAAAACACCAATTTTTATAAAACATTAAGCTTAAGATTAATAGGGGTGCCCAAACTTTTTCATATAACTGTATTGCTGCACAGTATAATGGCCCCATATAGCATATAATGGGCCCCATATATTGCTCCATACAGTATAATGGCCCCATATAGTGTATAATGTGCCACATATTTTGCTCCATACTGTATATACTAGGCACCATAAATTGCTCAATACAATATAATGGCCCCATATAGTATATAATAGGCCCCATATAGTGCTCCAAACAGTAGAATGGGCCCCATATATTGCTCCACACAGTATATACTGGACCCCATATAATGCTCCATTAAGTATAATGGCCCCATATAGTATATAATGGGCCCCACATATTGCTCCATACAGTATAATGGCCCAATATAGTGCTCCATACAGTATATACTGGACCCCATATATTGCTACATAAAGTATAATGGCCCCATATAGTATATAATGAGCCCCATATATTGTTCCATACAGTATACTGGCCACATATATTTCTCCATACAGTATAATAGCCCCTTATAGTATATAATAGGCCCCACATATTACTCCATACAGTATAATAGCCCCATATATTGCTACATACAGTATATGATGGGCCCCATATATTTCTCCATAGAGTATATAATGGGCCCCATATATTGCTCCATAAAGTATATACTGAGCCCCATTTAATGATCCATACACTATAATGGCCTCATATAGTATATAATACGCACCATATATTGCTCTATACAGTATAATGGCCCCATATAGTATATAATAGGCCCCTTATATTGCTCCATACAGTATATAATGGGCCCCATATCTTGCTTCATACAGTATAATGGCCCCATATAGTATATAATTGGCCCCATGTATTGCTCCATACAGTATAATGACCTTATATAGTATATAATGGGCCCCATATATTGCTCCATACAGTATAATGGCCCCATATAGTATATAATGGGCCCTATATATTGTTCCATACAGTATATACTGGGTCCTCTAAATTGCTCCAAACAATATAAAGGCCCCATGTAGTATATAATGGGCCCAATGTACTGCTCCACACATTATATACTGGGCCCCATAAATTGTTCCATACAATTTAATTGCCCCATATAGTATATAATGGGCTCCATGTTTTGCTCTATGCGGAATATTCTGGGCCCCATAAATTGTTCCATACAGTATAATAGCCCCATATAGTATATAATGGCCTACATATATTGCTCCATACAGTATCATGGCCCCATATACCATATAAGAGGCCCCATATATTGCTCCACACAGTATATAAAGGGCCCCATATATTGCTCCATACAGTATATACTGAGCCCCATATATTGCTGCACAGTATAATTTCCCCTTATAATATATAAGGGCCACATTTTTTGCTCCATACTGTATATAATGGGCCCCATATATTGCTCCATACAGTATATACTGGGCCCCATATATTGCTTCATACAGTATAATGGCCCCATATAGTATATAATGGCCTACATATATTGCTCCATACAGTATCATGGCCCCATATACCATATAAGAGGCCCCATATATTGCTCCACACAGTATATAAAGGGCCCCATATATTGCTCCATACAGTATATACTGAGCCCCATATATTGCTGCACAGTATAATTTCCCCTTATAATATATAAGGGCCACATTTTTTGCTCCATACTGTATATAATGGGCCCCATATATTGCTCCATACAGTATATACTGGGCCCCATATATTGCTCCATACAGTACAAACTGGGCCCCATATATTGCTCTATACTGTATATACTGGGCCCCATATATTGCTCCATACAGTACTTACTGGGCCCCATATATTGCTTCACAGTATAATGGCCCCATATATTGCTCCATACAGTATAATGGCCCCATATAGTGTATACTGTGCCACATATTTTGCTCCAAACTGTATATACTGGGTACGATAAATTGCTCAATACAGTATAATGGCCCCATATAGTGCTCCATACAGTATAATGGGCCCCATATATTGCTCCATACAGTATATACTGGACCCCATTTATTGCTCCATAAAGCATAATGGCCCCATATAGTATATAATGGACCCCATATATTGCTCCATACGGTATAATAGCCCCTTATAGTATATAATTGGGCCCCACATATTGCTCCATACAGTATAATGGCCCCATATAGTGCTCTATACAGTATATACTGGACCCCATATATTGCTCTATAAAGTATAAAGGCCGCATATAGTATATAATGAGCCCCATATATTGTTCCATACAGTATAATGGCCACATATATTTCTCCATACAGTATAACCCCCTCATATAGTATATGATAGGCTCCATATATTGCTCCATAGAGTATATACTGGGCCCCATATATTGCTCCATACAGTATAATGGCCCCATATATTATATAATGGGCCCAATATATTGCTCCATAGAGTATATACTAGGCCCATATATTGCTCCATACAGTATAATGGCCCCATATATTATATAATGGGCCCAATATATTGCTCCATACAGTATATACTGGGCCCTAGATACTGTTCCATACAGTATAATGGTCACATATAGTATATAATAGGTCCCATATATTGCTCCATTCAGTGTAATGGCCATATATAGTATATAATAGGCCCCATATATTGCTCCATACAGTGTAATGGCCACATATAGTATATAATAGGCCCCAAATATTGCTCCATACAGTATATACTGGGCCCCATATATTGCTGCAAAGTATAATGGCCCCATGTAATATATAAAGGGCCACATTTTTTGCTCAATACTGTATATACTGGGCCCCAATATATTGCTAAATACAGTATATACTGGGCCCCATATACAATATAATTGCTCCATATAGTATATAATGGGCTCCATAAATTGCTCCATACAGTATAATGGACCCATATATTATACAATGGGCCCAATATATTGCTCCATACAGTATATACTGGGCCCCATATATTGCTCCATAATGTATATACTGGGCCCAATATATTGCTCCATACACTTCTTACTGTGCCCCTTATATTGCTGCACAGTATTATGGCCCCATATAGTATAAAATAAGCCCGATATATTGTTCCATATAGTATAATGGCCACTTATAGTATATAATGGGCCCCATATATTGCTCCATATAGTATATACTGGGCCCCATATATTGCTGCACAGTATAATGGCCCCATATAGTATATAATAGGCTCCATAAATTGCTAAATACAGTAAAATGGCCCCATATAATATATAATGGGCCCCATATATTGCTCCATACAGCATAATGGCCCCATATAGTGCTCCATATAGTATAATGACCACATATAGTATATAATAGGCCCCATATATTGCTCCATACAGTATAATGGCCACATATAGCATATATTGGGCCCCATATATTGCTCCATACAGTATATAATGGGCCCCATATTTTGCTCCATACAGCATAATGGCCACATATAGTGCTCCATACAGTATAATGACCACATATAGTATATAATAGGCCCCATATATTGCTCCAAACAGTATATACTGGGCCCCATATATTGCTCCATACAGTATATACTGGGCCCAGATATTAATCCACAGTATAATGGCCCCATATAGAATATAATGGGCCCCATATATTGATGCATACAGTATAATGGCTCCATATATTATATAATGGGCCCGATATATTGCTCCATACAGTAAAATGGCCACATATAGTATATAATAGGCCCCATTTATTGCTCCATACAGTATAATGGCCCCATATAGTATATAATGGGCCCCATATATTGCTCCATACATTATATACTGAGCCCTATATATTGCTGCACAGTATAATGCCCCATATAGTAAATAATGGCCCCATATATTGCTCCATACAGTGTAATGGCCCCATATAGTGTATAATGTGCCACATATTTTGCTCCATACTGTATATCCTGGGCACCATAAACTACTAAATACAGTATAATGGCCCAATATAGTGCTCCATACAGTATAATGACCACATATAGTATATAATAGGCCCCATATAATGCTCCATACAGTATAATGGGCCCCATATATTGCTCCATACAGCATACACTGGACCTCATATATTGCTCCATAAAGTATAATGGTGCCATATAGTATATAATGGACCCCATATAGTGCTCCATACAGTATATACTGGATCCATATATTGCTCCATAAAGTATAATGGCCCCATATAGTATATAATGATCCCCATATATTGTTCCATACAGTATAATGGCCACATATATCTCTCCATACAGTATAATAGCCCCTTATAGTACATAATAGGCCCCACATATTGCTCCATACAGTATAATGGCCTCATATATTGCTACATACAGTATATAATGGGCCCCATATATTGCTCCATACAGTATATAATGGGCCCCATATATTGCTCCATACAGTATATACTGAGCCCCATTTATTGCTCCATACACTATAATGGCCCCATATAGTATATAATAGGCCCCTTATATTGCTACATACAGTATATAATTGGCCCCATATCTTGTCCATACAGTATATTGGCCCCATATAGTATATAATGGGCCCTATATAGTATATAATGGGCCCCATGTATTGCTCTATACAGTATAATGGCCCCATATAGTATATAATTGGCCCCATGTATTGCTCCATACAGTATAATGGCCCCATATATTGCTCCATACAGTATAATGGCCCCATATAGTATATAATGGGCCCTATATATTGTTCCACACAGTATATACTGGGTCCTCTAAATAGCTCCAAACAATATAAAGGCCCCATGTAGTATATAATGGGCCCAATGTATTGCTCCTCACAGTATATACTGGGCCCAATAAATTGTTCCATACAATATAATTGCCCCATATAGTATATAATGGGCTCCATGTATTGCTCTATACAGTATATACTGGGCCCCATAAATTGTTCCATACAGTATATTATCTCCATATAGTATATAATGGGCCCCATATATTGCTCCATACAGTATAATGGCTCCATATAGTATATACTGGGCCTCATATACAGTATTGCTCCATACAGTATAATGGCCCCATAAAGTATATAATGGGCCTCATATAATGCTCCATACAGTATATACTGTGTCCCATATATTGCTTCATACAGTACAATGGCCCCACATATAGTATATAATGGCCGACATATATTGCTCCATACAGTATTATGGCCCCATATAGCATATAATAGGCCCCATATATTGCTTCACACAGTATATAATGGGCCCCATATATTGCTCCATACAGAATATACTGAGCCCCATTTATTGCTGCACAGTATAATTTCCCCTTATAATATATAAAGGGACACATTTTTGCCTCCATACTGTATATACTGGGCCCCATAAATTGTTCCATACAGTATATTATCTCCATATAGTATATAATGGGCCCCATATATTGCTCTTTATAGTATAATGGCCCCATAGAGTATATAATGGGCCTCATATAATGCTCCATACAGTATATACTGTGTCCCATATATTGCTTCATACAGTACAATGGCCCCATATAGTATATAATGGCCAACATATATTGCTCCATACAGTATTATGGCCCCATATAGCATATAATAGGCCCCATATATTGCTCCACACAGTATATAATGGGCCCCATATATTGCTCCATACAGTATATACTGGGCCCCATATATTGCTGCACAGTATAATTTCCCCTTATAATATATAAAGGGACACATTTTTGGCTCCATACTGTATATACTGGGCCCCATAAATTGTTCCATACAGTATATTATCTCCATATAGTATATAATGGGCCCCATATATTGCTCCATACAGTATAATGGCTCCATATAGTATATACTGGGCCCCATATACAGTATTGCTCCATACAGTATAATGGCCCCATAGAGTATATAATGGGCCTCATATAATGCTCCATGCAGTATATACTGTGTCCCATATATTGCTTCATACAGTACAATGGCCCCATATAGTATATAATGGCCGACATATATTGCTCCATACAGTATTATGGCCCCATATAGCATATAATAGGCCCCATATATTGCTCCACACAGTATATAATGGGCCCCATATATTGCTCCATACAGTATATACTGAGCCCCATTTATTGCTGCACAGTATAATTTCCCCTTACAATATATAAAGGGACACATTTTTGGCTCCATACTGTATATACTGGTCCCATATTTTGCGCCATACAGTATATACTTGGCCTCATATATTGCTCCATACTGTATATACTGGGCCCCATATATTGCTCCATACAGTACTTACTGGTCCCCATATATTGCTGCACAGTATAATGGCCCCATATAGTATTTAATGGGCTCCATAAATTGTAAAATACAGTATAATGGCCCCATATAATATATAATGGGCCCCATATAATGCTCCATACAGTATATACTGTGTCCCATATATTGCTTCATACAGTACAATGGCACCATATAGTATATAATGGCTGACATATATTGCTCCATACAGTATTATGGCCCCATATAGCATATAATAGGCCCCATATATTGCTCCACACAGTATATAATGGGCCCCATATATTGCTCCATACAGTATATACTGAGTCCCATTTATTGCTGCACAGTATAATTTCCCCTTATAATATATAAAGGGACACATTTTTGGCTCCATACTGTATATATTGGGCCCCATAAATTGTTCCATACAGTATATTATCTCCATATAGTATATAATGGGCCCCATATATTGCTCCATAAAGTATAATGGCCCCATAGAGTATATAATGGGCCTCATATAATGCTCCATACAGTATATACTGTGTCCCATATATTGCTTCATACAGTACAATGGCCCCATATAGTATATAATGGCCGACATATATTGCTCCATACAGTATTATGGCCCCATATAGCATATAATAGGCCCCATATATTGCTCCACATAGTATGTAATGGGCCCCATATATTGCTCCATACAGTATATACTGAGCCCCATTTATTGCTGCACAGTATAATTTCCCTTTATAATATATAAAGGGACACATTTTTGGCTCCATACTGTATATACTGGGTCCCATATTTTCCTCCATACAGTATATACTTGGCCCCATATATTGCTCCATACTGTATATACTGGGCCCCATATATTGCTCCATACAGTACTTACTGGTCCCCATATATTGCTGCACAGTATAATGGCCCCATATAGTATTTAATGGGCTCCATAAATTGTAAAATACAGTATAATGGCCCCATATATTATATAATGGGCCCCATATATTGCTCCTTACAGCATAATAGCCCCATATAGTGTTCCATACGGTATAATGACCACATATAGTATATAATAGGCCCCATATATTGCTCCATACAGTATAATGACCACATATAGTATATAATGGGCCCCATATATTGCTCCATACAGTATATAATGGGCCCCATACATTGCTCCATACAGCATAATGGACCCATATAGTGCTCCAAACAGTATAATGACCACATATAGTATATAATAGGTCCCATATAGTGCTCCATACAGTATATACTGGGCCCCATATATTGCTCCATACAGTATATACTGGACCACATATAGTATATAATAGGCCCCACATAGTGCTCCATACAGTATATACTGGACCCCATATATTGCTCCATACAGTATAATGGCCCCATATAGTATATTATGGGCCCCATATATTGCTCCATACAGTATATACTGAGCCCCAGATATTGCTCCACAGTATAATGGCCCCTTATAATATATAAATGGCCATTTTTTTTGCTCAATACTGTATATACTGGGCCTCATATATTGCTCCATACAGTATATACTGGGCCCCATATATTGCTCCATACAGTATAATGGCCCCATATAGTATATAATAGGCCCCATATATTGCTCCATACAGTATAATGGTCCCATATATTACTTCATACAGTATAATAGGCCCCCATATATTGCTCCATACAGTATAATTGTCCCATATATTGCTTCATACAGTATAATAGGCCCCATATATTGCTCCATACAGTATAATGGTCCCATATATTGCTTCATACAGTATAATAGGCCCCATATATTGCTCCATACAGTATAATGGTCCCATATATTGCTGCACAGTAAAATGGCCCCATATAGTATATAATGTGCCACATATTTTGCTCCATACTGTATATACTGGGCACCATAAATTGCTCAATACAGTATAAGGGCCTCATATAGTATATAATGGGCCCCATATATTGCTCCATACAGTATAATGGCCCCATATATTGCCCAGGGGAGGAAATTGTGCAACCCACCTCGGGGTCCTGGGATCCCCCAGTACCCCTGGAACACTTGTGTGCTGAAGATATAGCGGTAGCAAAACAAATGCTGAGAGAATAGTGTCATGTGTTCTCCAAAGATGACTCTGATATGACTCTGATATAGGCAGTATCCCGTCATTGCATTTGAAAATCAATTTGAAAGACACGACCCCAGTAACCAGAAGTGACATGTCTGTGCTAAAACCATTACATTGTGAAGTGAAAGAATATTCACAAGATCTCATCAAGAGAGGTTGGGTCCAAAAGTCGAAGTCATCTTATTCCTCTCCAATTTTCTGTGTTAGGAAGAAGGATGGTACGTTGTGACTCTGTTGTGATTACTGGGAGCTAAACCGAAAGTCAGTACCTGATCGACACCCGATACCAAAGATCCAAGATATGACGGATAGCCAATCAAGAAGCACCTGGTTCTCTGTCCTCGATCAGAGTAAGGCATACCACCAAAGGTTTGTCGAAGAGTCCAGTAGACCTTTGACAGCATTCATCACACCGTGGAGATTATATGAGTGGATCTGCATACCGTTTGGACTCAGTTCAGCTCCAGCATAATTTCAGATGAGCATGGAGTCATGTTTAGAAGGATTGAGGGACGATATCTGCCAGCCGTACTTGGATGACAATGTGGTACACAGCAAAACC
This sequence comes from Phyllobates terribilis, assembly GCF_046119375.1. Classification (NCBI taxonomy): domain Eukaryota; kingdom Metazoa; phylum Chordata; class Amphibia; order Anura; family Dendrobatidae; genus Phyllobates; species Phyllobates terribilis. The sequence goes on along the minus strand of NW_027363354.1, from coordinate 177,150 downwards.
TTCCGGGAGCATGTTGAACACGTGAGGACCGTATTTCAACGATATCAACAACATGGAGTTAAGTTGACCCCAAAGAAGTGTGAACTGTTCAAAAGACAAGTCCGCTTTCTAGGGAAAATTGTGTCCAGAGAAGGATATACCATGGACCCAGCAGAAATAGCTCCTGTACTAACCTTAAAAGACAGGCAGCCCTCGACCGTCGGGGAGTTGATGCAGATATTAGGATTCCTCTCCTACTATCATACTTACGTTCGGAACTTCTCCAGGATTGTCGCCGTACTATACCTCCTCTTGGGGGGGATAACAGAGACAACACTCACGGAGAAAAAGAAGAACGCGGGTAGGACATGGCTTAAAAGAAAGAACGCTGTTTCATCCCATCAGCCCATTCTCTGGACAGCCGACCACCAGGAGGTATTGGAAAAACTAGTAGACTACCTGGTAAAACCTTGGGATATCCTGATTTCAATTTACCATTTGTTCTTCATTGTAACGCTTCTCAAGTTGGACTGGGAGCTGCCCTGTATCAGCATCAAGATGGAAAAATGAGAGTGATCGGTTACGGTTCTAGAACGTTGACAGATGTCGAGAAGAAATACCATCTACATTCCAGAAAATTGGAGTTCCTGGCATTGAAATGGGCTATCTGAGAACGATTTAGAGATTAGTTCTACTAGAGGAAAGAGTTTGAGGTATGCACTGACAAAAACCCTTTGACCTATGTCCTTACTACAGCCAAACTGATTGCAACGGGTCAGAAATGGGTTGCTGAACTAGCTGACTTCAATTTCAGCATCAAGTACAGGCCAAGAAAATGCAATGTGGATGCTGACGGATTGTCAAGAATGCCACTAGAGCCTGAGGAGTTCATGCAAGAATGCTCGGAGGAAGTCAGTCTGGAAGCAATTGAGATCAGTACCCAAGCAGTACAAGCTTATCAGGAGGAAGACACACAATTATGGTATCCGTTGATGGTGGAAAACACCATAAAAACGAGAGCACAAGATCACCCCCGGTCTATTCAACAATTACCAAAACAGCAGCACAACGGGAAGATTAGATAATTGGTAGAATACTACTTTATGTGGACCAAAATCGGTTTCCAAGTAAACGAGAGAGAGCCAATGAGTCATCAGCAGTATCTGTTTTAATTAAAGAGTGGACGAAGCTCTACCTCACTGAAGACGGTATCCTGTATCGTAAAGGAGGACAAAAACGGCAGTTGGTACTACCCAGAGTATTCCATAGGTTGGTCTTCAAAGCACTCCATGAAAACATGGGACACCTGGGAGTGGAAAGGACAACCAACTTGATCCATGAACGTTTCTTCTGGCCGTACATACAGAGAGGTATTGAGAGGTACGTGACCAGGGAGTGTGCGTGTCTGAAACACATCAACACATCAACCCGGGCACCTATGGGAAACATCCAAACTACATATCCATTTGAGATGGTCTCAATAGACTTTCTACATCTCGAGACGTGCAAGGGTGGTTACTAATACATCTTGGTGGTGATGGACCATTTTACACGATTTGCTCAAGCATATGCCACCACCAATACATCGGGTCGAACAGCGGCAGAGAAGATCTTCAATGATTTTGCTGTGAGGTTTGGGTTCACTACAAGGTTACGCCACGGCCAAGAAAGAGAATTTGAGAACCAGCTCTTTGCCAAGCTCGGAAAGTACTGTAGAATTCAGAGATCCCACAAAACGCCCTATCACTCAGAAGGTAATGGACAAGTGGAATGTTTTAACCAAACATTATTGTCAATGTTGCGCACTTTAACTGCTGATGAGAAGAAAGACTGGAAGAGTTCTCTGTCAAAAGTGGTACATGCCTATAACTGTGCAAAGTCCAACGGGTTGCTCACCCTTTTTCCTATTGTATGGACGGTCGCCAAGACTGCCAATCGACATCATGTTCCATACTCCGGTGTCAGAGACTTACAGATTGTATCAGGAGTACGTTCGGAAATGGAAGGAACGGATGGCAGGGGCATACAATATAGCGCCCAAAGTAGTTACGCAAGGACTGAGCAAGAGTAATGAGTACTATGATCGAAAATGTTATGGAGCAGAATTGGCACCAGGAAGCCAGGTGCTAGTCAAGAAAGTACGTGAGAAAGGCGGTCCAGGAAAACGTTCGTACTGGGAAGACGAGGTGTATGTGGTCGTAAGAAGAAAAGCTGATGACAGCCCAGTGTATGAAATCCGATTGGAAATGGGAGACAAGAAAACCAGAATAGTCCATCGGAATTTACTACTACCCTGTGACTATCTCCCACCACAACAAGACTTCCCAGAAGTAGACTGACATCGTCCGAGATTGACTAAAAGACCACCACAGACTGAAGCTCCGGAGGTGAATAGTGACCTTGAAAGTTCCGATGGAGAAGAACACACCATTGTATCTCTCGGACCAGCAAGGAGAGGGCTGTACCATCCTCAGGAGAGTTAACTAAACCCTGAGGCTCCAGAGTTCGTACCAAAGAGTATAGATGAAGTCCAATTCAGATCTGATGATCGCACACTGGCTCCTGAAGAGACCGATAGAGACTCAGGAGGAGCAAAATTACCAGACTGTGTGGAAACAAGCGACTCAGGAGAAGTACAGGAACTTACAGAGGCAGCTCCATGAGGATGCACGGGAAATGAGTGCGGCGGAAGAAACTTCTGTGACCGAAGAACCCGTGGTCTCTGAGGAACAACCCACCAGGAGGATGTCGACGCGAGAAGTGAGGAAGCCCATGATGCTGACGTATGAGACACTTGCTGAACCGAGTCAAGTGTCAAGGACTGTCGACTGGAAACAGGTATCTCTGCCTGTGGACTAGGTAAGCCCACTTGAGTGGTATTCACCAACGTGAGGCAGTACTGAAGATGTTGCCTGGTGGAAAGACTTGTTTTCATGCTTTGATTTTCCTTAAAAGACTTTGTAGAAACAAAGAACTGTTAAAGCATAGAGAGAGAGAGCTGGTTGAAGACGTACGAAGAGCTCCAGCTGAAGAGATGCTGAGTGTTTTAATTGTGTTAATTGTTTATTTCTTATAGGCATCCTACAAGAAAAAGGTTATAAGATTAGGTTGTTATCAATGTTTATGAACGTTATACTAATTTCACAATGCCAATTTGCATATAAAGTTATTCAACTTTCACCACTGTCTCAGAATTGGTTAGATTGATCAATTAAGACGAATGTCGAGGACGACATTCAAAAAGGAGGGAAATGTGTGGCATGCAGAAGTAGGGCTGTTGCTTTAAAAGCATTCAGCAACTATTAGAAGTAACACAGGTACATGAGACAGGAAGTGTTGTGCTCCAGAAGCATCCAGCAACTAGAGGGTTTAACACAGTCACAGGAGAAGGGGAGTGTTTTAGCAGAGCCCCAGGGGGATTGTGGGGAAGTTGTGTACTGTCTGGCTGGAGCCAAAGAGAAAGGTGGTGTGTGTGTTCTGTATCTCACAGAAGCACCACTGCAAGTGAAAAGGATTCAAGTCAGGAGTGAAGCTAAGCACAGGTCAGGAAGAGTTCCTGAACTAACAGTGCAGAGTATTGTCAGGCAGACAGATAAGGACTGTAAGAAATGGTGTCACAGGGATCATCTCCCTCAGCAAACCCATCCCCCCTCCTCCATCTCCCTCTGCTGTAAAGAATGCTGTGTTCATTAATGTGCCTTTGCATTAGAACTGTGCTGTTCTGTACTACTGGGAAGACTGTGCACTGCTGTGCTGCTAAGGAAACTGTATTGTTTGTTACTGGAGTCTGTTGCTCATAAGACTTAACTTGCACTGGCTGTGCGGTTTCTTATTAAAAGCTACTGTTCTACCGTTTATAAGGACTCTTGTCAAGTGTGTCTGGTCACCAAGTGAAAGAACCTACGTGTTTGTGCCTGAGGGTCAATACCCCTGTGTGCCTGAGAGAAGCTGCAGCACATGGTCTATGGTCTCCCTGAGTAACTGTTCCCCCAGGATGTAACCTGTTTCGCCCCTACCTGAACCTAGAGGCGTGCGTGTAACATGTATATGTTAAAGGGTGAGAATTTCCAACAATCCCATGTCTCAAACAATATTTAATACTAAGTTCTATATGGCATGTGATAGTGAATATGTTATCTATGTTTTACAATGCCCATGTAAATTGTTATATGTGGGGAAAACAACTTGGGATTTTAAAACTAGAATAAACCACCATCGATATACAATTAGGAAAAAGAAATTAGATTTACCTATGTGAAAGCATTTTGTGGAATTGGGACAAAAATGGAAGGATCTTATGTAAGCTCTTTATATATGTAATTTTTATGATGTGCTGGAATGTTTATTTATTGATATCATTGCTGCACCTATTTAATATATCAATATATACCATTGCACTGCTTGAGAAAGTTCCACACTTGGAACGAAACGTTGCCTTTTCACTATACTGTATATATATGTACAGTATATACTGTATATATATATATACACCTATATTAAAAATCAGGATGGTGGGCCATCCAAATCTTGCACCGGGGCCCAACTGCCTCCAATCACACCACTGTTTAGGGCCACACTGGCATCAACTATAAATCACAAGGTGCTTGAACATTATATTGCTTTTTGGGTGGTTTAGTGGAACAATTGTTATGTGGACTGATGGCAATTATATGGAGCCTGGTAACCACAGTATATAATTAATAGGAGGGGAAGGACATCTCATAATGTGAGTCAAATCATTCTGTATTTGCACAAGCTATTAAAATGTAAAAAACACATTTATGTATCTACAAGTGACATGGACGCCAGAACCCATCATATATAAAATGAGATGAAGGCCCACCATACTGGCTCCATTTATGTGGCCTAGCAGAGCTGATTGTGCACAAATCTCTTGGTTTGCTTACAGGAACGTTTTACCTAAAGACAGAGGCAAGCTTGTGAGGAGCCATAGCACTCCGCAAAGGAAGGGCGGCAGCACCTCCTTATAAATTAAGCACCACTAGAATCAAATCAAATGGCACAGTTTAAACTCACCTGAGAGCGATAAAAAGATGTTCCTCTACCGAAATACAGCGCCTAATTGTTGTGTTTAGGAACTAAAGGCCAGGATGAAGCTCCTCCAACAGGCGATCAATGGTTACAAGGTGCATGCGGCAAAATGAGAACAATCTGTCAGGGTTGCGCTGTAGCTCCCCATACAGCCAGTAAGAAGTGGCCTTTAGAGACCTGTTGGCTAAGCAGAGGATAAACCCATAGGTTGAAACGCCTCCTTGGATCCACATCACCCTGCGTAGATCTCCAAATCACCTTGACACCACCCAGGTCTGAAGAACCCGCTCACCAGGGGTGAAGGAGAAATTAGCCATATTGAGAGCTTGGTCAATACATCAGACCAACAATGAGTATTCACTCTGGGATATCCCAGCAAAATGGATGTGGTCTAATCCTATGACCTTATTGGGGTTGTTTTTATAGGGTTAGGATCATAGAGGACCTTCATTTTATAGGAAATTGAAGCAAAACAGACTAGAAAATCAGACTAGAAAAACTGCACTCAGGGATACTGGAGGCTGTGACTCTGTTCACTCATGTGTTCAGGTTAATGAGGAAAGGGCTTTACATGACAGTAGATAAAGCTGAAGTCTTTCTGTAAAGCTGAAATCCCCCAGCATTCCCTGCCACTTCAGTGTCTGTGCGGAGCTTATTCTGATCATTTGCATTAATGAGATGTCATCAGCCTCTGTACATTCATCTGATATAGGAATAACAAAATACCTTTCTGCGTTACAAGAGCTCATCTGATTGGGAGCCATCAATCCATCCAGCTTTCTGATTGTTTCCAAAACTTACCAGCAGAATTATAAATGCAGTTATTCACGTTTGAATCATCATCATAATAATAATAGAATGTGCTACAGTGGTTTCTACCTCTATTTCCTTGGTCCATTTTGTCGACCGAAGGACTTGCCAGTTTTTTACAATAGTATCAGCAGGAAATTATCATTAGATGACTAGTAAACCTGTTGCCAGGTAATCCAACATAGCCCCCACCACTGATTGGCAGCTTTCTGCCTATGCACAGTGTAGACAGGAAGCTGCCAATCAGTGGTGTGGGTGGTGATATACAGAGCTCAGCATTCAGAGAACCGCTAGATCTGCCGCAGATAAAACAGTGATGTTATTAAGTAGTAGCAATAAAATACAGCACTCCTGGTAATTGTAGGTCCCCGGATAGGATCCCAATCCGTATCAATCAAATAGTAGAAAGAATCCGTCACTCTGAGGTGAGTAGAGTGAAAAACGTGAATCTTTTATTGCAGTGGTCCATATGGACAGTGTGTATTACATGTAACGTTTCCATCATCAAAGACCTTTGTCAAACATATACTGTAGAGGCAACTGAATCGCCCTCCCTGGGCTATGGGGGATACTCGGAGCCGGGCCTTGCAGATGTCGCGGGGATGCAGTCGTGGCCTTGGCCCGTTCCGTGCCCAGGGCTGTCACATGAAAAATATGGGCAATTGGATGAGTGGTTGTTTGACTTCGCCACCTGTGGTTTCTGGTGAAGGCCACGAGCGCTGCAACAGTCCTCTGAGGCTGATGTTATGGCAGCTCGGTTTGGTACTACTCCCCACAGGCGGAGTAGGCCTCAGGGCAGTGATCAATGAACGATCTGTGTGGAGGTATGGTGGGTGCAGTGCCGCGCAGGAATAAACAAGCGGAGGCGGTGGATGAAGTCATCCTGGTCTTTACTCACTTTAGATGTACTTTCAGCCGCAAAGCTTCTCTCTGCTACACACGGCGTACTGCGGCCACCGGGTAGGGGGTTCAGCACTTCCCAGGTAGATCAAGGGCACCTGTCAAGACCCCGCTGGTGTGTTCCTCTCCTTTTTCTCTCCTCCCGCTTGTGTTCCTCCCTGGGATCCACTAAGCCGCCGGGCTTTTCCAACAGTGACGTGAAGTACACAGTCAGATATCGGGAGCCGGTCACCCCTCTTGCAGAAGGAATCCCTCTGGCTAAGCCAGAGTGAAGAATACAGGTGGCGACTCCGCTCCGTCCGTATTCCCCTGGGATCCTTTTGCCTGTGGAGCCTATCTCCTCTGCTCCCCTCCAAGGCCTTCTTAGAACAGGACCCTGACCGGGCAGAGAAACTGGTTAACCCTGACCCGCTCCTCGTCTCAAGGCCAGAGAACGAGGACCGTGAATCTTCAGCCAGCTGCAGACTCTTGCTGGACCCTGACAGAAGACCACAATCAAAAGACCTTGAACTAAAGATGGCCATTTATTATATATGGTTCTATAAGTGCTTCCTGTAAGTGTTTCCTCCACCCTCACCCACTACTTGGTTCCCCCTATCTTTGGTTACCCCCCATCTCCTCTATCCCGGGCCAGGGCAGCACCCTGGTCCATTTAGGCCCCCTACAGGACAGGAGTGGTGTAGTGTTGAGTGCGAAGTGGGGTTCTGAGTGATGCTCCATCCTTACCTGGGAGAGGAGATACCACATCTCTATCTGACGTGCAGTACCCCTGTGGCAACTGAACCCTCAGGGGCGCCACACAACAAATAAAAAAACAAAAGACTTAACATGAGAAATATAATACAGAACATGAAACTATAAAGATAGATATGACGTAATGCTTAAGTGAGGACCACAAGATCTGGCAGATACAGACACCAAGTCTATGAGCAATGGTGAAAAATATATATGTATTGCAGTTTGTAAGAGCCACCAAACAATATACATGAAGACCAGGGTTGGAGGTAGGCAGGTCCCTAACTCCAAAATATATATAGTGTAGAAGATACTATGTCTCTATGGGGAAATAAATATGCAGGGTACAACGCAAAATAGAAATAAGCAATACTTAACATGGGACTATAAAAAATGAAACAGATGGTACATAGAAGGTGGGGGGGATTGAATGGTGGTCACAAAGAAGCCCCAAGTCCAAAGTCCACTGGAGAGTCCTGATCTAGAACTAATTTATCCCAAACTGTAAAATAAGATACAAAGCGGAACCTTATCATATACAGTACAGACCAAAAGTTTGGACACACCTTCTCATTGAAAGATTTTTCTGTATTTTCATGACTATGAAAATTTTACATTCACACTGAAGGCATCAAAACTATGAATTAACACATGTGGAATTATATACTTAACAAAACAGTGTGAAACCACTGAAAATATGTCTTATATTCTAGGTTCTTCAAAGTAGCCACCTTTTGCTTTGATGACTGCTTTGCACACTCTTGGCATTCTCTTGATGAGCTTCAAGAGGTAGTCACCGGAAATGGTCTTAGAACAATCTTGAAGGAGTTCCCAGAGATGCTTAGCACTTGTTGGCCCTTTTGCCTTCACTCTGCGGTCCAGCTCACCCCAAACCATCTCGATTGGGTTCAGGTCTGGTGACTGTGGAGGCCAGGTCATCTGGCGTAGCACCCCTTCACTCTCCTTCTTGGTCAAATAGCCCTTACACAGCCTGGAGGTGTGTTTGGGGTCATTGTCCTGTTGAAAAATAAATGATTGTCCAACTAAGCGCAAACCGGATAGAATAGCATGCCATTGCAAGATGCTGTGGTAGCCATGCTGGTTCAGTATGCCTTCAATTTTGAATAAATCCCCAACAGTGTCACCAGCAAAGCACCCCCACACCATCACACCTCCTCCTCCATGCTTCACGGTGGGAACCAGGCATGTAGAGTCCATCCGTTCACCTTTTCTGCGTCGCACAAAGACACGGTGGTTGGAACCAAAGATCTCAAATTTGGACTCATCAGACCAAAGCACAGATTTCCACTGGTCTAATGTCCGTTCCTTGTGTTCTTTAGCCCAAACAAGTCTCTTCTGCTTGTTGCCTGTCCTTAGCAGTGGTTTCCTAGCAGCTATTTTACCATGAAGGCCTGCTGCACAAAGTCTCCTCTTAACAGTTGTTGAAGAGATGTGTCTGCTGCTAGAACTCTGTGTGGCATTGACCTGGTCTCTAATCTGAGCTGCTGTTAACCTGCGATTTCTGAGGCTGGTGACTCGGATAAACTTATCCTCAGAAGCAGAGGTGACTCTTGGTCTTCCTTTCCTGGGGCGGTCCTCATGTGAGCCAGTTTCTTTGTAGCGTTTGATGGTTTTTGCAACTGCACTTGGGGACACTTTCAAAGTTTTCCCAATTTTTCGCACTGACTGACCTTCATTTCTTAAAGCAATGATGGCCACTCGTTTTTCTTTGCTTAGCTGCTTTTTTCTTGCCATAATACAAATTCTAACAGTCTATTCAGTAGGACTATCAGCTGTGTATCCACCAGACTTCTGCACAACACAACTGATGGTCCCAACGCCATTTAAAAGGCAAGAAATCCCACTTATTAAACCTGACAGGGCACACCTGTGAAGTGAAAACCATTTCCGGTGACTACCTCTTGAAGCTCATCAAGAGAATGCCAAGAGTGTGCAAAGCAGTCATCAAAGCAAAAGGTGGCTACTTTGAAGAACCTAGAATATAAGACATATTTTCAGTTGTTTCACATTTTTTTGTTAAGTATATAATTCCACATGTGTTAATTCAAAGTTTTGATGCCTTCAGTGTGAATGTACAATTTTCATAGTCATGAAAATACAGAAAAATCTTTAAATGAGAAGGTGTGTCCAAACTTTTGGTCTGTACTGTATGTCAGGCCACTAACGGATGGAGCAGAACATGAGGAATGGGTGGGAAAGCAGGAGGGGTAGTTTTATTGTCATAAAAAAACAGAAGAGAGAAAGAGGTGGAAAATGAAACCATGCTAGGAGCAGATAAAAAGTGTAGAGGAAGGGAAAAAAACATAGGAAAAGACTGAATAAGAGGAAAGAAAAATAAAATAAAAATGAAAATGAAAAAAAATAAAGGAAAAAATAAAATTAATAAAAAATAAAATAAAATAAAAAAATAAAGATGAAAAAAGGGGAAAAATAAAGATAAAAGATGAAAAATAAAGAAAAATAATGAAAAATGAACCATAAGGAATAAAAAATAATAGGTTATTCAGAAAGAATAAATAATAATAATCAAAGAAATTAAAAAATATGTAGCAGCCCGATGTGCTCCAGGTTCCTAAATACATGGGATGATGAGATTCCTGATATAAAATGGATCAAGAAGACTGTCCTCCTGTCTTGAATAATAAATACTTTGATCTCTGTAATATTCACATAATTCCGATACTTCAATGTCCTATATATTAATACTAGATGGTGGCCCGATTCTAACGCATCGGGTATTCTACAATATGTACGCGGCCGACCGGGTGCATTCAGCAGAGCGTTGTTTAAATTTGGCGCCAAAATCGCTGATTGGTCGCGGCCGGCAACCGCGACCAATCAGCAAAACGGTGTTTAAATTTGGCGGCAATATCGGTGATTGGTTGCGGGTGGCGGCCGCGACCATTCAGCGAACTGTGTTAGTGAGGACCGGAGAGCTTGTTTAAATTTGGCGCTAAAATCGCTGATTAGTCGCGACCGAGACCAATCAGCAAAACGGTGTTTAAATTTGGCGCCAATATCGCTGACTGGTCGCGGCCAGCGGTCGCGACCAATCAGCAGAGCGGGGTTTAGATTTGTCGCCAATAATGCTGATTGGTGGCGACTGCGACCAATCAGCAGAGCGGTGTTTAAATTTGGCGCCAATCTCCCTGATTGTTCGCTGCTGGCGGCCGCGACCAATCAGCAGAGCGTTGTTTAAATTTGGCGCCAATCTCGCTGATTGGTAGCGGCCGCGACCAATCAGCAGAGCGGTGTTTAAATCAGCGAACCGTATTACTGAGGACCGGGCAGCGTCGCCGTCCCTCCCTTCACACTTGCCGTCGGGAGATCAGCGGCCCAAGCCGCTGATCTCCCGACAGTAGCCGCATGGAGGTCAGCGGCGCCGCCCGTCGGGGTACTTGTGCTGCCAGCAGCGGGGAGATGAGCAGCTAGCGCCGCTCATCTCCCGGCTGCATCGCCGCTGACTTCCGTCCGGCAGATGAGCCGCTAACGGCCGCCATCTTTTTCTGAAATCCCGCGTCGCTGATTGGCCCAATCAGCGATGCGGGATTTCCTGGACAGACAGACAGGATAAGACGATTATATATATTAAATATTTTACTGTATTGCAGTTACCTATTGTTAAACGTGTGATACAATACCTGCAACATTGTTTTAAAATGGATATTTACTGATGTTTATAACAGGATTCGGATTTATATCTTATTGCTGTATGTTTGTAACATTTATTATAAAGAAATCTTCAAGAAACGAGTTTAAAAAAAACAATAATAATTCTGCACACATAGATATTCTCATAAGAAAGACAAAACCTCACTTTTATTTTCCTAAATATTCAGGGTTCAGGTTTATTAACGTTTTAAATTGACCGACTGCACTGGAGTTGTTCAATATTAAAATGAATAATCAAAAATGCAAATTGAGCACACAGTGCATATATATATATTTATTTATTTATAAGCAAAAGTTTGGTTCAGCATCCTCCAAATTTGATATCTATCTATCTATCTAATCCAAAAATATGGAGGCAGCACACAGTTGAAGACAATTTTTTTTTTATTATTTAATAGCCCATGTGGCGACGTTTCGGTCCAGTATTGTGCACCTTTCTGAAGCTACATGGGCTATTACATAATATAAATTTTTCTACTTCATCTGTGTGCTGCCTCCATATTTTTGGATTATATAAGAGGACTGGTATATAACAGGGGGCTTTTCACCTAAACTTTTTGCTTGTGCTGTTTTTTATCTTTTTTCTTATCTATCTATCTATCTATCTATCTATCTATCTATCTATCTATCTATCTATCCATCTATCTCATTGTGAGGTGAGATCAGAATGAAAATGATGTCACAAGTGATGTGATGACATCACCACATTCTATATCCCAGTGTTCCGGCCTAAGGGAAATCACTGCCTTACAGACTCCCAAGGGTGAGGCAGCCCCTTTTGTTTTTCGTCACGAACGAAGCAAAAATTGATTATAAAATGGATAAAGAGAGAAGAAGAGCCCATAGAGATCGGGTTCTCAGTGAGAGGAGAGGATTAAATGAAGAGCAGGTACCATTGTTCGCTATTGGGCGAAAAGGCTTTATACTACCGGACGTGGACACTGACGCCTCAGAAATGGCGTCCAAACGTCAAACTCTGGACAAAATGAGAAAGACCAAAAGACATGAGATCCTTACAGAGAGAAGGAAAATGGAGACCCTCATGGAGTCTCACTCTGCAACCTCCGCTGAGCTTCAGAGGGCCATACTTATCGCCTTGAAAAAACTCGGAGATCTGGTCCCTGAAATACGGAGGAGGAACAAAGATGTCATCCTCAATAAGAGGAGAAACATCAGCGCAGAGTTAGAGCTGGAAGAGGTTCTCCAAGAGACACCAAGACAAGTCACATCCTCCAGATCTGAAAGTCTGGAGGCACCGAAACTACAAAGAGCGGCAGCCCAGAAGAGGATCAGGAACAGCAGAGACTGGGTTGTCCAATGTAGAAGACGTCTCATCTACGCTAAATCCATTATAAATGGGAATGGTGCATTGCGGAGGTCGAGGTCATCAGCTGAAAACATCTCCATCCCAGAGAACAAACAGCTGAGTGTTTCTCCACCAAACACATCACTGGATACAGATGGACCAGGTAAGATGGATCTGCTCAGTGTAATAAGACTGGGGGTGAGGAGGATTATACTCCTAATATTATGTACTGGCATCAATTATCAAAAGTGCAGAAAAACTGTCCTTGTTGCCCATAGCAACCAATCACAATGCAGCTTTCATTGTTCCATAGAATGTTAAGAGTTGGAATCTATGTTGTGATTCGTTGCTATGGACAACAGGGACAGTTTTGCTATTGGACAGTTTTGATAAATGAGAGCCCAAATATTAGACATTTCCTGCTCATTTACATAATGCCATTTAAAATTATAATATTTTCTCTGGAGCTACATTTGTTAACCCCTTATTGACCAGGCAACCTTTTTTTTTCTCCCCCTCCTTTGAAAACCCATAACTATTTATTTATTAATTTTTCTGGCAATGTAGCTGTATGTGGACTTGTTTTTTCAGTGGCCGAGCTGTAGTTTTGAACATTATTTATTTTACCATTCAATGTTCTGGAACACGGGGAAAAAGATTTAATCTGTGGTAAAATTGTGGAAAAAAAGTGATTCCAACATTGTTTTTTTCTAGATGTTCATTGAGTGGTAAAAATGACCTGACAAAATGATTCTCCATGTCAGTTACAACTATGATACTGCTGAACTTGCATAGGGGTTTCTAAAAAATACTTAAGAATTTTATTTAAACAAATGCTTTGTGTGGCCATGTTCTGAGACATTGGAACTGTGTGATTGTGATCGCTGGATGGAGATGTGTGAGGGCTTGATGATTTTTTGCGTGGTGAACTGTAGCTTTTATTGATACCTTTCCTGGGTAGACAGGACATTGTGATATCTTTTTATTGCAATTTTTTAGGTGAATACAGCGCCCCCCAAAAATGCAATTCTAATGTTTAATTTTTTTATCATGTTAGTGTTCACTGTTTGCAATATTTAATTTTATATTTTTGTAAATCGGACTTATGCGGATGTCGTGATACAAGATGTGCTTATAAATATGATTATAATTATGTCAATTTGGTGATTCAAATATTTTTTACATTTTCCCTTTTTTAAACTATTTTTTTTTATTTACTTCACTTTTTAGTTTCCTTGGGGGACTTAAACCTGTGATTTTCTGATCGCTTGTACTGTATACTGTGGTAGAACTGTATATAGATAAATTGACATTCTCGTATGAAATTAAGCCAGGCTGGTCTTAACACTAGGCCAAAAGTGACAGACTGGGGCTTTCAGCAGTAGGCCCAGGTAGTCATTTTAAACAATTGACCCCCTGCAATAGTGTCCTGGGGGGTTAATAGGTGCTGGTGCACACAAATCGGCAATAGCTTCATTTAAATATCACTGTCAGCATTGAAATGGTTAAACTACAGTAATTGGAGTGTGCTCCAGTCGCTGCAGTTATAGGCAAGTGGCAGCTATGTAATACAGCCAGCATCTGCCTGATATGGTGCATGCTCAGCTAATGAGCCCGCTTCATACATTTTATGCACAACATGACAAACATTTCCATTATGTGTTCGCAAAGGGTTTAATAAATCTTGTATTTTCTCAGCAGATGGAGGCCTTATGATACCCCCTGACATAGCAGACATGCCAGCAGAAGACCCCGGTGATGCTAGAATCTGTATTTCACCCCTGAGAGAAGTGGTCAACACTAATAATACTATTGACTTTGACAGCCTTGACTTCCAGAAAGTTCTTGGAAAGGGAGGCTTCGGAAATGTAAGTGTGAATTTATCCTCCACCATGTTCATCAATGTATCCTGCACCAGATGCACAGGAGGGTTGTACATATTCATTACAGGATTCTCATATGTAATGATATATGAGATAAACTAGTGAACTACTACACACTACTAGATGGGAGTTTGGTCTGATCTGTTGTGATTTTTCTCCAGGTCATCTTGGCATTAGATCTGGTCAATGAAGGACTTCAGGCCATTAAAATCATGGACAGAAGTTATTGTAGAGAGGACATATTCTCTACAGAGCTAGAAGTCCTGAGAATGGCTGCCGGATGCCCCTACCTAATGACTATGCGGGCGTTTATGGAATCACCATTGGAGTATGTGATAGCCATGGACTATATGGCCGGAGGAGACCTGTTTGACCACATGGCAGATTCAATGCTGTTTAACACAAGGACAACAAGGTAAATGTCTTATACTGAATATTAATAATCCGTTGCCCTCGCACTGTAGTCCTAGAGCAATGGACAACGACAACAGGAGAAAATAATGACATGAAAAGGACACGTGTGTGATCTCCTCATGTTCTCTGTATGATTGTGCATGTAACCACTGATCCATCCTTTCTACTCCACAGACTCTTTGCGGCAGAGATGGTGTGCGGACTCCAGTTCCTGCATGAACGCGGCATCATACATCGGTAATCATTTCACCTTCATAAATCTGTCACCTGTGACTCTCTGTTGTCTCCTTACATATCTATTGTAGAAAGTTCTTTCCATGAATTGTCCTCACAATCAGTGTCTGCTCCTTCTCCCTGCAGTGACCTGAAGCCAGATAATATCCTCCTCCAAGACACCGGACACATCAAAATCTCCGACTTTGGCTTAGCAGCCATGAATGTATTTGAGGATGGCATAGTGAAGAACAAGGTTGGCACTAAGGGTTACATAGCGCCCGAGGTAAGGAACATCTCTGTGTGATTGATGCCAATAGTAGGATTGAGGGATAATCTGATCCCAATGTATCCTGCTGATATCTAATCACAGACCGGTCCTCATAGTCTCTGTGTGTAAATCCCCTTCCCGGTATATTAAGCTCCTCTCCAATCTCATGTTTCCACAGATAATGGACAGTAAAGGCTACAACCATCTGGCAGACTCCTTTTCCTTCGGCGTCATCTTATATATAATGAGTGTAGGTGACCAGCCATTCTATTGCAAAGGCACAATGGATGAATACCACCAGTCTCTGCGTGATGACATCCCTTATTTTCCACCTGGGATCTGCTGTCATACCATGGACATCATAAAAGGGGTGAGTAAGATCAGATGGATAAGTATGATGGGGGGATTACTAAAAGAGATAGAAGATAAGATGGGAATAGTCCATAGACATTGTGTAAAAACTTGTCAGTAATAATACATAATATAATGACTAATGGTCTCTATCATTTTCTAGCTTCTCTGCAAATCTCCATCTGCCCGATCTGCCATTACATCATCCATCAGATCGCATCCGTTTTTCTATTCTATAGACTGGAGCGATGTGGAGTCCGGCAGAGCCGACCCACCATTCCCATATTGCTATGTAAGTACAGCACATACAGACATCCATAGTGTTATCACTACCCAGTAACACACTTACCCACTATACACCTTATCGCTATATCCACCTAGTACTGTATATACTGTATGTGAGGGGCTGATTCTCAGACGTGTATATTTCTCTTCTTACAGCAGGAGTATTAGGCTGATAAAAATCAGCCCCATTCCAGCAACATCCAGGAATGAAGATTTACATTAATCGGATGAGACAATTACACTGGACTTTCTTATTTACCGGACTGTGACAAACCTACCGAGCTTCCACCACATAACATCCAAGTAGATTTGAGCACCAAACATCCAGGGATTTATTCCGATCGCCATATTTGGGGTCAGGAAGGAATTTTTTTCCCTTGATATGAGGATGATCCAGCAACGAGTCCTCAGGGTTATTTTTCGCCTTCCTCTGGATCAACATAGCAAGTAATTAAAGGCTGAAATTGAAGGACTTCTTTCAGCCATACTTGCTATGTTACCATCTGGACGACTCATCTACAATGTGGTGGTAAGGAGACGACTACAAGATATGGACATAAAGAAGGAAGCGGCTGCTCCTTCTCCTACTTGGCCATGTACAGACACAAGGAAGCGGCTGCTCCTTCTCCTACTTGGCCATGTACAGACAGAAGGAAGCGGCTGCTCCTTCCTCTACCAGGCCATGGTCAGACAGAAGGAAGCGGCTGCTCCTTCCTCTACCAGGCCATGGTCAGACAGAAGGAAGCGGCTGCTCCTTCACCTTCCTGACCATGGTCAGACAGAAGGCCATATGGCTAATCGCGATGCTGAAGGAATCCAGGAAAACTCCAACTATACAGATCACAAGTCACACATTCCTGCTCTTCTCCTCTCTCATGTGTGATCCAGACCTGGATGTCCAAAAGCGGCAAAAGTGTAAGCCGAGGCCTGAGCAGCAGAATCATCTGCTCCTTTCTATAGAAAGTCACTGTATCTACACACTTTCTTTTATCATCATTGCAAATTTGTAACAACTTTATTGCACAAATATATATATATGTATATATAAAACATCTAAGTGTCTTTTGTGCGTTTGGTTAAATTCTTCTCATATACAGACCTGCTTTTTGTTATTTTTATTAATATCATGATAAGGACAAGGTATTTTGGAGCCTTAGGCAAATGAAGCCTATGGTGACCCCCACCAAAGGAATAGGCAAGAAACTGAGGTAACAGGACCCCTAATACTGCACCTCCTCCCTCCGATCAGTCCGATAATAATCTCTGACGACCACTTCCACTCAAATTATTACTTTTCTCACCAAAAAAATACCAGCACAAGTAAAAAAAATGTGGCGTACTTTAGGGATGAGGCTTAAAAGGGAGCGCAATGTCAAAGTTCTATATAGAATCGTTCATTGTGGACCAATTACACATTACAAGGGACAAATAGCGTTATTCATCCCTGACATTCTATATTTTAAATGTCCTACCCAAGGATAGTGATGGAAACTAATATAGCTGTTAGTATAATGGAGGCCGTGGGTTTCAATTAAGGTCATGTGACAGATGCAACTTGTAACAAAACTGATGGCGTTTCTAGTGCCGTATTCCAGTGTGGCGCCATCCTGTAACAGAGAACACACCGGAAGTAGCCTGCGTCTTGTTGGAGTTACCGGCAGGGGAGGGAGCTGATTACAGCTCTTTTGCTCCTGTCCTGGGCAGCGCTCAGATTGTCTTAAAGAGGCAAATACAATTCAGTGCAGAGAGGGAGCGACAGGCGGTGAGCGGTGTTAGTGACTCACTGAATGCCTGTGACTGGAGGAAGGGGCCGAAACAATGTCATTTTTTTTTTAAACTGAGCCCCCTCGGGGAGACAAGGGGTAGCGCCCTAGGCTAGTGCCTACCCTGTCTACCTGTCGAACCAGCCCTTATTATGAATCATGTTTGATAATTTTTTTGTGATCTTTATTAATTCATTCTTCGTTCACTTTTTTCCTAATAAATACTATAATCAATGTAGTCTTGACCTATATTTATATCTGTATATGGGCACTTTGTGGTAGTAACAAATCCACATTGTATCAATTTTTCAAAGACCCCGGTGCTGTCATCTTTTTCATATTATTTTATTATTTTCGAGGAGCTTTTCCACCCTAATGGCAATGTGCCCAGGGCATTCTGGTTAATACCAGATGAAGGGGAACGCAGTCTCCATTATTTGATTGGACTACACATGATAGGATGAGATACACAGCTCAGCAGACTGTATTATTTGATTGTACTGCACATGATAGGATTAGATACACAGCTTAAAGGGAAACCGTCACCAGAAATAACGCTATTAGCCTGCACATATGGGGTTAATCTGCAGGATAACAGCGTTATTATGCTGCCCGGCGCCTGCACTCAGCCAAATACGTGCGGAATCAAAGCTTTCCTGTATTATAAAAACACATTTAAAATACAGCTTCAACATCTGCACCAAAAACACATCAAATAAGGGAGAAAATTCATAAAAAAGGCAGCGAAAATGCAATAATGAGTATTTACTCTCTGTGTGAACTCGGTCTTAAAGACACCAAAAAAGCCAGATGTCATATAGTGATGCTTATGTAAAAATGAAAGAGTTCTGACTAATGTGGCGTCCCTGCAGGTCCAGTTGCCACAGAGGTACTGCATCTCACCCAGAGGTGTGGTACCCCACTCTTAGGTAAGGATGGAGTACTACCCAGGACCCACACATCTACATCCAACACTACACCACGCCAGACCAGCAGGCGGTGCAATATGCACTTGTTCACTGCGGAGCCCTGTCCCTGGCTGGAAGGGGGGGAACCAAGAGAGGGGGAACCATGTAGTTTGTGTGGATGGAGGAAGAAGTTCAGTAGAGCACAGACTTGGAGTCAGGAGAAAGAGTTGAGTGGAGAGGAGTCTGTGAGAGCTCAGGAGGAGCTCTGCTCAGGAGAGCAAGGAGGAGAGAGAGAGAGGAAAGAAGAGAGGAGCAGTGAGGAGGGCTCCAGGAAGACAGAAGGGATCCCAGAGGCACGGCGAGTGCAGAGGCAACCCGTGACCCCGAATTCACGCTGACGTGGAGGGATCAGGCTGCAGAAGGGGACCGGCCCCAAACTAGTTGAGAACAACCACTCTCAGCTAGCCAACCGGAGGCAGCAGCATTTTCAAGGTGTTGCAGCCAAAATCCACAATTACATCGCCGAAAAGGTGGCCGCATAGGGTCCAGGGGACTGAGAGCACGTCGCCCGACAAGACCCGAGGCCACTAGCTTGGGACACTGATTGTGAGGTGCAGGGCAGGAGGGTGAGAGCCAGCGCAGTGAGACGACCGAAAAAGGTACATAGAACGGGGTCCCGTGTAAGTGCTCCTGAGATACCTGAGGGTTTGCTGGACCCCTACCCCGGAGGACACAGGACGATGTTACACACCGGTAACTGTAACCTGGAGTCTTGAACAACTGTGAGTAAAACCTGAAGACCCACTGTGTCCTTGAATAATTGATGCGCCATCAACTGCCCTGCACTACACTGCACCGACAACATCTACCTCATAAAATCACCATCTACACTGCCCTGGAGCTAAGCTCTGCCTGTGGAGAACTGAACCAACTTTGCTGCGTCACCATCGGCTCCAGTGGATCTGCACCGCAGCGGTAGCCCTATATAGCCGCATACCACAGGTGGCGTCACAAAATATTATTCTCCAAAAACTTTATTCCCGTTTTACTTTTCCTTTAATTGACCGCTCTGGGTCGCGGACCAGGTCACCGCCACCATGACATCCCCAGCATCGACCGACCCGGCTACCGAGTACCCCACGGCCCAGGGGGCGCTTCAGATACAACTAAAAATGACAAAAATAAATCCAAGTCCCAATTTGAGATGAGCGGATCGATTTGCAAGACTCCGGTTCATGTTCCAGGGCAGTGGCACCTGGCAGGTAGACGGGAGGCCTGCGGATCTCTTACATTCGGAGTCTCTAGGACAGCCTTTGATTTGTCATGACTGTTATGACATCATCAGTCTGTAAAAAGTAGACTGTAAAAGTTTGAAGTTGTGAAATAGGACCTGCTGTACTATGAATGTTATGTGTTGTATTTAAGTTGATTTTCTCCCCTAGAATTAATGCAATCTTTTCCACTCTGATTCCTGCAGAATTTTAGAGAAAAACCTCCTTATAAATTGGAGTTGTATATACAGTTGACACCAGAAGTTTACATACACTATATAAAAAGACACATATGCATGTTTTTCTCAATATATAACTTGAAATCAGAATAAACCTTTCCCATTTTAGGTCAATTAGGATTACCATAATTTTTAATATTTGCCAAAATGCCAGAATAATGAGAGAGAGAGAATGTTTTAAGGCATTTTTATTACTTACTACAAAGTCAAAAGTTTACATACATTTCATTAGTATTTGGTGCCATTGCCCTTAAACTGAATGACTTGGATCTGACTTCCACAAGCTTCTCACAATAGTTGGTCGGAATTCGGGCCCATTCCTCCTGACAAAACTGGTGTAACTGATCCAGGTTTGTAGGTCGCCTTGCTCACACCTGCGTTTTCAGCTTTGCCCATAAATTTTCAATAGGATTGAGATGAGGGTTCTGTAATGGCCACTTCAAAACATTGACTTTGTTATCCTTAAGCCACTTTGTTAGCATTTTGGCAGTATGTTTCTGTAACATACCTGGCAGCGTCCTTGCATAGTGGTCCATCTCCCACTGTGCAAGAGCGCGCACTTGATCTCCAGTCCAGTCTGCTAGCCTGGCTTCCCTCCATGCTGTTTGCTTGCCTCTGTGTCTGCTGTTTAAGGGCGGCGCCCGATCACTTCCTGTTTCTTGTACCTGCTGCAGGCACACCCCTTGTGTGTTCTCAGCCTATTGCTGTCTGTCATCTGCTATTTAACCCAGCTACTCCAATGAATCCCTGCCTGAGCATTGTGTTTCATTCAGTGTGGTCTTTCACTCTGATTGTGCCAGGTCCCCTTCTGTGTTCTCTTGTCTGCCTATCCTGGAGGCTGTATTTCCAGGCCTGTCTGAACACGCTCCTTGCCTGTTCGTCTCGCCTTCTAGGGGCCGCATACCTAGACCCGCTCCTGTATCTTGTCTGTCCTGTCTGAACACGCTCCTGGCCTGTTCCTCCCACCTTCTAGGGGCTGCATTCCTAGACCCGCTCCTGTATCTTGCTACTGTGTCTGTTCTTGTCTGTATACTCTTCTAGCCTGTTTTCCCGTGTTTCTCTACGTCCGTACCTTTCCTTTTTCTGCACAGTCTGAACTCGTACCTAACTCCTGCTCGTTGTCACTGTACTCCCGGTTGTGAGTTTGTGGTCCACTCGCTACTTCACTGCAAGTACCCTGTGGGTATCTGGTTCTGCCTTTCCCTTCCTGTCTGTTCCGTGTAAACAGAGCCCTGTTCTAGCCTGCTCTGCCTTTGCTCACTGCTCCGGCGGTTCTAGCCTGCTCTGCCTTTGCTCACCGCTCCGGCGGTTCTAGCCTGCTCTGCCTTTGCTCACCGCTCCGGCGGTTCTAGCCTGCTCTGCCTTTGCTCACTGCTCTGGCGGTTCTAGCCTGCTCTGCCTTTGCTCACCGCTCCGGCGGTTCTAGCCTGCTCTGCCTTTGCTCACCGCTCCGGCGGTTCTAGCCTGCTCTGCCTTTGCTCACCGCTCCGGCGGTTCTAGCCTGCTCTGCCTTTGCTCACCGCTCCGGCGGTTCTAGTCTGCTCTGCCTTTGCTCACCGCTCTGGCGGTTCTAGCCTGCTCTGCCTTTGCTCACCGCTCTGGCGGTTCTAGCCTGCTCTGCCTTTGCTCACCGCTCCGGCGGATCTAGCCTGCTCTGCCTTTGCTCACCGCTCCGGCGGTTCTAGCCTGCTCTGCCTTTGCTCACCACTCCGGCGGTTCTAGCCTGCTCTGCCTTTGCTCACCGCTCTGGCGGTTCTAGCCTGCTCTGCTCTTGCTCACCGCTCTGGCGGTTCTAGCCTGCTCTGCTCTTGCTCGCCGCTCCTGGCGGTTCTAGCCTGCTCTGCTCTTGCTCGCCGCTCCAGGCGGCCTTGTCCTGCTCTGCTCTTGCTCCGAGCGGCCTTGTCTTGCTCTGCTCTTGCTCGCCGCTCCGGGCGGCCTTGTCTTGCTCTGTTCTTGCTCGCCGCTCCAGGCGGCCTCGTCCTGCTCTGCTCTTGCTCACCGCTCCGGGCGGCCTCGTCCTGCTCTGCTCTTGCTCCGGGCGGCCTTGTCCTGCTCTGCTCTTGCTCGCTGCTCCGGGCGGCCTTGTCCTGCTCTGCTCTTGCTCGCCGCTCCAGGCGGCCTCGTCCTGCTCTGCTCTCGCTCGCCGCTTTAGGCGGTCTCGTCCTGCCCTGCTCTCGCTCGCCTCTCTGGGCGGCCTCACTCTGCTGTGTTTGTCCGCCACATCTGTGGTTCTGTTCCTGAGTCCCACTGTGTACTGGGTCCTATCCCGCCTGTGTTCCTACCTGCTAGCGCCTCCCTGTCTGCACTCTAGCCGTGTTTGCCTGTACCCCCCTGCCTGCATACCCGCCTGCCTGCATACCAGTCGTGCCTGCCTATACCCACCAGTCTGTGTGCCAGCCTAACCTGTCTGTTCCTGTATTCCCCTGTGTGGGTCAACAGCTGTGTCCGGGGTCTGTCTTGGAGTAGCACCTGGTCCCTCTGCTCGGTTCCTCCTTGGTGCACTGGCATCGTATGCCGTCGTGCGACCCTGGTCGGATCGGGTGAATACCTAGTTACGCCCCTCCAGGCATTCACTCTCCGGCATGGTCCAGTGGAATCGCACGCACACGCCGCTCAGCCCGGGCGTGTGCATTACAGTTTCAGGTCATTGTCCATTTGGAAGACCCATTTCTTACCAAGCTTTAACTTCCTAGCTGATGTCTTGAGATGTTGCTTCAGTATTGTCACATGATCTTCTTTTCTCATGATGCCATCTATTTTGTGAAGGGCACCAGACCCTCCTGCAGCAAAACAACCCCACAACATGATGATGCCACCCCCGTTTTTCACAGTTGGGATGGTATTCTTAGGCTTCCAAGCTTCTCCCTTTTTCCTCCAAACTTAACGATGGTCATTATGCCCAAAAAGTTCAATTTTAGTTTCTTCAGACCACAGGACAAGTTTCCAAAAATTAAGGTCTTTGTTCCTGTGTACATTTACAAATATTAATCTGGTTTCTTTATGTTTCTTTTGGAGTAATGACTTCTTCCTGGCAGCATGGACTTTCAGCCTATGTTGATACAGTACTCGTTTCACTGTGGATATTGACACAATCTTATCAGCTTCTGCCATCATCTTCACAAGGTCTTTTGCTTTTGTCCTTGGATTTATATTCACATGTTGGACCAAAGCACGTTCATGTCTGGGACACAGAACCCATTACCTTCCTGAGCAGTATGAATGCTGGACATTCCCATCTTGTTTGTACTTATGTATAATTGTTTGTACAGATGAGCGAGGCACCTTCAGGTATCTTGAAATTGTACCCAAGGATGAGCCAGACTTGTGAAAGTCCACATTTCTCTTCCTGATATCTTGGCTGATTTCTTTACACTTTCCCATGATGCTACACAAAAAAGAAGTGTGTTTCAGGTGTGCATTAAAATACATTCACATCCAAATTGTTTTTGCTCTTAATCCTGATTATTTATACCTATAACGCCACTGCTTAAAACCATGGTCAGACATGATATGATATTACTTCTGTAATAATCGTGACATTTTTTGGAGCATGCCAAATTTTACCCTCCATTTAAAGTCTGCAAGTTATGTGTTGTTCAACATATTCACACTTGGTCGCTGACCAATGCCACATCTATAAGGCCACTGCCTAAAACCATGGTCATCAGACATTATCCGATATTACTGCTGTAATAATCATGACATTTTTTGGAGCATGCCAAATTTTACCCTCCATTTAAAGTCTGCCAGCTGTGTGTTATTCATGCTATTCACACTTGGTCTATGACCAATACCACATCTATAAGGCCTAAAACCGTGGTCATCAGACGTCATCTGATATTACTGCAGTAATCATGACATTTTTTGGAGCGTGCCAAATATTACCCTCCATTTAAAGTCTGCCAGTTGTGTGTTGTTCATCCTATTCACACTTGATCGCTGACCAATACCACATCTATAAGGCCACTGCCTAAAACCGTGGTCATCAGACGTCATCTGATATTACTGCAGTAATCATGACATTTCTTGGAGCGTGCCAAATATTACCCTCCATTTAAAGTCTGCCAGTTGTGTGTTGTTCATCCTATTCACACTTGGTCGCTGACCAATACCACATTTATAAGGCCACTGCCTAAAACCGTAGTCATCAGACGTTATCCGATATTACTGAGGAGATAATCGTGACATTTTTTGGAGCAAGCTACATATTACCCTCCATTTAAAGTCTGCCAGTTGTGTGTTGTTCATCCTATTCACACTTGATCGCTGACCAATACCACATCTATAAGGCCATTGCCTAAAATCCTGGTCATCAGACGTGATCCGATATTACTGCAGTTATAATCGTGACATTTTTTGGAGCGGGCCAAAAATTACACTCCATTTAAAATGGGCAAAACGCTTGGCAAGGGACAGTGAAGTGGACGTAATGGTGATGGTGCACGCAAAGGCCTATGCCGTGGGCAAGCTGAAATTATGTCTGCTGAGTGAGCACAACAAGCACCCACATCATGGTCACCCTATCTTCCTGTCCCACTTTGTAGGGGGCAGCGGAACCCCACTCTTAAAGCCAGAGCAGTGTGAAAAGGTTGTTGGTTGGATAGCATATAATGCTTCCAGTCACTTTGCCACCACCACCTCCGTCTTTCACACTGTCCAGTCTCAATAGCCATGAGTATGGACTACATATTCCTCACCCTGATCCTCCTTACTCCCACTATGCTGAGTGCCCAGAGACAACTGATCCCACACTTGAACGCTCAGAAGAGCTGTTTACTTTCCCATTTATAGATTTGGGCCTCTCTCCTGGCCCGTTTCAAGTGGGGCAAGAAGAGATCACATGTAGCTATGCCCAAATATTTGAGCAGCCATGGTTACATAAAGGCGACGGTCGAAAAGTGCAATTACTGTCGCAAGAGGTGGATGATGATGATGAGACACAATTGCCAGCGAGTCAGAAGGAGGCCCAGGGTGCATACGGGGAAGACGAGGTGGGACATTAACATGAGGAAAGTTGCCAGTCCAACTGTTAGGTCTTCCAGAGTCTGGCTCTTTTTTAAAAACTGTCCAGTTAACCCAAAAAAAGGCTATTTGCAAAATCTGCCATGCCAGCATCATCAGGGGCAGCAAAACTACCAGCCTGACCACCACCAGCAAGCTCAGGCACATGACAGCAAAGCACCCGACTAGTAATGCCAGAGGCCAGAAACAGTGTCTAAGGGTGACAATACTGCCTGTACCGCTGTTGTGCGTGCACGCCAATCCTCTGTCCATGGTGCAGGCGAAGATGCCTCCCGCCCTGCACCTGTAGTTTGACACTCACAACCACCACCATCAGCAACCACGTGCACATCCTTGTCCCAGGGCTGCATTCATTTGTCCCTGCCCCAGTCCTTTGAACGCAAGCGCAAATATGCAGCCAACCACCCACAGGCCATAGCACTAAACTGCCACATTTCTAAAATGCTTGCACTTTAAATATTGTCTTTTAGGCTCGTGGAGACGCAATCTTTCTTCAACCTCATGGTGGCGGCCATCCCTCAGTACTTGGTTTCCAGCTGCCACTATTTCTCCCTGTGTGGTGTCCCTGCCTTACACAAGCACGTGTCCCAGATCATTAGCCGTGCCCTCAACAATGCAGTTACAGGGAAGGTCCACCTAACCACGGACACATGGACAAGTGCTTGTGGCCAGGGACGATACATCTCGCTGATGGCACACTGGGTTAATAGGGGAAGCCGGGACCCAGTCGGACGGAACACATCCTCCTGACGCCAAGGATTGTGGGCCCTGGGTCAATCAGGGTTGCCCCTACATTATAAAGCTCCTGCACCTCCTCCTCCTCTTCAGCCTCCATCTCCGAAATTACCACATCAGTAGGAAGCTGGAAGCACTGCAGCACTGCATCGGCCAAGTGGCAACAGGCTGTGCTGAAGCTGATATGCTTATGGGACAAACCGCACACCTCTATGGTGTTGTTGACAGCTTTAACAGAGCAGGCAGAACTCTGTCTGTCACCGCTGCACCTACAGCCAGGCATGGTGGTGTGTGACAATGGCCAGAACCTGGTGGTGGCTCTGAAGCTTGGCAACCTCGCACAAGTACCATGCCTGGTCCATGTGCTCAACCTAGTGATTCAGCGGTTTTTCAAAACTTACCCGGATCTGCCGGAGCTGGTTGTCAAAGTACGCCGTCAGTCTGCCCATTTCGGAAAGTCAGCTACAGCTTCCACCACCCTCGCTGTGCTTCAGCAGCGCTTGCAGCTTCCAGCTCATCAACTGGTGTGTGATGTCACCATACAGTAGAACTCAACCTTGCATATGTTGGGGAGGATTTGTGAGCAGCAGAGGGCAGTCGTTGAGTACCAGCTTCAATACGCCTGTCGGTATTCAAGTCAGCCTCCACACATAAGAGCTGATGAGTGGACATAAATGTCTGACATCTGTGCCATCCTCCAAAACTTTGAGGACTCCATCAAGATGGTGAGCGGCGATGACGTCACCATCCTTCTTCTCTGTCTAATGAAACGCTTGCTGCTCACAATTAAAGAGGAGGCATTGCAGGCGGAGCATGATATGGAGCAAGGAACTATACAGGTTGATGCTACACAGCCTAGCCTCATCTCATCTCAATGCAGGTTGGGTGATAATGAGGAGAAGGAGGAACAGGAGGAGGAACAGGAGCTGGTTTCATGCGCTACAGATGTTACTACCCACACAACATTCATACCGCCTGGTCAGCGTGGATGGCGTGAGGAGAGGGAGAATGAAGAGGTGGAAAGGTGGAGGATGAGGAGGAGGAAAGCATGGACAGTCGTCCTCTTTGTCAGGAAAGGGAAGTCTTGGCTGTTGGCAGTCTGGCTGTTAGAATCTATGTTGTTTTACTATCGGCCATCTTGTTGTGGTTTGCTGGCTTCTAGTCTTTTCCTCTGGTGCTGGGTGTCTTGGTCACGTGATCTCTTCACTCTTTATTAATTAGCACCTGTCTCCCATTCTATGCTGCACATCAGTGTTGTTACGCTTGTGCTCTGGCTAAGTAGCCTTGTTAAGTTCTTTGTGCTTTGGACAATTGATTGCTTGGGACTTCTTGTTCCACCAGTTTTGTTCCTTTTTATCTTCGTTTCTGCAACTAACTTTTCTGTTAGGAGGTCTCCAGTTTTGCTCCCAGTCCTTAGATCTTTTAGGGACCCCTTTTCCCCTTCCTTCATGTCTTCGTTTGAGTTCAGTGCAGGAGTTTAGGTGCGGCTATTCATAATAGGGCACCCACTCCAGCGTAGGGTTAAGCTGAGTCTCAGTGAAGGGACAGTTTTTCCCTCCTATTCCTTAGTTCTAAGTTGCAGTACATAACAGTATGTCCCGCCCTGTTTAAAAAAAAAAAAGTTTTGTTTTTTTTTCTCCTCTCCTCTTCCTGGGTTATCTTCAGTATGTGTACCATCCAGGAGCTTGCTCAATGCTTGAAAGGATTGACTCTGGAGGTTGCCGATCTTCAGCAGTACATGAGTAAATACCCTGCAGAATGCTATGAAGAACTTAAGGTAGGATTACCTGAGTGTTTCTCGGGTAAACAACAGAATTTTTTTTCATTTAAAAACGCTTGTTTGTTGTATTTTCGGCTCAGACCTAAATCTTCTGGGAGTGAACTACAGTGTGTAGGCATTATTATTAGTGATGAGCGAGCACTAAAATGCTTGGGTACTCGTTGCTCGGGTCGAGCACATTGTAATACTCGGGTGCTCGACCCGAGCAACGAGCCCAATGTAAGTCTATGGGAAACTCGAGCATTTTTCAGGCGGCTCCACCCGGCGGTCTGCAGAGGGCCTAAAAATTTCCCAAATCGATGGGAACAGTGCCCAAATGACATGGGAACAGCATGGGGAAGACCCCTGGAAGCATTTCTGACTCCCAAGTCACTGCTGTCAACAACGTTGTCAGAGTATTATGCCACTTTTACGGACTCACAATAAAACATACAAAAACAAAACCAAAATGGATTTTCCTGGGAAATATATTAAGGAACATCCTTTCCAGGGTAATGACTTGTATATATGGCAAAATAAATAACCAAAACCAAAAATACTCCTCCACACATTGGGCTATGTTCACACGTAGTTTTTGATGCGATTTTGCACTTCTGCATTGCTTTCAGCAAAGACAAATGCATACACTGGGAAATGTCATTTTAACATTTTACAACCTTATCTGGCCATGTGGTGTGTGACACATCATCAGACACATGCATACAGTGCTGAAAAGACATGGGACCAGCATGGGGAAGACCTCTGGAACCATTTCTAACTCCCAGGTCACTGCCTAAAAGTGTGCCCATCATAAGTGATTCTTGGCGCATGCGAAGATGCCTCCCGCCATGCACCTGTCGTTGCAGACATCACCGTCCACGTCCTTGTCCCAGTGCAGCATTCAGTTTTCCCTACCCCATTCCTTGGAATGCAAGCGCAAGTATGCAGGCAGCCACCCACCCACAGGCTGCAATACTATACTGCCAAATTTTTGACAGCTGCTTGCACTTGAAATGTGGCCTTTTAGGCTCGTGGAGGCGGAAGCTTTCCATAACCTCATGCCTGCGGCGGCCGGGTGTCCATACTCGGTCCCCAGCCGCCATTGTTTCTCCCGGTGTCGTCTCCGCCTTCCACAAGCATGGGTCCCACAACATTACCAGTGCCCTCCCCAGTGCACTTACTGGGAAGGACCGCCTAACCACAAACACGTGGACAGGTGAATGTGGCCAGGGACGGTATGGAGCCACTCCACAGCTTTTTTTGCTGAGAGTTGTATTTAGCTCGGCGAAAGGTCTGGCATAGAGGGAAACCATATCTATTCTGGGTGTCATTTCTCCGTCACCAGGTTCCGGACATTGACACACACGACCATGCCTGGCTGTATGTTCAGCGGTGAGAGCCACAGATCAGACTGCTGTGTTACAGCTTTCAACAACTCTGCAGCGCTGGGCGGTTTGTCAATTAAGTATTAAGCATGTTATCTTCAGCACAGCCTGTTGCTGCTTGGCCAAGACAGTGCTGCAGTGCTGTCAGCTTGTGACTGATGTGGTCATTTCGGAGATGGAGGAGGAGGTGCATGAGCTGAACAATGTGATTACATTGTTGCTAAATTGGTGACGCTGTTTTTTATACTAAAGAAAGATCCTATTGTTTTGTTTTTTTTTATGTATTTTTTTAAGACAAATGCATTCACCGGGAAATGTCATTTTAACATTTTACAACCTTAGCTGGTAATGTGGTGTGTGACACATCATCAGACACTTCCTGTTTTATTTATGATGGAGGGACTCTGAAAGTCATAAAGCCTATTTTTATAGGGACATCAGACGGCCCTTACTATTCTTAAAAGGCCAGCAGTCGGCCCTAGCTATTGTTAGAGAGCCATCAGCCGGCTATGCTTTGTTGTTCCCATTATTAACAAGTGGGTCTCCTATACTGTTATAGCTTATCCAGTGACTGCAAGGGCTGCCAGAAATTTGGATGCAACCCAATACCCCTTTGAAGAGACATAGAGGAGGGTCTCAGTAAAAAAATGTTCCCATTATAAAGGATCGGGTCTCCTATAAGTGGTAATGCCCATGCTGTGACTGCAAGGGCTGCCAAAATTTGGGAAAAACCCCATTAAGAATTTAAAGACACATAGAGCAGGGCCACAGTAACAAGGTACGACATGTTCCCATTAGAAAGGAGAGGGTCTGCTATACAGTTATAGGGTATGCAATGAGTCCAATGGCTGACAATTTTAGGAAAAAACCCACTAAGAATTTAAAGACACACAGAGCAGGGCCACAGTAACAAGGTACGACTTGTTCCCATTAGAAAGGAGAGAGTCTGCTATACAGTTATAGGGTATGCAGTGAGTCCAGCAGCTGACAATTTTAGGAAAAACCCCACTAAGAATTTAAAGACACATGGAGCAGGGCCACAGTAACAAGTACGACATGTTCCCATTAGAAAAGAGAGAGTCTGCTATACAGTTATAGGGTATGCAGTGAGTCCAACGGCTGACAATTTTAGGAAAAACCCCACTAAGAATTTATAGACACATGGCCCCGGAGCTGGGCTCACTGAGTGACAGGACACCGCTCCTGAGCTCAGCTCCAGGGCCCGCTCGCTGGTGCGGCTCATTATCCCTGGCTCCTCAGCATCAGCGGTCAGAGAATTAAAGCTAGGGACACATAGGACATGTGAGTATAAGGATTTTATTATTTTATTCTTATTTTTACAGGTGGACACTGCGGGAGCAGACACTACTACCCTCATCATTGTCTCCTGCTGGTGCTGATCGCAGCACCGGTAGGAACCATGATGAGGGCAGTGTTCAGCACCCCGCGCATGGGAACAGTGCTAACTGTACAGTGATTCCCAGGCACCGTTCCGTGTGATCTTGATGCTGCTCAGGGGTGGCACATGGTTGCCACATGTGACACACAGGGAAACATGAGACACGGATATCTCTGGTACCGGTTTATACCGAAATATACGGACATGTGAAACCGGCCTAAATCGGCTGCGAAAAATCCTCCGAATAAACAAACTGCTCAATCGTCAGGTGAAATGATCTTTTGGCATGCACACAACATTATCATTCTTGGCACAAGACTTGTGCTGCCGAGAACAATGACAGCCAATGAACAATTGTCTAATACAGATCATTCAGAGTGTATCTGAAGCGCAGTATTCCTGTGTAAATTGTCTATTAACCCCTTAGTGACTGAGACAATTTGGACATTAATGACCAGGCCAAATTTTTGAATTCTGACCAGTGTCACTTCATGTGGTGATAACTCTGGAATGCTTCAATGGATCCCGCTGATTCTGAGACTGTTTTTAGTGACATATTGTATTTCATGATAGTGGTAAAAAATTTTGATACGACAATTTGGTGAAAATGTTGAAAATTTTGCAATTTTCAAACTTCTAATTCCTATGCCTTTAAACCAGAGAGTTATGTCACACAAAATAGTTAATAAATAACATTTCTCATATGTTTACTTTACAACAGCACAATTTTTAAAACATATTTTTTTTTTGTTAGGAAGTTAGAAGGTTTAAATGTTGACCAGTGATTTCTAATTTTTCCAACAAAATTTACAAAACTATTTTTATAGGGACCATATCACATTTGAAGTGACTTTGGGAGGCCGATATGACAGAAAATACCCAAAAGTGACACCATTCTAAAACCTGCACCCCTCCAAGTCCTCAAAACCGCATTCAAGAAGTTTATTAACCCTTCAGGTGCTTCACAGGAACTAAAGCAATGTGGAAGCAAAAATGAAATTTTTTTCAGAAAAATTTTACTATAGCCCCAAATTTTTTATTTTCACAAGGGTAACAGGATAAAATGGACCACAAAATTTGTTGTGCAATTTCTCCCGCATGTGGCAGCATTCTATATGTGGATATACACTACTGTTTGAGCACCCGGCAGGGATCAGATGGGAAGGAGCGCTACTTGGCTTTTAGAACGCAGATTCCTTTTGAATAGATTATGGGCTCCATTAGTTTAGCCCCTGAGGTGCCAAAATAGCAGAACCCCCACCCCCAGGTGACCCCATATTGGAAACTCCACTACCTAAGGAATTCATCTAGGGGTGTAGTGAGATTTTGAACTCATGGATGCCTCACAGAATTTTATAACATTGAGACATGGAAATTTGTTCTCAGTAGCGATCTGGGAGTCAGAGATGCTTCCAGGGGTCTTCTCCATGCTGTTCTCCTTCCATTCAGCACTTTTACCATCCATTTCATCATTTTCAGTGCCCCCCAGACCTCCTTGTAGGGTCTTCTGGAAAAATGCTTTGATTTCTCATTGACGCTCATTATACTCGTTACTTGAAATGAGCATCCAAGCATTAGAAATTGTTTAGGTCGAGTAACGAGCATCTGAGCATTTTAGTGCTCACTCATCTCTAATTTTTACCTGTGGATTTTCAGCATTTTATGCAATGCAATGCAATTCTGACTTTAAACTCTGAATGTCCACAAGAAAATTGACATGTTGAGGATTTCAAACACACACGGCTGGTCAGTTTACGCTATGTAAAAAAAAATTAAACAGTGGACCCCAGGATGGGGGACATTATACAAGGAAGGGGCCTAGGATGGGGGTTATTATACCAGCAAGGAGCCCAGGATGGGGGACATTACACCAGGAAGGGGTTAAGGATCGGGATTATTATACCAAGATGGAGGTCATTATACCAGGAATGGGCACAGTATACCAGGAAGGGGTCCAGGATGGGAGAAATTATACTAGGAAGGGGCTGGGAATTCTGGGACATGGTTATACAATGGAGGACATTATAACAGGAAAGGGTCCATGATGGTGTCAGGATGGTGTACAATATTACAGTAAGGGGCCCAGTACAGGAGACATTACACCAGGAAGCCCCCATGATGGGGGACATTATACCAGGATGGGTGACATTGTTACACGAAGGTACCAGAATGTGGAACATTATTACAATAAGGGGTCAAGGACAGGGGACATTATACCAGGAAGAGGCTCAGGATGGGGGACATTATTACTGGAAAGGGCTCAGGATGGAGGACATTTTACCAGAAAGAGTACAAGACAGGGGACATTATACAACCCCTGGCAAAAATTATGCTTGGTCTGAAAAAAATTACCCTTACTGAGTACCACATTTTTAATCTTGATTTCTTTTAGTGTTTCTTAAAGCCCTAAAGTTGCCATTTGAAATGACTTTAGTTTTGTGCCATGTCTGTGATCTGCTTTTTTTCAACAACATTAAACAACTGAATGAACATCCTCCGAGCCCGGTGATTCCATAATTTTTTCCAGGGGTTGTAATAGGAAGAGGCAAAGGATGGAGGAAATTATACCAGGAAGAGGTGTAGGTGGAGGTAACGCGCCCCCTGGGCCGTGGGGTACCAGGTGCTGGGCCTATGGATGCCGGTATGGGGGATATCACGGTGGCTGGCCCGGTCCGTGACCCAGGGTGGTCAGTAAAAGGGGGAATATGTATAGGGGATTTGGAAAGTTCTGGAGCCGTCCTCTGGAGCTGGTGTTACGGCAGCAGGGATGGTGTGGCTCTCCACAGGTAGAGCTAGCTCCAGGGCAGCGTGAGGTGTAATGGATGGTGGTGCAGGGAGAGACGGCAGGATGGTCCCGGAGGAAAGAAGGACACTCACACGGGGGTAAGCTTCTGTACCTTTACTGGTGATGTTGCAGGCACGGTCCAGGGTACTCCGGACAAGGGCGCACTTTTGGACTCTCCCTAGTGAGCGGGTATAGGGCCTCCTGATCCGTGGCTTTACTCGCTAAGCTTCTGACCTGCCTGGAGCTAAGCCTAGCTTGGTTGCTGTCTCTCTTTTGCACCTGCTGACCTGGTGGTAGGGCCTACTCTTGCAGATCACTCTCCCTGGATGCTGGGGCCTCCGTGACTCCTAGCCCTGGTACTGCAATCAGTATTTGGTGAACCTGGGACCTGTAGTCCTCCAGGGGTTCCGGTGGTTCCTACTGGGTATTGAGGGTCCCTGTAGGCGCGGACCCGGTGTCCGGTATATATCTCGGGGTGAGCCTGGTAAGCTCCTCTGCCCCCTTGGCTACTTCTTCCTTCTCCTCTATCCTTCGGCCACACTCAGGGCCCTCACTAGGCCTTCACACGTGCTGTAGGCCTTGGCTCGCTAAGCACAGCAGCCAGCTTGCTGCCTCTTCGCTGCTCTCTGAGCGTCAGCACGCTCTCTGCTCAACTCTGAGCTCTGTCCCTCTCTGTGTCTGAGAGACTCACTAACTAGACTGAGCTGCCTGGCTCCACCCTCCCTTTATATATCCCTGAAGGACTCCCTCTGGTGGTCTGAGGTGGTAGGGTGGAGGTGTGTGAATGTGTGAGGGCCTCTTGTGGAGAAGTCCATCCATGCACCCTTCTGGGTTCTGTGGCACCAGTGCACAGCAGGGCGCCACAGAGGGACATTATTACAGGATGGTGGTCAAGATGGGGGACAATATTAAAGAAAGCGGCCAGGATGGGGAATATTGCAAAATCATTGCAAAATGAGCAGAAATGCAGACATGCATTGCACACTTAGGTATAGTTGTGAGAAGAACCAAATTTGTTTATATTATGTGATGTATTGGAATTTATGAATGTGTCTATCATAATGCAATGGCAATCTGAACTGTGGGTACAGTATAGAAAGTATAGAGTAGTAAAGGCACAGACAAGTGATGCGAACAAAGGATGATTATTTCCTCCATCAACAGATGACTTATGAAATAATAATAATAATAATGAAACAATTTATATAACATAACCATTATATCCCTAAATGTATTACACTGTAGTAAAACAGATAACCTTTCCTAAGGCTAGGGTCAAACAAGCATATATGTCTCATCCAAGGGAATTGGGTCGATTAGACAAATCACACTCTGATAAAACTCTCATTAGAGTTTTATCAGAGCATGATCATAGTGTGTTCCGATTCTGTTGGATGAGAAGATGGAGAACAAAATTTCTCCATCTTCTCCATTATGTCAGTCCATGAAAATCGGACTGCACTCAAATGTAATCTGAGTGCAGTCCAATATTTTCCTTCGACTCATAGACTTGCATTGCCAAGTGCGCTCCGAATTTTGGATCAAACTAGTACATGCTGCAATTGTTTTCCTCGGACCAGCTCTGTCTGAGAAAAAAATCTGACATTTGCACAGCCCTATACAATAATAATGATCTAAGTGCGATCCTATGTTTTGTTGGATCACACTAGGACTGATAATACGGTTGTCTGCTCAAGCCCTTAGAATAGGTCATCAATGTAAGAGTGATTGGGGTCTGACACACAGAAGCCCCACACAGGGCCAATTGTAGCTTTTCTGCAATCTAAAGGTCCGTTTACATGAACTGGCCAGTGGCACTATATGAACGCTGATCAATAAGCTAAGTATCAATGGTTGTTTCAGTGGCAGTTTACGCAGGCAGACCAAAGCAAACGATGAAAACTGAGTGATCGATCATAGTTCTCGGCAGTGTGAGACCTGTTTATCCAGGACGATGCCAAGCTGAGAATGATGATCTTTTGTTTTGCACAAAATATCATTTCCCCCGATGAATGAGTGTTTTACTGATTTATGGAATGATTGGCAGCCTGATTACACGTCAAGATAACAGTGAAACCAGCGTTTTGAACAATGCTTGCTCATTACTAAGTGGTTTGTCCCTCA
This sequence comes from Phyllobates terribilis, assembly GCF_046119375.1. NCBI lineage: Eukaryota > Metazoa > Chordata > Amphibia > Anura > Dendrobatidae > Phyllobates > Phyllobates terribilis. The sequence continues at coordinate 141,868 of NW_027363354.1, read as the reverse complement.
CTTAGGGGCATCTCCATTTAGACTGTGATTGATTCTTATAATTGTTATTATTGTTTTTGCCGTTTTCATTTAAGGTATTTATTTCTATCATAATTCTGGATGATTACATCGATATGAAATGTTTTGCTGTAGTTTAATCATGGTTCTTTGAATTTCCCCATCATGTCTGGTGTAAGTAGTGACATTTGTTGTCCTATATTGCAGCCCTGTCTGCCTGTGAGATGGAAGCTGAGAGGAAGCTGCAGACGTGTCAGTTATAAGCGCACACAGCTCTGCAGTGAGATCAGGAGTAGAGATGAGCGGTGTTCGACTAGAACTGTTCGCCAATCTCAAATTCGAGCTGTTTTGGGCGGTGTTCGAGTTGTTCGACGAACCCGAACGATTTGCAAAAAATTCGGCTGTTCGAGGTTATGTTCGATAACTGTTCGTGCACCAAAAGCGTGTCTTGCATGTCTGGTGCTATTTAGAGCACCAATCATGCAGGGATTGTCTGCCACTCACTGTAATGCCACAGCCATGGTGGTTGTGGCATTACAGTGATTGCCCAAATCGATGGGAACTGTGCTCACAGTGAAACATGAAAAGCCGGCAATTCAGCAGCGGCGTACACCGGTACCCGACAATTTAGAACCGAAAGAATAGAGCTTCACACATAGATTAGATAGATAGAAACATGTCAGTCACATATATATGAAGTACAGTGAAAGTGCTGCTTACTGTACTTGTCATTTAGCGTAAAGGATTTATCAAAAAAAATAATAGTGTTTTCATGCACCGTCTCTTTAAAAAAGCCGGCCGGCAATTCAGCAGCGGTACCCGAAAATTTAGAATAGAAGGAATAGAGAATCACACATAGATTAGATAGATAGAAACATGTCAGTCACATATATATGAAGTACAGTGACAGTGTTGATTACTGTACTTGTCATTTAGTGTAAAGGATTTATCAAAAAAAATAATAGTGTTTTCATGCACCGTCTCTTTAAAAAAGCCGGCCGGCAATTCAGCATCTGTACCCGACAATTTATAACAGACAGAATAGAGCTTCACACATAGATTAGATAGATAGAAACATGTCAGTCACATATATATGAAGTACAGTGACAGTGTTGCTTACTGTACTTGTCATTTAGTGTAAAGGATTTATTAAAAGAAATAATAGTGTTTTCATGCACCGTCTCTTTAAGAAAGCCGGCCGGCAATTCAGCAGCGGTACCCGACAATTTATAACAGACAGAATAGAGCTTCACACATAGATTAGATAGATAGAAACATGTCAGTCACATATATATGAAGTACAGTGATAGTGTTGGTTACTGTACTTGTCATTTAGTATTAAAATAAAGGATTTATTATTAAAAAAATTGGCGTGGGGTTCCCCTTAATTTTAGGCTCTAGCGGAGGTTAAGCAGACAGCTGGGGCAGATGTTTGAAGCCTGGGAAGGGGGTAATACCCACGGAGCTTCCCAGGCTACTAATATCAGCCCCCAGCTGAATACATAGCCTTTACTAGCTATTAAAATGGGGGACCCCCCCCAAAAAATGACGTGGGGTCCCCCCTAATTTAATAGCTAGCAAAGGCTAGGCAGACAGCTGGGGGCTGATATTAATAGCCCAGGAAGGGAGCCATGAATATTGGCCCCCTCCCAGGCTAGAAACACCAGCCGTCAGCCGCCCCAGAAATGGCGCATCCATAGGATGCGCCAATTCTGGCACTTAGCCTCGCTCTTCCACGCTGCCCTGGTGCGGTGGCAGGGGGTAATGGGGCTGGGGTTGATGTCAGCTTATAATGCCAGCTGACATCAAGCCCAGGTTAGTAATGGAGAGGCGTCTATAAGACACCCCCATTACTAACCCCATAGTCAAAGTTAAAAAAAACACAAACACCCAGAATAAAGTCCTTTAATTGAAATAAAGACACAATTCTTTATTGTTCTAAATTAAACCATACTTACCGTCACGCCCATTCCAGCTGAAGCCAACGATCTCCTGCAATAAAAGTAAAATAATAAAGCAACCTCATCCTTACCTTTCCATGGTTCCCACGACGGCTTCAGCTCTGCTACATCGAGATGACAGGCTGGACCGCAGCAGAACGCTGCCATCCAGCCTGTCAACCCGCAGACACTGAGAAGCGCAGGCATGCTTGCGCTCCTCAGTGTCTCTCTGTGACGGCATAAAGATGAGCCGAGGTCATGTCCAATGAACTCGGCTCACCTCATGCACGTCACTTACAGCGTGGGAGAATTCTCACGCTGAAGCGCTGAGTGCAGGAGAATTTTCCCACGCTGTCAGTGACGTGCAGGAGGTGAGCTGAGTTCATTGGACATGAGCTCACCTCATGCACGTCACTGACAGCGTGGGAGAATTCTCCTGCACTCAGCACTTCAGCGTGAGAATTTTCCCACGCTGTCAGTGACGTGCATGAGGTGAGCCGAGTTCATTGGACATGACCTCGGCTCATCTGGATGCCGTCACAGCGAGACACTGAGGAGCGCAAGCATGCCTGCGCTTCTCAGTGTCTGCAGGATGACAGGCTGGATGGCAGCTTTCTGCTGCGGTCCAGCCTGTCATCTCGATGTAGCAGAGCTGAAGCTGTCGTGGGAACCATGGAAAGGTAAGGATGAGGTTGGTTTATTATTTTTCTTTTACTGCAGGAGATCGTTGGCTTCAGCTGGAATGGGTGTGATGGTAAGTATAGTTTAATTTAGAACAATAAAGAATTGTGTGTTTATTTCAATTAAAGGACTTTATTCTGGGTGTTGTGTTTTTTTTAAATACTTTACTAGAAATTCATGGCGGTCATGTCTAATACTGGCGTGACCCCATGAATTTTGGGCTTGGGGCCAGCTGATAATACCAAGCTGGCCCTAACCCCTTTATTACCCAGTGAGCCACCGCACCAGGGCCCTGGATGAGTTGGGTACAGCGCCAGAAGATGGCGCTTCTATGAACGCGCCATTTTCCGGGGTGGCTGCGGACTGCAATTTGCAGCGGGGGGGGGCCCAGAAAGCTTGGGCCTCCCTGCGCTGCAGATTCCAGCCCCCAGCTGCCTAGTTGTACCTGGCTGGACACAAAAATAGGGCGAAGCCCCACGTATTTTTTTTTTAATTATTTCATGAAATTCATGAAATAATTAAGAAAAAAAGACCTTCTCTATATTGTTCTGTCCGGCCAGGTACAAATAGGCAGCTGGTGGTTGGGGGCAGCCCGTTCCTGCCTGCTGTACCTGGCTGGACACAAATATAGTGCGAAGCCCCACTTCAATTTTTTTTAATTATTTCATGAAATTCATGAAATAATTAAGAAAAAAAGGCCTTCCCTATATTTTTGTGTCCAGCCAGGTACAACTAGGCAGCTGGGGGCTGGAATCCGCAGCGCAGGGAGGCCCAAGCTTTCTGGGCCACCCCCGCTGCAAATTGCAGTCCGCAGCCACCCCGGAAAATGGCGCGTTCATAGAAGCGCCATCTTCTGGCGCTGTACCCAACTCATCCAGGGCCCTGATGCAGTGGCTCACTGAGTAATAAAGGGGTTAGGGCCAGCTTGGCATGGCCCTAAGCCCAAAATTCATGGGGTCACGCCAATATTAGACATGACCACCATGAATTTATAGCAAAGTATTTAAAAAAGAAACAACACCCAGAAAAAAGTCCTTTAATTGAAATAAACACACAATTCTTTATTGTTCTAAATTAAACCATACTTACCATCACGCCCATTCCAGCTGAAGCCAACGATCTCCTGCAATAAATGAAAAATAATAAACCAACCTCATCCTTACCTTTCCATGGTTCCCAGGACAGCTTCAGCTCTGCTACATCGAGATGACAGGCTGGACCGCAGCAGAACGCTGCCATCCAGCCTGTCATCCCGCAGACACTGAGAAGCTCAGGCTTGCTTGCGCTCCACAGTGTCTCTCTGTGAGGGCATCCAGATGAGCCGAGTTAATGTCCAATGAACTCGGCTCACCTCATGCACGTCACTGACAGCGTGGGAAAATTCTCCTGCACTCAGCGCTTCAGCGTGGGAGAATTCTCACACTGAAGCGCTGAGTGCAGGAGAATTCTCCCACGCTGTCAGTGACGTGCAGGAGGTGAGCTGAGTTCATTGGACATGAGCTCACCTTATGCACGTCACTGACAGCGTGGGAAAATTCTCCTGCACTCAGCGCTTCAGCGTGGGAGAATTCTCACGCTGAAGCGCTGAGTGCAGGAGAATTCTCCCACGCTGTCAGTGACATGCAGGAGGTGAGCTGAGTTCATTGGACATGAGCTCACCTTATGCACGTCACTGACAGCGTGGGAGAATTCTCCTGCATTCAGCGCTTCAGCGTGAGAATTTTCCCACGCTGTCAGTGACGTGCATGAGGTGCGCCGAGTTCATTGGACATGAACTCGTCTCATCTTTATGCCGTCACAGCCAGACACTGCAGAGCGCAAGCATGCCTGCGCTTCTCAGTGTCTGCGGGATGACAGGCTGGATGGCAGCGTTCTGCTGCGGTCCAGCCTGTCATCTCGATGTAGCAGAGCTGAAGCTGTCGTGGGAACCATGGAAAGGTAAGGATGATGTTGCTTTATTATTTTTCTTTTATTGCAGGAGATCGTTGGCTTCAGCTGGAATGGGCGTGATGGTAAGTATGGTTTAATTTAGAACAATAAAGGATTGTGTCTTTATTTCAATTAAAGGACTTTATTCTGGGTGTTTGTGTTTTCTTTTAACTTTGACTATGGGGTTAGTAATGGGGGTGTCTTATAGACGCCTCTCCATTACTAACCTGGGCTTGATGTCAGCTGACATTATAAGCTGACATCAACCCCAGCCCTATTACCCCCTGCCACCGCTACAGGGCAGCGTGGAAGAGCGAGGCTAAGTGCCAGAATTGGCGCATCCTATGAATGCGCCATTTCTGGGGCGGCTGACGGCTGGTGTTTCTAGCCTGGGAGGGGGCCAATATTCATGGCTCCCTTCCTGGGCTATTAATATCAGCCCCCAGCTGTCTGCCTAGCCTTTTCTAGCTATTAAATTAGGGGGGACCCCACGTCATTTTTTTGGGGGGGTCCCCCATTTTAATAGCTAGTAAAGGCTATGTATTCAGCTGGGGGCTCATATTAGTAGCCTGGAAAGCTCCGTGGGTATTACCCCCTTCCCAGGCTTCAAACATCTGCCCCAGCTGTCTGCTTAACCTCCGCTAGAGACTAAAATTAAGGGGAACCCCACGCCAATTTTTTTTAATAATAAATCCTTTATTTTAATACTAAATGACAAGTACAGTAACCAACACTATCACTGTACTTAATATATATGTGACTGACATGTTTCTATCTATCTAATCTATGTGTGAAGCTCTATTCTGTCTGTTATAAATTGTCGGGTACAGATGCTGAATTGCCGGCCGGCTTTTTTAAAGAGACAGTGCATGAAAACACTATTATATTTTTTAATAAATCCTTTACACTAAATGACAAGTACAGTAAGCAACACTGTCACTGTACTTCATATATATGTGACTGACATGTTTCTATCTATCTAATCTATGTGTGATGCTCTATTCCTTCATGTCTAAATTGTCGGGTACCGGTGTATGCCGCTGCTGAATTGCCGGCCGGCTTTTTTAAAGAAAGCGTCTTCTGAGCAGTTTGTCAGCTTTTGGACACCTTTGAAGGTGTTTTCTATGTGTTTCTATGTGTTTTTGTTTGCCTGCCATTGGTTTTAACGGTGTTCGACGGTGTTCTAAGGTGTTCGACGAACAGTTCGACGAACAGTTCCTCGAACATCCCGGTGTTCGACGGACCGAACTGAACCCGAACACTACGGGGGTGGCTCAACACTAATCAGGAGAGCAGAGAGCGGCCATCACACATCACACTGGGAACTCCCCTTCATGTGAGATAAGGAGGCAGAGTTATCTTCCAGGCAGCGTCGTCCCCAGAGCCAGGAAGAGGTCATTTACATAAAGTGATAAAAGATGATTTATCAACAACAAGGCATCAGATATGAGGCATACAGGCATCACTCTCCTCTGCAGTCCATAACCTATATGCCCATATTAATAGTTTACAGCAGGCCAGAATTGCTAATCTGGCGCACCGGGCATTTTCCCAGTGGTCCACGGATGTGTGCATTGTAGTAGGCCACGGGGCCCGCTGATCCGGCCACCGGCCCGCTGATCCGGCCACCGACCCGCTTTTCTGGCCGCTGGCCCCTTAAATCTGGAGGCACAGCCGGGATTGGGGCGCTCTGCGCCTGCACGCAGGGTTCAGTATTTGAACCGCTGCATGCGTCACTTATAAGAACACATCAGCGTTCTCTGTGGGAGGAGAGCGCGATCCTCTCTCCCGCCTTTACAACACCGGCTGCAGCTGTTGGTGCAGCGCAGCCCGGTGCCGTACCGAATCAGGAAGCGGATCTCTGCAGCTCTGCTCCTACCTGGGTGAGTACAGTGGCATGATGATGTATGCTGTTGTTTAGCCAGTAAAAAACATGTTTCTGGTACCCAGGGGTGGGGGGTGGGGGATGACCTCTGGGGCTGGGGGCTTACATATGGGGCTAGGGGCTGACCTCTGGGGCTGGGGAATTACTTATGGGTCTGGGGGCTGATCTCTGAGGCTGGGGGCTTACTTATGGGTCTGGGGGCTGACCTCTGAGGCTGGGGGCTTACTTATGGGTCTGGGGGCTGACCTCTGGGGCTGGGGGATTACTTATGGGTCTGGGGGCTGACCTCTGAGGCTGGGGGCTTACTTACGGGGCTAGGGGCTGACCTCTGGGGCTGGGGGATTACTTATGGGGCTGGAGGCTTACTTATGGGGCTGGGGGCTGACTACTAACTTCCGGGGCTGACTGATGTGCTTATGGATCTGTGATACATATTCAGCAGTTGCTGTGTGTCCTATGTGATGTATATGTGTCTCCTGTGATGTGTGTTTCATAATATAGTATAATGTGGTCTTAATTATAATGTAAAGTTGTGTATATACAGTACAGACCAAAAGTTTGGACACACCTTCTCATTTAAAGATCTTTCTGTATTTTCATGACTATGAAAATTGTACATTCACACTGAAGACATCAAAACTATGAATTAACACATGTGGAATTATATACTTAACAAAAAAGTGTGAAACAACTGAAAATATGTCTTATATTCTAGGTCCTTCAAAGTAGCCACCTTTTGCTTTGATGACTGCTTTGCACACTCTTGTCATTCTCTTGATGAGCTTCAAGAGATAGTCACCGGAAATGGTTTTCACTTCACAGGTGTGCCCTGTCAGGTATAATAAGTGGGATTTCTTGCCTTATAAATGGGATTGGGACCATCAGTTGTGTTGTGCAGAAGTCTGGTGGATATGTGTCACCCTGGCCTGGATGCCATAAGTGTAATTAAAGCTGTGTCTGAGAGCAAGGGGGGGGGGTTCTTTAGTCAGGGGAACATTAGCATGCAGTACCTCCTGTCTCAGGCCAGTAGGGGGAGCAGGCTGCCCGTATAAAAGCTGTTACTGGGGGCAGGGTTAGAGAGAACTGGATGGCCTGTCTCAGCACTGAGACTTGTCCCAGAGCAGAGCAGGGACAGAAAGTTGTATTGCACCTAAGAGGAAGTGTGGCAGGAGGAGAGCCACAAGCCAGAGACAAGAGGCGAAGAGAGCCTGTCTTGGCAGATAAAAGACTTACTTTACCAGACTTTGGTGTCTGAGGCTGGGAGGATTCTACATCCTCCAGCAGATAACCAGTCCACAAGGGACTGCATATTCCTTGGCCTAAGAAGCCTGGAGGCCCTGCCACAACCGAAGGGACCAGTAAAGCCGTACAAGGCTGGGAGCAGAAAGGAACCCACGTCGCAGGCCAAACAGGTGAGAATACACGGAAAGCTCGGAAACGTGGGCTGTTACCCTATAACGAGGAGATAGCCAGAAGGAGCGCAGAAAGCACGGTAGGCCTACACCCTCACCCTGACCAGGGCCAATTTCCCCGTTGCTCTCAGACATCCAGGTCCCCTCTGTCACGGGTGTGTTGCCACGAAGATCATCACGAGTACACAGCCTGACTTCTCGCAGCTGACTTGTTGGTGCTTTGTGTTTCTCGGCAGTGAGGGAGTTAATTCTCTCTCTCTCTCTGGGCTAGATGAGGTCCAGCCTCGCCCAGCTGCAATCAATACTTCTGTAGTGAGACTCCTTCATATACCTGCTGGTCTGTTTGGGAGGTGTCGGTGAAAGCATTTCATTCAGACTGACAGAGCGGATCGTGGTGTTTGGAGTTGCTGAGATAAGTGTATTTGGAAGTGTTTTTTCCCTTTCCTCGCTTTATCATTTATCTCCTTTCCCGTTGGTTTTCCCTCTGTTGTAGTTGAGTAGTTGTTTGTATGCAAGGTGGTTTTGGTTTTTCCCTTGTACTGTCTCGTTCGTCTAAATACTGTGTTTGGGCATATTATTTCTTGTTCCCTTTGGTTGTGATCGGGGTCCTTCTCAGGACTAGATTACTGAGGTGCAGGGATCTTCAGGAGGTAGGGGTTACACTGGCGGCCTGGACCTCTGTACCTTTAACAGTACCTCCAGGTTGAGGGATTAGTCAGGGCCCCAGCTTAGGGTCAGCTTAGGCCCCCTACCTCCAGTATACAGAGACAGCGTGACATTTTCACCGACCCACTTAGTTTTTCTCCAGCTACTATGGATCCAGTAGCCGGTCTAGCTCGGCAATTGCAGAGTTTGTCCATGGAGCTGGCGGACGTTAGGTCCAAGGTTTGGCATTCTCAGGAGCAAGCCGGACCAGAACCTAAAGTAGCTCTCCCTGATAGGTTCACTGGGGGGCGGGACAAGTTTTTTGTTTTCCGGGAGGCATGTAAATTGTACTTTCGGCTGCGGCCTCGGTCATTGGGGAGTGAAGAACAAAGGGTGGGAATTGTCATCTCGCTCCTACAAGGGGACCCACAATCTTGGGCGTTCTCTCTTCCCCCGGGTTCCCCGGCTCTCCAGTCAGTGGATAGGTTTTTCGCTGCCCTGGGACTCGTATATGATGACCCAGATCGGATCTCCCTGGCTGAGTCTAAGTTACGTAGGATCCAGCAGGGAGATCGTCCGGCGGAGGAATTCTGTTCGGAGTTCCGTAGGTGGGCCACGGACACCCAGTGGAATGACCCGGCTCTTAGGAGCCAGTTTTGTCATGGTTTATCTGACAAATTACAGAATGTGTTGGCACAGTATGACTCTCCCGTGTCTCTGGAAGCCGCTATGGCCCTCGCTATTCGCGTGGACAGACGGCTTCGGGAGAGGTGCGGGATAACTCTACCCCCTGTGATGACTCCACCTCCTACAAGGTCCCCTCATATGGTGGTTCCCCTGGTCAGTCCAGAGGAGCCTATGCAATTAGGAGGGACATCATTTTGGGGGAGGGGACCGGTGGTGCGCCATAAGGCAGGAAGGTGTTTCTTCTGCGGGAGAAAGGGACATTTTATTGGGGGGTGTCCATCCCGTCCCTTGCAGAGTGAAGAGTCGTCGGAAAACTGTTGATCCCAGGTTGTGTGGTGGACGGCAATCTGGGAGTAGGTATTTCGTCCCTAGGTTCGTCTCAGTTTCTCGTACCGGCGGAGGTGGTGGTGGGTACGAGAACTGAGAGGATATCTGTTCTTCTGGATAGTGGGGCCGGGGCTAATCTGGTTGATGCTCGGTTTGCCCGGGTTTAAGGTATGCGGTTGAGTGAGTTGGCTAAACCCATCCCCATATTCTCGATCGATGCCAGGCCTCTCGGGCAGGGAAGTTTTTTGCAAGTTGTGCATGATGTAAAACTTCAAGTGGGGGCAATACATAAAGAACTGTTGTCTTGCTACGTGTTGGAGGGTCTTCCCACTCCTATTGTGTTGGGCCTTCCTTGGTTAGCTAAGCATAACCCGGTTATTAATTGGCAAACCAGAGAGATAAGCCAATGGAGTAAATTCTGTAATAAAAACTGCATGAACACGGTCATTGGTGCGGTTACTCCTTGGGTCTTACCTCCATTTCTGGCGGACTTTGAGGATGTATTCTCGGAGAAAGGGTGTCAGGAACTACCTCCTCATCGCGTGTATGACTGTTCTGTAAAACTGCTCCCTGAGGCCAAGTTACCTAAAGCTAGGTTGTATAACCTTTCTGGTCCTGAGAGGCAGGCCATGAAGGATTATATTTCTGAAAGTCTGGCTAAGGGGCATATTAGACCTTCATCTTCACCGGTGGCTGCGGGGTTCTTCTTTGTTAAGAAGAAAGATGGAGGCCTACGCCCTTGCCTGGATTTCCGTGAACTTAATCGGATTACGGTCCGAGATCCGTATCCGCTCCCACTTATTCCCGATCTCTTTAATCAGATCGTGGGCGCCAAATGGTTTTCTAAGTTGGATCTCAGGGGGGCGTACAATCTGATTAGGATGAAGGAGGGGGGTGAGTGGAAGACGGCGTTCAACACTCCGGAGGGGCATTATGAGAACCTTGTCATGCCATTCGGTCTGACTAATGCCCCGGCGGTGTTCCAACACTTTGTTAATGACATTTTTCGCCGCTTGGTGGGACAGTTTGTTGTCATATATCTGGATGATATCCTAATTTACTCGCCGGATCTGGTGTCTCATCAGGAGCACGTTAGGCAGGTGTTACAGATCTTGCGGGATAATAAACTGTATGCCAAGTGGGAAAAGTGTGTGTTCGCCGTACAGGAACTCCAGTTTTTAGGCTTCCTGGTTTCAGCGTCCGGTTTTCGTATGGACCCTGGGAAAGTGCGGGCAGTTCTTGAGTGGGATCGGCCAGAGAATCTTAAGGCACTACAACGTTTCCTGGGGTTTGCTAATTATTACCGAAAGTTCATTCGTAATTTCTCGTCCATGGTTAAGCCTCTCACTGACATGACTAAAAAGGGGACGGATTTTTCTAGGTGGTCTGACAAGGCTTCTCAAGCATTCTCCTCTTTGAAAAAATGTTTTGCCTCGGCACCCATACTCATTCAACCTGATGCGTCTCAGCCATTCATTGTAGAGGTAGACGCTTCCGAGGTAGGGGTGGGAGCAGTATTGTCACAGGGTTCGTCCCCTGGTAAGTGGCATCCGTGCGCCTTTTTCTCTAAAAAATTGTCGTCCGCTGAGAGGAATTACGATGTCGGCAATAGGGAACTCTTGGCCATTAAGTTAGCTTTTGAGGAGTGGCGCCATTTTCTGGAGGGGGCAGTTCATCCGGTCACCGTCATCACCGATCACAAGAACCTGCTATATCTGGAGTCCGCGAAACGTCTGAATCCCAGACAAGCTAGGTGGTCATTGTTTTTTACCAGGTTTAATTTTGTCGTTACATATCGTCCTGGGTCAAAAAATGTAAAGGCGGATGCCTTATCTCGTAGTTTCCCGGGGGCCGGGAATACGGACGACCCGATTCCTATCCTTCAGGAGGGGGTGGTGGTTTCGGCAGTATGCTCTGAGCTGGAGGAGGAGGTATTGGAGGCTCAGGGGGACGCCCCTGTTGGACCTCCAGGGAGATTGTTTGTTCCAGATCAGTTGCGACAAAAGGTGATCGAGGCACACCATAACTCAGTTTTTGCAGGACACCCGGGGAGTAAAGCAACTGTGGATCTCCTCTCGCGTCGGTTTTGGTGGCCTAATTTACATAAGGAGGTGGTAACTTTTGTCGCGTCCTGTGGGGTTTGTGCGCGCTCTAAGACCTCACATACCCGTCCGTCTGGGGCCCTCTTACCTTTGAAGATCCCGGAGCGTCCTTGGACTCATCTGTCTATGGACTTTATTACGGACCTCCCTCCGTCTTCGGGTAAAACGGTCATACTCGTTGTAGTGGACAGGTTCAGCAAGATGGCACATTTTATCGCTCTTCCGGCTCTCCCTAATGCTAAAACTCTTGCGCAGGTGTTCATTGGGGAGATTGTGAGGCTTCACGGGGTACCCTCCGAGGTGGTGTCTGATCGGGGGTCTCAGTTTGTGTCTAAGTTCTGGAAGGCGTTTTGTGCACGGCGGGGGATGCAGTTGTCATTCTCATCGGCTTTTCATCCTCAGACCAATGGTCAGACGGAACGTATGAACCAGAGCTTGGAGACATATCTCCGGTGTTTTGTGTCAGAGAACCAGGAGGACTGGGCTTCTTTCTTACCTCTGGCAGAGTTTGCTCTTAATAATAGGCGGAGCGAGTCCACTGGTAAGTCCCCGTTTTTTGGGGCATATGGTTTTCACCCCCAGTTTTGTACTTTCAGTGGGGGGGGCTCTTCGGGGGTTCCTGAGGAGGAACGATTTTCCTCATCACTCGCTTCAGTATGGAGAGGGGTGCTGAAGAATCTGAATACTATGGGGAACCGATACAAACGTATGGCTGATAGGAGGAGAGTGTCTGGTCCGGACCTAAGTGTGAACGATCGGGTATGGTTGTCTACCAGGAATATAAAACTTAAGGTTCCCTCCTGGAAACTGGGTCCCAGGTTCATCGGGCCGTACAGAATCAGTTCTATTATTAATCCGGTGGCATTCCGTCTTGACCTCCCCCCTACGTTTAAAATTCACAACGTGTTTCACAGATCATTGCTTAAGAGGTATGTGGCGCCGGTGGTACCGTCACTTTTACCTCCCCCTCCAGTGGTTGTCAATGGTAACTTGGAGTTCCAGGTATTGAGGGTCATTGATTCACGCTTTAATCGCCGGTCCCTTCAGTACCTGGTTCATTGGAAGGGGTATGGTCCTGAGGAGAGGATGTGGGTTCCTGCGTCGGATATTAACGCAGACCGATTAGTTCGGGCCTTCCACACGACTCACCCGGATAAACCTGGCCCTGAGGGTCCGGAGGCCCCTCGTAGAAGGGGGGGTACTGTCACGGGTGTGTTGCCACGAAGATCATCACGAGTACACAGCCTGACTTCTCGCAGCTGACTTGTTGGTGCTTTGTGTTTCTCGGCAGTGAGGGAGTTAATTCTCTCTCTCTCTCTGGGCTAGATGAGGTCCAGCCTCGCCCAGCTGCAATCAATACTTCTGTAGTGAGACTCCTTCATATACCTGCTGGTCTGTTTGGGAGGTGTCGGTGAAAGCATTTCATTCAGACTGACAGAGCGGATCGTGGTGTTTGGAGTTGCTGAGATAAGTGTATTTGGAAGTGTTTTTTCCCTTTCCTCGCTTTATCATTTATCTCCTTTCCCGTTGGTTTTCCCTCTGTTGTAGTTGAGTAGTTGTTTGTATGCAAGGTGGTTTTGGTTTTTCCCTTGTACTGTCTCGTTCGTCTAAATACTGTGTTTGGGCATATTATTTCTTGTTCCCTTTGGTTGTGATCGGGGTCCTTCTCAGGACTAGATTACTGAGGTGCAGGGATCTTCAGGAGGTAGGGGTTACGCTGGCGGCCTGGACCTCTGTACCTTTAACAGTACCTCCAGGTTGAGGGATTAGTCAGGGCCCCAGCTTAGGGTCAGCTTAGGCCCCCTACCTCCAGTATACAGAGACAGCGTGACACCCTCCTAGCTGGGACTGTTTATGAGTCAGTTTACCTGTTTCAGTAAAGACCCTGGACTGCAACCTATTGTCTGTGTGCTCCTTCGCGCCTCCAGCACTACCAGTACTGGGACTCTCACCACCATCACTCCCACCATCCACTACACTGCCCTGGGCCGCACTCTTCCCGTGGGGAGTCACACCATCCCAGCTGCACACATCATCAGCCCCAGCGGTCTGCCTTGCAGCGGCGGTTCCTAATGACCGCAAATCCACGGGTGGCATAGTCGGACATAATCAACAACACATAACGGACTACCACTGGCCTGACCACCCTGAGCCACGGAACCGGGTTGCCACTACTACTCCCATCGTTCCCCCTATTGCCCGGATCCGAGTGCCCCACGGCCCAGGGGGCAAGTAAGATACACAGCTGATAGTCCTACTGAATAGACTGTTAGAATTTGTATTATGGCAAGAAAAAAGCAGCTAAGTAAAGAAAAACGAGTGGCCATCATTACTTTAAGAAATGAAGGTCAGTCAGTCCGAAAAATTGGGAAAACTTTGAAAGTGTCCCCAAGTGCAGTTGCAAAAAACATCAAGCGCTACAAAGAAACTGGTTCATATGAGGACCGCCCCAGGAAAGGAAGACCAAGAGTCACCTCTGCTTCTGAGGATAAGTTTATCCGAGTCACCAGCCTCAGAAATCGCAGGTTAACAGCAGCTCAGATTAGAGACCAGTTCAATGCCACACAGAGTTCTAGCAGCAGACACATCTCTTCAACAACTGTTAAGAGGAGACTTTGTGCAGCAGGCCTTCATGGTAAAATAGCTGCTAGGAAACCACTGCTAATGACAGGCAACAAGCAGAATAGACTTGTTTGGGCTAAAGAACACAAGGAATGGACATTAGACCAGTGGAAATATGTGCTTTGGTCTGATGAGTCCAAATTTGAGATCTTTGGTTCCAACCACCGTGTCTTTGTGCGACGCAGAAAAGGTGAACGGATGGACTCTACATGCCTGGTTCCCACCGTGAAGCATGGAGGAGGAGGTGTGATGGTGTGGGGGTGCTTTGCTGGTGACACTGTTGGGGATTTATTCAAAATTGAAGGCATACTGAACCAGCATGGCTACCACAGCATCTTGCAGCGGCATGCTATTCCATCCGGTTTGCGTTTAGTTGGACCATCATTTATTTTTCAACAGGGCAATGACCCCAACACACCTCCAGGCTGTGTAAGGGCTATTTGACCAAGAAGGAGAGTGATGGGGTGCTACGCCAGATGACCTGGCCTCCACAGTCACCAGACCTGAACCCAATCGAGATGGTTTGGGGTGAGCTGGACCGCAGAGTGAAGGCAAAAGGGCCAACAAGTGCTAAGCATCTCTGGGAACTCCTTCAAGATTGTTGGAAGACCATTTCCGGTGACTACCTCTTGAAGCTCATCAAGAGAATGCCGAGAGCGTGCAAAGCAGTCATCAAAGCAAAAGGTGGCTACTTTGAAGAACCTAGAATATAAGACATATTTTCAGTTGTTTCACACTTTTTTGTTAAGTATATAAATCCACGTGTTAGTTCATAGTTTTGATGCCTTCAGTGTGAATGTACAATTTTCATAGTCATGAAAATACAGAAAAATCTTTAAATGAGGTGTGTCCAAACTTTTGGTCTGTACTGTATAGTGTAGAGATGTTTATATAGTATGGTGCTGTGTACATAGTATAGTATATAGTTTGGAATCCACACTATATACACAGGCACATCCCTACACTATATAATATATATAGTATATAAACAGCTCGACTCTATATTCTTTTGCACAGTATATAGTGTGGAGCTGGGTATATAATTGATTGTAGAATATATTGTGGAGCTGTGTATGATGTGTATACTTCCCCTGCCCTGTATACATGGTGTCATTCTCAGTATCTGCTCTTATTATGTTTGCGTGTGTGTGTACATACATACACGCATAATATAATAATATATATATCTCAACAATCTGATTAATTGTCAAAAAAATGGAGGACTCTTCTTTATTAGCCCATGTGGTTATGTTTCGGATTCATGTTCTGTTATGGAACTGAATTGTCGTCATAGAGGCTGGCATCTGCAGGGTACAAATGTATATATACAATGCACAGTACCACTCATCCTGTCCTGTATATATACAATGCACAGTACCACTCCTCCTGTCCTGTATATATACACTGCACAGCACCACTCCTCCTGTCCTGTATATATACACTGCACAGTACCACTCATCCTGTCCTGTATATATACAATGCACAGTACCACTCCTCCTGTCCTGTATATATACACTGCACAGTACCGCTCCTCCTGTCCTGTATATATACACTGCACAGCACCACTCCTCCTGTCCTGTACATATACACTGCACAGTACCACTTCTCCTGTCCTGTATATATTCACTGCACAGCACCACTCCTCCTGTCCTGTATATATACACTGCACAGCACCACTCCTCCTGTCCTGTATATATACACTGCACAGTACCACTCCTCCTGTCCTGTATATATACAATGCACAGTACCACTCCTCCTGTCCTGTATATATACACTGCACAGTACCACTCCTCCTGTCCTGTATATATACACTGCACAGTACCACTCCTCCTGTCCTGTGCATATACACTGCACAGTACCACTCCTCCTGTCCTGTATATATACACTGCACAGCACCACTCCTCCTGTCCTGTATATATACACTGCACAGCACCACTCCTCCTGTCCTGTATATATACACTGCACAGTACCACTCATCCTGTCCTGTATATATACAATGCACAGTACCACTCCTCCTGTCCTGTATATATACACTGCACAGTACCGCTCCTCCTGTCCTGTATATATACACTGCACAGCACCACTCCTCCTGTCCTGTACATATACACTGCACAGTACCACTTCTCCTGTCCTGTATATATTCACTGCACAGCACCACTCCTCCTGTCCTGTATATATACACTGCACAGCACCACTCCTCCTGTCCTGTATATATACACTGCACAGTACCACTCCTCCTGTCCTGTATATATACAATGCACAGTACCACTCCTCCTGTCCTGTATATATACACTGCACAGTACCACTCCTCCTGTCCTGTATATATACAATGCACAGTACCACTCCTCCTGTCCTGTATATATACAATGCACAGTACCACTCCTCCTGTCCTGTATATATACACTGCATAGTACCACTCCTCCTGTCCTGTATATATACACTGCACAGCACCACTCCTCCTGTCCTGTATATATACACTGCACAGTACCACTCATCCTGTCCTGTATATATACAATGCACAGTACCACTCCTCCTGTCCTGTATATATACACTGCACAGTACCACTCCTCCTGTCCTGTATATATACACTGCACAGCACCACTCCTCCTGTCCTGTATATATACACTGCACAGCACCACTCCTCCTGTCCTGTATATATACACTGCACAGTACCACTCCTCCTGTCCTGTACATATACACTGCACAGTACCACTTCTCCTGTCCTGTATATATACACTGCACAGTACTACTTCTCCTGTCCTGTATATATACACTGCACAGTACCACTCCTCCTGTCCTGTACATATACACTGCACAGCACCACTCCTCCTGTCCTGTATATATACAATGCACAGTACCACTCCTCCTGTCCTGTATATATATGACGCGCCCCCTGGGACATATTCCTTTTTGAGGGGAATACCCGGCACCGGATCAGATGGGGGGTTGTAGTCTCCGAGCGGCTGTGACCCGGCCCGTGCCCAGGGCGTCAAGCTCAGTGTTATGTGGCAGTCCTACAGATGTTATTAAGAGTTCTTTTGTGTCGACTACGCCACCCGTTGTGATGCGGTCACTGTGGCCGCCGCTGCAGCAGGGTCCGCTGAGGCTGATGGTGGGTGCGCAGCTTGGTGGGATAACCCCCAACGGGAGGGGTATAGCCTCAGAGGGGACAGGTGCAGAGGATGGGGGTTGTGGTGGTGTAGTGCAGACGGCAGTGAAGACAGAGTCGGGTTGTGCAGTTAAGGGTGTTTACTTACTGCAGATGTTGTACTGGTCACTCCAGCTGCGAGTGACCACCCGAGCCGTGCTGCGTCCACCAGGTCCTGGATCCAGCCAACCCCCAAACAAGTCCGGAGCGTGGCCCTGAGCTCTCTTTCTGTCCCGTTCTCTGGCCGTCCCCACCAGTAATCCACCTAGGTCCAGCTCCCTCGGGCCTTCTGTTGGGACACCCTTGGCCCTGGGTTCCCTGACCCTTCATGTGGTGTGCCTTCGGGGTGGATGTGATGGGTGACCGTGGCAAACGCTGCCCACGGTCTCCGGTCTCTGGCTGGGGAATGTTTTTACCCCCACCAGCTTGGGTTCCGGTACCCTGATGCCGACTCTTCACCCGGGGATTTTAGTTGGGATCTCAGAGTCCTTTTCTTCTGTGCCTCTGGGTCTCTCTCTTTTCTCCTCTCTCACTCTGGGTCTTTCTTCTCTCCTCTGCTCCTGACTTGTTCTCTGCAACTGACTGACCCTGATCTTAGTTGGTGCCCACCTTATATACACCCTCTATGTGTGAGCTCAGGTGACCAGCACCCAATGAGCTCCTATCTTTACCCAGGCTGCTCCCCCTATCTGCCCCTACACTACTTGGGATGTACCACCCCCCTCCCACTCCAGCCAGGAACAGACTCGGTCGTACCTGCACATTTCTAAGTGGGAGTACCGTCGGCCTGTTCCTCGGAAATGGGATGTATGTAGTGCATGCAGCCTACCGAGCTCAGTTCCACACTCCATCCTTACCCGGGAGTGGAATATCACACCTCTGGGTTGAGGTGCAATACCCCTGTAGCAGCCGAATCCTCAGGGTGCTACATTCCCCCCTGGTAAATCACAGCACGTCCTCGGGCTGTAAGACATAACACCAAAACATACAAATTTTTGCATAAACATATAAAACATATAAAACATTATATATATATATATCAATATAAAACATTCTCGTCGCCTCTGGCTCCTCCTCCGGTCACTGTGCAACGTGTGACCGGGTAAAGTGCGACAGTCTCTCTAGAAAACTGGTTTTCCTCTAAAACCGGTAGGGGGCGCTTTAGGACGCGCAACTATATACAAGGATATGGCCGCTCTCAGTCCTCGGCCAGGTATTAGGGAAGAATGACCGCTCTCAGTCCTCGGTCAGTGGGATTAAGGGAAATACGGGTAACAGTTCACACATGCTGGTCCCAACGGGGACTATATTAGCAACAGCAACAGTTTCAGTTTCAGTTTCAGTTCAGGGTGCCCCGACGGGCAACTATATACAGCTTCTGCTTCGCTGTCCTTAGCGACGGCGTCCTCCTGCTCTTGCTTTATGGTTACCTTTGGCTTCAGACCCGTCCGGGTCCTCTTGCTCTTCCTCCTCACACCGCAGCTCTTCCTCCGTCAGGCGATGCACATGGAGGGCGTAGGGACCTTTGGCACACTTGTGCCGGGTGATGGTGACCTCGTCCCCGATATAAAGGTCACGACCTCTGTGTCCCTCCGGTAGGTGGGACTCAACGTCTCTCCTGGTTACGAAGACGTCGCCTAGGGTGTGGTGGTCTCGGATGAAGCCCCACCCATGCTGCAGGTTAAACTTTATCACAGTCCCGGTGGTGCGGGGACTATGCGCTGCACGGGGGTCTCTCCTGGCCCGGCTCTTCTGCTCCGCGCTCTTTACTTGAGCTAGCTGTTCCCGGACCCGCCTCTCTCTCCGCTCCCTCTCGAAGTCCTCGAGCTGTTGGCGGCAGCACTCAGCACGCTCCGCTGCAGCTGCCCTGGTTTCCTGAGTGAACCCCATTAGATCTTCTCCGGTGGGGTCCCACTCAAACTGCGCTTCCGCTAGCGGGGGCGAGATCCTTATTACGGGCTTCGGAGCCGGAATCAGGGGTGCACACATGGCCCCAACCCTCCTCTGGTGCTCCAGTTCGTAATACTTCTGGGGCCAGATGAAAGGCTGCCCGTCCGGCCACGTGTGCTGGGCAAACAAGTCCTCTCCCAGACGCGGCACCCTTGGTTTTACGGGTGCGGGCGCGGTGGTGGTGGCGCCCGGGTTGCCCAGGCCTTGCGGCCAGGCCTGGGGCACCTGGAAGGTGAAGGGCACCGTTAATACGGCGGCGCCCTGGGCTACCTGGCCTTGCGACCAGGCCGGAGGCTCCGCGGAGGTAGGGGGCGCTGTTGGTGATGCGACGCCCGGGAATTCTAGGCCCTGCGACCAGGCTGGTGGTACTTCCTGCTTGGTCACGCTCTGGGTCGAGGCGTGTGACGTCACAGGGGTCGCGGCGGCGGCTTCCGGTTGGGGCCTAGTCTGCGTCGGTGACATGGCGTTTTCGGGCACAGCAGGGGGACTTTCGGGCTCTGCGACGGGGAGCTGGGGCAGGTAAGCGGTGTCACGGCTTGGGGTATAGGCGTCCCCTTTACCTGCCTCCATGCGTTCGGCTCCCTCCTCGGCGCCGTCTCCGGCCTTGGGTCCTCCCGCGCCATCCTCAGAGGCGGTCTGCTTCCTCATCTCGGCTGGCGTGCTCCGGGTCTTGGTTTGCTGGGCCATCTCCCGGCTCCACTCCGCCAATGTCTCTCGCTGTACCCGGGCCATCCTCCGTGCGAGGCCCTCCAGGGCAGTCTGTGCACACTCCCGGTCTCGGGGGAGCTGTGCAAGGACCTCCACTAGGCCTAGTGGGGTCGTGGTGTCCAGCAGGCTCCTGACCAACGGGTCGGTGCTGCTCTGCTCTTCTTCCAGCAGGCTCCTGGCCAGCGGGCCGGTGCTGCTCTGCTCTCTGGACATCTCCGGGTGAGCTTCTCTGCTACTCCTTGTTAGACTTCTTGCCTCCGGGTGCGCTCGCTCCAGACTGCTCCAGGCGGCACCCATCTTCGCTCTTTTCTTTCGTCTCCTCCCACTTCGAGGGCGGTCCCGGGGCAACTCGGTGACTGTCAGCTCCAGGGGTAGTTCTTTCACGCTGACAGACACCTCCAGCATCACAGTCTCTGTTGGTGGGGGCGGTTTCCACTTTTGGCGCCATTTTCTGTCCCGGCCCACGATGGGAGGCGGCCTCCTGCCCTCCTTTGGCACGCCCATAATGGCGTCCGCTGCTCTTCCAAGGCGGGAAATCTTCGGATTTGGCGGGAAGCGTCGCCCAGTGGCGGGAAACTCTGCAGATGGCGGGAACAAGCTGGAAATGGCGGACAATCGGCGGGAAACGACCTGTGATGGGGTCCGATGGCGTGGACCCTCCGGAACCGGCGGGAGACTTCTTTCTGAGGTAAACTTGCACTTTTCTTCAGGCACGCAGTACCCGGGTGTTGCGGGCACGTAATCCTGCCGACTACGCCAAAGTTGACGCGCCCCCTGGGACATATTTCTTTTTGAGGGGAATACCCGGCACCGGATCAGATGGGGGGTTGTAGTCTCCGAGCGGCTGTG
Source organism: Phyllobates terribilis (assembly GCF_046119375.1). NCBI lineage: Eukaryota > Metazoa > Chordata > Amphibia > Anura > Dendrobatidae > Phyllobates > Phyllobates terribilis. The sequence continues at coordinate 120,986 of NW_027363354.1, read as the reverse complement.
ACCCGGCCCGTGCCCAGGGCGTCAAGCTCAGTGTTATGTGGCAGTCCTACAGATGTTATTAAGAGTTCTTTTGTGTCGACTGCGCCACCCGTTGTGATGCGGTCACTGTGGCCGCCGCTGCAGCAGGGTCCGCTGAGGCTGATGGTGGGTGCGCAGCTTGGTGGGATAACCCCCAACGGGAGGGGTATAGCCTCAGAGGGGACAGGTGCAGAGGATGGGGGTTGTGGTGGTGTAGTGCAGACGGCAGTGAAGACAGAGTCGGGTTGTGCAGTTAAGGGTGTTTACTTACTGCAGATGTTGTACTGGTCACTCCAGCTGCGAGTGACCACCCGAGCCGTGCTGCGTCCACCAGGTCCTGGATCCAGCCAACCCCCAAACAAGTCCGGAGCGTGGCCCTGAGCTCTCTTTCTGTCCCGTTCTCTGGCCGTCCCCACCAGTAATCCACCTAGGTCCAGCTCCCTCGGGCCTTCTGTTGGGACACCCTTGGCCCTGGGTTCCCTGACCCTTCATGTGGTGTGCCTTCGGGGTGGATGTGATGGGTGACCGTGGCAAACGCTGCCCACGGTCTCCGGTCTCTGGCTGGGGAATGTTTTTACCCCCACCAGCTTGGGTTCCGGTACCCTGATGCCGACTCTTCACCCGGGGATTTTAGTTGGGATCTCAGAGTCCTTTTCTTTTGTGCCTCTGGGTCTCTCTCTTTTCTCCTCTCTCACTCTGGGTCTTTCTTCTCTCCTCTGCTCCTGACTTGTTCTCTGCAACTGACTGACCCTGATCTTAGTTGGTGCCCACCTTATATACACCCTCTATGTGTGAGCTCAGGTGACCAGCACCCAATGAGCTCCTATCTTTACCCAGGCTGCTCCCCCTATCTGCCCCTACACTACTTGGGATGTACCACCCCCCTCCCACTCCAGCCAGTAACAGACTCGGTCGTACCTGCACATTTCTAAGTGGGAGTACCGTCGGCCTGTTCCTCGGAAATGGGATGTATGTAGTGCATGCAGCCTACCGAGCTCAGTTCCACACTCCATCCTTACCCGGGAGTGGAATATCACACCTCTGGGTTGAGGTGCAATACCCCTGTAGCAGCCGAATCCTCAGGGTGCTACATATACACTGCACAGCACCACTCCTCCTGTCCTGTATATATACACTGCACAGTACCACTCATCCTGTCCTGTATATATACAATGCACAGCACCACTCCTCCTGTCCTGTATATATACACTGCACAGCACCACTCCTCCTGTCCTGTATATATACACTGCACAGTACCACTCCTCCTGTCCTGTACATATACACTGCACAGTACCACTTCTCCTGTCCTGTATATATACACTGCACAGTACTACTTCTCCTGTCCTGTATATATACACTGCACAGTACCACTCCTCCTGTCCTGTACATATACACTGCACAGTACCACTCCTCCTGTCCTGTATATATACACTGCACAGTACCACTCCTCCTGTCCTGTATATATACAGTGCACAGTACCACTCCTCCTGTCCTGTATATATACACTGCACAGCACCACTCCTCCTGTCCTGTATATATACACTGCACAGTACCACTCCTCCTGTCCTGTACATATACACTGCACAGTACCACTCCTCCTGTCCTGTATATATACACAGCACAGCACCACTCCTCCTGTCCTGTATATATACACTGCACAGTACCACTCCTTCTGTCCTGTATATATACACTGCACAGTACTACTCCTCCTGTCCTCTATATATACACTGCACAGTACCGCTCCTCCTGTCCTGTATATATACACTGCACAGCACCACTCCTCCTGTCCTGTATATATACACTGCACAGTACCACTCCTCCTGTCCTGTATATATACACTGCACAGTACTACTCCTCCTGTCCTCTATATATACACTGCACAGTACCGCTCCTCCTGTCCTGTATATATACACTGCACAGCACCACTCCTCCTGTCATGTATATATACACTGCACAGTACCACTTCTCCTGTCCTGTATATATACAATGCACAGTACCACTTCTCATGTCCTGTATATATACAATGCACAGTACCACTCCTCCTGTCCTGTATATATACACTGCACAGCACCACTCCTCCTGTCCTGTATATATACACTGCACAGCACCACTCCTCCTGTCCTGTATATATACACTGCACAGTACCACTCCTCCTGTCCTGTATATATACACTGCACAGCACCACTCCTCCTGTCCTGTATATATACACTGCACAGTACCACTCCTCCTGTCCTGTACATATACACTGCACAGTACCGCTCCTCCTGTCCTGTATATATACACTGCACAGCACCACTCCTCCTGTCATGTATATATACACTGCACAGCACCACTCCTCCTGTCCTGTATATATACACTGCACAGCACCATTTCTCCTGTCCTGTATATATACACTGCACAGTACCACTTCTCCTGTCCTGTATATATACACTGCACAGAACCACTCCTCCTGTCCTGTATATATACACTGCACAGTACCACTCCTCCTGTCCTGTACATATACACTGCACAGTACCACTCCTCCTGTCCTGTATATATACAGTGCACAGTACCACTCCTCCTGTCCTGTATATATACACTGCACAGCACCACTCCTCCTGTCCTGTATATACACTGCACAGTACCACTCCTCCTGTCCTGTATATATACACTGCACAGCACCACTCCTCCTGTCCTGTATATATACACTGCACAGCACCATACACTGCACAGCACCACTCCTCCTGTCCTGTATATATACACTGCACAGTACCACTCCTCCTGTCCTGTATATATACACTGCACAGCACCACTCCTCCTGTCCTGTATATATACACAGCACAGCACCACTCCTCCTTTCCTGTGCATATACACTGCACAGCACCACTTCTCCTGTCCTGTATATATACACTGCACAGTACCACTCCTCCTGTCCTGTATATATACACTGCACAGCACCACTCCTCCTGTCCTGTATATATACACTGCACAGCACCACTCCTCCTGTCCTGTATATATACACTGCACAGTACCACTCCTCCTGTCCTGTATATATACACTGCACAGCACCACTCCTCCTGTCCTGTATATATACACTGCACAGCACCACTCCTCCTGTCCTGTATATATACACTGCACAGTACCACTCCTCCTGTCCTGTACATATACACTGCACAGTACCACTTCTCCTGTCCTGTATATATACACTGCACAGTACTACTTCTCCTGTCCTGTATATATACACTGCACAGTACCACTCCTCCTGTCCTGTACATATACACTGCACAGTACCACTCCTCCTGTCCTGTATATATACACTGCACAGTACCACTCCTCCTGTCCTGTATATATACAGTGCACAGTACCACTCCTCCTGTCCTGTATATATACACTGCACAGCACCACTCCTCCTGTCCTGTATATATACACTGCACAGTACCACTCCTCCTGTCCTGTACATATACACTGCACAGTACCACTCCTCCTGTCCTGTATATATACACAGCACAGCACCACTCCTCCTGTCCTGTATATATACACTGCACAGTACCACTCCTTCTGTCCTGTATATATACACTGCACAGTACTACTCCTCCTGTCCTCTATATATACACTGCACAGTACCGCTCCTCCTGTCCTGTATATATACACTGCACAGCACCACTCCTCCTGTCCTGTATATATACACTGCACAGTACCACTCCTCCTGTCCTGTATATATACACTGCACAGTACTACTCCTCCTGTCCTCTATATATACACTGCACAGTACCGCTCCTCCTGTCCTGTATATATACACTGCACAGCACCACTCCTCCTGTCATGTATATATACACTGCACAGTACCACTTCTCCTGTCCTGTATATATACAATGCACAGTACCACTTCTCATGTCCTGTATATATACAATGCACAGTACCACTCCTCCTGTCCTGTATATATACACTGCACAGCACCACTCCTCCTGTCCTGTATATATACACTGCACAGCACCACTCCTCCTGTCCTGTATATATACACTGCACAGTACCACTCCTCCTGTCCTGTATATATACACTGCACAGCACCACTCCTCCTGTCCTGTATATATACACTGCACAGTACCACTCCTCCTGTCCTGTACATATACACTGCACAGTACCGCTCCTCCTGTCCTGTATATATACACTGCACAGCACCACTCCTCCTGTCATGTATATATACACTGCACAGCACCACTCCTCCTGTCCTGTATATATACACTGCACAGCACCATTTCTCCTGTCCTGTATATATACACTGCACAGTACCACTTCTCCTGTCCTGTATATATACACTGCACAGAACCACTCCTCCTGTCCTGTATATATACACTGCACAGTACCACTCCTCCTGTCCTGTACATATACACTGCACAGTACCACTCCTCCTGTCCTGTATATATACAGTGCACAGTACCACTCCTCCTGTCCTGTATATATACACTGCACAGCACCACTCCTCCTGTCCTGTATATACACTGCACAGTACCACTCCTCCTGTCCTGTATATATACACTGCACAGCACCACTCCTCCTGTCCTGTATATATACACTGCACAGCACCATACACTGCACAGCACCACTCCTCCTGTCCTGTATATATACACTGCACAGTACCACTCCTCCTGTCCTGTATATATACACTGCACAGCACCACTCCTCCTGTCCTGTATATATACACAGCACAGCACCACTCCTCCTTTCCTGTGCATATACACTGCACAGCACCACTTCTCCTGTCCTGTATATATACACTGCACAGTACCACTCCTCCTGTCCTGTATATATACACTGCACAGCACCACTCCTCCTGTCCTGTATATATACACTGCACAGCACCACTCCTCCTGTCCTGTATATATACACTGCACAGCACCACTCCTCCTGTCCTGTATATATACACTGCACAGCACCACTCCTCCTGTCCTGTATATATACACAGCACAGCACCACTCCTCCTGTCCTGTGCATATACACTGCACAGCTCCACTTCTCCTGTCCTGTATATATACACTGCAGGTCTTTTTTTTATTGATAGAATAAGTACAGTACATGACAGAACAATAATACATTGCAGGACACCAAACATATGAACAAAACAAGACGACAAATCACGGAAAATAGAAACAAAATAAATCCCCCCAGGAATATATACATATACAAGAAATAAATATTAGAAAACCTATAAAACCTCCGGCCCAGCTTCATTCATACTACTATATACAATCCCACACAACGCTCACACTGTCCTATTTACACATAAAACACCGTCCTATATACAAGATTATATACAATAAAACGCTAGAAACACAAAACACTAAACCTAATATAACGTATATACAACCGGAAACTAACACTAACCTACTGGTCCCACTGCCTGACCTTACAGTCACACCCTTACCACACCTCATTCACACCACAGAAAACCAAAAATAACAATATATACAATAGTGACATGAACAATTTTAAACCTTTTTTTGTTTTGTATATTTTTTTTTTTGTATTTTTTTTTTTATATTTTTTTTGTAATTTTTTAATATATATATAAAACACACACCTACACTAACTATCCCGCCACCCCTGATCCAGCTCTGGCCACAAAGTTCAGGATTACTCCGAGCTAGGATCAGACCCCAAAGTTTTTCCCCAGGCGGGGCCTGGACCAGGCCAGATCAGTCCTCTTATCACCGCTGATGAAGAACTTCCCCAAATCCCCCACCCAACCTAACTAAAACCCCCTATTATACATTATATACAATATATACAGAACACAACCTACACACTCACCATCCAAGGCTCAAGTTCGATGCCGGCAAACCTTCTATTCAGGAGACAGAAATACAAAACAAAAATCTAGGGTGGAAAGACATCGGCCCACCACCAGGATATAGGAGTACTACCGGACTAAGGCACCTTGAAGGAAAAGCCCCTCCAGAGACGGGCCACCCTCCGGGCACCCAGTCTTTCATACTCCAGAGAATGTACCTTCACCAGGTCACCTAGGATGTTCCTACAGACTTCATCTACATGGAGGATTTTACTCTGCGTCGAAACTAAAACTCGTGCGTTCCACGTGAAATACCTGACCACTTCGCTGACTATGAATAAAGTGTCTCGGTCCCTTCTCCCAAGGTCTCCGAACGCTCCATAGGCCCACCCGGGGTAGGACAGAGTAGCCAGCCGCAGCCAACCAATGGAAGTCCCCACCCTGTTGTACACCTCTGTATTAAAGGGACAATGAAGCAGGAAGTGCTCCATGCTTTCCAGCACGTTAGCACAAGCCTCACGGGGGCAATTCCTGTCCTCGGAGCTCCTGTACTTCAAATTGTCCCTCACATACAGCTTACCATGGAAGCAGCGCCAAGTCAAGTCCCAGTACTTCTCGGGGATCCTGCTAGAATTTAACAAACTCAACCCAACCTCCAGATCCCGACTTGGGCAGTCTTTGAGGGCCAATGGACTCTGAAAATGAGAAACCAAGACCCTCATATCGAGGAGTTTCCTCGGGAGGGACCTCACCTCCCACATTCCCAGACCCCACCGGCGGATTATTTTCAGAACCGGGGTAACATAAGCCGGGAGATGCCCGTGTGGTGTGCGAAGATCCTTCAATCTTCCCCCTGTCTCCCATTCCTGGAAGAAAGGCTGAAACCATCCCTTGCAGGAGAATACCCACGGAGGAGCCCTCTCTTTCCAGAGGTTTGACATGTTCACTTTCAAGAAGGTGTTCACTAGGAACACCACGGGGTTCACCATATTCAAACCCCCTAGTCTCCTCGTGTGGTAAGTGACCTCCCGCTTGACTAGGTTCAGTCTGTTACCCCATAACATCTGGAAGAACAGACTGTAGACCCGTGTCCAGAGAGGCTCTGGCAAGACACAGACGCTGCCCAGGTAGATTAGCAAGGGGAGCAGGAAAGCTTTGCACAGGCCAACCCTTTCCCTCAGGGTCAAAGAACATCCCCTCCATTGGTCCACTCATTGGGCGACACCTTTGATTCTGCCTTCCCAGTTTTTCGTGGAGTAATCACCCTGGCCGAATTCGATGCCCAGGACTTTGGCATGTTCTTGGGGTTCGGGGAGGGTGTCCGGAAGATCAAACCCGGGATCTCCGCCTCCCAGCCAGAGACTCTCACACTTATCCTGGTTGACCTTGGACCCGGATGCTCCGAGTAGCGCTCCACTCGCTGCCTCCCCTTGCGAAGAAACAAATACGGTGACATCGTCCGCGTAGGCCACCACCCTCAGGATAGCCTCCGGTGCCGCCCCGCCCATCCGCACCCCCGCCAACGGTCCACAATCGATCCTTCTGAGGAAGGGATCGATTGCAAACGCGTAAAGCAAAGGGCTAAGAGGACAGCCCTGACGGACACCGGATCCTACCCCGAAAGGTCGTCCAATCCACCCATTCACCAGAGGGAAAGTCTCAGCCCCTGCATATAAGGTCTTAAGCCTGTCCACAAACCCTCCAGGCAGACCATACCTCAAAAGAGTGGACCAGAGGTACTCGTGGTTAACCCGATCAAAGGCTTTTGCCTGATCCAAGGTCAGCAAGAACCCCTTCCAGAGGCCCGCCCTGCCTTGCTCCACGGCCTCTCGGACACCTAGAACAGCACTAAAAGTGCTACGGCCAGGAACGCAACAGTGCTGAACCTCCGAAAGGAGCCGGGGTGCAAACTTCACCAGCCTGTTGAAAAGTATCTTAGCCAAAATCTTCCTGTCCACATTGAGAAGTGCTATGGGACGCCAGTTCTCAATGCGTGACGGATCCTTACCCTTTGACAAAATGATCAAAGCTGACCTCCTTAACGATCTCGGCAGAGTGCCCGAGGAGAGACACTCGTTAAGCACCTGAGTCAAGAGGGGGACCAAAGAGTCCCTAAAGGTCCTAAAGAACTCGGATGTTAAGCCATCCGGACCTGGCGACTTTTTGGGCCTAAGCCCATCGATCGCCAGTCTCACTTCCTCTTCTTTGATCGCTTCTGCCAAATCGCCCAGCGAGAGGTCAGCCCCTGGCTCAGGAACAGATTCAGTCAGGAAAGCCGACATCCCGTCACGATCAAGCTCCCTCTTTCCCAAGAGGTGCGAGTAGTAGGAACTGACGACCTCCAAGATCACTGACCTGGACCTTCTCAGGGACCCCGTACTGTCCACCAGCCCCATCACTATCTTACTATTCACTGACATCTTACAGTTTCTGTAAGGGTCGGGCGAGCAGTACTTCCCGTAGTCCCTCTCGAAAACCATAGATGCGTGCCTATCGTACTGACACCTCTTCAGCAAGGACTTCACTCTGGAGATCTCCTAGCGGCTACCTCCAGTCAAGACAAGATGCTCAAGTTTCCTCCTCAGGCTCTGATACAGGCGATCCCTGTTCAGGCTTCTGAAGTTCGAGAGCTGCCGGAAGAATCTCGCCACCCGATTTTTGAACATCTCCCACCACTCTGACTTAGTGTTACTTAGGCCCAGCAATGGTACCTGGCTCTGAAATAATTCCTCAAAAGAACGTCTTACAGCTTCTTCCTCAAGGAGTGACGAATTCAGCTTCCAATAACCTCTTCCCATCCGAGGAGTCTCTGTAACGTTCAGAGAAAACATAATCAAACAGTGATCGGAGAACTCCACCTCCACAACCGACAACGGTGAAGAGACGGCCTCCTCCTTCAAATAAAACCTGTCTAGCCTAGACCTGCACTGACTACCTCTAGAAAAGGTGAATCCCGTGTTGCCCGGGTTGTGCCGGATGTGGACATCCACCAGGCGAGCCTCACTCACTATCCTGTTTAACGCGACCCAGTCATAAGACAGCCGGTCTCCGGAACCTCCTCTATCACAGGATCTCGTGACATTGTTGAAATCCCCTCCGAAGACCACCTGCCGACTCGAAAATAAAAAAGGTTTGATCTTCAGGAAGAGACATTTGCGGTCCCACTTGGACTGGGGACCATAGATGTTAATGAGCCGAAGCTCTTGTCCCCCCATGGAGACATCTAGGATCAAGCATCTCCCCATTTCTAATTCGATCACTCGTCTGCATTCAACCGCTGCGGTCTTAAAAAGGACCGCCACCCCGCTATACGGCTCGGCCGCAAGAGACCAGTAGGAGGGCCCATGCCTCCACTCCCGCCTTGCTTTATGCAAGGTTGATATATCGGTCAACCTGGTCTCCTGCAAAAATAAAATGTCGGCGTCAAGTTGGCCGAGAAAATGAAAGGCCGTGTACCTTGCCGCATCTGACTTTATGCTGCAAACATTAATAGTTGCCAACATCAACGGGGTGGGTGCCGCCATCATGAATGGTTGAATTAGATAGCCTTTTTCTTCCCACCACTGACAGTCCCAACCTCTTCCTCCGATAATGACGGGTTTTTAGTGCGCTTAAGACAAACAGACTTGTCCATTCTCTCCTTACATACATTCTTGCCCCCGTCTGGTGGTCCTGGGTTAGTCGTCCCCCCAGAGGGCTTTGTATTTGCCCCCGAGAGGAAGACCCAGCCATCTCCTGAGCCCCAACCACCTTGTCCGCAACCTCCGGCCCCGGGTCCCCATTTCCCCCCTGCAGAGGGAGGTCCTGGAGAGCCCCGAACCGGTTGGAGAGATCCACCAGAGGGGGGGCGGCTGAACCCTCCAATGGCGCTTGGATCACGGCCAGAGAGTCAGAGGGGTCGCACTCCAAAGAGGCAGCTCGAGACCTGGTCCCCCTCCTACCTCTGGCCGTTTTCCTGTTACCCTTTTTCTTTTTCTGTGACCACTCCCCCTCTCCCTCATCTAGACTGTCACCAGAAGAGGGTTCCTGGGAAGACGTGGCGTCCTCTCGCTCTTCCCTTTCAAGTCTCTTGACCTCCTCGCTCAATTCACTGTCTTTAGGATCCTCAGCTGCAAGTGAAGTACCTGGGTCAGAGTTTAGGGACATTACTCCCTGCCCCCTGTCCCCACGGCGCTGCTCCTGCCGCCTGATGGTGGATGGCGGCAGCTTGCTCCTCACCGGTTCCCTGCCTCCCCGCCTCTACTGGTCCCTTCACCGGCAAGATTAATCCTGGCTTTCGCCTGTCCCGCACTCGCCGCTTTCAGGACAGCATTGGCGAAGGAACGTGGAGAGCGACTGAACGGGTGACCGAGGTCACCACACAAGTTACACCTAATCCTGCGACAGGCAGCAGCAAGATGACCAAGGTCCCCACACAGTGCGCATTTCTGGGTGGTACACTGCGCACTGAAGTGTGTGGGGCTACCGCACCTGTGACAGACCTTAGGCTGCCCCCGGTAGAAAATCAAGATCCTATCCCTCCCCAAAAAGGTTGAGGAGGGGATATGGGTAATAGTGTTTCCTGAAACCTTCAATCTCACCATGAAGGTCCAGGCTCCTGACCAGATACTATGGCCATTCAGATTCTTTTCGGGAATATTGGTGACCTCTCCGTATCGACTCACCCAGGTCGTAATGTCCATACAGGAAAGCGACTCGTTACTAGTCAAAACGGTCACTTTCCTGACTGAATCTTGGCGGGTTATTGCCAGGGGAAAGAGACCATGCCATTCGGGGCGACTCCGAGCCAGCTCATGGCGAGACCAGAAAAGCTCAAGGCCCTCCGGTCTCACGAAGCTGACATCGAAGTAGGAGGTCCCGTAGGGATGGATCAAGGCAAAGATGTCATATGCCGCAAAGTCCATCCCCAGCAGGATTTCAACCACCTTCCACCTATCAGGACAGGCATCCTTGCTTACCCACTGGAGACGGACCACGTTCCTATGGTTACTCCTCTGCCCCGTTGTCGACAGAGACCAGACAGTCTCTGCCCCTCTATCTCGGAAGGCTGAAAGACCATGTCTCTCTATCCAGAAAGACAGATCAACCTCCCTCCCCTCTATAGTGATGGAGCTCTCCCCTCTCCTCAGGGCGTCCAGGAGCTGCTGTTGCAAGTCACCATCCCCAGGGCCACCAGACGAGGGCGCACTACTACCCCCAGCACTGACAGCTCCTGAATAGCTTTGGGCTGAAGCCCCCGCCAATGCTGGGGGGGGCAGCGGGACCAGCACCTACTTTCCCCCCACCAACACCAGTGCTGCTCCCACCATTCACTTCACTACTACTCCCACCATTCGCAGGACCATTACTCCCATCATTCACTCCACTACTTCTCCCACCATTTGCTGCATCACTACTCCCACCATTCATTCCACCACTACCCCCACCATTTGCTACACCACTACTCCCACCATTCCCACTACTCCCAGCATTCATTCCACCACTACCCCCACCATTTGCTACACCACTACTCCCACCATTCCCACTACTCCCACCATTCACTCCACCACTACTCCCACCATCTGCTCCACCATTACTCCCACCATCTGCTCCACCACTACTCCCATCATTCACTACACCACTACTTCCATTCCCTTTACTTGTCACCCCATTACCTCTGCTGTTCTCTGCACCTTCCACAGTCACCTCCATTCCTTCCTCCCTTGTGTCTGGTGTCTCTGCACTCACACCTGCTGGGCCGGGGGAGGGGAGCACTTCCAGAGACTCCTTTCCCTGCAGCACCACACCCTTTTCCCTTTGGTTGCTGCTGGCTTTCTGCAGGTCGTCTCCTGGAGTGCCCTGCCCCCCTACTGCAGCATTTTGGTCCTTGTGCTGGGCAGACTGTTTGTTGGGCACCGCTGCCCGCCCTGCACCCACAGACTTTGGGGTCTTAGTGTCCTTTTTGGGCGCTGGGGCACACTGCCCCCCTGTCGCAGCAGTGTGCCCAGTGTTCCTCGCAGATGTGTTTTTCACATCCCTCCCGGCCCCCCCAGCCCCGGTGATAACTGGCTTAGCCGCAGAGGGCAGGGAGGGAAACTCAACAGAACTTTCTATGTCCGGCGCTGTGAGTACCTCCACAGCCTCGCCCTCTGCACTGTTCCCTGCACAGATGGCAGCATCGCCGGACATCCTTCTCCTCTCCCCACCTTGCCTCTGCCTCGAGCCCACTGCAGAGCCCGTGTCTTGAGGTTTGGTGGGGTTTAAACAGAAGGTGGCAGGCACAACATCAGACATTGGTACATACTTGTAACTCACCACCTCCTGTGCGGCTCCTCCGGTCTTCCTCTTCCTCCTCTTGGTCTCCTCCACTGGTTTGTTCTCACCGAAGGAAAACCGCATCAGGTCCACTGGAAACTCCAGCAGTCGGATCTCCCTCAGCAATCCTCCTTCCTCCTCCTCCCCCAACACTCCAGCCTCTGCTGTCGGAGTCCTCTGCCCTGCAGGGAGACCACTTGGGCTCCGGCTCTGCCCCTCACTGGCTCCAGCAACTGAAACTCCAGTCACCTCTTCATCCTCCTCCTCCTCTTCACTAAGGACGCCGGTTGGCGGTTCTCCTGAGGTGTTTAACCCCTTCATTTCTGAGAACCACCGCTGGTTCTTAAACCTTTCCAGGAAGGGACCTGCGCTTTTCTCAATGCCCTCCCGGAGGAGCACTAACCTGACCACCTCGTCTCTGAGGGCTTTAAACCTCTGGGAGGTTGCGGGTCTTTCCTTGTTGGACGCCCGGGTGTTCAGGACCCAGGCCTCCCTCAGCTCCTCTTTCAGCTGGGTTAGTGCTTTGCCGGCGTCCTCGTACTCTCGCAACGTGGCGACCACTCGGGAGGAGAAGGAACTTGTGGACTCGCAAGAGCTCATCTCCCCCCAGGATCTTGCTGGGCTCTTGTTCCTGGGGCCTGGGGTGCCCCGGTCTCCCTCTCTGGGCGGGCGGTGAACAGTCTCGGGGTTGGAGTAGGTGGATGTACTCTTCCTCACCCTTCCCGATCTCCTCACTCCCTTCTGGGCCGGTTGTTGAGGCTCCTTCTCCCCCGCCGGCATAGACCGGGGGATAGGAGGCTGGGAAGCCATGCCGGCCTCCCAGTAGGCCTGCCTCTCCCTAGGGAGAAGAGAGGCAGACGACGACCCTCCTCCTGGAAGTGCTTGAGCTCAGGAGGCAGGTGCTACTCTCAGCACCACTCCTCCTGTCCTGTGTACTGTATATATACACTGCAAAGTACCAATTCTCCTGTATACAGTATATACACTGCACAGTACCTGTATATATACATATATACAGTATATATACAGTCCTGTATATATACAGTCCTGTATATATACCTGTATATATACAGTATATATAGACTGTATATATACAGTCCTGAATACAGTCCTGTATATATACACTGTACATATACACTATATATATACACAGTCCTGTATATATACACTGCACAGTCCCATTTCTCCTTTCCTGTATATACTGTATACTGCACAGTACCACTTCTCCTGTCCTGTGTATATATGACTCGCCCCCTGGGCCGTGGGGCACTCAGAACCGGGCAATAGGGAGACGATGGGGGTAGTAGTGGCGACCCGGTCCCGTGGCTCAGGGTGGTCAGACCAGTGGCAGTCTTTTAGATGTTTTAGATAATGTCCGACTACGCCACCCGTGGATTGCGGTTATTAGGAACCGCCGCTGCAGGGCAGACCGCTGGGGCCGATGATGTATGCAGCTGGGATGGTGTGACTCCCCACGGGAAGAGTGCGGCCCCAGGGCAGTGTAGTGGATGGTGGGAGTGATGGTGGTGAGAGTCCCAGTACCGGTAATGCCGGAGGAGTGAAAAAGCACAAAGACAACGTACTGCAGTCCAGGGTCTTTACTCACGATTAATATCCAAGTCACTTCTGCGGGGAATGACTGCCCGAGCCGTGCTGCGACCACCAGGTGAGGGGCTCGGTCAACCCCCAGACAGCTCAGGAGTATGGCTCAAGACCCCCTTTTGTCCTTTCTCTGGCCTGCCTCACCAGTGACCCACTTTTGTCCAGCTACCGCGGACTTGTGCGGTTAAACGTGGGCCCCGTCCTCCGCTGTCCTATATGGTGCCTTCCTAGCAGGTTTGATGAGGTGTCGCACCAATAAATGATCACGACCTCCGGTCTTTGGCTGAGGGTTGTTTCTCCTCCACCAACTTGGGATCTGGTACCCTTAATCTGCCTGACCCTGCACCCTGGATTCTCGTGGGTTCTTAGGGTCCCTTCCACCTTCTTGTTCCTGAGCCCTTCTGTTTCTCTCTCTCTCTCTTCTTCTCCTTTTCTGTTCCTTTCTCGTGGAGCTGGGATGAGACGTAATCTCAGCTCCACTTCACCTCCTCTCTCTCTCCACTCTCCTCCTCGGCCTCTCACTAGGCCCACTCTGGAGTAGAGCTCCTACAGAGCCTCTACTCCCTGTCTTCTCTTCTCTGGACAGAACCTAGATCTAAGATGGTGCCCACCTTTTATACCTCCCTCTAGCCATGAGCCCAGGGGACCAGCAACCAATGAGCTCCTATCTACGCTCAGGAACCAACCCCTATCTGCCCCTACAGCACTGGGTGTTCCACCCCCCTCCCCACTCCAGACAAGGACATAGTTGGTCGTGCCTGCACTTCTGTCTAGTGGGAGCACCGCTGAGCTGTCCCTCGGAAATGGGGTGTGTGTGCTGTATGCAGCTAACTGAGCCCTGGTCCATACTCCATCCTTACCCGGGAGTGAAATATCACACCTCTGGTCTGAGGTGCAATACCCCTGTAGCGGTCGAACCCTTGGGGCGCTACATATACACTGCACAGTACCAATTCTCCTGTATATATACACTGCACAGTACCACTTCTCCTGTATATATACACTGCACAGTCCCACTTCTCCTGTCCTGTATATATATACTGCACAGTACCACTTCTCCTGTCGTGTAAATATACACTGCACAGTACCACTTCTTGTTTCCTGTATATATACACTGCACAGCACCACTCCTCCTGTCCTGTATATATACACTGCACAGTACCACTTCTCCTTTCCTGCACAGTACCACTTCTCCTGTCCTGTGTATATACACTGCACAGTACCACTTCTCCTGTTTATATACACTGCACAGTCCCACTTCTCCTTTCCTGTATATATATATATACTGCACAGTACCACTTCTCCTGTCGTGTATATATACACTGCACAGTACCACTTCTTGTTTCCTGTATATACATATACACTGCACAGTCCCACTTCTCCTTTCCTGTATATATATACTGCACAGTACCACTTCTCCTGTCGTGTATATATACACTGCACAGTACCACTTCTTGTTTCCTGTATATACATATACACTGCACAGTACCACTTTCTGTGTCCTGTTGTCGTGAGGCAACATTAGACTTTGGTTGGGTTAATATTGGTTTATTATTTTCAATATTCCTATGATAAAATAAGAATAAATATTGGAAAACTAATTTAAACATCCCAAGTATCCCCTATCCTGAGAACTTTCCAATCACTGGGGGTCCGTCCACTGAGACCCCCATAATCCCGAGATCCAGAGCTCTGAAGAGCACCATGTTAGTGGGGCTATGGTGGATCATACACACTGCTGCACTATTCACATGTGGCTCATCAAATAACTCCTTAAAGGGAGTGATGAGGGGCACGACTAAGTAAAGCCAAATTTACTGATCTGGGGTAATGAGTGTTACAGTATGTGGGCTGGTGGGGTTTGTCTTGCAGGGCTGCTTTTTTGTCCCAGTCCGGCCCTGGTTTACAGAGATCAAATGGAGTTTTTTAAATTAATTTTCTCATTGTAATATTAATAGAATTCATATGAAATGAAGTGAAATATGTTGCAAAAGTTATTTTTATTATTGAAAAAAATATAAGATACTGATATTCAACTGTGAACTGGATACAAGGCACAAGATAAATGCATGAATACAGTGCAGGTTGGATTACTTTGCCTTATTTCGGCTTTGTGGAATTAAGTTCATAAAATAAGCACCTAAAAGAAGAAATCACACTAACAAACATGTGATGGGGCATCTCCTTAATGTCCAAAAGTGATCTGGTTTCCCAATAGTATATATTTTCAACCAGTTTATTTTTTAGAGAAAGAACTAATGCCTGATCCTTCTTCT
This sequence comes from Phyllobates terribilis, assembly GCF_046119375.1. Lineage (NCBI taxonomy): Eukaryota > Metazoa > Chordata > Amphibia > Anura > Dendrobatidae > Phyllobates > Phyllobates terribilis. The sequence goes on along the minus strand of NW_027363354.1, from coordinate 105,029 downwards.
GGAGGGATTGAAATGCCAGATCCTTCATTTTGATCAATTATTGTGTGCCAGATCCTTCTTCTGGAGGGATTGAAATGCCAGATTCTTCATTTTGATCAATTATTTTGTGCCAGATCCTTCTTCTGGAGGGATGACAATACCAGATCTTTCATCTTGACCGATTATAGTGCCAGATCCTTCTTCTGGAGTGATGATTATGCCAGATCCTTCATCTTGACCAATTGTTGCACCAGATCCTTCTTCTGGAGTGATGACAATGCCAGATCCTTCATCTTGACCAACTATTGCGCCAGATCCTTCTTCTGGAGTGATGACAATGCCAGATCCTTCATCTTGACTGATTATTGTGCCAGATCCTTCTTCTGGAGTGATGATAATGCCAGATCCTTCATCTTGACCGATTATGTTGCCAGATCCTTCTTCTGGAGTGATCACAATGCCAGATCCCTCATCTTGACCGATTATAGCGCCAGATCCTTCTTCTGGAGTGATGATAATGCCAGATCCTTCATCTTGACCGATTACAGAGCCAGATCCTTATTCTGGAGTGATGACAATGCCAGATCCCTGATCTTGACCGATTACAGAGCCAGATCCTTCTGGAGTGATGACAATGCCAGATCCTTCATCTTGACTGATTATTGTGCCAGATCCTTCTTCTGGAGTGATGATAATGCCAGATCCTTCATCTTGACCGATTATGTTGCCAGATCCTTCTTCTGGAGTGATCACAATGCCAGATCCCTCATCTTGACCGATTATAGCGCCAGATCCTTCTTCTGGAGTGATGATAATGCCAGATCCTTCATCTTGACCGATTACAGAGCCAGATCCTTATTCTGGAGTGATGACAATGCCAGATCCCTGATCTTGACCGATTACAGAGCCAGATCCTTCTGGAGTGATGACAATGCCAGATCCTTCATCTTGACCGATTATTGTGACAAATTCCTCGCCAGATCCTAATCCAGATCCTTCAAAAACTAAAAAATTCAATAGTTAGCAGCCATCAATTTCATAATTAGTTACTAAACAGCAAAAAAATATTAAAACTACAAAAGAACAAGCAGATTAGTATCCAAGAGCAACTTTGTGTGTTAAGGAACACAACGCGCTGGGGTTTATTCACGTGGGAAGAATTAGATTATAAAACAGCTCAATTGGGGATATTTATTAAAATTATCAGAGAGAGGGCATGAATTTACTAGTCTTTAAAAATGTCACTAATTGCAGCAAATGTATCACATTGGTGTATGTGCAACCATGGTAGAAATGCAAAAATTCAGCCATTTTGTTCCTTATGCCACTTCATAGATAGTGTGCACATGAACATCAAGTTAATATATATCACATTATAAATTTGTAATTACTTGTTAAATTATTACATTTGTTCTTAGCAGTAAACTATAATATATACAGTAATTATGTTTAGAATACTCTAAATATTATAATATATACTATTACGATTACAATACAGTTATATGAAAAAGTTTGGGCACCCCTATTAATCTTAAGCTTAATGTTTTATAAAAATTGGTGTTTTTGCAACAGCTATTTCAGTTTGATATATGTAATAACTGTTGGACACAGTAATGTTTCTGCCTTGAAATGAGGTTTATTGTACTAACAGAAAATGTGCAATCTGTAATACAACCTTTCAACTGCAGGTAAGGACAGCTGTATTGTCTTTATTTACATTCTGTTTATCTCTATGCCTGATGATTCCATCTGTTTATTTCTATGCTTGGTGATACCATCTGTATTTTGTGGGCCATGATTGACTTTGCCCTATATTGACACTTGTCTACCACTTGTGGGCTTTATGGCTTCTCTCTATATGACCTATTGACATATTTATAGATATATACTTTCATGGCATTTTGACTACATTTATCTATGCTGGATACTTTAAGGTATGTACTTGTTATCCACTAATGCTTACTAGATGAATGAATTTTGGATACTGATCCTTTTACTTATTTATTTATTTAATTCTTCATGTATTTATCACTGGGTTCATTGATATGATCTCCTTTTGTAAGTCTTGTTAAACAGAATAAATGATTGACTACCCTTGTTACTAGCACTGCAGGCACCTTCATTGGTTCACTTCCCCTTTATGTGTGTTTTATAAATTTCTTTTAAATAATTCAATAAAAGTTCCAAATCTTTTTATCAAACTTGTGCATCTATACTTCTTTGACCTGATTGAGTGTTACTCCCATTCTAGTAGCCACAATAACAACGTACAACTGAAGCAATAAAAAAATGCCTTTATTAAAAATACATATAAAAACATAACAAAAGTAATTTCTAAAAATACCCATTAAATACCATGGGAAACAATTGAACTCCACAACAATAAATAAAGCTCATAGGATATGATGAAGGAGTCTATATATCATCTGATGTCTATACACATAGTATAGCACCTGCAGTATACAGGATAATATATGACTGGTATATGGTATACAGTGATTACAGAAGTCAGATATCATATACAGGATAATATGTGACTGTTATCTATTGTATAATTCCCAAATTTAACAGAAAGGAAAAAGGGACAAATTATTTGGCTTGCATAGTAGCAGAGTGCTTTGTGGAAAATTAATGACCATGCCTCGAACCATTTATTTCTATACAGATAAATGTACAAGGATGACCTGCATCTTCTAAAGCAGCAGAAGGCAAGGCATCCCGAAACAACTGCTGGGGTATCGGCCTGGGGGACATCCGTATACATAGCTAGTGTGACTGTGGATTAATTGATCTGTGATATACTGCAGTAACTGCACCTTAATCACAACATTTATTTAATCATCACACACTGGAATTACAAACCATGAGGGCTATGTCCTCATTAAAGAATACTGACACCTCGGATTGTTGTTGTTTTTTTTTTGTTGTTTAATACAAATCACAAATCTACAGAATCCAGAAATGTAAAATCAACTATCTACCTAAGACTAGCATCCTCTGTAATCAAAACCTTCTACCCCCATCTTCAGGACTTCTCTTGTGCTGCAGCAGTTCTCTGGAATGCACTATCCCACAGAATATGGTTAATCTAACTATGCCCTGTTCTCCCTTCCTTAATTTTCTCCAGAATCTGGTCCCTTCACTCATCTGTATCCACAGCCTCCATGCACTCTACAGCTCCTTGTATCTGTACTTATACAGATTCTGGCTGATGACTGGTTCATGTAATGGTATTTGAATTCCCCTGTTTATAATAATCATGGCCGGACCATACATGACAAGCACCTTTTTATCTTTTGTGTCACTCCTATATCTTCATAGACTGTAAGCTTGTTAGCAGGGCCTTCACTCCTCTTAGTATGTCATGAATTATGTGATAATCTGTATTGTCTTATTCAGTTTGTACATGTCTCTACTAAATATAGAAATTAAATAAAAAATATTATTATATATAACTCTCTTTGGCCCCCTGTAGTACAATGTCTCTCTTTTTGGTCCTCATTTAGAATAAAGTCCCCTTCTTTGGCCACCATTTATCATAATGTTCCCCTTTTGCTCCCATGGTATGATGCCCCCCTTTTTAGACAAAATTTACAATAATGTCCCCTCTTGGGGCCCCCATTTAAAATAATGTCCCCCTCCTTGGACCCCAATTAAAATAATGTCTCCCTATGTGGCCCCTACGTAGGACAATGCCCCCTTCTTTGGCCTTTGGCTCCCATTAGGTGTCAAGTATTATACATATATATATATATATATGTATATATATATATATATATATATATATATATATATATATATATATATAAAAGTATGTAGACCACTCTTCTTTTGCAAACTGTCCCAGGTCTCCCATATGTGAAGTGTGTCTCCTCCCAAGAGCAATTTTAAGAGCAATTTAGATCCGGACTAAGCAATGAGTCCGGATCTAAATCCACAGGTGTTCAAAAGGATTTAGATCCGGACTCATTGCTGCCACTTCAGAACTCTCCAGCACTTTATTCCCATCCATTTCTTGGTGCTTCTTGAAATATGTTTGGGGTAATTGTCCTGCTCGAAGTCCCATGACCTAGGACGCAAACCCAGCTTTCTGACAATACACACTACATTGTGACCCAAAATCCTTTGGTAATCTTCAGATTTCATGATGCTTTGCACGCAGTCAAAGCAATGAGTGCCAGAGGCAACAAAACAACCCCAAAACATCTTTGAACCTCCACCATATATGACTGTAGGTACTGTGTTCTTTTCTTTGCAGTCCTCATTCCATTTTTGGTAAACAGTAGAATGATGTGCTTCACCAAAAAGCTCTATCTTGGTTTCATCTGTCCACAAGATGATTTCCCAAAAGGATTTAGGCTTACTCACGCACATATTGGTAAATTGTAGTCTAGCTTTTTTATGTATCTATGTCAGCAGTGGGGTCCTCCTGGGTCTCCTGCCATGGTGATTCATTTCATTCAAAAGACTACATATAGTTCACGCTGACATTGATGCACCCTGAGCATGCAGGACAGCTTGAATATCTTTGGAACTTGATTGGGGTTGCTTATCCACCATTTGGACTATCCTGCGTTGCAACCTTTCATCAATTTTTCTCGGCTGTCCACATCCAGAGAGATTAGCTACAGTGCCATGGGTTGTAAACTTCTTGATAATGTTTGCGCACCATGGACAAAGGAACATCAAGATCTCTGGAGATTAATTTGTAACCTTGAGATTGTTGATATTTTTCAACAATTTTGGTTCTCAACTCCTCAGACAGTTCTCTTCTCCTCTTTGTGTTCTCCATGCTTAGTTTGGCACACACAGTCATACAATGCAAAGAATATGTAAATTTCTCACCTTTTTATCTGGTTTCAGGTATGATTTCATATTGCTCAAACCTGTTACTTGCCACAGGTGAGTTTGAATGAGCATCATATGCTTGAAACAAAGTTGTTTACCTACAACTTTGGAAAAGTGCCAACATTTTGGTTTGGCCCATTTTGGGAGTTTTGTGTGAAATTATGTCCAATTTGCCTTTTTTGTTTGTTTTTTTGTGTTGTTCCATTACATACAAATGAAATAAACATATCTATACCAACACATGTGTAATTACATTAATTTTCCAGGAGCAATACTTAATTTTCTGGAACAAATTCAAGGGTGAAAAACACTATGAAAAAAGCTTGAAATCTATGACGCTTTTTAACAATGGATAAAAGATGTTAAGTGTGTAAAGTGAGGGATCCTTTAACCTTGGCCATGGACCCCCCGGGGCTCCCCGGAGCCCCGGGGCCCCGGGCGGTAGCCCAGATTGCCCTCATTATAATCTGCCTATGGTCCTAAGTGTTCCCCGGATAGTGGCCCCGGAGCTGCGCTCACTGAGTGACAGGACACCGCTCCTGAGCTCAGCTTCGGGGCCCGCTCGCCGGAGCGGCTCATTCTCCTCGGCTCCTCAGCGTCAGCGGTCAGAGAATTACAGCTAGGGACACATAGGACATGTGAGTATAAGGATTTTATTATTTTCTTCTTATTTTACAATGGATCCCACTGATTCTAAGATTGTGTTTAGTGACATATTGTACTTCATGATAGTGGTAACCAATTTTGACATGACAATTTGGTGAAAATTTTGATAATTTTGCAATTTTCAAACTTTTAATTCCAGAGAGTTATGTCACACAAAATAGTTAATAAATAACATTTCTCATATGTTTACTTTACATCAGCACAATTTTTAAAACATTTTTTTTGTTAGGAAGTTAGAAGGTTTAAAAGTTGACCAGCGATTTCTAATTTTTCCAACAAAATTTACAAAACCATTTTTTTAGGGACCACATCACATTTGAAGTGACTTTGAGGGGCCTTTATGACAGAAAATACCCAAAAGGAACTAAAGCAATGTGGAAAGAAAAATGAACATTTTACTTTTTTTCACAAAAATTTTACTATAGCCCCAATTTTTTTATTTTCACAAGGGTAACAAGATAAAATGAACCACAAAATTTGTTGTGTAATTTCTACTGAGCATGTTGATACCCCATATGTGGGGGAAAACTATTGTTTGGGCACATGACAGGGCTCGGAAGGGAAGGAGCACCGTTTCGACTTTTTGAACGCAAAAAAGACTGAATGTCATATCACCATATTAAAATGAATGCCGTAATGCCATTATGAAAACAAAATGCCATATGAAAAAAGTGGATGCCATATCACATTTGGAGAGCCCCTGACATGCGAAAACAGCAGAAACCCCCCACAAGTGATAGCGTGACGTCTCTTACTCGAAAAAGCCCTTTTCTTTACCCTGGGAGATGGGGGACTCGGAGTCGGGTCCTGTGATGGAGAGATGGGGTGCAGCCGTGGCCCGGACCCGACCCGTGCTCAGGGCCGTCACATTAAAAGAGATGGTGTGGGCTTATCCGGGTTGAGTGGCTGATTTACGACTACGCCACCTGTGGCACCTGGTGAAGGCCACCAGCGCCGCTGCAGTCCGCTGAGGCATAGTGTTACGGCGGCCAGAGTTATTACTACTCCTCACAGGCGGAGCAAGGCCTCAGGGCAGAGGGACAGGAAGGATGGAGGGGGTAGTAGTGGAGGAAGAACGGATGCCACGTCGCGCGGTGTAGCGCAGAATAAACAGTCCGAAGGCCATAGGGGTGAACTTCCAAGGCTTTACTCACATTAGAGATGGCAGAAGGAAGGCGACTCCCTGATCCCCACGGAGTCCTGCAGTCACCAGGGATGGGGGTCCGACAACCTCCGAGCAAGTCCAGCATTCAATCGGGACCCCGCACCAGAGTGTTCCTGAACTACAGACCGTATCCTCTCCTGTCTGTGTGTGTAGATAGGCCAGGTCTCCCTCTGAACTCCTCTCAGAACAAGGGCACGGGTGGCAGCTCCGCTCCTTCCGATACCCGATGGGATCCTCTGGGCCTACCAGGCTTTACCAACCAGGACATGGAGAAGCAAGGTCGGGTGTCGGGGCCGGTACCCCTCTTGCAGCCGGACTCCCTCTGAATATATCAGATGGTGAGGACAGGTGGCGTACACTGCTCCGTCTGCATCCTCCCCGGGATCCATTAGCTGTGGAGCTACACTCTTAAGCTCCGGGCCTTCTTGGTCGTGGTCCTTGACCGGGTTGAGACATTCCTCGTCTGCAACCTGCCCCCCGTCCCAAGGCTGGGGTATGAGGGCTGTGTCTCCATCCACTGCAGGTCCACACAGGATCCACGTTCAGGGTGGGAGATCACAATACCTCACAGTAATTAACAGCACAAAGACCAAAACCAAAGATGGCTTTTTATTAAATATGAAATTTAAAGTGTCACTAAATTGTAAGTCCTCAACCCTCACCCACTAACTGGTTCCCCTCACTCTTGGTTCCCCAGTCTCCCTGTAACCAGGAGGGCAGCACCTGGTGCATACTAGCCCCCCTGGTGGAGAAATGTGGTGTTGGATGCAAAGGTTGGGTCCCGACCATCACGCTGTTCTTACCTCGGAGGAGGAACACTACACTCCATTACAGAAGTGCAGCATCCCTGTGGCGGTCGAACCTTCAGGGGCGCCACAGTTCTACAGTGGGATGTGCTACATAATGAAGTTTCTCTTAAGGGGCACTTGGAAGATGTCCTTATCACCCCGGTCAGTAAAATCTTTATAGTGGTGGCAGGATGAGCCTAACCTTTCTCGAGGGGTTCCCTGGGTACTTAGGGTCACTAGAACAATTACCACAGATGCGAGTCCGAGAGGGTGGGGAGCCCATCTGGGAGATATGGTAGCCCAGGGGACCTGGTCAGATATTAAAAAGGGTCTCTCCTCCAATTCAAAAGAACTTCTGGCGGTAGACAAGGCGGTGAATAATTTCTTACCTTTCCTTCAGGGCCAGAATGTAAAGATCCTCTTGGATAATCTAGTTGCGGTAGCATATGTGAACCACCAGGGGGATACATGGTCAAGATCGCTGATGAGAGTGACAGATCATCTCTTCCAGATTACAGAAAGTCACCTCCTTTCCCTGATGGCCCTCCATATAATGGAAAAAGAAAACATGAGAGCAGATTTCCTAAGCTGCTATCCTCTGATGCAAGGGGAATGGGAACTAAATCAAGGAATTTTTACCCAAATAGCCGAAGATGGGGGGGCCTCCGGTCAGGTAGATCCATTTGCCACAAAACTAAATCGGAAGACAAAGATCTTGTGTTCCCTAAATCCTCTAGCTGTGGACGCTTTCCTGATACGTTGGTATTTCAGCCTGGCGTATGACTCCTCCCCCCCTGGTTGGATGTTCTTCTCATGGTAATAAGAAAGATCAGGGAGGAGAAGGCCAGGGTTCTGCTGATCGCACCCTTTTGGCCCAGGAGGCCCTGGTTCTCATGCCTGAGGAACATGTCCATCTCTGATCCTTGGGTTCTTCCAGAGATTCCATATCTCCTTCTCCGGGGTCCGATATTCCATCCTCAAGCAACTGGCCTCCACTTGACGGTGTGGAACTTGAAAGGACACTGCCAAATCAGAAAGGTTTATCCAAAGGTCTAGTAACCATCCTGCACAGGAGAAAACCTGTTACAACCCAGATTTATGCCACAAGTTGGAGAAAGTTTTTGTCTTTCTCTGGTTCTGGGGTTGATGGGGAAGGGGTGCCAATAGGACAAATCTTTGGAGTTTTTACAAAAAGGTCTTGAACTAGGGTTATCCACCAGCACCCTTAAAGTACAGATTTCTGCCTTGGGTGACCTATATAGCTGTGATGTAGCTTGTAGCTACTGGGTTTCTCGGTTCATTAAGGCAGCTTTTAGATCTAGACTCATTATTAAAAGCAGCTTGGTTCCCTGGGATTTAAATTTGGTTCTAAAGGCCTTGACTAGCTCGCCGTTTGAGCTAATAGTCAGCAACCCTTAAATCCCTCTCTCTTAAGACCGCTTTAATATCTTTAACCTCGGCCAGGAGCATTAGTGACATCCAGACCCTGTCTATGGCCTCGCCGTTTACTCAAATTCTGGATGATAGGCAGGATCTGGTCTAAAAATCACTCTCTCTCCCTAAGGTAGCTACTCGTTTCCACAGACTTCAGGAAGTCCTCCTACCCTCCTTTTGTCCACATCCTAGTAACCAGAAAGAGGTGGAGTTACATACGTTAGAAGTGAGGAGATGTCTGGTTAGGTACCATTCAGTTACCAAAAGCTTTACGAAAGATAACTCGTTGTTTATATCCTACCAAGGGGCTAGGAACGGTCTAAGGTCACGAAGTCCACCATAGCTAGATGGAATTAGGAGGCCATTTCTCTATCATATACAGTATAGACCAAAAGTTTGGACACACCTTCGCATTTAAAGATTTTTCTGTATTTTCTTGACTATGGAAATTGTACATTCACACTGAAGGCATCAAAACTATGAATTAACACATGTGGAATTATATATTTAACAAAAAAGTGTGAAACAACTGGGTTCAGGTCTGGTGACTGTGAAGGCCAGGTTATCTGGCGTAGCACCCCATCACTCTCCTTCTTGGTCAAATAGCCCTTACACAGCCTGGAGGTGTGTTTGGGGTCATTGTCCTGTTGAAAAATAAATGATGGTCCAACTAAACGCAAACCAGATGGAATAGCATGCCGCTGCAAGATGCTGTGGTAGCCATGCTGGTTCAGTATGCCTTCAATTTTGAATAAATCCCCAACCGTGTCACCAGCAAAGCACCCCCACACCATCACACCTCCTCCTCCATGCTTCACGGTGGGAACCAGGCATGTAGAGTCCATCCGTTCACCTTTTCTGCGTCGCACAAAGACACGGTGGTTGGAACCAAAGATCTCAAATTTGGACTCATCAGACCAAAGCACAGATTTCCACTGGTCTAATGTCCATTCCTTGTGTTCTTTAGCCCAAACAAGTCTCTTCTGCTTGTTGCCCGTCCTTAGCAGTGGTTTCCTAGCAGCTATTTTACCATGAAGGCCTGCTGCACAAAGTCTCCTCTTAACAGTTGTTGAAGAGATGTGTCTGCTGCTAGAACTCTGTGTGGCATTGAACTGGTCTCTAATATGAGCTGCTGTTAAACTGCGATTTCTGAAGCTGGTGACTCGGATAAACTTATCCTCAGAAGCAGAGGTGACTCTTGGTCTTCCTTTCCTGGGGCCGTCCTCATGTGAGCCAGTTTCTTTGTAGCGCTTGATGGTTTTTGCAACTGCACTTGGGGACACTTTCAAAGTTTTCCCAATTTTTCGGACTGACTGACCTTCATTTCTTAAAGTAATGATGGCCACTCGTTTTTCTTTACTTAGCTGCTTTTTTCTTGCCATAATACAAATTCTAACAGTCTGTTCAGTAGGACTATCAGCTGTGTATCCACCAGACTTCTGCACAACACAACTGATGGTCCCAACCCCATTTATAAGGCAAGAAATCCCACTTATTAAACCTGACAAGGCATATCTGTGAAGTGAAAACCATTTCCGGTGACTACCTCTTGAAGCTCATCAAGAGAATGCCAAGAGTGTGCAAAGCAGTCATCAAAGCAAAAGGTGGCTACTTTGAAGAACCTAGAATATAAGACATATTTTCAGTTGTTTCACACTTTTTTGTTAAGTATATAATTCCACATGTGTTAATTCATAGTTTTGATGTCTTCAGTGTGAATGTACAATTTTCATAGTCATGAAAATACAGAAGAATGTTTAAATGAGAAGATGTGTCCAAACTTTTGGTCTGTACATCTAGCGGCGAGGAAGTGCCAGAAGGGCTGAAGGCTCATCCCACCCCACCCCTCCTGGGCTGAGAAGACAGGTGTCTCGATAGAAGACATATGTAAGGCTGCTACCTGGTCCTGTCCCTCTACATTCCATAGACACGATAGGTTAGATATGGGTGTATCGGCTGACCTCACCTTTGGGAGAAGAGTGTTCCAGGCTGTGGTCCTTCAATAGATTACTTCATCTCTGTAATTCTCTCGTGGTGCTGTCATGGTAGACCGATAAAATCTTAAATTACATACCGGTAATGGAATTTTTCGGAGACCATGACAGCACCCTTATATTTCCTCCTTTCACGTTTGTGGGAACACTCCCCTTTTATTAATTATAATATCACACTCAATAGGTGTCGTCTGGTATGGCAATTTTGTGATTGTTTGCTGTGTTTATTAACCTGGCAGTCCTCTCAATGCTCTGTAATCCCAACTGAGGCGGGAGAGAGGTGGCGCCCTTTTAAGCCTGTAGGTTTCCTCTCCTTGGTGGGCCGATCCCCTCTCTCGTGGTGCTGTCTCTGAAAAATCCCGTTACCGGTAAGTAACTTACGGCTATACATTTGATGGAGCAATCAAAAAGTTGTACCCCAAAATGGTATTAAAAACGGTCTTAGAAAATTGAAACACAAGCCAAACAATTTGTTTGCAAAGTTTAGAATTTTTTAAAAGCAGTAAAATGTTTTCGTTTTCTTCTGCACCATTTCACTTTATTTGGAATTCATTGCCCTTTTTTTTCTATATGTTGCACAGTAAAGTGAATGGCGTCTTTCAAAAATGCTGTAAGTTTGTCCCACAAAGTACACCTCAACCCTGCTGTATTGAATAGTGTCTGTGTTATTCACTATGTGATATGTGTTTTTTTATTGTATACTAATGTATAGTGACTAGTGATGATTGAGCGTGTTCTATGAACCCATTCAGCGAGCACGCTAACAGCCGTGACACTTGCAGGCACGGCGACCTTAAAAGAAATGCCGAGCATGCCAAAATACTCGGCGAGCACCTGAGCGTGCTCGCCGAAGGGGTTGATGGAACACGCTCGATCATCACTAATAGTGACCAGATGCCTCTAAGGAATCTTTTTTGGCCTCTGTTTTACTGGTGCTTGAAGTGCAAATTTTTGTAGCTCTAATGATTAAGTAATATGCAACTATGTGAACTGCAATTGCCAATTAACAATTCAAGGGTATCCATCAGATATACCCCTCCCTCCAATTCCCATTCATGACCATGCAGGATTTGGAAAGCTAAATCCATAGACACCTCTATATCTTTTATCTGTTGCTGCATTTCTGAGTGCTCTGGGTGTAACGGAGCACTAACCAAGCCTCAGCCTTCCAAGGTTGCTTCCCTGCCCAGCACCAGCCTCTTTATCTTGATTGATAGCTCACTGTCAGTTTTTTGGGACGTCAGGCACCAAGCAAGGAAAATCAGTGAGCTAGACACTAGCACTGGGAACTTTCCCTCCGTACATAAACAAAACATAAACCAAAAAAAAAGCAATTTGGCACGTTACTTAATTTATGTAGATTTATAGAATGAAATGTTGGATTTCGTACGAGCTCGATCCATGTTTTTCACAGAGCTCATATCTATTATAGTCTAGGGCTGTTCACATATTTCTGTGGACCGCATATTTTTCACCGAAACACGTTGACCTGTCGGACTTTGATCCAAATCAAAGTTTAGAGCTTCTCGGATGCAAAACAAAGCTGATGAAAGTCTGAATGAGGCCTTACTCTATTATTTATTTTTTAAGCAGCGTTCATTCCAGGCTGCTGTACACATGAAGAGGGTTTACACACCTAAAATACATATATAAAACACAGAAACAAGCTACCATTGACAGACTAGTATGGAGGGAGACACTGCCACTACGATCTAACAGTGTGGATTCTGGTGTCTCGCTCCTTCCCTCAGGTTGTATGCCAAAAGCCTCCTCCAATAAGCAAGTTCTGGACAAGCTGCAGGTGGAGAGGGAGCGCGGGATTACGGTGAAGGCCCTGACTGCGTCTCTGTTTTACACTTACGAGGGAAAGAAGTATCTCCTGAACCTGATCAACACTCCGGTGAGTGTGACGTTTCTTCTTGATTTGTTTCTCTGTGGTCTTGTTGCGGATGTTCAACTGGTCACGGCGGTCGCGTGACCTGTCACATAACTAAATGATGTCATGGAAGGTCCTTTCACACCACCGCGAGCCGTACAAGAGACCGGACGCAGTGGAGAAAAGACCGGGGGCCATCAGAAGGTAAGTATAATGTTATTTTCTCCAATCCCCTCCATGACAGCACACCTGGAGGTAGCCTCCCCATCCTAATTAGGGACAGGAAAACAAGAGGTTAAATAGCCCCTTCCCGCTACAATCCCCAGTGTTTTCCTGTCCCTATGGGATGAAGAGGTTACCTGGGGTGCCTGCAGCCGGCAAGCAGGGCCCTATTAAATTTACCTGCCGGGCTGCAGGGAGCGATCGCCTCCGACCTTCCTTCCTTTGCAGCTCCCGTGTCTCCTTGAGAGCGGGACCCCCCACACACACACTCGCCTGCGTGTAAAGCCGAGTAGGGTTTTGGGGGCTGGGGGCCTCCTGTAGCTCCCCGGCCGGAGTCTCCTCTGTCCTCCATGGCGGCGTGCCGGAAGTCAGGCTTTTGGCCAGCGGGACGTCACTTCTGGTGCGTTCCACCGTGGAACGCATGGGGCCGCGGCGGGAAATTCAAAAGGAGAAGCCGCGGTTTGCCCTGAAAATGAGGATCCTTCACCAGATAGGTGAAAATTTGGCACTGGATCTCGGTCTCCCCTATAAAAGACCCAGATGAGAAGACTCCATTAAGGTAGGACAGAATATTCTGCTACTATGGAGGGTGCTGTTCCAAAGCCTGCGTCTGCAGAGCCCAGCGCTAACCCGGCCCCAGTAAGTACTAGGTCCTAGGTTATTCCCCACTCTCTTTTGAGCAGGATCCTAAATATATTTTAAATCTCCCCTTTTTTTATTTTTAATTTAGGGAGACAAGGATCCGGCACCGACAGTGGGAGAAAGCACTACAGTTTGCAAATGTGCCATCTGTATAAAAAAGCTGGCTTCAGGGCATAAGAAACCCCTATGCTGGAAATGCACTGACAACATTGTGAAGGAAGAACAGCCTTCCCTTATGAAAGAAGTCAGGGGAATGGTTCGGCAGGAAATACAATCTTCCCTAGCCTCCTTCTCACAAGCCAGAGCTGAAGGTCCATCTCCCCCCAAAAGGAGAAAATATACGGTTAGGGAGACCTCTGATTCAGAATTAGGGTCTATGGAGGAACCGGAAGAAGGGGTCCTAAGTGAAGATCATGAGGAAGATAGGAAATATTACTTTTCGTCTGAGAATATGGAGGAATTGTTGTCGCAGGTGAGAGACACGATGCAGGTGGAAGAGGAGAAGGAAACCCGTACAGTTCATGATGAAATGTTTGGCGGTCTGAAATCCAAGAAGAAGGTAGTGTTCCCTGTGCATGACAACATTTGGAGTCTTATTTTGGATGAATGGGAGTCACCTGAGAAAAGGCTTAGTATGGCAGGAGAAATGAAGGATAGATTCCCTCTAGATGAAAAGGCGGCTAAGCTATGGATGGAAGTCCCGAAGGTTGATGTACAGGTGGCAAGGGTTGCGAAGAAAACAACCCTTCCCTTTGAAGACTCGTCACAGCTCAAAAATCCTATGGATAGGAAGATGGACCGCCTTCTAAGGAAGGCATGGGAAACATCGGCGGCTTCACTGAAGACTAATATCGCTTCAACTTGTGTAGCTCGTTCCATGTTCCTCTGGCTCCAACAACTAGAGGAACATCTCTGGAAAGGTACCACTCAAGAGGACCTCCTAGCATCTCTTCCTTTTCTGCAGAAGGCCACTGGATTCCTAGCGGATGCCTTGGCGGAGTCGGTCAAGATTGCGGCAAGATCGGCAGCATTATCAAATTCTATGAGAAGAGCTCTGTGGTTGAAGATGTGGAGTGGGGACAACGCATCAAAATCTAAGCTTTGTTCCATTCCATTTAAAGGAGAGTATATGTTTGGGGCGGTGCTAGACGAGTTGTTGGAGAAAGCATCCGACAAGAAGAAGTCTCTGCCAGAGCCAAAGAATCCAAAAAGTTTCAGAAAGAGACCATTTCTTCTCCCTCAACAACAACAGCAGCAAGCATTTCAGTACAGAGGCAAGGGTAAAACTGGTCGCTGGAGTTACACAAAAGGGGGAAGAGGTAGGAATATCTTTCAAGGTTCTAGGCAGGACAGACAATGACGCCAAGAAGGTAGGAGGCAGAATTGCGAGCTTCCTTCCTCAATGGCAGCTTATTGATTGGAAAAGGATTTGTCGTGGCAACAGTAGACCAGCCAGAGGCTTACTACCACGTGCCAATTCATCCGGATTACAGAAAATTTCTCAGATTTGCTGTAACTCAGAACCGAGAGGTACTTCATTTTCAATTCAATGTACTCCCCTTCGGCATTTCGTCAGCACCCCGCCTGTTTACAAAGATCATGGCAGAGGTAGTAAGTTTATCTAAGGAAACTGAATATCTGCATCGTCCCATATTTAGACAATTTTTTGGTGATGGTTCCCTCGGTTTCAAGTTTGGAAAGAGACCTCCAGATGACCCTCCAGATCCTGGAATCCTTGGGATGGTTGATAAACTACCAAAAGTCAGATCTGATTCCCTCCACCAGGAAGACCTCCTTGGGAATTCTCCTGGATTCTCAGCAACAAGCCTCTTTTCTGCCAAAAGAGAAGCAGATTCAGTTGAGGTCGAAAGTTTATGCACTAAAGAACCAGAGAGGAGTGTCATTAAGATTCGCCATGTCCGTCCTCGGGTCCATGACCTCATTTATTTAGGCGGTACCTTGGGCTCAAGCGCATTCAAGGGTCCTTCAAAACTACATCCTTTCCTGTTGGGACAGATCTCCAAGTTCCCTCTCCAACAGAATTCATCTGCCAGAGAAGGTGAAAGCATCTTTAAATTGGTGGCTCTGTCCAGGAAATCTGGAGAAAAGTTCAGCATGGATTCAACTTCCCTTGTTATCCGTCAAAACAGACGCAAGCAAAAGAGGATGGGGAGCAGTAGTCTCCCACGTGGCCTTCCAAGGGGTCTGGTCGCAAGAAATAGCAGAGCAGTACTCAAACTTAAGAGAAATGAAAGTGGTGGAAGAAACCCTATGGGCAGCCACTACTGTGCTTCAGGGGTCGAATGTCAGAGTCTACTCGGACAATATGACAACTATAGCCCACTTGAGACATCAGGGAAGTACAAGAAACAGGAGGTTACAGATGATCTCCGAAAGGATCTTCCACTGGGCGGAGCATAATCTACTATCCTTATCGGCTCTGCATCTGAGGGGCTCCGACAACTATCATGCAGATCTTCTGAGCAGAAAATACATTCATCCAGGGGAGTGGAGCATGAACTCGAAGATATTTCAGATGATTGTTCAAAAGTGGGAATACCCAGATGTGGACCTGTTTGCGAACCAGGAAAATGCAAAAGTAAGAGCCTTTTTCTCTTTGAAACCCGAGGATTCAGCAACAGGGATAGATGCATTCGCTCACCCTTGGAAAGTTGGGCTCGCTAATGCTTTTCCCCTGATTCTGTTAATACCAAGGACTTTACAAAAAATCAGGTCGGAAGTGCTCAAGACTATCCTAATAGCTCCAATGTGGCCAAAAAGAGCATGGTTCGGAACATTGAGCAGTCTAAGAATGGATGATCCATTGATGCTTCCTCGAATCCACGATCTGCTGCATTAGGGCCAGATTTTCCATCCGGCCCCTCAGAATTTGGCTCTAGCAGCTTGGCTTCTGAGACCGCCCTCTGAAAAGCCAGAGGCTTCTCAGTACAGGTGATCCAAATGTGGCGCCCTGCTGTGCATTGGTGCCACAGAACCCAGAAGGGTGCATGGATGGATTTCTCCACAAGAGGCCCTCACTAGATACAAACACCTCTACCTTCCAACTCATACCAGCAGAGGGAGCCCAGATAGGGATATATATAGGGAAGGTGGAGCCAGGCAGCTCAGTTGATTAGTGAGTGCTCAGAGTCAGAGCAGAGCAGGCAGGCTGAGAGAGAGCCTGAGAGCGTGCCGACACTCAGATAGCGGTGAAGACGCAGCACGTCAGCTGCCTAGTAGTGAGGGCCCCGAGTGTGGCCGACGGCAAGGAGAAAAAGGGGAGTGAAACCAAGGGGGCAGAGGAGCACAATAAGCTCACCCCATTATATCTACCGGACACCGGATCCGCGCCTACAGGGACCCTTTACACCCAGTGGGGATAACCGGAATCCCAGGAGGACTACAAGTCCCTGACAAACCTGAAGGCTAGACACACACAGGATCAGGAACCACGAAGGCCCCGACGTCCAGGGAAAGTGGTTACCAACCAGAGGTCCTATTTCTGAGCATCTGGTGAAGTAAAAGCAGGACACATAAGCTAGGCCCAGTTGCAGGCTGGCCAGGAGCATACATAGGGACAGACACGGATCAGGAGGCCCTATACCTGCTCCCTGGGGAGTAGTCCAAAAGTGCGCCCTTCATCTGGAGTACCCTGGACCGTACCTAACAGCTGTACCAGTAAAGGAAATGAAGCAAATCCCCTGTCTCTGTCCGTTACTCCTGCTGTGCCATCGCTTTCCCTGCACCACAATGCTCAGCGCAACCTGCATCATTTATACTGCCCTGAGGCCTGCTCCACCTGTGGGGAGCCGTTCCATCTCAAGCTGTCCTGACATCTGCCTCAGAGGACTGTTGCAGCGCTGGTGATCCTCACCAGACACCACAGGTGGCGTCACAACAAATTCCCTACAAATAATTCCTTTTGGCACTGACCGCCCTGGGCCAGCCACCGCGATAATCCCCGCAGGCAGTCTTAGGCCCGGCTGCCGGGTGCCCCGCGACACCCCTGGGGGCGAGTCACATACACTGCAGAAAAGCAGAAAACCAGTCACAATTTCCATCTATGGAAAAATCTAGAAAGCTTTCAAGCTATGGTATGAGCCTCGTCCATTAGATCCCTTTCGGCCTGACGTGGCCAGAATCTTGGATTTCCTACAGAACGGTCTGTCTAAAGGATTAAGACCAAGCACGCTGAAGGTCCAAGTCTCGCCTTTAAGTTCCTATTTTGATGCTGATTTGGCCCAAAACAGATGGATTAAGAGGTTCATGATAGCTGCTTCTTGGATTAATCCAACAAGAGCTAAAATAGTTCCACCTTGGGATCTCAACGTAGTTCTTAGAGGCCTAACTATGCATCCTTTCGAGCCAATAGCCGAGGCACACATAGACAAATTGTCTTGGAAAGCGGCATTGCTTATAGCTCTGACTACAGCCAGAAGAGTGAGTGAAATCCAAGCCCTGTCTATCAGAGAGGCTTATTGTCGTATTTTGGAGGACAGGATCATCCTCCAGTTGGATCCTTCTTTTCTACCTAAAGTGTTGTCTAATTTTCATATGTCTCAGCCAATAATTTTTCCGTCATTCTGTCAAAATCCATCAAATAGCAAGGAAGAAGAATTCCACGCGTTGGATGTAAGAAGGACTATAATCCGCTATTTGAGGCAGACTGAAACCTGGAGGAAGGATCAGAACCTATTTGTCCAATATGGAAGCCCCAATAAAGGAAAGAAAATTGCAAAAATATGCTAGCAAATTGGATTAAGAAAGCAATTTGTGAAACATACATAGTTCAAGATTTGCCTCCTCTGAAATCTTTGAAAGCTCTTTCTACTAGAGCTATGTGGGTCTCCTGGGCGGAAAAAGCTAGTGCATCCATTGAGCAGATTTGCAGGGCAGCTACATGGTCGTCTGTCCATACCTTTGCTAAACATTATAGACTAGATGTAATATCTAATAGAGACTTAGCATTTGGAAGGAAAGTCCTTCAGGCTGTTGTCGCTCCCTAAAATTCATTCTTTGGTATTACTCCAGGTGTGCTGTCATGGAGGGGATTGGAGAAAATAGAATTAGACTTACCAGTAATTCGGTTTCTAAGACCCTCCACAACAGCATGGGTAGTTCCCTCCATTTCTTTGATTGGAAAAATCCTTAGTGTTAATAAATATTTAGAGCATTCATACTGTGTGGTCCTTTGAAAACACTGGGGATTGTAGCAGGGAGGGGCTATTTAACATCTTGTTTTCCTGTCCCTAATTAGGATGGGGAGGCTACCTCCAGGTGTGCTGTCGTGGAGGGTCTTAGAAACAGAATTACCGGTAAGTCTAATTCTATTTTTTTTTTTTTACCATTTTTATTCTTTTTTTCAACTATTAACTTGTTCACACTATATAAATACATGCCGGTTGCAAGGATTTATATAGTGTGACCAAGTTGTCAAGCACTTTCCAAGTGATGCTAAAATCGCTTGGAAAGCGGTTGACAACCCGCATGCGGACATGCATGTGAAAAATGCTTCACTTACGTTTGTCCCTGGCAGGAAAAACGCATGTAAAATCTGCATGCGTTTTTTCTGCCAGGGAGATGCAGAAACACTCAGGAAAAATCCGGAGCATTTCTGCATCGTGGGCATGTGGCGCCCCTGAGGGTTCGGTCGCCACAGAGGTACTGCACCTCACCCAGAGGTGTGGTGTCTCTCTTCACTCAGGTAAGATGGGAGTGCTGCAGAGAACCCCCCAAAACACCTGCATCCAACATTACACTGCTTCAGACCGGCTGGAAGGGCAACACGCAGAGCGCAGCTGCTGAGCCCTGTCCCTGGCTGCAGTGGGGGAAACCCAAAGGTAGGGGGAACCAGTAGTGGGTGTGGGTGGAGGAAGCAGTTAGAAGGAGCGCACAGTAGGTATATAATGGGAAGCAATGTTAGGGTGGCAGTTCTGAACAGAATGGTCAGTCAGTACAGTACAGACGGTCAGTGAGGACTGTCTGGGAGCAGAGGCTCAGCAGGAGCTCTGCTCCACAAGAAGGGCCCGGGATAGAGGCCCCGGAGGGGAGCAGGGAGTAGGCTCCATTCTAAGAAGGGATCCCAGGGGTACGGCGCGTGCAGGACAGCACCCGTACGCCCCGCATCTGTCAGAAGACAGAGGGATCGGTTGCCCCATTCTAATCTCCAGGGGGTCAGGTTGGTCCCGGATCCGACGTACAGGAAGGACTTCAGCATACCCGAGCGGGATTGAGAGTGGGCAGCGCAGGGCAGCAGGGAGAAGGACCTAGTGTGAAGACGGTCAAAGTAGGAACACGAGAAAGTGGGGTTCTGCCAAGCATTCCTAAACTTCCTGAGGAAGGATTGAACCCCTGCCAGGGTGAACACGGCGCAACGTGGGAGGCCTTCACCTGTAACTTGCACTTGTGTGTTTCCTGAAGAACTGTGAATTAAAATCTTGGACGACTGCACTGAGTTGCCTCCGTCTATTCCTTCACTGGTGCCATTTCCCTCCCTGCACTACAACGCCCAGCGCACCCTCCATCTATTTACACTGCCCTGAGGCCCGCTCCACCTGTGGGGAGCCGTTCCATCTCTAGCTGCCCTAACATCTGCCTCAGAGGACTGTTGCAGCGCTGGTGATCCTCACCAGACACCACAGGTGGCTTCACGACAAATCCTATAAATAATCCCTTTTGCACTGACCGCCCCGGGCCAGCCATCGTGATATTCCCCAAAGCAGCCATAAGGCCCGGCTGCCGTGTGCCCCGCGGCCCAGGGGGCAACGAGTCACCACTTGGCGTCACGAACAGGATACGTGACCAGCCTGCCATCTGCGGGTAATGTGCGCCTAAAGAAGTGTTTTCTGCCTTGAATGTGGCGCCCGCCCCAGAAGAACGGGCGCCATTATGTGCGTGCTAAAGAACAACAGAATGGAACCTCCCGTCGTGGGCCGGGTCCCAGAATGGCTCCAAAAGCAGGCTCTGCCCCTTGCAACAGTGACTGTCCGCATAGATGTGTCCGTCAAAGCGGGGAGGCCGACACAGGGAGTGACCGACAGCAAAGTGCCATGGGACCGCCCCCGAAAGAGGAGAGGCGGTGGAGAGAAGCTGCGTAAAGCCCGGGAGGTGTCAGGCCGAGCTGACGCAGTCGCGGGAGCAGGTCGGAGTGATGTCCCTGTCCCAAATGCGGCTGGCGCTGCTCCATCCCTGGTCCCCCTGCAGCCTGAGGCTGATGACCAGGCTGGGTCAGCCTGCAGAAACCAGGGGTTCCCCTGGAGGGGGCCCCACTGTTAAACTGTTTTAGTTAACTGGACTGTACATAAGTTGCCTGGAAGGGTGCAGATGACTTCATGTTTGCTACCCAGTTACCCGTCAGGGTACAGAGACTGACAGGCTGAGGACTGTGAGAAGCCGGATGTTGACATTATACATAGTTTAGCACTTCTTAAAGTGCATCCTATTGGTTTTATAATTACAAATATACCTCAGAACAAAAACCCGTTTGGCGTGGCGGAAGACGAGGTCCAGGATTGGATCGTCTATGTCCTGCAGCCATGCCCAGGGCCTACGTTGAGGGTTTGTGGACGGGTCCCTCATGCTGCTACTGTTGCACCCTGGTGCTGGAACTGTCTTGAAAATTGTTTTATATGACAATACTCTTATGATGTTTTATAATGTAACCAGTAACGTTAAAAGAAATGTGCCTCCCATAAAGGGAAGAAATGTTGTTTTATGGTCAAATATGCTGATGCATCTTAAAAATTTTGCATGTCAGTTATGCCTGGTTTTGCTCTGTTCCAGCCCGCGGACGTGCTGTGTTTTACCGGGGGGGGAATGTGGCGCCCCTGAGTGTTCAGTCGCCACAGCGGTACTGCACCTCACCCAGAGGTGTGGTGTCTCCCTTCACTCAGGTAAGATGGGAGTGCTGCACAGAACCCCCCAAAACACCTGCATCCAACATGCAGAGTGCAGCTGCTGAGCCCTGTCCCTGGCTGGAGTGGGGGGAACCCAAAGGTAGGGTGAACCAGTAGTGGGTGTGGGTGGAGGAAGCCGTTAGAGGGAGCACTTATACAGTAGGTATATAATGGGAAGCCATCTTAGGGTGGCAGTTCAGATCAGAATAGTCAGTCAGTCTACCATTGGGCCCTATAAGACGTTCTTCATCTCCCGTTGCAGTGGGGTTTTTATTTGTCAAAAAAAAAGACTGGGGGTTGCGCCCCCGCCTTGATTAATCGGATCACGGTCTGGGATGCATATCCTCTCCCTCTCATCCCCGACCTCTTTAGAAAAAAATTTGGCTCCTACGATTTGATTAAACTAGACCTCAGGGGGGCTTATAATCTCATTCACATTGAGGAGATGAGTGGAAGATGGCCTTCAATACTCCTGAGGAGCACTATGAAAAGCTTGTGATGGCATTTGGTTTGACTAATGCTCCCACTTTCTTTCAACACTGTTAGTGACATTTTTAGTCATCTGGCAGGTAGATCACAACAAACCAATCTTGATGACATATTAATTTACTTACCTCCAGTCACATCAGGTACATATCAGGCAGGTCTTACAGATACTCAAAGATAATAAATTATTTGTCAAACCAGAGAAATGTATGTTCTCCATTCAGGGTTAGTTCTTATCATTCACCGTTTTTGCATGGATCTGGCCAAAGTCCGGACGGTACTGGATTGGTATTATATTCAAGACTTAAAGGCATTACAAAGTTTTTTGGGTTTCGCCAGCTACTACTGTAAGTTCATCAAAAACTTTTCGGTAGTGGCCAAACCTCTGATGGACGATTTTGCCAAATAGAAAAAAAAATTAAGATTTTATTATTTTACTTTCCATTCTTGTAGCTAAACACAATCCAGCTAAGTTTAAAATTGAAATGAAGCCCCTGTACCCCCCTCTCTAGGTGCTTCTGTACCAAGTCTTCCCTGGTCCAGGATGGTCTCTATATCACAGGCTCCAGCAATAACCTATTGACACATGATTGTGGCAGCCCTCACGTGCTGATATATCACAGTGCCAATAGAAGTGGGAAGCGGCACAGAAATCACAAAATAAAGGCAGTGTTTGTGGTAATGCAAGAATCCAGCAAGCAGAGTAATCCACACGTCATACAACAGCCCAACATGGATGATGAAAAGCTGCGTCTTCAGGCGTCTGTGTAAGAACATCACATTTTTGTTTTCCTTCCAGAATAAGCACCAAATGGAATAGCTGAATGCCAGGATACAGAGACCGGCGGGGGGCAGGGAAGCGCTGTCCGCTGGATTTTGTGCTGGTTTCACAAGCGGTCACCCTGCAGTTTTCTCCGGATAATGCTGTGGAGACTTTTCACAACACATCTAATAATTGTGAACCTTCCACTCACATGTTTATTATCTTGTCCGCTGGTCAGACTGGGGGATGAAGAATGATCCTTATTACATATAATGGGTGCACTGAGCGATTGTGAAAAGTCGCAGAGGACTGAGAGCAGAAGGGCAGAGGGTTTCCTCTTCCTCACAGGGACCAGCACAGAAGCCGGAGCAGAAGGGCAGAGGGTTTCCTCTTCCTCACAGGGACCAGCACAGAAGCCGGAGCAGAAGGGGAGACAAGGGCTGAGCCACTTACACAGACAGAAAGCTGAGGAGAGGAGGGCATGTTATTACTCCAGGATCCGCTCCATTCATTCCCTATGTGGCATTCAAGCGCTGAGCTCGGCTTTTCCGGAGCCCCATAGAGAATGAATGGAGCTGCAGTTGATCCCTGACTTTCCACTCCTTCCCGATCAGACGATGGCTCGCAGCGGTCAGACCCCACGATCAGTAAGTGATCACCGAGCCTGTGGATAAGTGATAACTTGTTTTCTTCAGACATCCCCTTTAAGTAATGGAGCATGCCAGCAGAGAAGGTGGGAGGAGGCGCTGGTTACACAGGAGACTTTAACTCTGGAGGCCGCATATAGGGCATGTGAGGGGCGGACACTTCCCATATTCATCATTACTGAACCCCCGCTCTGTGCGGCTCTTATCTGAGCTGCAGGAGACGCAGCAGTTACTAATCAGCCGCTCTCCGTTCACTTGCAGCCGTCCGAGCTCTGCTGTGCCTGTTAGGGGTGAAGTTAGGGTCCTTGGAGGCATCTACTATGCAGCCTGCACAGCAGATCACAGCCCGAGCACAGCGTCTCCGGGTAAATCTCCACCTTGTGAGTTGCTTCTTGTGCAGCAGCCCCATGCAAGTTGCTCTGCTCTCCTCGGCCAGCTCCTGCTGAATGCTGAGCTCCTCTGCCCAATCTAGGAGCTCAATAGCCCTGATCACGTCAGTGGTAGCCCAGCGCTGCTGGATCAGATTTACAAATGGCAAACTAATCAGCCCTAGGTATTTCTAATATGTGCAGAGCAGGCGACATAAGTCTGACCGGTGTCCTCATAGACCTTTCCTCAGCCGGGGTCTAATAGGAGCAGTAAAATGGCCATCATGGGGTCCATTGTTAGATCTCAGCTGCCATAGAAACTCATTGGCACCATGATCATGCCTCCCTCTCCTGTCTAAAGTGCCTAAATGCTGTGGAAGCCCCCTACTGTGTCATTCAATGGATTAAGCTGCCAGGATCAAGGTTGGCTCCACTGTGGGCAGCTGAGGCAGGAGCAGGACTGTGTTATACAGCCACACTTCTGCCGCAGATCTTGTAAGGACCTGCCTGATGATAATGTGTCCTATAGAGCAGGTCTTGGTACCGGACTGCCCTGTACATATTTACCACTAGCTGGGAACCAGTTACTTACAAGGTCTAGTTTCGAATGTGTTTCCAGGATCTGTAGTTATCAGCATTTTATCCTTAAGGCCGAGTTATAATATCACTGTAACACTCTCGCCCTGTACCTGTATACCTGCCCTGTGTGCTGCACAAAAGTATATAACAAAATGTGTGTACACAGATATCTATCTCCTGAATGGTATTACTGCTAGATCTCCTGTACATAGAAATATGAGGTTCTTAGCGCACATTTTGAGCAAATTGTGCAAGCCCATCTGCCAACGTCAAGGCGACCTCTTCAGATGGGTCCCTACACTAACATTACACTAACTTACTAACTGGGACTAGTTTTTTGTATTATTATTATTACCACCATTTTTACTATTTATTATTATTGCATTAATGCAATTAATTGTAACTGTTATAAAACGAATTAAAAAAATGTAATTCTAATTTTTTTTTATTAATCTTGTGATTCTAATAATGGTATTACTAAAATCCCTATGCCTAAAGCTGTTGATCCAGAAGAAGGCAAAAACCCCAGGACACCTTCAGCCAATTTGTGTCACAGGGGAAAAATTCCTTCTTGACCCCGGGAAAAGGCGATCAGTCCTAGGACCCTGGATCAAACCTAATAATGTTATTACAAGTTATATAATATTACACTAATTATTGTACTACTGGAGTTATTTTAATTTGTTTTTATAAATCTATTTGATATGGTTATTATTACATTGTGCTATCTTATTACAGTATTATTCTTCTTTCCTTTCACTACTAATACTGCCCTATACCTACAGTGTTGATCCAGAAGAAGGCAAAAACCCCAGGACACCTTCAGCCAATTTGTGTCACAGGGGAAAAATTCCTTCTTGACCCCGGGAAAAGGCGATCAGTCCTAGGACCCTGGATCAAACCAATTAATGTTATTACAAGTTATATAATATTACACTAATTATTGTACTACTGGAGTTATTTTAATTTGTTTTTATAAATCTATTTGATATGGTTATTATTACATTGTGCTGTCTTATTACAGTATTATTCTTCTTTCCTATCACTACTAATACTGCCCTATACCTACAGTGTTGATCCAGAAGAAGGCAAAAACCCCAGGACACCTTCAGCCAATTTGTGTCACAGGGGAAAAATTCCTTCTTGACCCCGAGAAAAGGCGATCAGTCCTAGGACCCTGGATCACACTGCTATTCTACCTACTACTATTACTACTGTTATTTTATTACTTTCTTACTATTATCACTAGTATTATTACTCATATTACACTAATACGGATATACTACCACTATATTACTACCATCCCTTTCCCCCTAGGGATCATAAGGTGCAGTTCTGTCCTCCTCCTCCTATTCTGTCCTCCTCCTCTTCCATCCTCCTCCACTTTCATCCTCCTCCTCTTCTGTCCTCTTCCTCTTCCGTCCTCCTCCTCTTCTGTCCTCCTCCTCTTCCATCCTCCTCCTCTTCCGTCCTCCTTCTCTTCCGTCCTCCTCCTCTTCTGTCCTCCGCCTCTTCCGTCCTCCGCCTCTTCTGTCCTCCGCCTCTTCCGTCCTCCGCCTTTTCTGTCCTCCGCCTCTTTCGTCCTCTTCCTCTTCCGTCCTCTTCCTCTTACGTCCTCCTTCTCTTCGGTCCTCCTCATCTTCCGTCCTCCTCCTCTTCCGTCCTCCTTCTCTTCCGTCCTCCGCCTCTTCCGTCCTCCGCCTCTTCTGTCCTCTGCCTCTTCCATCCTCCGCCTCTTCCGTCCTCCGCCTCTTCCGTCCTCCTTCTCTTCCATCCTCCTCCTCTTCCGTCCTCCTCCTTTTCCGTCCTCCTCCTCTTCTGTCCTCCTCCTCTTCCATCCTCCGCCTCTTCCGTCCTCCATCTCTTCCGTCCTCCGCCTCTTCCGTCCTCTTCCTCTTCCGTCCTCCTCCTGAGACGTAATAAATAGCATTAAAGCTGCAGTAATTATTTATATTATATATACACACTGCTCAAAAAAATAAAGGGAACACTCAAATAACACATCCTAGATCTGAGTGAATGAAATATTCTCATTGAATACTTTGTTCTGTACAAAGTTGAATGTGTTGACAACAAAATCACACAAAAATCATCAATGGAAATCAAATTTATTAACCAATGGAGGCCTGGATTCGGAGTCACCCCCAAAATTAAAGTGGAAAAACACACTACAGGCTGATCCAACTTTGATGTAATGTCCTTAAAACAAGTCAAAATGAGGCTCAGTATTGTGTGTGGCCTCCACGTGCCTGTATAACCTCCCTACAACGCCTGGACATGCTCCTGATGAGGTTGCGGATGGTCTCCTGTGGGATCTCCTCCCAGACCTGGACTAAAGCATCCACCAACTCCTGGACAGTCTGTGGTGCAATGTGACGTTGGTGGATGGAGTGAGACATGATGTCCCAGATGTGCTCAATGGGATTCAGGTCTGGGGAACGGGCGGGCTAGTCCATAGCTTCAATGCCTTCATCTTGCAGGAACTGCTGACATACTCCAGCCACATGAGGTCTGGCATTGGGCACAACCCCCATCTGTGGACGTCTGGCCCTCATCCCACTCTCATGGAGTCGGTTTCTAACCGTTTATGCAGACACATGCACATTTGTGGCCTGCTGGAGGTCATTTTGCATGGCTCTGGAAGTGCTCCTCCTGTTCCTCCTTGCACAATGGCAGAGGTAGGGGTCCTGCTGCTGGGTTGTTGCCCTCCTATGGCCCCCTCCACGTCTCCTGGTGTACTGGCCTGTCTCCTGGTAGCGCCTCCAGCCTCTGGACACTACGCTGACAGACGCAGCAAACCTTCTTGCCACAGCTCGCAATGATGTGCCATCCTGGATGAGCTGCACTACCTGAGCAACTTCTGTGGGTTGTAGAGTCCGTCTCATGCTACCACGAGTGTGAAAGCACAACCAACATTCAAAAGTGACCAAAACATCAGCCAGAAAGCATTGGTACTGAGATGTGGTCTGTGGTCTCCACCTGCAGAACCACTCCTTTATTGAGTGTGTCTTGATAATTGCCAATAATTTCCATCTATTGTCTTCCATTTGCACAACAGCATGTGAAATTGATTGTCAATCAGTGTTGCTTCCTAAGTGGACAGTTTGATTTCACAGAAGTTTGATTTACTTGGAGTTATATTCTGTTGCTTAAGTGTTCCCTTTATTTTTTTGAGCAGTGTATATTTTCTCATGTCATGTATTTACTACTAAAAGTAATTTTTTACATTTAGGTTTCATTAAGTGTTTTTCACCGGCTATTACAGACTTATTGTTTCCCTGCACATTCAAGTTTTGTGTTTTCTTTGGGCATAGATCAGCTAATAGGCACTCAGGAAAAAAAAACAGATTAAACATCTACAAACTCTCCCTTAAGACTAAGGAGCTCACTGATAGATTCTCAGTTAGCTAATTTTGCAGCCAGCAATAGACAGTGCAGCACAGATGCTACAGAAGGCAACATTTTTAATGAAACTCAATTACAGAAATCGATTTTAGCCCCAAATACTTGCATTAAAGTAAAAAAAATGGCCCCAAAGCTGGACAACCGCTTTAACTCCTTACCAACATCTGCCGTACATGTATGGTATAAGTCAGTAGCGGGTGTATGGAGCAGGGTCAGCTCGCCCCGTACATGGCAGATAATGGCTGTGACAAACAGCCAGGACCTGCCTCTAACAGCTGCGAGTGGAGCGAAGATCTGCCCACCACTGTTAACCTGTTCAGTGCTGCTGTCAATCTCTAACAGCAGCATTAACAGTGCGCCAGCATTGGGACGCGTCGTTCCATACGCCCACCGGCGCTCCTGTGACGCGATCATAGGGCGCCGATGGACTGCTATGACATGCGGGGGTCTGCTGAAGCCTCCGTGCCTGTCATCATAAAGCTTCATTTGGGCTGTAAAGAAGACCGTGGTTTTGCTATATGGAGCATTACTGTGGTATCGCTGTATATAGCACAAGCAATCAGATGATGTATACAAATACAGTGAAAAAAAGTATATATATATTTATTAAAACCCCACACGTTCAACTCACCTCCCACTAAAAATAAAGATAATAAAAATATACACATTTTGTGGTTTGGTCTCTTTCAGAGAAATACAATCTATCAAAATATAAAAAAAAAAAACGATCAGTGAACACAGAAAAAAATTCAAAAAGACAAAATTGCATTTTTTCGTTCGCCTCAATACTGCAGAAAATCCTGTAAGAAGCGATGACCATGACATATGTGTCCCAAAATGTTATCAATAAAGTCCTCTTGCCCTTCAAAAAATAAGCCCCCACACAGCTCCATCAACCCGGAAACTGAAAATGTTTCGGGTCTCAGAAAAAATGGTGACAGCATCAAAAAAAAGTTTTTTTCTTTTGCCAAAACTATTGGAGAAGTTTGGTCTTGCTGTAATCACACTGAGGAGTAGGATCCTATTACCAGGTCATTTTTACCACACAATGTGCGCCGTTAAAACCGTTCCCAGAAAAACAATGTCAGGCTTTTTTTTTCGCACTTTTACTGCACTTGGAATGTTTTTCCCGTTTTCTAGGACTATGTGGTAAATGAATGGTGTCATTTATAAGGACAGCTCATCCTACAAAATAACAAGACCTCACACTATGTGGACAGATATCAAAAAGTTAGAAAAGTTGGAAAAAGCGGAGGAAAAAACAGAAAAAAAACATAAACTGGTTATGTCGGGAAGGGGTAAAGCTGAAGAAACGCATGTAAGAGCAGAATATGGAGGAAGGTCAGATATCACAGACTGGTGGATACTACCTGCTCCATCGCTGGCAGAATACTCCACCCCCATGGTGTCCGCTGATATCTTCTCTTGTAGCAACGTCTCCAAACTCTATAAAACATCGGGAACAGTCAGCAGAGGGTTTGATGATTGGCTCATATTGGCGATATACTCAGGGGCATTACTGGGGCCAGGGAAGATTGGGAATGAATAGCGTATTGACTGTTAGAGATGTGATCTCTTCCATTAAAGGGGATGTCTAGTTGGAACAAGTTATCACTGATCTCTGGATAGGTGATGACCTATCCCAGTGGGAGCACCCCTTTATTATGTGGTATATATGGAGGATGTGATATCATGCAGAGTTCTAGCAGTATTACACTTCGGTCCGTTCTGCGTGCATCTGGGCCATTCCCTATGGAGGAGCGGAGCTGGGGGTAAATATCAGGATCTCGTCGCTGGATCCATCCAGATGGGAGATGTAACGAGTGCGGCGCCCCCCACTGGTGTCTCAGCGCATCATGTGTTGGGGAATAATAACTTATTGTCTGGTAAATGTGCTGATTCCTGTGAGTTGTGGTCGCTGAGTGCGTGTGATGGGATGTGGCTCCGTCCGTTATATTATATCACGTCTTATACCTATAATCTCTCGCTGATCGCAGGTGTCTGTCTTCACACTCAGATGAGAAGGAACAAACTGACGATATAGGACTTTTTTTTTTTTTTCCAAATTCAAACCGAGCAATCCTATTGGCTGAGTATGAAAGCAGTTACCATGGTGACAGAAGTAGCAGCAGATTTAAAGGGACAAAACACTAATATTGTACTAAAGTGTATTTTATTATATATTTCACATAACTGACTGGGTACACCTTGGTGCGGGTGGGATGGCTTTTTTTAAATCAAAAACCATGTTTACTAAGTACCCTATATTATATATATTCACTATTGCTTTTTACTTACTTATAGCAGGGTATATGCTCATATTGTTTCTATCCTAAGTTTATCTATTTTCTAATAGAGACATGACCAGTCCTCTTTAGAATTTTATAGTGACCCCATTGAGGTCATGGACTGATATTGGGGATTGCAGAGTTGGGGCAAGGTGACAGGTGACAGTAAGTGACATCAAATGAAGGCTATGGTGCATACACAGTAAATCAGTCGTGTTATTCCACAGAAATGCTGTTCTATAAGGCTGTGTGCCCACGTAGCATTTTTCAAGCGTTTATGCTGCGGAATTTCCGCAGCGGAAATGCTTGTAAAACGCATGGTAATCAGCACCCCATGGTCCCCAAGGGGATTACGCAAGTTCTATGCACATGCTGTGGATTTTTCCGCAGCTTTTATGCTGCGTTCAAAAATCCGCAGCATGTCAATTAATTTTGCGTTTCCGCAAGCGGAATTGCCTTGTGCAATGCATTAAAAACGCAAGGCAATTCCGCATGTGGAAAACGCGAGATAAACGCATGAAAAACGCGCGATAAACGCGTGCGGAATTCCGCATGCGTTTTTCCGGGAGAGGACTTGCAGAAATGAAGCAGAAATTTTCTGCTTCATTTCTGCAACGTGGGCACATAGCCTGAGGCTGAGTTCACACGATGCGTTTTTCATGCGTTTCCGCGGCGTTTTTGCAGTTGCGGAAACGCCGCGGAAACGCATGAAAAACGCATGGTAGAAGGGCAGCAATGTTCCCCAATTGAAATCCGCATGTGCAGGTTTGCCTTGGTTAAAACTGCACAATCCTTTACTGGACTGGTCTACTAATGAGATTAAGTCTTGGAGTCCTAAGTGCTATGATAAATGTTGTAATGGTCGCATTGCGGCTGTGGAAAAAGGGGAATTATCTGTACCTATTCAGGATTTTTGGAAGGTTTTTTCAGAGGAGGAGTCGCAAGTTTTACCTCCTCATAGGGACTATGATTGCACCATTGAGTTTGTTTCTGGAGCTACTCTTCCCAAGAGTCGCTTATTAAATCTGACTATCCCTGAAAGAAAGGCCTTGGAGGAATACATACAGACGAGCTTGGCTGCTGGTCACATTAGACCTTCTAAGTCGCCTGTGGCCGTTGGATTTTTCTTTGTTAAAAAAAAAGACGGTGGTTTACGTCCATGTCTGGACTTTCGTGAAATTAATAAGATTACCGTACGCAATTCCTACCCATTGCCGTTAATTCCAGACTTGTTTAACCAGTTAGTGGGGACCAAGTGGTTCTATAAAATTGATCTCCGGGGGGCATACAATTTGTTACGAATGAAGGAGGGTGATGAATGGAAAACTGCTTTTAACACTCCGGTAGGTCATTTTGTGAATCTGGTGATGCCCTTCGGTCTTACCAATGCACCCGCGTTTTTTCAGAACCTTATTAATGACATCCTGAGACCTTTGATTGGCAAGAATGTGGTTGTGTATTTGGATGACATTCTGATTTATTCACCAGATCTGGATTCCCATTGGCAGAGCGTACGTGAGGTGTTGCAGTTATTGAGTGATAATTCACTTTTTGCTAAGCTGGAGAAATGTGAGTTCGCTGTGCAGAGAATTAGTTTTTTGGGCTACATTATCTCCAGCGAGGGCTTTGAGATGGACCCGGTGAAAGTTCAGGCTGTGCAGGAATGGCCTAGGCCTATTGGTTTGAAATCGATACAGAGATTTTTGGGTTTCGCCAATTATTACAGGAAATTCATTAAGAATTTTTCTATAATTGTTAAGCCACTGACTGATCTCACCAGGAAAGGTGCGAATACGGTCCAGTGGACTACTGAGGCCATTGAAGCTTTTGTGTATCTCAAGGAGAGGTTCAGTTCTGCCCCTATCCTTATGCAGCCTGATGAGACCAAGCCTTTTTTGGTCGAGGTTGATGCTTCTTCGGTGGGGGTCGGTGCAGTTTTGTCTCAGGAGAACAAGGATGGAGTACATCCCTGTGATTTTTTTTCAAAAAAATTTTCAGAAACCGAACTTAATTACGATGTTGGCAATCGGGAATTGTTGGCTATTAAACTTGCGTTTGAACATTGGCATCATTTCTTGGAAAGTGCTAAATTTCCTGTTCAGGTTTTCACAGATCATAAGAATTTGATCTATCTGGATGCTGCCAAACGCTTGAATGCCCGTCAAGCTAGGTGGGCACTTTTTTTTTCTCGGTTTAATTTTTCTGTTACCTATATCCCTGGTACTAGGAATGTTAAAGCCGATGCTTTATCTCGCAGCTTTTCCCCCATGGTTGGTACCGAGGAGGAGGAGAGCATTTTACAGGAAGGAGTTGTGGTAGCAGCATTAGACTCTGTTTTGGAAGAAGGGATTCTGAAAGCCCAAGAGGATGCCCCATCTAACACTCCTCATGGGAGATTGTTTGTGCCTAGAACCTCTAGGAGAGATTTGTTTGTGGGGTATCATGAGTCTCGGTTGGCAGGTCATCCAGGAATTTCTGGGACTAAGAGACTTATCAGTCGCAGTTTTTGGTGGCCCGGGTGGCAGAAGGAAGTCATCAAGTGGGTGCGTCAGTGTACGGTGTGTGCTAGGTCAAAGGCTTCCCATACCCCTGCTGCGGGGTTGCTTTGACCTCTGGAGGTTCCTAGTGCGCCTTGGACGCATTTGGCAATGGATTTTATTACTGACCTTCCTGTGTCCGAGGGTTTCACTGACATCTGGGTGGTCGTGGACCGTTTTAGCAAGATGTGTCATTTGGTTCCATTCATTAAGCTACCCTGCGCTAAGACACTCGCTAAGGCGTTTGTTAAGGAAATTGTCAGGCACCATGGCGTTCCCACCAACATTGTTTCTGATAGGAGACCTCAGTTTGTGGCTCGCTTTTGGCGTGCTTTTTGTGACAGGTTGGGAGTCCATTTGTCATTTTCGTCTGGTTATCATCCTGAGTCTAATGGACAGACTGAAAGAAAGAACCAGGATGTGGAACAGTTTTTGCGTTGATTTGTGGCAGACAATCAAGAGGGGTGGTCTGAGTTTCTGCCACTCACAGAATTTGCTCTTAACAACCATACATCCTCCTCTGCTGGGTGTTCTTTTTTTGTTGTACTGGGAGACATCCGTCTTTTGGTTCGTTCTCCAAATTGCGGTCGGCGGTGCCGGAGGAGTAGAATTTTTCCGGTGACTTGGAGAGAGTTTGGACTAATGTACGTTGTAACCTTCAAGAGGCTAACAAAAAGTCCAAGAAGTATTTTAACAGGAAATGTAAAGAGGTTTTGTTTACTGTGGGTGACATGGTTTGGTTGTCCTCAAAGAATCTGCGATTGAGGATTTCCTCTAAAAAATTGGGTCCAAAGTTTGTGGGGCCTTTTAAGGTGCTTCAGGTGGTTAACCAGTCTGCTGTTAGGTTGGAGGTTCCCTCCTCCTGGAAGATTAATCCTGTGTTTCATGTTTCCTTGTTGAAAAAGGCTGATGTATCGGATAGGGAGGCCACTGTCACAGTTCCTCCGGTGGTGGAAGACGGCGAATATGAAATTTCTCGTATCCTGAATTCCAGAGAGCATAGAGGGAGATTGCAGTATCTCGTCGCTTGGAAAGGTTTCGGTCCCGAGGAATAAATCCTGGGTTAAGGCGGATGATGTCTCTGCCCCTAGACTTGTCAGAGCTTTCCACAGGAGATTTCCAGATAGGCCTGGGCCTGGAGGATCCGGAGGATCCTCATAAAAGAGGGGGTACTGTTAGAACCCTCCTGTTTGTTTTTGTTTCTATCTTGTGTTTTGCGGTCACGTGACCATCTTCCTATTTATTCCAGCTCCACCCTTCTGGCCTTGCTAGACTTCAGTGTTGTTTAGACTGTCTTTCTAGCCAGGTGCTTTTGTGCCTATCTATCTCTAGTTTGCTTGGTCCTCTGGACCTCTAGTACTTTTGTCAGTTTTTCTTTTGCTCTGCAACAACTTCTGTTAGGAGGTGTCCCATTTTTGTCCCAGTCCTTAGTTCTTTTAGGGACCCCTTCCTTTCTCTATAGGTCTACGTTCAGACTAGCCGAGGACGAAGGCGGGTCTGTTCACAAGGAACAGGTTGCCTGCTACAACGTAGGGACTCAGCTTAGTCTTACTGTGGGGACAGCTCTCCCCTTCTTTCCCTAGTTTATGTTGCAGATCATAATAATCTTGGATCTACTCATACTTAACAGACAGAACCTTCAGTGTTTCTCACTCACACACCACCTCCTCATCTCGCATCCTATCTGTCAGTGTTCCCCAAGGTTAAGTCATAGGACCCCTGCTCTTCTCCATCTACACCTTCGGCCTGGGACAGCTCATAGAGTCCCACGGCTTTCAGTATCATCTCTATGCTAACGACACACAGATTTACCTCTCTGGACCTGATATCACCTCCATACTAACCAGAACCCCAAAATGTCTGTTCGCTATCTCATCCTTCTTGTCTGCTAGATTTCTAAAACTTAACATGGATAAAACAGAATTCATCATCTTTCCCCCATTTCACTCAGCCTCCCCATCTGACCTATCCATCAAAATCAATGGCTGTCCACTTTCCCCAGTCCCACAAGCTCGCTGCATCAGAGTAACCCTGGACTCTAACCTCTCCTTCAAGCCACATATCAAAGCCCTTTCCTCCTCCTGTCGACTCCAACTCAAAAACATGGATCCGCATATTCCTCAACCATGAATCTGCAAAAACACTAGTGCACGCCCTCATCATCTCCCGCCTCGACTACTACAACCTCCTGCTCTGTGGCCTCCCCGCTAACACTCCCGTACCCCTCCAATCTATCCTAAACTCTGCTGCCCGACTAATCCACCTGCCTTCCGCCTACTCCCCGGCCTCTCCTCTCTGTCAAATGCTTCACTGACTCCCCATTGCCCAGAGACTCCAGTTCAAAACCCTAACCGTGGCATACCAAGCCATCCACTACCTGTCTCCTCCATACATCTGTGACCTAGTCTCCCGGTACACACCTACAAGCAACCTACGATCCTCACAAGATCTCCTTCTCTACTCCCCTCTTATCGTTTCTTCTCACAATTGCATACAAGATTTCTCCCGTGCATCCCCCCTACTCTAGAACTCTCTACCCCAAAACATCAGACTCTCGCCTACCGTGGAAACCTTCTAAAGGAACCTGAAAACCCACCTCTTCCGAAAAGCCTACAACCTGCAGTAATCATTGCTCCACCACACCGCTGCATGACCAGCTCTACCCTCACCTACTGTATCCTCACCCATCCCTTGAAGATTGTGAGACATCGCAGGTAGGGTTCTCTCTCCTCCAGTACCAGTTTGCCATTGCGTTTTTGTTCAAGATTTTTGCAATTGTGTTTGCTATGTATACCCCCTTTTTCACATGTAAAGCACCATGGAATAAATGGAGCTAGAATAATAAATAATAATAATAAAGTGCCACACACAGTGTCCTGGTATCTCATCCATGCTCTTTCTATTTTATCTTTCATTTGCAGAGATATTAGCAATGAAAGTATTTGGCGCCTAATGAGTTAAAAAAAATTAAGTCCAAGTAGATGTTATCAGAGTTTTCACTGGGGGTGCGAAATTCTTCTCCCTGCATGATGCTGACCAATTATAAGCAGGCGACAACACTGAAAAGAAAGATGATCACATCCCCACCATAGCTTAGAGCAGATTTCTCAGTGTCTAAGATGTAAGGATACAGACCTGGTCTCCTGGGCTAACCTCCTGCATGATTAGAGCACACAACTGACTAATACCTTTCAGTTAAGGTCTCTGTGGGTGAAGGGGCAGCACAAGAGAGTTTAGTTGTGCAACATTACAAACCTTTCTAACAGCTTTCCTCCTCTTATGGCACTCTCACCTCTGCTGTTCTGCGCCTATCCCAAACTGCCTGTCCAGAAATGAGAGCACAGTGTCAGTATCACACTTAGATCCGTTGTGCTCAACTTGTACTCATTCTGCAGTGAGATTAGAGCAGACTGTCATTGCATTTCACCATAGAAGTAACCCAGAACACACTGCTCCTGTGTGAGGTGCAATAACAGCCTAATATCACTGCAGAAAGAATACAAGTTGCTTGAGCACAGAAGACATAAGTGTGATACTGGCACACTCCATAATCAGGAGAGTCAATAAAAGGGTTTGTAATGTGACACAGAGAAACTCAGCTGTGCGGCTCCTTCCTTGTCTAAGAGCTGTTACCTCTGCTTTCTAATCATGCAGAAGGTTAGACCAGGAGATCAGGACTCTCCATCATTACACATCTTAGGCTAGGTTCCCACGATGAGCTTTTGGTGAGTTTTTGATGTTGCAGAATTTCTGCACCCATTAAGATAGGTTACTTGCATTATTTCTAAAATATGCAGCGTAAAAACTCACTAAAAACTCATAGTGAGAACGTAGCTTTATACCCTAAGAAACCCGCTTTGAGCTATGGTGGGGGCGTGTTCTTCTTTTCTTTGAGTGTTGCTGCTTGCTTATGATTGGTCAGCATCATACAGGAGAAATCTGCTGCATATTTAAGGATTTCTCACAAGCCTCATTCGGGTAAGGCTCAGTGCCCACGTAGCGTTTTTCAAGCGTTTATGCTGCGGAATTTCCGCAGCATAAACGCTTGTGAAACGCTAGGTAATCCGCACCCCATGGTCCCCAAGGGGATTCCGCATGTTCTATGCACATGCTGCGGATTTTTCCGCAGCGTTTATGCTGCGTACAAAAATCCGCAGCATGTCATTTAATTTTGCAGAAGCGCAGCGGAACTCCCGCCATTGACTTGCATTGAGACGCATAGAAACCGCGACGGTACATTTTTACAAGCGGCTTCTATGCGTCTCTATGTGCGGATGGTACCCAGTTCTGGAGGAGAGGAGACTCTCATCCAGACCTGGGTACCATTGTACCTGTAAAAAAAGAATAAAAAAACAAATAAAGTTTATATTCACCTGTCCGGAGGCTTCTCTCTGAATGCCGGCATCGCTTGAGGACCTGCGGTGACGTCATAGTCATGTGACCGCAGGCCCTTCACCGCTCTGTCTCGCGATATGCTGGCATCCAGGAACCAGACAGGAACGAGCGCTGCAGCCACGTCGGGCATCAGGGGTGAGTATAGCTTTATTTGTTTTCATTTTTACGGTTCACACTATATAAATCCATGCTGTTTCCATGAATTTATACAGTGTGACCTAGTTGTCAAGCACTTTCCAAGTGATGCTAAAATCGCCTGGAAAGCGCTTGTCAATCTGCATGCGTTTTTTCTGCCAGGGAGATGCAGAAATGCTGCAGAAATTTTCTGCTTCATTTCTGCATCGTGGGCACATAGCCTAAATGCAAAAAGGTAAATAAAATTACCAAAATTTCCACAACAAAAGTGTAGCTCTACCTACAGCGTATTCACACCCAGACTATAAGATTATGGCCGGTCTCTGGGTGGGTGTTTTCTTACACAGCAGTCAGAACCTACAACATTGTGGTGCTGTGCATTACATGGGCTATACTAAGGGAGCGCCTGTCAGCATAGAGCGAATACGTCCATATACCGAGCAGCAGAAAGTGTAAGAGAAGAACTATAGAAGGATGGACCATAGTGGAGCATTCCGGACTGGAGCAACATAAGGAGCCAGAAGGCTTCCCCCCGGTATTCCATGCTATGTGCTCCTTATAAAGTGACATCTCTCCATAGACCCCTCTGTGAAGACCACCCCCTTATCCAGATGATACATTCTCACTTCCACCATATATAATGCAGACTGGCCATTTTTTTTTTTTTTTTCAGAAAATCACCAATTTTGGGTCGTCAGATGTAGAAGAAGAAATGCTTTACACCAGTGCTGGGAACCTATGGCAGCGTGCAGAGGGGGCAGCAGAGCCCTCCTGGGGGGCACCATGGCCGCAGCACTAGCGCTACTGGATCGGGCCGGCGGGGAGAACTCTGAGCCGCCGAGTGCCGGCACCAGCTCCGCCACTGCAGCTAGATGTGCGATCTCTCTCGGACGGAAACACATCGAGCTGAAGTGTATTGCAGCGCACGAACTAGCCAGGCCCGTGCGCGGCAATACACGCTGCCGGCCAATCAGAGGCCAGCATGACGTCGGCCGGTCAATCAGAGGCCAGCATGAATTCGGCCGGCCAATCAGAGGCCTGCGGCTTCTGGCCAATCAGAGACCAGCATGACGTCAGCCGGTCAATCAGAGGCCAGCATGAATTCGGCCGGACAATCAGAGGCTAGCGGCTTCCGGCCAATCAGAAGCGGCTGCCGGCCAATCAGAGGCCAGCATGACGTCGACCGGTCAATCAGAGGCCAGCGTCTGCCGACCAATCAGAGGCCAGCATGACGTCAGCCGGCCAATCAGAGGCCAGCGGCTTCCTTCCAATCAGAGGCCAGCATGAATTCGGCCGGCCAATCAGAGGCCTGCGGCTTCTGGCCAATCAGAGACCAGCATGACGTTGGCCAATCAGAGGCTAGCGACTTCCGGACAATCAGAAGCGGCTGCCGGCACATCAGAGGCCAGCATGACGTCGGCTGGCCAATCAGAGGCCAGCGGCCGCTGGCTTCTGATTGGCCGGCAGCGTGTACTGCAGCGCGCACGGACCTGGCTAGTACGTGCGCGGCAATACACTTCAGCTAGATGTGCTGACTACAGGAGAGGACGCTGCGCGGGAGAAGAAGGAAGGTGAGGAGGAGGGTTTATTATGTGTTTTTTTTTTTTTTTAATATGGGATGCACAATGGCTGGGGGGGGGGGGAGAGGAGCATATATACCAGGATTGAGGGGAGGGCCAGCATATATACCAGGATTGAGGGGAGGGCCAGCATATATACCAGGATTGAGGGGAGGGCCAGCATATATACCAGGATTGAGGGGAGGGCAGCATATATACCAGGATTGAGGGGAGGGCCAGCATATATACCAGGATTGAGGGGAGGGAGCATATATACCAGGATTGAGGGGAGGGAGCATATATACCAGGATTGAGGGGAGGGCCAGCATATACACCAGGATTGAGGGGAGGGCCAGCATATATACCAGGATTGAGGGGAGGGCAGCATATATACCAGGATTGAGGGGAGGGCCAGCATATATACCAGGATTGAGGGGAGGGCCAGCATATATACCAGGATTGAGGGGAGGGCCACCATATATACCAGGATTGAGGGGAGGGCCAGCATATATACCAGGATTGAGGGGAGGGAGCATATATACCAGGATTGAGGGGAGGGAGCATATATACCAGGATTGAGGGGAGGGCCAGCATATACACCAGGATTGAGGGGAGGGCCAGCATATATACCAGGATTGAGGGGAGGGCAGCATATATACCAGGATTGAGGGGAGGGCCAGCATATATACCAGTATTGAGGGGAGGGCCAGCATATATACCAGGATTGAGGGGAGGGCCAGCATATATACCAGGATTGAGGGGAGGGCAGCATATATACCAGGATTGAGGGGAGGGCCAGCATATATACCAGGATTGAGGGGAGGGGAGCATATATACCAGGATTGAGGGGAGGGCCAGCATATATACCAGGATTGAGGGGAGGGCCAGCATATATACCAGGATTGAGGGGAGGGCCAGCATATATACCAGGATTGAGGGGAGGGCCAGCATATACACCAGGATTGAGGGGAGGGCCAGCATTTATACCAGGATTGAGGGGAGGGCCAGCATATATACCAGGATTGAGGGGAGGGCCAGCATATATACCAGGATTGAGGAGAGGGCCAGCATATATACCAGGATTGAAGAGAGGGCCAGCATATATACCAGGATTGAAGGGAGGGCCAGCATATATACCAGGATTGAGGGGAGGGCCAGCATATATACCAGGATTGAAGGGAGGGCCAGCATATATACCAGGATTCAGGGGAGTGCCAGCATATATACCAGGATTGAGGGGGGGCAGCATATATACCAGGATTGAGGGGAGGGCCAGCATATATACCAGGATTGAGGGGAGGGCCAGCATATATACCAGGATTGAGGGGAGGGCCAGCATATATACCAGGATTGAGGGGAGGGCCAGCATATATACCAGGATTGAGGGGAGGGCCAGCATATATACCAGGATTGAAGGGAGGGCCAGCATATATACCAGGATTGAAGGGAGGGCCAGCATATATACCAGGATTGAGGGGGGGCAGCATATATACCAGGATTGAGGGAGGGGCAGCATATATACCAGGATTGAGGGGAGGGCCAGCATATATACCAGGATTGAGGGGAGGGCCAGCATATATACCAGGATTGAGGGGAGGGCCAGCATATATGCCAGGATTGAGGGGAGGGCCAGCATATATACCAGGATTGAGGGGAGGGCCAGCATATATACCAGGATTGAAGGGAGGGCCGGCATATATACTAGGATTGAGGGGAGGGCCGGCATATATACCAGGATTGAGGGGAGGGCCGGCATATATACCAGGATTGAGGGGAGGGCCGGCATATATACCAGGATTGAGGGGAGGGCCGGCATATATACCAGGATTGAGGGGAGGGCCGGCATATATACCAGGATTGAGGGGAGGGCCGGCATATATACCAGGATTGAGGGGAGGGCCTGCATATATACCAGGATTGAGGGGAGGGCCGGCATATATACCAGGATTGAGGGGAAGGCCTGCATATATACCAAGATTGAGGGGAGGGCCGGCATATATACCAGGATTAAGGGGAGGGCAGCATATATACCAGGATTGAGGGGAGGGCCAGCATATATACCAGGATTGAGGGGAGGGAGCATATATACCAGGATTGAGGGGAGGGAGCATATATACCAGGATTGAGGGGAGGGCCAGCATATACACCAGGATTGAGGGGAGGGCCAGCATATATACCAGGATTGAGGGGAGGGCAGCATATATACCAGGATTGAGGGGAGGGCCAGCATATATACCAGGATTGAGGGGAGGGCCAGCATATATACCAGGATTGAGGGGAGGGCCACCATATATACCAGGATTGAGGGGAGGGCCAGGATATATACCAGGATTGAGGGGAGGGAGCATATATACCAGGATTGAGGGGAGGGAGCATATATACCAGGATTGAGGGGAGGGCCAGCATATACACCAGGATTGAGGGGAGGGCCAGCATATATACCAGGATTGAGGGGAGGGCAGCATATATACCAGGATTGAGGGGAGGGCCAGCATATATACCAGTATTGAGGGGAGGGCCAGCATATATACCAGGATTGAGGGGAGGGCCAGCATATATACCAGGATTGAGGGGAGGGCAGCATATATACCAGGATTGAGGGGAGGGCCAGCATATATACCAGGATTGAGGGGAGGGCAGCATATATACCAGGATTGAGGGGAGGGCCAGCATATATACCAGGATTGAGGGGAGGGCCAGCATATATACCAGGATTGAGGGGAGGGCCAGCATATATACCAGGATTGAGGGGAGGGCCAGCATATACACCAGGATTGAGGGGAGGGCCAGCATTTATACCAGGATTGAGGGGAGGGCCAGCATATATACCAGGATTGAGGGGAGGGCCAGCATATATACCAGGATTGAGGAGAGGGCCAGCATATATACCAGGATTGAAGAGAGGGCCAGCATATATACCAGGATTGAAGGGAGGGCCAGCATATATACCAGGATTGAGGGGAGGGCCAGCATATATACCAGGATTGAAGGGAGGGCCAGCATATATACCAGGATTCAGGGGAGTGCCAGCATATATACCAGGATTGAGGGGGGGCAGCATATATACCAGGATTGAGGGGAGGGCCAGCATATATACCAGGATTGAGGGGAGGGCCAGCATATATACCAGGATTGAGGGGAGGGCCAGCATATATACCAGGATTGAGGGGAGGGCCAGCATATATACCAGGATTGAGGGGAGGGCCAGCATATATACCAGGATTGAAGGGAGGGCCAGCATATATACCAGGATTGAAGGGAGGGCCAGCATATATACCAGGATTGAGGGGGGGCAGCATATATACCAGGATTGAGGGAGGGGCAGCATATATACCAGGATTGAGGGGAGGACCAGCATATATACCAGGATTGAGGGGAGGGCCAGCATATATACCAGGATTGAGGGGAGGGCCAGCATATATGCCAGGATTGAGGGGAGGGCCAGCATATATACCAGGATTGAGGGGAGGGCCAGCATATATACCAGGATTGAAGGGAGGGCCGGCATATATACTAGGATTGAGGGGAGGGCCGGCATATATACCAGGATTGAGGGGAGGGCCGGCATATATACCAGGATTGAGGGGAGGGCCGGCATATATACCAGGATTGAGGGGAGGGCCGGCATATATACCAGGATTGAGGGGAGGGCCGGCATATATACCAGGATTGAGGGGAGGGCCTGCATATATACCAGGATTGAGGGGAGGGCCGGCATATATACCAGGATTGAGGGGAAGGCCTGCATATATACCAAGATTGAGGGGAGGGCCGGCATATATACCAGGATTAAGGGGAGGGCCGGCATATATACCAGGATTGAGGGGAGGGCCAGCATATATACCAGGATTGAGGAGAGGGCCAGCATATATACCAGGATTGAGGGGAGGGCCAGCATATATACCAGGATTGAGGGGAGGGCCAGCATATATACCAGGATTGAGGGGAGGGCCAGCATATATACCAGGATTGAGGGGAGGGCCAGCATATATACCAGGATTGAAGGGAGGGCCAGCATATATACCAGGATTGAAGGGAGGGCCAGCATATATACCAGGATTGAGGGGGGGCAGCATATATACCAGGATTGAGGGAGGGGCAGCATATATACCAGGATTGAGGGGAGGACCAGCATATATACCAGGATTGAGGGGAGGGCCAGCATATATACCAGGATTGAGGGGAGGGCCAGCATATATGCCAGGATTGAGGGGAGGGCCAGCATATATACCAGGATTGAGGGGAGGGCCAGCATATATACCAGGATTGAAGGGAGGGCCGGCATATATACTAGGATTGAGGGGAGGGCCGGCATATATACCAGGATTGAGGGGAGGGCCGGCATATATACCAGGATTGAGGGGAGGGCCGGCATATATACCAGGATTGAGGGGAGGGCCGGCATATATACCAGGATTGAGGGGAGGGCCGGCATATATACCAGGATTGAGGGGAGGGCCGGCATATATACCAGGATTGAGGGGAGGGCCTGCATATATACCAGGATTGAGGGGAGGGCCGGCATATATACCAGGATTGAGGGGAAGGCCTGCATATATACCAAGATTGAGGGGAGGGCCGGCATATATACCAGGATTAAGGGGAGGGCCGGCATATATACCAGGATTGAGGGGAGAGCCGGCATATATACCAGGATTGAGGGGAGGGCCGGCATATATACCAGGATTGAGGGGAGGGCCTGCATATATACCAGGATTGACGGGAGGGCCAGCATATATACCAGGATTGAGGGGAGGGCCAGCACATATACCAGGATTGAGGGGGGGGGCAGCATATATACCAGGATTGAGGGGGGGGCAACATATATATCAGGATTGAGGGGAGGGCCAGCATATATACCAGGATTGAGGGGAGGGCCAGCATTTATACCAGGATTGAGGGGGGGCCAGCATATATACCAGGATTGAGGGGAGGGCCAGCACATATACCAGGATTGAGGGGAGGGCCAGCATATATACCAGGATTGAGGGGAGGGCCAGCACATATACCAGGATGTGGGTGAGCACATTCTTTATTTCTGCAGTCTCTTACCCCTGCTCCTGTCTGTGGCTGCTCTATGCTGCCCTCGCCTGCTCTTTGTATCAGTTGTTTGTATCAGTAAAACCTCAATATTTAGGATAAATTGCCGTGTTGGCACTTGGCGATAAATAAGTGGGTTTTGGATTGCAGTTTGGGCACTCGGTCTCTAAAAGATTCGCCATCACTGTTTTAAACCAATCAATGTGCAAATATCAACATTTTTGAGAAAATACAATACATTTGATCAGATGTCAAAAAATATTCCAGAAAAAAAAAATTGTGATCAGAAATCATAAAGAAAAATTAACTCTTTAATACCATTTTTACCAAAAATACATTGTAAAAAAAAAAGAAGTGTAATTTTCTACAGTACAATATTTATTTCTATTTTTCTCAAATGAATTTTCATTTTAGGCCCCCCAAAAATTGAAAATCAATGTAAAAAGTGTATTTTAATACAATAAAAAAAATCAGGGTAATTGTTCAGTTGTATTGCCAGTTTTACAGCACGACCCGTAGCGATTTACGATCCCACAGGCCGATGAGCTACAATCTTCCTGAGAAAGGATTCATCAATGTATCAGATGCTTTCTTGCATGTTTCTACATGGAGCAATACACATATGTTCCATGTCCCTTCCTCTAAGAAACCTTCAATGAACCCTGATAGGATCTACAGAGAATAGACAAGACGTCCTTTACAGTGTTACACACTT
This sequence comes from Phyllobates terribilis, assembly GCF_046119375.1. NCBI lineage: Eukaryota > Metazoa > Chordata > Amphibia > Anura > Dendrobatidae > Phyllobates > Phyllobates terribilis. Next base: position 60,603 of record NW_027363354.1, on the reverse strand, counting down.
ACTCGATACTCAGTCTAATTTCATCATTCATTTTACTTTCTGCTTATAAATGCATTCATTAAAATAATGAATATCTGCATTGAGGACAGTAGAAGAACTAGTTTGTGTTTGTTCATCAAGATGCATTATCTTGGTCTCGTCTTGGCACTGTAACTGTTGGTAGGTAGGCAGAGTACTGGAGAGGTTGCTCCCGTCGTTCAGAGAGTTGCTCCGGTGCGGTGTTCTGTTGGTAGACTGACCGCTTTGTTGGTTTGCTATCAGGTGGTGAATCATATCGGTTATGAGATTGAGTTTATGATCCATTTGAGTTACCTACAAATGTATAAAAAAAAATTCAAACAAAGAGAATAGCATAGATACAGACCACACTCCATACACATTTCACACTACCCGTGAGCGCTGCCTGATATTGTAGCTTATCCCTAACCAAATCAATGGGGCGCTGAGTTGCAATACCAGACACACCCCATGGACAAGAGAGGCACAGTTTTGGGGAGAAATAAAGTAGATAGATCCTTTAATGCAATATTGGTTAGCCATTTAGACATTGTTGTTTTATTTGAAAACTATAGTTGGTGCGATTCGTTTCGCAGCACTCGGTCCATCGGCCACGTCAGTAATCTTTGGATGCTGGACAGGAGCCTCAAGACCTGCCTTCTACCTTCCAAGATTCCCTGCTTCTCTTCTGATTAGCTGCATCTTTATGGTTACAGCATGATGCATATGTGACATTGCATCAGGCCGGCTAATCAGTAGAACAGCTGTGGATGCCGGGATGTAGGAGGTGGTTCTCAGGGCTCCGATGCAGCGGTCACAGATTATGGATGTGGCTGATGGACTGGGTCCTGCGAATTGACTCGCACCAACTCTATTGGAAACCTTTGTCAGATTGAACTACTTAATGAACTCAGAAAGAGCTTTCTGTCCACATCCATGAAAGTAGTAGCCAACACTTAAAGGGGTTTTCTACTACTCGGACATCTCCTTCTCCATATATATATTTTTGCCCTCAGTAAAATAACACCTATACTCCCTTCCAGTGTTCCAGCCGTGTCGGCATTGGCTCTCCTTGGGATCACGTGACATTGTTATGTCAAGTGATCCCTGCTGCCAATCAGCGCTGGCTTCACTCTTCCTGCCTCCAGTTATAGCACATACCTGTACATCCGGAGGAAGTAAGAGCAGCAACAGCTCTCACTTCCTCTGGATGTATGCAAGTTGGCCAAAGGCGGGGAGAGTAAAGTCAGCGCTGATTGCCCCTAGGAATCATGAGATATGTCATGTTGTCACGCAAGGTGTGGGAAAGACTAAGTGCAACACAAAGGGAAAACGGAAAGGGAACCCAGACTAGGGAAAGTGGGGAGTGGAGAACTCCTAGGCTGATCTAGTGTCACCCTGTCTCCACTAATGTCCCTTTATTGGTTCTTCACCAATCGCCGCACGCATACCTCAGCCTGTCTATCCCTGGCATTAGGCTCAGGCTAGGGAACAGAAAGGATGAGCACTAGTTGATCCCCACTGAACACTAAAGACAACAAGGGGGGACAAACAAGGGAAAATCGCTTAGCTTTACTCGACTCCAGACAAATGCGCACACGTTCTCTAGCACCAGAGAGATAGAAGTACTGCTCTTGCTCAAGCCTTCACAAGGGGCAATGAATATCGCTGGCACCTCCCTCTGGCTCACAACAGGTATTTATACATCCAGGCCAGGGTGTTAATTAGCCCGAGGAAGCTAGCCCCTGGGTCCTAGAGATACATATTCTAAGAAGTTGTCTGTAAGGCCAAATGAAGAGATCTCCTGCAACCAACTGCAGGATGACTGTCTGTCACTTCTGACACACCCATGACACACGCAATCCCCAGGAGAGCCAGTGCAGACACCGCTGGAATAGTGCTGGCACTGGAGGTGAGTATAGGTGTTATTATTTTACTGGGGGACACACATATGGATTGAGAAGGAGTTGTCTGAGTAATGGAAAACCCCTTTAAGCCTCCATACACAATAGACTAAGCTAATAGTCTAAGGGGACATCCAGACTCTTCCCTGACAGATGAGGTCAGAGGAGGTAAAATTCAAACTGCCTGACCCTTAATGCCCGACCCTTTTGTTATTCAGGTGATAAGCTGCTGCCAGAGCCGTTTGGCAGTGATTTTCATAGTTCTCCACTTTGAAAACACATGAACATTTAACTAAGCCAAACCTTCTCGTGTATGAGAGTTGGGAGAGGTAGTGGACGGCCGAACCAGCAATCAAATTTCAGTTATTGTGTGTGGCCACCTTAACTTGTGTGTGCAAGTCACAGATGACCACAGGTATTTAGACTCTTTGCAGTGTATGAGCAGCGCTGTAGAATTGGTGTCTGGATGCACCATTATGTATTTTACACTTTTTCAGAGAGTGAGGAATATTCTGTATGTAGTATGTGGTAATTGTCTGTATATCCTGTACTCCATGTGTGTATGTGTAAGTAGTAGCTGTGCATAATATAAATATATATGGTTTTATCTTATTTTCTTACCTTGTCCTCGACACGGTTCAATCTTGACCCAATTGTATTAGAGCCTCGATCTTTCACTTTATCTGGAAATAAGTAAAAGTAAAAAAAAGTCATTTTTAAATTTACTATTAGAAATTAGCATTTTTTGGTTCCACTGGCATTCAACCAAATTTGTGAAACTGTTTATGATTTACAGTTCAGAGAATATAACATGAGAAACGATTTACCTATTCTTCCACAAAGCGATGAAATATGGCATCCTTATTCTGGACAACCTCTTAAAAAAAGGCTTTCCCATTGTTACAAATGACGGCATGTTGCTTGGATTTGCTATCATATGGTGTCAGATTATTACCATTACTATTGTTAATTTCTCTAAAACATAGCATTTATTCCATTTCATAGTGGTAGGAAGTGGAATCTATCCAGAAAGAAACAGCGAGGGCTTCCCCAATGACTGGTCCAGTCTGTAAGAAAGGAAAAAAATCACTGGTGTAATCAAAAAGTATTTTTATTGAAGAGAAATTCCACCCAAAACTTGCAAACTGCCTCTTCCAGTGCAACCTATTGGAAGTAGCAATCCTAAAAGTCAATATCAACCTTTTAACAAGCCTTTCCACATGATTTAGGATAAATGGGAAACTAGAATCTCAATTTACAGCCATGGTGTTTTGGGGTGTTGCCCCTCAGCAGTGCAAAGCATGAGATCTGATTTAGCTGTGTGAGAAACTTCAGAAGGAAAAACTTTACCCCTTAGATCCTAGTGAGGAGAGTGAAATGCCAGAGTAAGGAGGCTTATAAACCATGCAATGGCTCCCCGGGGAGCTTACGAGCCTCCTTACGCTGGCATTTTTTAGACAAATCATCTTACTTTTCCTCTAAGGATTCAATTTTCTTCCTTTTTTTCTATTACTTTATCACTGTTGATGACTCCCACTGATTTGCTATAGCAATGAGATGTGCACACATATACATATATACAGTTGAAACCAGAAGTTTACATACACTATATAAAAAGACACATATGCATGTTTTTCTCAATATGTGACATGAAATAAGAATAAACCTTTCCCGTTTTAGGTCAATTAGGATTACCATAATTTTTAATATTTGCCAAATGTTAGAATAATAAGAAAGATAATGTTTTAACCACTTCGCACCAGAGCCTGGCTTTGCCTTCGTGACCGGGCCAATTTTTTCAATTCTGACCACTGTCACTTTATGAAGTAATTACTCTGGAACGCTTCAACGGATTCCCCTGATTCTGAGATTGTTTTTTCGTGACATATTGTACTTCATGATTGTGGTAAAATTTCTTTGATATCACTTGCGTTTATTTGTGAAAAAATCGTAAATTTGGCGAAAATTTTGAAAATTTTGCAATTTTCAAACTTTGAATTTTCATTCCCTTAAATCAGAGAGATATGTCACACAAAATAGTTAATAAATAACATTTCCCACATGTCTACTTTACATCAGCACAATTTTGGAACCAAAATTTTTTTTTTGTTAGGGAGCTATAAGGGTTAAAAGTTGACCAGCGATTTCTCATTTTTCCAACAAAATTTACAAAAACATTTTTTTAGGGACCATATCATATTTGAAGTCACTTTGAGGGGTCTTTATGACAGAAAATACCCAAAAGTGACACCATTCTAAAAACTGCACCCCTCAAGGTGCTCAAAACCACATTCAAGAACTTTATTAACCCTTCAGGTGCTTCACAGGAATTTTTGGAATGTGGAAGAAAAAAATTAACATTTAACTTTTTTCACAAAAATGTTACTTTAGACCTAATTTTTTTTATTTTCACAGGGGTAACAGGAAAAAATGGACCCCAAAATTTTTTGTGCAATTTCTCTTGAGCGCGCTGATACCCCATATGTGAGGGAAAACCACTGTTTGGGCGCACAGCAGGGCTCGGAAGGGAAGGAGCGCCATTAGACTTTTTGAATGTAAAATTTGTCTGAATAATTAGCAGACGCCATGTTGCGTTTGGAGAGCCCCTGATGTTCCTAAACAGTGGAAACCCCCCACAAGTGACACCATTTTGGAAACTAGACCCCTTAGGGAACATATCTAGATGTGTGGTGAGCACCTTGAACCCCAAGGTGCTTCACAGAAGTTTATAATATTGAGCTGTAAAAATAAAATTTTCACATTTTTCCCACAAAAACGTTTTATATCCCTTAATTTTGCATTATCATAAGGGTAATAGGATAAATTGCACCATGAAATTTATTGTGCAGTTTCTCCTGAACACGCCGATACCCCATATGTGGAGGCAAACCACTGTTTGGGCGCACAGCAGGGCTCGGAAGGGAAGGAGCGCCATTTGACTTTTTGAATGTAAAATTTGTTTGAATAATTAGCGGACGCCATGTTGCATTTGGGGAGCCCCTGATGTGCCTAAACAGTGGAAACCCCCCACAAGTGACACCATTTTGGATACTAGACCCCTTAGGGAACTTATCTAGATGTGTGGAGAGCACCTTGAACCCCAAGGTGATTCACAGAAGTTTATAATATTGAGCTGTAAAAGTAAAATTTTCACATTTTTCCCACAAAACCGTTTTTCATCCCTTAATTTTGCATTATCATAAGGGTAATAGGATAAATTGCACCATGAAATTTGTTGTGCAATTTCTCCTGAGTATGCCGTGGGGAAAAACCACTGCTTTGGTGTACGGCAGGGTTCGGAAGAGAAAGGAGCGCTATGTTGGCTGAGATAGGTGGCAGACACCATGTCACATTTGAAGAGTCGCTGACATGCCGAAACAGCAGAAACCCCCACAAGTGACCCCATTTTGTAAACTACATCTCTCAAGGAATTCATCTAGGGAAGTAATGAGTATTTTTTAATTTTTAAATTTATACCATTGGGCAGTGAAAAAAGCATAATTATATTTTTACCACAAAAAAATGTTTTACCCTCAGATTTTACATTTTCACACAGGGCAACAAATTATTGTAGAATAGGCATTTGGATTTGGGAGCACAAAATTTTCTGAATTTCTTTTGGGGGGCAAGGGCCATTTCGCTTTTCCAGAGCCTTTCTGCTACCAGTAACTTGGAAGTCCCTTATATTTTTAACAGATAATGGACCTGAGTGGGGACTAGCTTTTTTTGAGGACTGAGTTGAAGCTTTTATTGGGAACATTTTACGTAACATTTATCCGGCGCTCTAGGCTGAGCACTTACATCGAGGTTTCCATCTAAATTTCCAAGTGATGTAATTCAGATGAACCCCCTGCAGGATCCATTCACTATAATGAGGCAGCAGAGTTACTCTGGACTCCGTCTGGCCTCTGTTTAGCGGTGTCCTTTTTTCAGAAGTGCACAAAACTGTGGCCAACCGCACTTTTATGCACGCCTAAAACAAATGACACCGTGGGATCCCAGGCCAGACGGCATCCACAGTGGCCTATATCTGCCTCATTACAGGGAATCTTCCATCATGGGTTTTGTCTGAATCATGTATTTCAGAGATTTACACGGAAACTCTTGTGTAAGCGCTCAGCGCAGAGCGCAGGATAAATGTGGGCAGAGCCTTACTGCGATCTTTGGGAGACATAATAAACAAATCAGTAGCAGGTGAAGAATTGGTTTTATTTATTTTTTACGCCGTTCCTCTTGTGATATAACTGATTAGATTACTTTATTCTTCGGGTCGGTGTGATTACAGCGATACCAGAATCATATTGGGTTTTTATGATTGACAGCTGTCACACACTAAAAGACGCTTTTTTTTGCAAAATCTAGTTTTTGCATCACCATATTTTGAGAGCTATAATTTTTCCATATTTCGGCCGACAGAGTCATGTGATGGCTTGTTTTTTGCGGGACGAGTTGACATTTTTATTGGTACCATTTTTGGGTACGTGACATTTTTTGATCGCTTTCTATTCCGTTTTTTGGGAGGTAAAATTAACAAAAACCAACAATTCAGGAATTGTTTTTTGAGGGGTTTTTTTTATGCCGTTCTGCGTGTGGTAAAAATGATCAGGCAGTGTTATTCTTCGGGTCAGTACGTTTACAGCGATACTACACTTACTGTATTTTTTTTATTTTTTGGCGCTTTTACACAATAAAACAATTTTATAGAAAAAAATATTTTTTTTGCATTGCTTTATTCTGAGCGCTATAGCTTTTTTATTTTTCGGCTGATGGAGCTGTATGGCGGCTTTTTTTTTGCGGAACAAGATGACGTTTTCAGCGGTATCATTTTTATTTCTATTTTGCTTTTTGATCGCATTTTTTCCACTTTTTGTTTGGCGATATGATGAAAAAGCATATTTTTTTGCCCCGTTTTTTATTTATTTTTATTACGGTGTGCATAGAAGGAGTTAATTAGTGTGACACTTTTATAGCTTGGGTTGTTTCGGACGCGGCGATACCAAATATGTGTACTTTTTTTGGTTTTGTAAAAATATACGGATTTATTGGTTTAATATTTTATTTATTTATTTTGTGATTTTTTTTAACAGTTTAAAAACTTTTTTTTAAACTTTTTTTTACATTTTTACTTAGTCCCTGTATGGGTCATTAATTTTTATTTTTCTGATCACTGATCTCATGTAATATAATAGACATGTATTACATTACATGAGATCTTTGCTGACTGTTTCACACCGTGTCTCCTGCCAGGCTTCAGCTGCAGGCTGAGCCAGGCAGGACACCATATATGGCAGATCTGGAGGCGGTCATGTGACCTCCAGCTGCCATAGCAACCCCAGGTCCTGGAAGGTATCAGGGGTCGTCGGAGAGGTAAGTAAGACGACCCCCTCTCCTGTGTCTATCTTCTGTATGCCGCGATCACTATAGATTGCGGCATATAGAACATAGCAAAGGGTTAACATCACTGGGACCTGATCCAATCAGGTCCCAATGATGTCCCCTGTCAGAGCTAACGCTCTGCACCGGAATCGCAGCGCTTGCAGGACCCTGGGGGTCCTGAGCGCTGCGAGACCACCCACCGTTTTTAAACGTCGGCGCTGCACAGAGCCCAGCAAGCGCCGACGTTTATCTACAGTGGGCGGTCGGGAACCGGTTAAATAATTTGCCTGCTCCAGTGGTTTTGGGGTTACCTTGGTTAAAATTGCACAAGCCTGTACTGGACTGGTCTACCAATGAAATTAAGTCTTGGAGTCCTAAGTGTTATGATAGATGTTGTAACGGTCGCATTGCTGCTGTGGAAAGAGGGGAATTACCTGTACCTATTCAGGATTTTTGGAAGTTTTTTTCAGAGGAGGAGTTGCAAGTTTTGCCTCCTCATAGGGACTATAATTGTACTATTGAGTTTGTCCCTGGAGCAACTCTTCCCAAAAGTCGCTTATTTAATCTTACTATCCCTGAGAGAAAGTCCTTGGAGGAATACATACAGACAAGCTTGGCCGCCGGTCACATTAGACCTTCTAAGTCACCTGTGGCTGTTGGATTTTTTTTGGGAAAAAAAAAGGACGGCGGTTTACGTCCATGTCTGGACTTTCGCTAAATTAATAAAATTACAGTACGCAATTCCTACCCACTGCCATTAATTCCTGACTTGTTCAACCAGTTAGTGGGGGCCAAGTGGTTCTCTAAGATTGATCTCCGGGGGGCATACAATTTGTTACGTATGAAGGAAGGTGATGAGTGGAGAACTGCTTTTAACACTCCAGTGGGTCATTTTGAGAATCTGGTTATGCCCTTTGGTCTTACCAACGCACCAGCTTTTTTTCAGAACCTTATTAATGACATCCTAAGACCGTTGATCGGTAAAAATGTGGTGGTGTATTTGGATGACATTTTGATTTTTGCGCCGGATCTGGAGTCTCATTGGCAGAGCGTACGTGAGGTATTGCAGTTGTTAAGCGACAATTCACTTTTTGCTAAGCTGGAGAAATGTGAGTTCGCTGTGCAGAGAATTAGTTTTTTGGGCTACATTATCTCCAATGAGGGCTTTGAGATGGATCCGGTGAAGGTTCAGGCGGTGCAGGAATGGCCTAGGCCTATTAGTTTGAAACCAATACAGAGATTTTTGGGTTTCGCCAATTATTACAGAAAATTCATTAAGAATTTTTCTATAATTGTTAAGCCGCTGACCGATCTCACCAGGAAAGGTGCGAATACGGTTCAGTGGACTACTGAGGCCATTGAAGCTTTTGTGTATCTCAAGGAGAGGTTCAGTTCTGCCCCCATCCTTATGCAGCCTGATGAGACCAAGCCTTTTTTGGTCGAGGTTGATGCTTCTTCTGTGGGGGTCGGTGCTGTTTTGTCTCAGGAAAACAAGGATGGAGTACATCCCTGTGCTTTTTTTTCAAAAAAATTTTCTGAGACCGAACTTAATTACGATGTCGGTAATCGGGAATTGCTGGCGATTAAACTCGCATTTAAACATTGGCGTCATCTCTTGGAAGGTGCTAAATTTCCCATTCAGGTTTTTACTGATCATAAGAATCTGATCTATCTTGATGCTGCCAAGCGCTTGAATGCCCGTCAAGCTAGGTGGGCACTTTTTTTTTTCGCGGTTTAATTTTTCTGTTACTTACATCCCGGGTACCAAGAATGTAAAAGCTGATGCTTTATCTCGCAGTTTTTCTCCCATGGTTGGTACCGAGGAGGAGGAGAGCATTTTACAGGAAGGTGTTGTGATAGCAGCATTGGACTCCGTTTTGGAAGATGGGATTCTGAAAGCCCAGGAGAATGCCCCATCTAACACTCCCCATGGGAGGTTGTTTGTGCCTAGGAACTTAATGAGAGATTTGTTTGTGGAGTGTCATAAGTCTCGGTTGGCAGGTCATCCAGGAATTTCGGAGACTAAGAGACTTGTAGGTCGCAGTTTTTGGTGGCCTGGGTGGCAGAAGGAAGTCATTAAGTGGGTGCGTCAATGTACTGTGTGTGCTAGATCTAAGTCTTCACATGCTCCTGCTGCGGGGTTGCTTTGCCCTCTGGAGGTTCCTAGTGCTCCTTGGACGCATCTTGCTATGGATTTTATTACTGACCTTCCTGCCTCTGAGGGTTTCACTGTTATCTGGGTGGTCGTGGACCGTTTTAGCAAGATGTGTCACTTGGTTCCCTTCATCAAACTGCCCTGCGCCAGGACACTCGCTAAGGCTTTTGTTAAAGAAATTGTCAGGCTCCATGGCGTTCCTTCCGACATTGTTTCCGATAGGGGACCTCAGTTCGTGGCTCGTTTTTGGCGTGCCTTTTGTGACAGGTTGGGAGTCCATTTGTCATTTTCGTCTGGTTATCATCCTGAGTCTAATGGACAGACAGAAAGAAAGAACCAGGATGTTGAACAGTTTTTGTGTTGTTTTGTGGCTGACTATCAAGAGGGGTGGTCTGAGTTTCTGCCACTGGCTGAATTTGCTCTTAACAACCATACATCCTCTTCTGCTGGGTGTTCTCCTTTTTTTTGTTGTACTGGGAGACATCCGTCTTTTGGGTCATTCTCCAAATTGGTATCGGCTGTGCCGGAGGAGGAGAATTTTTCCGGTGATTTGGAGAGAGTTTGGACTAATGTACGTTGTAACCTTCAAGAGGCTAACAAAAAATCCAAGAGGTACTTTGACAGGAAACGTCAAGAGGTTTTGTTTACTGTTGGTGACATGGTTTGGTTGTCCTCTAGGAATCTGCGGTTGAGGATTCCTTCTAAGAAATTGGGCCCGAAGTTTGTAGGTCCGTTTAAGGTGCTTCAGGTAGTTAACCAATCTGCTGTTAGGTTGGAGGTTCCTACCTCCTGGAAGATTAATCCGGTGTTTCATGTTTCCTTATTGAAAAAAGCTGATGTTTCTGATAGGGATGCCACTGTCTCTGTTCCTCTGGTGGAGGAAGAAGGTGAATATGAAATTTCTCGCATTCTTAATTCTAGATGGCATAGAGGGAGATTGCAGTATCTCGTCGCTTGGAAGGGTTTCGGTCCCGAGGATAACTCCTGGGTAAGGGCGGATGATGTCTCTGCTCCTAGACTTGTCGGAGCGTTTCACAGGAGGTTTCCTGATAGACCTGGGCCTGGAGGATCCGGAGGATCCTCATTGAAGAGGGGGTACTGTTAGAACCCTCCTGTTAGTTTTTTCTATTTTGCTGGTCACATGACTTTTTGCCTATATAATCCAGCTCCGCTCTCCTGGCCTTGCAGGACTTCAGTGTTACATTTACTCTTAAGCTAGCCAGGTGCCTTGTACCTTACTCTGTAGCTTGCTTGGTCTTTTGACCACTAGTACTTCTGTTTGTTTGTTTGTCTTTGCTCTGCTACAATTTCTGCTAGGAGGTGTCCAACTATATCCCAGTCCTTAGTTCTTGTAGGGACCCCTCCCTTATATCTATAGGTCTGCGTTCAGACTAGCCGAGGACTTAGGCGGGTCTGTTCACAAGGAACAGGTCCCCCGCTGCATCGTAGGGAATCAGCTTAGTCCTATTGTAGGGACAGTTTTCCTTTCTTTCCTTAGTGTTTGTAGCAGTTCATAACAGCTCCCTGCATTCCACCGGTATGGGGCCACTCAATACTCCCACCGCGTGAAGGAGGAAGACTTAACAACCATCATGATCAATCCCCTACCTCACCACAGCTGGGCCAAGACCCAAGATAGTGACCCTGCAGTCCGCATGGTGAAAGACCTGCTGACCCGAGAAGACGTCCGTCTAGATCCGGATGCCCCAGAGGAAGCCAAGCAGCTATGGAAAGAGAAGAGCAGGCTGTTCCTCTATGAAGGTAAGCTGTACAGAAGACTCGTCAACCACCGGACGCACGAGCTGACCTGGCAAGTCGTCCCAAGGCGAGATGCAGCTATGGTCCTGGAGGCTTACCATGACAGAGCGGGGCACTTTGGCTGGAAGAAACTGGAGTTCCTGCTAAGAGGACGGTTCTTCTGGATCAGCATGAGAGGGGCTGTAGAGAAGTGGTGCAGAGACTGTGGCCCTTGTAATCTAAGGAGGAAGGACCGCACCAGCCAGAAGATACCCTTGAGGCCCATCGTCACCAAGCAGCCTCTTGAGCTGGTAGCTCTGAACCATGTCAAATTGGCTCCAAGCCGGTCAGTATACATTTATGCCCTGACAATCGTGGACCACTATTCCCGATTTCTAGTGGTGGTCCCGGTAAAAGACTTGACAGCTCAAACGGCGGCCAGAGCCTTCCAGCAAAACTTCTGCCACCCACACGGGTATGCAGAACAGGTCCTGACAGACCAAGGTCCTGAAATCTTCCAAGAGTTCTGCAACCTCTATGGATGTAAGAAGATTCGGACAACGCCTTACCACCCACAAACCAACGGGATGTGTGAGAAAATGAACAATATAGTCATTGATCTCCTGAAGACGTTGCCCCTGGAGGAATGCAGCCTGTGGCCAGAAAAACTGCCGGACCTGATAGACTTATACAACCATATCCCGGTGAATGCTACAAACTGCACCCCGGCTTACCTGATGCGAGCCAGACCAGGTAAGCTGCCCATAGACCTGGAGATGGGAGTCCTAACACCCAAGGACACCTCCCCAGATGCGGACTGGGATACGGAAAGGCGACTGCAGTACAAGAAGGTACAGGAGAGTGTGGAGAAGAGCCTGGCCCAGGCGAGAGAAAAGCAAGAGAGGCTCTTCAACCAACATGTCCCTGCTTGTCCCCTGGAACCTGGTGAGCAGGTTCTGAAGCGAAAAAGAAGGCTACACAAGCTGGATGACCAGTGGGAAAGGGAACCCTACACAGTACTACAGTCTGATCACGACAACCCGAAGGTGTGCGTGGTCACTAAGGATGGAGGAGAAACCACTAGTACCGTCTCCAAAGACAACTTAAAAATGTGCCCCGAGCAACTACGGAATGCAGAAGAGGATCAAAGTGACCTTGAACCCGCAGAGGACAAGGAAGAAATGATCAGCACCATTCTCGGAGAATTCCCTCAGTCCTGGACTCGAATAAACGGTGCCATAGTGGTACCCGTCCTGCATTTCCTGCAACCGGCTCAGCAACAACCTACACCAGAGCAGGAAGGTGGAGAAGAACAAGCAGTTCCAGAGGCAGAAGGGCCTGTACCAGCAGCCCAGGAGAGTCAACCCTCTGCTGACAGTGAGCCTGCCATGCCTGCAGTAAGCCAGAGGACCCGCAGACAGCTGCCTGCCCTGCCTGTAAGTTTAGCCAGTGACTGCACCCCAAGCGCTAGTGAGAAAAAACAGGTTAGACCACCACCAGACAGTGGGTTACGTAGGTCAACCCGAAGCACTAAGGGGCAAATGCCAGCTCGCTGGAAGATCTAAGTGGATAATGTATGTATTTAATGTGTTATCTTGTACCCTGGTTATTAATTATGTTTTTCTAGTTTTTCTAGCTCATGGACTGACAGGTTATGGACGGTGAATAACCGGAACTATCATGTAGATAGTTGCAGTTGGTGCCTCTTGCGAAGATGGCCACGGAAGAAAAACCTGTCTGGCGTGGCCCCGTGTGGTCCAAAGTAGGTAGTTTTGCCTTGCAGCCACGCCCAACGTTTGGGGTTTGCTTTGGACAGGTCCCCACATCGCTCAAAGACTTCGCCATGTTGGGTGAAATGGACACCCGGTCGCGGAAGCGCCGTTTCCTTAAGGACAAAATGCACTTGTACATATGTTATGTTGTTGTTTATAACCTATATTTGTGTTTCCTGTTAGTCCCGGAGTACTAAGTTTTACTAGGGGGGAATGTGTCACCCTGGCCTGGATGCCACAAATGTATAATAAAGCTGTGTCTGAGAGCAAGGGGGAGGTTCTCTGGTCAGGGACCATTAGCATGCAGCACCTCCTGTCCCAAGTCAGTAGGGGGAGCAGGCTGACCCTATAAAAGCTGGAACTGGGGGCAGGGTTAGAGAGTTCTGGACGACCTGTCTCTGGAGTGAGAGGTGCCCCAGAGAAGGGAGAGCCAGTTCAGCTGAAGCTGAGGAGGTCGTGTGGCAGTAGAGGAGCCATGAGCCAGGGACGGAAGGCGAGGAGAGGCTGTCCTGGCTGAGAGAAAAACTGATCTACCGGACTTGGTGTCCGAGGCTGTTAGGAATCCAAGTCCTACAGCAAATAACCAGCCCGCAGGGGACTGTATGTTCCTTGGCCTAAGAAGCCCGGTGGTTCCGCCACAGAAGAAGGGACCAGCAAAGCTGCACCAGGCCAAGAGTAGAAAGGGACCCTAGTTGCAAGCCATACGTGCGAGAAGACACGGTGAGCTCAGGAACGTGGGCTGTTACACCACAAGGAGGGAAATAGCCAGAAAGAGCGCAGAGAGCATGGTAGGCCTTCACCCTCACCCTGACCAGGGCCAGCTTCCCACTTGTTCTCAGACATCCAGGCCCCCTCCTAGCCGGGACTGTTTTTGGGTCGTCTCACCTGTTCTAATAAAGACCCTGAACTGTTTAAGAGGCCTCCGTTTCCTGGCTATTGCGGTCAGAATCATCCCCTCCATCATCCATCTATATACTGCCCTGGGGCCACACTCCTCCCGTGGGGAGTTATACTACTTAATGCTGCACACCTACATCTGCCCCAGCGGTCTGCACTGCTGCTGCGGTTAACCCTGACCGCAATCCACGGGTGGCGTAGTCGGACATTTAAAACCCTACAAATAGACTGCCACAACATTTGGTATGACCACCCTGAGCCATGGACCGGGTTGCCACTACTACCCCCATTATTGCCCTATTGCCCGGTTCCGGGTAACCCACGGCCCAGGGGGCGAGTCATATCCATAAGATAGGGCATCAATGTATGATCGGCCGGGGTCCTGCACGCAGCACCCCTGCTGATCAGAAGTTATCGGTGCTGGCGGCGGCGGCCACCGGCCGGAAGTACTTGCCTGCGGTGTTTGGCCATCCATCTATAGTGGCCCCCGTGGGGTACTGCACATCCGCCTCCCATTCAATTGAATGGCAGTTTGATGTGCACTAACAAGTGCCGACCACTACAACATGGCGACCAGTCACCGGAAGGTAAGCACTTCCGGCCGGCGGCCACCGCCGGCACCGATAACAGCTGATGGCGGGGGTGCTGTGTGCGGGACCCCGGGCAAACATAAATTGATGCCCTATCCTATGGATAGGGCATAAATGTGAAAGTAGTGGACAACCCCTTTAAAGCACAGTGGCCATGAGGTTTCTATAAAATCCCATCCACTTTGCTTGAACTGCAAAACACTCTGTTTTTGCCACAGCAAATAAATATTGTCAAAAACAAACCGAAAGCTCATTGTGGGAACATAACCCACAAGAGTACTATGGGGCCTGTGACTTCCTCCTCTATCATTCTTCCTCAGCGTCTGACGTCTCAGCACAGCGGGCCTGATGACATCATTACATGGCACCCACTGCCCTGAGATGTGCAGGCGCTTCAGAATGCTTGCTACATAGACCGGAGCAGCGGGGAACAAGGAGGAGAGGTGAGTATTTTTTTTTTAAATCAATGAGCACATTTTGGTAGTCATAGTACTGTATAGAGGACCATGGGGAATTCATTATACTGTATGGAGGACGATGGAGGTGCATTATACTATATGGAGGACTATGGGGAGTGTATTATACTATATGGAGGACTATGGGTAGTGCACTATACTGTATGGAGGGCTATGGGTAGTGCATTATACAATATGGAGGACTATGGAAGTGCATTATACTACATTGAGGACTATGGGGAGTGCATTACACTACGTGGAGGACTATGGGAGTGCATTATACTATGTGGAGGACTATGGGGAGTGCATTATACTATATGGCGGAATATGGGGTGCATTATACTATATAGAGGTCTATGTGGAGTGCATTATACAGTATGGAGGACTATGTGGATTGCACTATACTATATGCAGGACTATGTATGTGCGTTTTTACCTGCAGATTTTCGGCATCTAATGGAAATCTATGGGGAAAATCCACACATAAAACTCAGCATACTCACAAGAGAAATTGACATGATGTGGATTTGATACACACACCGCAGCTCAGTTTACGCTGAATAAAATTAAAGCACAGTGGCCATGAGGTTTCTATAAATCCCATCCACTTTGCTTGAATTGTAAAACACTCAGTTTTTGCCACAGAAAATAATTAGTGTCAAAAACAAACCAAAAGCTCATTGTTGGAACATAGGCCACGCGAGTACTATGGGTCCTGTGACTTCCTACTTCGTCATTCTTCCTCAGCATCTGACGTCTCAGTACAGCGGGCCCTATGACACCATTACATGGCATCCACTGCCCTGAGATGTGCAAGTGACGCGCCCCCTGGGACATATTCCTTTTTGAGGGGAATACCCGGCACCGGATCAGATGGGGGGTTGTAGTCTCCGAGCGGCTGTGACCCGGTCCCGTGCCCAGGGCGTCAAGCTCCGTGTGATGTGGCAGTTCTACAGATGTTACTAAAGTTCTTTTGTGTCGACTACGCCACCCGTTGTGATGCGGTCACTGTGGCCGCCGCTGCAGCAGGGTCCGCTGAGGCTGATGGTGAGTGCGCAGCTTGGTGGGATAACCCCCAACGGGAGGGGTATAGCCTCAGAGGGGACAGGCGCAGAGGATGGGGGTTGTGGTGGTGTAGTGCAGACGGCAGTGAAGACAGAGTCGGGTATTGCAGTTAAGGGTGTTTACTTACTGCAGATGTTGTACTGGTCACTCCAGCTGCGAGTGACCACCCGAGCCGTGCTGCGTCCACCAGGTCCTGGATCCAGCCAACCCCCAAACAAGTCCGGAGCGTGGCCCTGAGCTCTCCCTCTGTCCTTTCTTCAGCCGTCCCCACCAGTGATCCACCTAGGTCCAGCTCCCTCGGGCCTTCTGTTGGGACACCCTTGGCCCTGGGTTCCCTGACCCTTCATGTGGTGTGCCTTCGGGGTGAATGTGGTGGGTGACCGTGACAGACACTGCCCACGGTCTCCGGTCTCTGGCTGGGGATTGTTTTTACCCCCACCAGCTTGGGTTCCGGTACCCTGATGCTGACTCCTCACCCGGTGCTCTGATTTGGGTTCTTGGGTCCCTTCTCTTCTGTGCTCTGGGTCTTTCTCTTTTCTCCTCTCTCACTCTGGGTCTTGGTCTTTCTTGCTGCAGGCTGACTTCCTCTCTGCTTGCTGTCTCTCTGCGTCTGACCCTGATTCTAGTTGGTGCCCACCTTATATACACCCTCTATGTGTGAGCTCAGGTGACCAGCACCCAATGAGCTCCTAACTTTACCCAGGCTGCTCCCCCTATCTGCCCCTACACTACATGGGATGTACCACCCCCCTCCCACTCCAGCCAGGAACAGACTCGGTCGTACCTGCACATTTCTAAGTGGGAGTACCGTCGGCCTGTTCCTCGGAAATGGGATGTGTGTAGTGCATGCAGCCTACCGAGCTCAGTTCCACTCTCCATCCTTATCCGGGAGTGGAATATCACACCTCTGGGTTGAGGTGCAATACCCCTGTAGCAGCCGAATCCTCAGGGTGCTACATTCCCCCCTGGTAAATCACAGCACGTCCTCGGGCTGTAAAGACAAAAACACCAAAACATACAAAAAATTTTTTCATAAACATATAAAACATATTAAACAACATATCTTAGCAGATAAAACATTCTCGTCGCCTCCTGTTTCAAGTTTCTCCTCCGGACACTGTGCACCGTGTGTCCGGAAAAAGTGCGACAGTCTCTTAGAAAAACTGGTTTTCCTATAAAACCGGTAGGGGGCGCTTTAGGACGCGCAACTATTTACAGGGGAAGTTGGCCGCTCTCAGTCCTCGGCCAGGTAGAGGGAAGGGAATGGCTGCTCACAGTCCTCAGCCTGTAGGATGAAGGGGTTAACGGGTAAACAGTTCACTGGTCCCAACGGGGACTATTTTAGCAGCAACAGTTTCAGTTTCTTTATACCCCCATTGGGTAACTTATTTACAGCACCTGCTCTGCCGCACTCAACGGCGTCTTCCTCCTGCTCTTTGAACTTCAGACCCGTCCGGGTCCTCTTGCTCCTCCTCCTCGCACCGCAACTCCTCCTCCGTCAGGCGGTGTACGTGGAGGGCGTAAGGTCCTTTGGCACACTTGTGCCGGGTAAAAGTGACCTCGTCTCCGATGTAGAGGTCACGACCTCTGTGCCCCTCCGGCAGATGGGACTCCACGTCTCTGCGCGTGACAAAGACGTCGCCGTGGGTGTTGTTGTCTCGAATGAAGCCCCACCCGTGCTGCTGGTTGAACTTTATTACAGTCCCGGTGGTACGGGGACTGTGCGCTGCACGGGGGTCCCTCCTGGTCCGGCTCTTCTGCTCGGCGCTCCTTATTTGGGCCTGTTGTTCCCGGACCCGCCTCTCTCTCCGCTCCCTCGCAAACTCCTCGAGCTGTTGGCGGCAGCACTCCGCACGCTCTGCTGCAGCGGCCCTAGTTTCCTGAGTGAACCCCATTAGATCTTCTCCGGTGGGGTCCCACTCAAACTGCGCTTCCGCTAGCGGGGGCGAGATCCGTGCCACGGGCTTCGGAGCCGGAATCAGGGGTTCATCCAGGGGTCTTAGTCTCTGCTGCCGTTCCAGCTCATGGTATCCTTCGGGCCAGATGAAGGGCCGCCCGTCCGGCCATGTGAGCTGGCTGAACAAGTCCTCCCCCAGGTGTGGCACCCTTGGTATTGCGGGCGCGGGCGCGGTGGTGGTGGCGCCCGGGTTGCCCAGGCCTTGCGGCCAGGCCTGGGGCACCTGGAAGGTGAAGGGCACCGTTAGGACGGCGGCGCCCTGGGCTACCTGGCCTTGCGACCAGGCCGGAGGCTCCGCGGAGGTAGGGGGCGCTGTTGGTGATGCGGCGCCCGGGGGTACTAGGCCTTGCGACCAGGCTGGTGGTATTTCCTGCTTTGTCACGCTCCGGGTCGAGGCGCGTGACGTCACAGGGGTCGCTGCGGCGGCTTCCGGTCGGGGCCTAGTCCATAGCGGTGACATGGCGGCTACGGGCACAGCAGGGGGACTTTCGGGCTCTGCGACGGGGAGCTGGGGCAGGTAAGCGGTGTCACGGCTTGGGGTATAGGCGTCCCCTTTACCTGCCTCCATGCGTTCGGCTCCCTTCTCGGCGCCGTCTCCGGCCTTGGGTCCTCCCGCGCCATCCTCAGAGGCGGTCTGCTTCCTCTTCCAGGGTAGCGTGCTCCGTTGACTGGTCTCTGCTTGCTGGGTCATCTCCCGGCTCCACTCCGCCAGTATCTCGCGCTGTACCCGGGCCATCCTCCGTGCGAGGTCCTCCAAGGCAGTTTGTGCACACTCCCGGTCTCGGGGGAGCTGCGCTAAGATCTCCGCTAGACCTAGCGGGGTTGTGGACTCTAGCAGGCTCCTGACCATCGGGTCGGTGCTGCTCTGCTCTGCTTCCGGCAGGCTCCTGGCCAGCGGGCCGGTGCTGCTCTGCCCTCCTTCCTCGGTCTCTAGCAGACTCCTGGCCAGCGGGCCGGTGCTGTTCTGCTTTCTCTCCATCTCCGGGTGAGCTCCTCCGCTACTCCTCGTTAGACCTCTTGCCTCCGGGTGCGCTCGCTCCAGACTGCTCCAAGCGACACCCATCTTTTCTCTTCTCTTTCGTCTCCTCCCTCTTCGAGGGCGGTCCCGGGGCAACTCGGTGACTGTCAGCTCCAGGGGTAGTTCTTTCACGCTGACAGACACCTCCAGCATCACAGTCTCTGTTGGTGGGGGCGGTTTCCACTTTTGGCGCCATTTTCTGTCCCGGCCCACGATGGGAGGTGGCCTCTCGCCCTCCTTTGGCACGCCCATAATGGCGTCCGCTGCTCTTCCAAGGCGGGAAATCTGCGGTTTTGGCGGGAAGCGTCGCCCAGTGGCGGGAAACTCTGCAGATGGCGGGAACAAGTTGGAAATGGCGGACAATCGGCGGGAAACGACTGGTGATGGAGTCCGATGGCGTGGACCCTCCGGAACCGGCGGGAGACTTCTTTCTGAGGTAAACTCGTTCTTTTCTTCAGGCACGCAGTACACGGGTGTTGCGGGCACGTAATCCTGCCGACTACGCCAAAGTTGACGCGTCCCCTGGGACATATTCCTTTTTGAGGGGAATACCCGGCACCGGATCAGATGGGGGGTTGTAGTCTCCGAGCGGCTGTGACCCGGTCCCGTGCCCAGGGCGTCAAGCTCCGTGTGATGTGGCAGTTCTACAGATGTTACTAAAGTTCTTTTGTGTCGACTACGCCACCCGTTGTGATGCGGTCACTGTGGCCGCCGCTGCAGCAGGGTCCGCTGAGGCTGATGGTGAGTGCGCAGCTTGGTGGGATAACCCCCAACGGGAGGGGTATAGCCTCAGAGGGGACAGGCGCAGAGGATGGGGGTTGTGGTGGTGTAGTGCAGACGGCAGTGAAGACAGAGTCGGGTATTGCAGTTAAGGGTGTTTACTTACTGCAGATGTTGTACTGGTCACTCCAGCTGCGAGTGACCACCCGAGCCGTGCTGCGTCCACCAGGTCCTGGATCCAGCCAACCCCCAAACAAGTCCGGAGCGTGGCCCTGAGCTCTCCCTCTGTCCTTTCTTCAGCCGTCCCCACCAGTGATCCACCTAGGTCCAGCTCCCTCGGGCCTTCTGTTGGGACACCCTTGGCCCTGGGTTCCCTGACCCTTCATGTGGTGTGCCTTCGGGGTGAATGTGGTGGGTGACCGTGACAGACACTGCCCACGGTCTCCGGTCTCTGGCTGGGGATTGTTTTTACCCCCACCAGCTTGGGTTCCGGTACCCTGATGCTGACTCCTCACCCGGTGCTCTGATTTGGGTTCTTGGGTCCCTTCTCTTCTGTGCTCTGGGTCTTTCTCTTTTCTCCTCTCTCACTCTGGGTCTTGGTCTTTCTTGCTGCAGGCTGACTTCCTCTCTGCTTGCTGTCTCTCTGCGTCTGACCCTGATTCTAGTTGGTGCCCACCTTATATACACCCTCTATGTGTGAGCTCAGGTGACCAGCACCCAATGAGCTCCTAACTTTACCCAGGCTGCTCCCCCTATCTGCCCCTACACTACATGGGATGTACCACCCCCCTCCCACTCCAGCCAGGAACAGACTCGGTCGTACCTGCACATTTCTAAGTGGGAGTACCGTCGGCCTGTTCCTCGGAAATGGGATGTGTGTAGTGCATGCAGCCTACCGAGCTCAGTTCCACTCTCCATCCTTATCCGGGAGTGGAATATCACACCTCTGGGTTGAGGTGCAATACCCCTGTAGCAGCCGAATCCTCAGGGTGCTACACAAGCACTTCAGAATGCGTGCTGCATAGACCCGAGCAGCGGAGAACAAGGAGGAGAGGTGAGTATTTTTTTTTTAAATCAATGAACACATTGTGGTGGTCATAGTACTGTATAGAGGACTATGAGGAGTGCATTATACTGTATGGACTATATAGGACCATGGGGAGTGCGTTATACTATATGGAGGACTATGGGGAGTGTGTTATACTATATGGAGGACTATGGGAGTGCATTATACTATATGGCGGATTATGGGGAGTGCATTATACTACATGGAGGACTATCGGCAGTGCCATATACTGTATGGAGGACTATGGGGAGTGTATTATACTATATGGAGGACTATGAGGAGTGCATCTTACTGTATGGAGCACTATGAGGAGTGCATTTTACTATATGGAGGAGTGCATTATGCTATATGGAGGACTATGGGGAGTGCATTATGCTATATGGAGAACTATGGGGAGTGCATTATACTGTATGAAGAACTATGGGCAGTGCATTATACTATATGGAGGAGTGCATTACACTATATGAAGGACTATGGGGAGTGCATTATACTATATGGAGGACTATGGGCAGTGCATTATACTGTATGGAGCACTATGAGGAATGCATTTTACTATATGGAGGACTATGGGGAGTGCATTATGCTGTATGGAGAACAATGGGGAGTGCATTATACTATATGGAGGACTATGGGGAGTGCATTATACTATATGGAGGATTATGGGAAGTGCATTATAGTATATGGAGGAATATGGGGTGCATTATACTGTATGGAGGACTATGTGGATTGCATTATACTATATGCAGGACTATGGGGAGTGCATTATACTATATGGAAGACTATGGGGAGTGCATGATACTATATGGAGGACTATAGGGTTCAGCACACTATATAAAAGATTATGATTTTGCATTATACAATATGGAGGAATATGGGGCCCATTATAGTATATAGAGGGCTATGTGGGGGCTATTATAATATTTCGAGGGCTATGTGGGAGCCTTTATACTTTGTGGATTGCTATGTGAGGGCCAATATACTGTATGCAAGCAATTATACAGTGTGAAGGTTTGAGTGGGGACCATCATACCATGTGGAGGGCAGTGTGGGGGTCATTGCACTGTTTGGTTGTACTGTTTGGAGAGCTAGTGTGGGCCATTATACAGCATGGTGAGGTGTGGGGCCATTATACTGTATGATGACCTATTATACTTTATAGAGGGCCGTGTGGGGGCCAAAGCTGGGGGATCACACTGTGTCAGGGTCACCATACTTTGCCGGGGGAGTTGAAGTCGAGTACAGTAGGGTCATCATAATGTGCATGTGGAGGGTACTGTGAAAGAATTCACATACTGTGTTTGTTGGGCACTTTTGTTGGTATCATACTTTAAACATGCAATGAAAGAGGAATCTGGGGCTTCAGTAGGAGGAAAATTACTTTCTAAAGGCTGGAAAGCTGTGAGATATGCTCTTCTGTGACCCCGTCGAATGTTTGTTTTTTTTGTTGGTTGGGGGTAATTAGCACTTCTGCTATGGGATCCCATGATTTCTATGTACAGCCATGTCTATGGGCCTGTTTACATGCCAGTGTATTTTCACAGTCTTGGGGCTCATTCACCTGTTAGTTTCTGTGCTATTTTTTATTTTTTTCACAGGTAGCATGTGTACCTATGACAGTCTATGGGGATGCTCACATGCCCATGATTTTTCATTGAGATATGTTTTATATTGATTCAAGTGTCAGATCAAATTCATCAATGAAAGTGTCCGGGTCTGTTAAAAGATGGGCCAGAACTCGGATGAAGTTTGTCTGTTTTTGACTGACCGATGGGAAAAGTACTGATGTAATTCTGACCAACCTAAGGTAAAAATCACTGATTAAACTCGGTCCATTTTTCTCGTACATGAAAAAACCTGATGTCTGAATGAGGCCTAAGTGGTCCACACAAAATTATATACAGTATCACCAATGCAAGTCTATTAGGCCGCAAAAAATGTGGACAGCATTTGGATGTCATCTGTGTGCCAGTCATGAAATGGACTGTTGGTTATGAGAAGGGGGAGAAACATTCATCAGTTTTATTTTCAGCTGAGAAAAGCTAATGAACCCTGACCAAACTGTGATGAAACTGATCAAAAACACTCATCATACTTACACCATTTTTGTGAGTAGAAGACATATCACTGTTGTATAATTCAGCACTTTACACACTACAGGGTTAACCCAACAGATTAGCTATGTAGCATCCAGAAGGCGGGAGGAGAAGAGTTAATATAAAGCTCAGTCCCAGGTTTGCCTTTAGAGTAATTAGCTTGGAGGAGTAGAGCAGCATGGAGCAGGGTGATGGCTCCACATTCCCTCTTATCCCTCAAGGAGGAGGATAGGAATTTGTCCTGATCCTCCTCCGCTGCAGCCGGCTGTGCAGGATGGGAAAGCATGAAGATGATGGGAATGTGCACTACACGGAAGGAAGATGTGTAAGGTAACTGGAACAATGAGGCCCACAGGGGAGTTACTGCCCTGTATGGAGGGGAACGTACTATAGGTAAAACTGCCACCAATGGATAATGACCGATCAGTAAAGATGAGCAAGACTTTTGAAACTTACATTTGCAGAGTTTTCCCAGGAAATTCCATTCTCTGCAAATGTCTTCCAAAGCCTCTACTTGCCCTGAAAAACATGTATGACGCCATTCCCTTTTTTCCTTAACACACTAATCCCCTTCACTGCATTGATGTCGCCCTCTCTCTCTGTCTGTTTTCTATCATGTTTCATGGCTTTCTCTCCCTATTTCTATGGCTAGGCTGTGAGCTGTGATGTACTTTTCTCTATCCAGGTTCACCACAAAATGGCTACTTCCTTTCCTGCTTCTGCTTTTATACTTGCTATAATAGTCCATCTTAATTGTCTGAGCTATACTATGTTAGGCCTCATTCACATGTGCAGGGTTTAAACCTGTACGTGAAAAAATGGTACCGGTGTCCTCAGTTTTCGATCAGTGTTTTTCACCGATGGATAAAGAAATTACAAAGCTTCTCCTATACAATGTTAAACTTGCACAGGACACTGATGGCACACTGACCGACCCATAGACCACTATTGGACCTCCGTGTCATCCGTGCTGCCGGAAAAAAAATGGACATGGTTCTGTGTGTTCTGTATGGACACAAGGGGTGTGTAAAAAACACTGGCGTGTGAATAGCACCATACATTGAGTACACGTTCTATCCATTAAAACTGCTACAACTCGTGCGTGCAATGCAGATGAGACCTAATATGATGGCAGCAAGGCATTCTGGGAAAGCCAGTCTTCTCTGACTGATGCAATCTTCTGCAATGTCTCAAAAGGTGACATTCATTTTAGGCACAAAAATTCAACATGAATTTGATTCCCGTTGAATGGATTCGCTCAGATCTAGTCATCAGAAAATGTTTAAATTAGTTTGTTTTCCGTGTGTTTTTTTAATGTTTTCATACTTTCTTCTCACAATCTTGCAGTTCTCACACTGGCCACCAGGGCTATTTTAGACATTTACTTCTGTCCTTTCAGGAAGAATTTTCAGCAAAGCTTTTTATCAGAGGCCGGATTACAATGACCGGTAACATACAGCTGATAACGCAGGTTCCACCAATCACAGTTGATGTCACACCTGACCTTACTCCCCTTCACCCAATGATCTTTGTACAAGCTCATTGGACGCTTCAATGCAAAACAGAGGCCCTGACTTCAGACCGGTGGTGTTCATGCTAATCTTGATGAGGTCGGTGTGCTAGAGTCATGCAGAGGTCAATGAATCAGGACTATCAGAGAACTAGCGAGCGCCTTGTGTGTCTCCATGTGTGCCTTGCCAATAATCTTACTCCAGTCAGTGACTGGAGTAAGATATGTCGCACAGAGAATGCCACAGCTTATAAAATTTTGCTGGTGCCCACTTTATCAGGGCTGGGTGAAAATGGAGTGTGAACGCTAAAAAGTCACAATTTCAGCCCAGCTTCGAGTTGCGCTAAAACTTTGTGACTTTTCAAAGCTTTTTACACTAGTATTCTGGCTTTGAATGAGGCACATAGTGTCTAAGTGAGTTTATTGCTGTTAATGTAGATTTCCTGAAAGAACAGGACATATGAACATAGAATAGCCTCAGTGGTCAGTGTAAAAAATTCTAAGATTTCTAATTTTAAATATAAATTTTGATATGGGAAAATATTGCCAACTTTTTTGAATGCATTTAAAGAAAACTTTTTTTATGATGCCTCCCCTTTAATTTTGCTTATGAAAATTTGGAGCTCTGAATCTGAAAAACTGAGCACCAACTACTATGAGGATTTACTGTTAGAAATGAATGAAAGGCAGATAAATTCAGAATAACATTTAATGTTTTATATGAATTTGACCCCTTTGCATATATGGGCGTAACTGTACGTCCGCGCTGAGGTGAACGCATGTGGAGGTGGCTCAGGAGCTGAACTCCTTCCACACGTGTCTGATGCAGACTGAAATAAAGGGGTTGTCCATTACTCAGACAACCCCTTCTTAATTACGGTTTCAATCATGTGAAATAGCAGCTATGCTCTCCTCTGGTGCGGGCGCCATTCCAGTGATGTCGGCGTCTCGTCTCCTGGAGCATGCATGACATATCACGGGAACCCTGCAGCCGACGCCATTCCAGTGATGTCTATGTCTGGTCTCCTGGAGCATGCATGACATATCACGGGAACCCTGCAGCCAACGCCATTCCAGTGATGTCTGTGCCTGGTCTCCTGGGGCATGTGTAGCACCCCGAGGGTTCGGT
This sequence comes from Phyllobates terribilis, assembly GCF_046119375.1. Taxonomy (NCBI): domain Eukaryota; kingdom Metazoa; phylum Chordata; class Amphibia; order Anura; family Dendrobatidae; genus Phyllobates; species Phyllobates terribilis. Next base: position 35,162 of record NW_027363354.1, on the reverse strand, counting down.
TGCTACAGGGGTATTGCACCTCAACCAGAGGTGTGATATTCCACTCCCAGGTAAGGATGGAGTGTGGACCAAGGCTCAGTTAGCTGCACACGCACACACTCCCCATTTCCGGGGGAAAGCTCGATGGTGCTCCCATTTTTGCAGGCACAACTGACCATGTCCCTGGCTGGAGTGGGGAGGGGGTAGAGAACCCAGTGGTGTAGGAGCAGAAGGGGACGGTTTCTGGAGCATAGGAAGGAGCGCATTGGGTGCAGGTCACCTGAGCTCAGCACAGAGAAGCAGATATAAGGTGGGAGCCATCTCAAGTCTAGGAGAATAGTAGGAGTAGTAAGAGAGCGAGCTGACAGGGAGCAGCAGCTCAGCCTGAGCTCAGCTCCATGAGGCAGGCCTAGAGAGAAGGCCGGGGCCAGAGAGAAGAAGAGAAGAAGGAAGGAAGGAGAAGAGACAGAGGAGTGGAAGGGCTCCAGAAACAAGAAGGCAGGAGGGATCCTAAGAGTGCAGAACGGCCAGCAACCATTGCAAACCCCATTATACCGGGTGAAAGGGTCAGGCCGTGGAAAGGTACCGGATCCCTAAGTTGGTGGAGGCGAATCTACCCTCAGCCAAGAACCGGAGGTTGTGACCATTTATTGGTGCGACTCCCCGCTAAACATGCTAGGAAGGCACCATATAGGATAGCGGGAAGTGAAGGCCAATGCTTACCCGACACGGTCCGCGGTAGCCGGACAGAAGTCAGGACACTGGTGGGGCACGAGAGGCCAGAGAAAGGACAGAAGGGGGTCCTGTGCCATACTCCTGAATTGCCTGGGGGTTGACCGAGCTCCTCACCTGGTGGACACAGCACGGCTCGGGCAGTCCTTGCTGACAGAAGTGACTTGGATATCAACTGTGAGTAAAACACCCTGGACTGCATCATTGGACTCTGTGTCATTTATGCTGCGCCTGCACCATCACCCCCAGCATTCACTTTCACTGCCCTGAGGCTACACTCTTCCCATGGGGAGTTATCCTATCCCTGTGCTGCACACTAATACCAGCCCCAGCGGTCTGCCTCGCAGCGGCGGTTATCTCTGACCGCAATCCACGGGTGGCGTAGTCGGACATTCACAAAACTATAAATAGACTGCCACAGCATTTGGTCTGACCACCCTGAGCCACGGGATCGGGTTGCCACTACTACCCCCATCAGCACCGTACACTAGAAGGCCTAGTTCCGGGTACCCCACGGCTCAGGGGGCGAGTCACATGCATGACTAATCATAGGATCCCTGCAGCCAATCAGTGACTGTGACTCACCCCCTGGGCCGTGGGGCACTTGGAACCGGGCTTCAGTGTGATGATGGGGGTAGTAGTGGCAACCTGATCCCGTGGCTCAGGGTGGTCAGACCAAATGTTGTGACAATCTATTTGTAGGGTTTTGAATGTCAGACTACGCCACCCGTGGATTGCGGTCAGGGAGGACCGCCGCTGCAAGGCAGACCGCTGAGGCTGATGTAGATATGCAGCACAGGGATAGGATAACTCCCCACGGGAAGAGTGTAGCCTCAGAGCAGGTAATAGGATGCTGGGGGTGATGGTGCAGGCCGCAATAATAAAGGTCCAGAGTCTACTTCAAACAGTCCAGGGTCTTTATTGTAGGTGGTACTTATGACCCAACAGGAGTACAGGGTAGGAATGGGCCTGGGTGTCTGAGAACATTCAGGCGAGCCCCACTGGTCAGGGTGAGTGGGTAGGCCTACCGTTCTCTCTGCCCTTGCTGACTATCTCCCCCTTTAGTGGTGTGATAGCCCACGTCCCTGAGCTGGCCGTGTACTACGCCTGTATGGCTTGCGACTCGGGCCTTAGGTACCTGTTGCTTCTCTGTGCTGTACCAGTCCCTCTGTGTGGCGGAGCCTCCAGGCTTCTCAGGCCCAGGGATCTAAAATCCCTCGCAGGTAGGTTATCTGCTGCCGGGCTTGCAACCCTGACAGCCTCGGATCCCAGTGTCCGGTTATGTAGTTCTCTCTCTCAGGGTCCCTTCTGCCTTCTTGTTTCTGGAGCCTTTCTACTCCTCTTTCTCTCCACCTTTCTTCCTTCCTTCTCCTCTTCTCCTTCCTGGCCCCGGCCTCTTCTCTAGGCCTGCCTCGTGGAGCTGAGCCCAAGCTGAGCCTCAGCTCCCTGTCAGCCCTCTCTGGCTGAACTTCTTCCCTCTCTGAACTAACCGACTGAACACTCTCCTAAGATGGCCCCCACCTTTTATCTGCTTCACTGTGTCTGAGCTCAGGTGACCTGCAACCAATGAGCTCCTTCCTATGCTCCAGAAACCGTCCCCTTCTGCTCCTGCATCACCGGGTTCTCTCACCCCTCCCCACTCCAGCCAGGGACATGGTCAGTTGTGCCTGCAATAAATGGGAGCATCTGCGAACTGTCCCCCGGAAATGAGGAGTGTGTGTATGCAGCTAACTGAGCCTTGGTCCATACTCCATCCTTACCTGGGAGTGGAATATCACACCTCTGGTTAAGGTGCAATACCCCTGTAGCGACCGAACCCTCTGGGCGCTACAACTGCATCACTCTCTCATCCTTTGAACAGAACTGACAGCCAGAGAGCAGCAGCAGATTACACTTCTTTAGGGTGTCCCTTTCGTCTGAAGGAAGTGAGAGTGAAATGGCTACTGACTGCGTGATATGAGGTCACTCGAGTCCTGGGAGACTAAGCGCAGACTTGAGTAGAACAGCAACAGCACAAAAGGTGATTATAGCTGTTTTATATGTAGGAAATATTGTGATTGAGAGCTGTTTGAGTAGTGGACAACCCTTTCTATATAGCTGACATTTTATCTCTAACAGTCGCAGTCAGTGCTTCGTTTCGGCCGCAGCTGTTAACCATTTAAATGCCGCTGGCTCCCATTGGCGCTCTGGGATGAGGCCGATGAGTTAAAATGAAAGCTGGTGGCATGCTGAAGGTCCCTGTCTCGACTATATTTGAACTGATCTGAATCAGAGCTTTGAAGGAAACTGGTATTTTCACTATATAGCATAATAATGTGGTATTGCACCGTGTCATAGAAAATATTGCAATTTCTGAAGCCACTAGTAAAGGAGCATTCCTTCACCCCTCTCACCTCCTCTTTTGCAATAGGACAAAAGAGGGCAATCTAAGCAGCCCATATGCAGAATGCCCAGTTGACAAGTAGGAAAATTAGATGTAGCTGGATAGTGAACTATGGGGGAAGGCATCGGCGAGATCTTACAATATCCCACCGCTGCCACCAATTTGTCAGGGATTTGCACACACAGACTATCCTGATTACTCACTATGTAGTTACCGGCAAGCAAGCCGTGAGCGTATGGCGTACACGCCTCCGAATTTCAACGCATTGAATGTGTATATGCCCCCATACGATCATTGCCAGCTTCACGATAACCCAATTAATAGTATTCACTGCCACCACCGATCAGTTCTAAATACAGGCCTGATCGGACTCCTGCTTTCTGGTAGCGTATGGCTTCGGGGGAGGAACGATTACAGAACAGAAGAAACAGGACTAATACATTTTATATTTAATCCAAAGGGAGGCAGGGTTTATGAAAAAATATACAAAGGATTTTACAAAGAGGGACAGTACAATACATATACAGTTACACAAAATAAAAGGTATTAATGGAAGAACTTACTAGACAGATCAGAGACTATTCAATTTACCTGGAGGAGAGGTGCTCCGATGGACTGTTATGGAGCAGGACCTGTGCTTACAAATATGTATCTCACGGCATGAGTATAGACCCATATTCAGCTGGATCTTTTATGCTGAAGGGGTGGCCCTGCCCACACACTCCCCTGTGATGACCTCACGTGGGCTCATCTCTGTCCATCATGGTTTTATGAAATCTATAATTTCTGCAATAACTTCTCACTGGTTGATCACAGAAGTTAGCAAGTGATGCCATCTTTTTTTAATGTGATTTTGCCTTGAGAAGAATATTGAAAATTTAACCCCATGTCAATCATTGTGCCCTGTTTGGCGGGATTATAGAGGTCTACAGCATACAGTTGTAACTGGACACTTCTGCAGCTAAGAAGGGAGGGGGCAGAGAGGCAGCGAGTGACAAATGTCTCACAGCAGCTCTCAGCCAAGAAGCTGCCACAGTAAGACCCCCTTTGGACCCCAGCCATGCAGCATGCCCTTTGTGTCAGATACAGTATTCCCATAACTCGGTATTGAATTATAGCATGTCCTAGTTATTCATAATATAGATTTTCGAGATCCCAAGAGAATGGGAAATGTCACGGTCATAGAAATATTGAGAATCTCTTTCTCCCCCTCCGAAATCCCACTCACTCTTCCCTCCTCCCCTATCTACCATTTGTCAAAGGAGCAAGAGCTTACACTCTTCCCAATTGCCCATATGCAAATAGCGGGATCCACCAAGTGTTCAGGCTAATCACCATATAAAATGGAGACAGGAGTGATGAATTGACACCTGGGTGAAAAGGATACAGCTCCTAGAATTCCTTTGAAGCTTAGCTCATCTCCATTTGCACATGTATTCAAGCTGCAGTCTGGTAGGCACTGAAATGAAATATGGAATATCAGAGTTTCTATAACGCTGATTGTGATAGGATACATATTTTTAGTGGCAGAGTTAGCTAAGGAACAATATACATATTTTTCCTTATCTGAGAACAGTACGGGTGCGCTATGATGCAAGAAGGCAGGAATGACCAACCGAAGATATGTCATGTCTAGTCTCTAAAGAAAGGTAAATTTGTAATAAGAAATGTGATATTACATGGAAACTTCTGCGATCAATCAGCGAGGAGTTATTGTGGAAGTTAGAGATCTTAATAAAACCATGAAGTGGTGCCAAGCCCACAGTGAAGTCATGACAGGGGAATGTGTGGGCAGGGCCCCTTTCAGCATAAAAGTTCCAGCTGTAGTTGAGAATATAGTCATGCCGGGAATTATATATTTTATAAGCAGAGGTCCCATTGTCTGTGTAGAACTGTACCAATCTGACCTTACACGTCCTCGAGGGGGTGCATAATGTCACGATGGTGCAAATGACAGATCCGTACCACGTGCTCCGTCTCACGTAATTGTGACGTCAGGCAGGTGGTGGGGTGTGGATTCATCAGTTCCGACAGTGGTAGGATTCTGCGGGGTCCCTCCTGCTGCCAATTTCTTTGCATTGGTGGCAAGCGGTGGGATCAAGATAATAGTGTGTGTGTGTAACGCATACTCAGACACTTAAGATCAGCTCAGCACTAGACAGTCCGAGTGCAAATACTGTAAGGTGTGTGTGGGTGCATCAGGTGGCAGTTCGGTGTCACTGACCATAGAGTGCAAGGATGGCCAGTGGCACCAGGGCCAAAACCAAGGAGATGGCCAATGCACCATATGGTGTTGAGGAGGTGGAAGACCACGTTACTCTAAGAGAAGGGGAGTCCAACTTAGGCCCCCCAGAGAGAGATTCACCAGTGGTCGGTCCCGCAGTGGGCTACCCACCACCTGACCCCCTCATACAAGTTTCCCTAGCGAGTCTCCAGGTTGGAGACAGGGCCACCTATGAGACCCTCATGGCAGAACGTCAGCGGGAGCACGAGCACCAGAAAGATGTGTTCCAGCTCCAACTGCAGGCCCCAGCCAGTCGCAAGTCCCCTGAGATCCGAGTCCCGAAGCTATGGACGAATGACTTCTCCCTTCTGCACAAAGGAGGGGGCTTGGACACTTTCTTGCTGGCATTTGAAAAAAACTGCCATCAGTACCATCTGCCTGAGGAACAGTGGGTCCGGTTCCTAACCCCTCAGCTTAGGGGTAAGGCCCTGGAAATCTTTGGGTACTTGCACAGTGAGACCACCCTGAGCTATGAGGACTTCAAGCAGGCTCTGGTCTGGCAGTACAACTTGACTCCTGAGTCATACCGGAAGAAGCTCCAGAGTATGTAGTGGTGTCCTGCAGACTGCTGGGTCGATCACATGTGGGCCCTAATGAGAGCAGTTGATCCTCGTCCCAGAATCTGTCCACTGTTTTGTGTGTGAGTGGGGGTGGTGGGAGGTCCCTTGACAACTTTCAGACTGTTACCATAGGCCACGCCAGAGCAATGGGACTGTGAGACACCGGTGCTGAGATGACCCTTGTGCGGCCCGAACTGGTGTCACCCTAGGATTTGATACCTGATAAAACTTTCGCCGGCTCCGGGATTGGAGGCATCAAGCCGGCGCTGTCCATCGCCAAGGTGTATGTGATCAATGCTGCATGCTGTATGAAGTTGTATTCAAACGTTCAAGTAAAGTTCTTTTTTATAAAACGGAGTGGAAGTTCCCTAATGTGTGTGTGCGGTGGTTCCTGAGGTGGAAGAACCGAAGACAGCAGAGATCTGCGACCAAAACGTGAGTGTTACACACCACATACAGAGCACAGGAGAATGGGACATGTGTCTTTATCAGGGAGCCAGAGTGTGGGAACACAGCAGCCCCTCACCACAACTACCACCCTGAGCCCCTAACACCTCTCTCCCCATGGGAGACGAGATCAATCAAGTCAGCTGTGATGAGGCCTCAGAATGTGGCCATACGGCAGGCTGGAGAAATTTGTCCTGTGAGGTTGTTGCAGAGGGGGCAGACAAGGGGCAAATGTAGCACCCTGAGGATTCGGCTGCTACAGGGGTATTACACCTCAACCCAGAGGTGTGGTATTCCACTCCCGGGTAAGGATGGAGTGTGGAACTGAGCTCAGTAGGCTGCATGCACTACATACATCCCATTTCCGGGGGACAGATCAATGGTACTCCCACCAGTTTATGTGCAGGTACGACAGCGTCTGTCCCTGGCTGGAGCGGGAGGGGGGTGGAACATCCCAGTAGTGTAGGGGCAGATAGGGGGAGTAGTCTGGGTAAAGATAGGAGCTCATTGGGTGCTGGTCACCTGAGCTCACACATAGAGGGAGTATATAAGGTGGGAACCATCTTAGATCAGGGTCAGTCTGTCAGAGTTGAGTCAGAGAAGCAGAGCAGCTCAGCCAGCTCCAAGGCCAAGAGAGAGAGAGAGAGGAGAAAGAAGGACCCAGAGGGGGAGAAGAGGGAACTCCAAGAACCCAAAATTAGACCAGAGGGTGAAGAGTTGGCACAAGGGTACCGGATCCCAAGCTGGTGGAGGGCATTAATCCTTAGCCAGAGACCGGAGGTCGTGGGCAGGATCTGCCATGACCACCCACTAAATCCACCCGGAAGGCAAACCAAGAATAGGGTCAGGGAACCCAGAGACAAGGGTTTACCAACAAGAGGCCCGAGGGAGCCGGACTTAGGTGGATCCCTGGTGGGGAAGGCCAGAGAGGAGGACAAGTCAGAAAGGGAGCTCAGGACCACGCTCCAGAATTACTTGGGAGTTGGCCGAGTCCAGGACCTGGTGGACGCAGCACGGCTCGGGCGGTCACTCAAGGCCGGAGTGACCAGCATAACAGCAGTAAGTAAAGACCCTGAACTGCACAGCCCGACTCTGAGTCTCATTACCATCCTCACTGCACCTCCACAACCACCATCCTCTACACCTGACCCCCTGAGGCTATACCCCTCCCGTTGGGGGTTATACTACCTGAGCTGCACACACATCACCAGCCTCAGCGGACCCTGCTGCAGCGGCGGCCGTATTGACCGCAATTCAACGGGTGGCGTAGTCGACATAGAAGAACATCTAGTAACATCTATAAGGACTGCCACACACTGAGCTTGACACCCTGGGCACGGACCGGGTCACCGCCACTCGGAGACTACAACCCCCCCCCCCCCATCTGATCCGGCTCCGGGTAATCCCCCAAACAACACTGGCCCAGGGGGCGCGTCGCAAACAGCTGCAGAGGGGGAGCATGCCATGGAGGGCGGGGCAGTTCCAGGAGAGATAGGGCTCCCAGGTAAGGCCGCATGGTAGGGTTCCTCCACAACCAGGATGTTAGAGGGCCAGGGTAGTCCATTTAGACCAGATGCTTGGTCAGAAGCAGAGGAGAAATGGGCGCTACCCGCGGTCTCAGCGGCCGTAGCCACTGTTGCTTGCAGTGGCGGCACCCGGGCCCTAGTGGCCCCTCGGGAGTCCGACGGCTTCTCCCCTTCCGACCAAGTGGCTGCCGGGTCAGACGGAGGCCAGGAGACGTGGCAGGTTTGTCTATTCTGGCCATGTCCAGTCAGGGGTTTCAGGTGGCGTTAGAGACTGACAGCCTGAAGCCTCGTGAGGAGCGGGTGGCACAGCCTCCCTCGAACTCGGTCCTCCAGTGGGTGGTCTGGGACCAAGGATGGCTATACCGGGTAGCAGTCCAGCGAGGCTCACCGGAGGCGTGGCCCAGGGATCGACAGTTAGTGGTACCCTATCCGTTCAGGGTGGAGTTTGTTGCAGATGGCACACGAAATTCCGATGGCTGGACATCTAGGGATCCATAAGACCAAGGCCAGGCTAGCCCAGCATTTCTAATGGCCAAGGTTGGGGGCTGAGGTAACTGTCTACTGCCGTTCGTGTTACACCTGTCAGAGGGTGGGGAAGGTGGGGCGGTGGCCCAAAGCCCCACTGGTAACTCTGCCCATCATCGAAGAGCCTTTCAGGAGGGTGGCTGTGGATTTGGCTGGCCCGATGGCCACTCCCAGAAGCTCAAGGAAACGCTTCATACTGATGGTAGTAGACTATGCCACCCGGTACCCGGAAGCGGTAGCCTTGTCATCCATTCGGGCAGACAAGGTGGCTATCGCCTTACTGAAGATGTTCTCCCGAGTGTGTTTTCCCCAGGAAATGCTCACCGACCGGGGAACCCAGTTCATGTCGCAGCTGATGGAGACCCTCTGTAAGCAAATACAGGTGCAAAATCTGGTGACCAGCCCATACCACCCACAGACCAATGGCCTGTGCGAACTGGCACTCTGAAGCAGATGCTTAAGATGTTGGTTGACTCCTAGGGGCACGACTGGGCGCGGTACCTCCCACACCTGCTCCTTGCCTACCGGGAGGTTCCACGGGCCTCAACGGGGTTCTCCCTTTTGAGCTCCTGTACGACTGGCGTGCGCGGGGCGCCTGGCTCTGGTGAAGGAGGTCTGGGAAGGGGACTTGGCCTCCCCTGGAGTGTCAGTCATTGAATGTCTTACGCTTCCATGACAAAATGCAGGCCTTGGCACAGCTGGTGCACGACAATGACGCGAGCCCAGGCCGACCAGAAGTGATAGTACGACCAAAATGCTTGTGAAAGGACCTACCAGCCCTCCATGTGCTCGCCAGAGGTAGCCTGACCGCCATTAGGTACCGAGATGAGATCCTCAGACCCCTTGTGAGACCTTATGCTGGTGCCCTGGGTGAAACCTAATGCAGGACAATGCCAGACCTCATGTGGCTGGAGTGTCAGCAGTTCCTGCAAGATGAAGGCATTGAAGCTATGGACTGGCCCGCTCATTCCCCAGACCGGAATCCGATTGAGCACATCTGGGACATCATGTCTGGCTCCATCCACCAACGTCACGTTACACCACAGACTGTCCAGGAGTTGGAGGATGCTTTAGTCCAGGTCTGGGAGGAGATCCCACAGGAGACCATCCGCAACCTCATCAGTAGCATGCCCAGGCGTTGTAGGGAGGTCATACAGGCACGTGGAGGCCACACACAATACTGAGCCTCATTTTGACTTGTTTTAAGGACATTACATCAAAGTTGGATCAGCCTGTAGTGTGTTTTTCCACTTTAATTTTGGGGGTGACTCCATATCCAGGCCTCTATTGGTTAATACATTTGATTTCCATTGATGATTTTTGTGTGATTTTGTTGTCAGCACATTCAACTTTGTACAGAACTAAGTATTCAATGAGAATATTTCATTCATTCAGATCTAGGAGGTGTTATTTGAGTGTCTCCTTTATTTTTTTGAGCAGTGTAGTATAAATATGCTCCAAGATAATTCTGCAGTATTTCACAGTCAAATCCAATGGGAGTAAAATATAAAAAATAATCTTTATTCAATATTTTAAAAAGATTTTAAGTGTCCAAAATCCGTCACAAATTTCCTAAAATTATCCTAAACATAGGACTATTGTGAATGGTTTTAATTTATCTCACCGGCTAACCATTTATATATATTGTCTTGTTGGGAGGCCAGGGATTAGTCACAATTCCTAGGGGTATCTCTTTATTTATATGTATAACTCCCTTTTCAATTTGGCCTCTGGCTATTAGAAATCATGCCATCTCATTTCTCCTCATTGTGAGTCTGCAGTCTGATAATGGCATTAATAATATTCATTTTACCATGTCCTGTGCTATTCTCTTCAGAACGGCTTTATAGTGCTGCCATCATATACCGGTGCGGTGCTTGTTTCTCCTGATCTAGGAGCTTTATATTGAGGTAGCCTGGCTAATCATCTCTTGTAGTACTTTCTATAGAAATTGTAACGGGTCTGGGAGGCGGAACCTCTGAGCTACTATACAAGGGGGCGGCCCTTGTAAGGGAGCGGGTGGCGACCAGGAAAGACGGGCTGGAAGTCACAGCAGGAGAACGGGATAGTCTCTGAATGAACGGGCTGGAGGTCACGGCAAGTGACCGAGGCAGTCTCTGGATGAACGGGCTGGTGGTCACGGCAGGTGAACGGGACAGTCTCTGAGTGAACGGGCTGGAGGTCACGGTAAGTGACCGAGGCAGTCTCTAGGTAAAGGGTTGGTACGACCTGTGGCGGCTGAAGATAGACGTGAGCTCCCAGGTGAGCAGGCGAGAGTCTCTGGATGAACGGGTGGTCACAGCATGTGACGGCGGAGCCTCCAGGAAGACCAACAGACAGGCGGCAGATGAGCGCTCCCAGGTGAGCGGACAAATCTCTGGACAGGCGGGTGGTCTCAGCACGTGACGGCGGAGCCTCCAGGTAGGCTAGCAGACAGGTAGCAGATGAGCGCTCCCAGGTGAGCGGGCAGGAGTCACTGGACAGGCAGGTGGTCACAGCACGTGACGGCGGAGCCTCCAGGTAGGCTAGCAGGCAGGTAGCAGATGTGCGCTCCCAGGTGAGCGGGCAAGCTGGTCCATAGACAGACTGACAGGAGTTTGGAAGGCAGACCGTCGGACCTCAGGCAAGCAGGCAGGTAGCTGATGTGCGCTCCCAGGTGAGCGGGCAGGCTGGTCCTTAGACAGACTGACAGGAATGGTAAGGCAGACCGTCGGACCTCAGACTAGCAGGCAGGTAACAAGTAATCAGGCAGGAATCTGGCAGGTAACTGGCAGGTATCTGGCAACGGGACCTGAGGGCTGAAGCACAGGTGAGACACTGGTGCAAACAACATTGCTCGGGCACCTCCATTTTGGAGGAGGTGCCTTATATATGGTGAAGTCCTCCGGCCATTGGCCGGGGACTCCTTAGGACGGCGCGCGCGGCCCCTTTAAGAGGGAGGGAGAGCGCGCGCGCCCTAAGCACAGTGGCCGGGAAGGAGCGCGCGCTGCCAGCAGAGCGGGAGAGGGACGCCGGGCAAGGAGCAGAGCGGTGAGGGGAACAGCGTCCCTGCCTAGCAGAGGGCAGGGACGCCGGCGCTACAGAAATGCTCAGCCCTACGCGTTTCATCATTCTTATATGAGACTCTCATGGTCATCAGGGGCTCACAGTCTATGATCTTTTTTTGGTTTGATAGTACGATAGTTTTGTAATAAACTTATCGGCAGGGTTGCCGGCAGCGTCTGGCGGCTAAACCAGCGTGACTTTATAGGAAAGTTGGTGCCCCCTCTTGTGCGCCCCCCCTTCTGTCATCCAATCGAGTGACTAGGGTGCGTTGCAGGCGTATTATGTTGCGATCATATAATCATGCAGGGACTCGTCTCATTCTTCCAGTAGGATCTTTTTCTCACAGACATGTCTTGGCTGCACTGCGATCTCACAGTATTAATATGTCTTTTATATCTAGGGAAGGAGACTGGTATATTGCATTGCATCTTATAATGTCGTCTCTACGAGTTTGTTGCGATATGAGTTGTTAATAGTGTTTGTTCGTAGTTTGTCATTTGTTTGGTTTACAGACAGATCTGCCTGTTTCATGTGCTACCTCGTCCCACCTACACTTAGATCGATGCAGAACTTCCTTTCATCGTGACAAATGCCATCTGGCTATGTCACTGCTTCCGCACCAGCAAACGCTTGCGGACGTCTATTTCCTCAAAGTTCATTTCATTTGATCGTATCAATATGTCCATAATAGACATTGGGATGACTTTTATTCTGATTGTATCGATGTATCTGTATTAAGTCTTCAGATGAGTATTTTATAATATAAAAACAAAGGAAGAAATTCTGATGAAATTTGTCCTATTGTTATTAAACTTCAATTTGTTCAAGAGGTCATTTTTAGTGTTGAGCGAGCATGCTCGACACTGCTCAGTACTCGCCCGAGCATCACGCTACTCGGGATGTTCGGCGAGCACCGAGCATTTCCGGGTTACTCGGGCGGGAGCTCGGGTCTCCGCCCTGTATGTTTGGCGCTCTTTACAGAGCCAATGAACATGCAGGGATTGCCAGCCAGTCACTGTAATGCTGCAGCCATGTTGTTTGTGGGCATTACAGTGATTGGTTGGCCGCACAGCGTCACCTCGAGTATTTAAAACCGGGCGCCGCCATCTTGGACACAGTCGCTCCGGATCAGACAGTGTAGAGACAGTGCTGCTGATTTAGGGAGAGATATAAACTGCGAAATAGTTAGTGTAGGGTCTGTAAAGCCTGCAAAAGCAAACAAACAGTCCTTCTCAGGACTAATATCCATCCCAGATACCAGGCAGGCAGGCTGTATAGGAGACACAGTGGTTATACCAGCAAACGCTGCATTACAGTCCTGTGTGCTCCTGTTGCTGAAATTGCTGGACTTAGCTCCAGGTCTCAGGGGACAGGAAAAATCCTTTTTTTTTTTTTTCCTCCTTCACACTGTACAAATACCCATCTTATTAACCTTTTGTCCCCCCCCCCCCCCCAAACAAAAAAAAGCGTGTCTGATTTTTCAGACACAAATATATCTGTTGAAAATAGTCAGGTGTAGGCTAGAGAAACAGAAGTGTTGTTTTGCACTTCCACGGTTCAAACCTCTGTATTATCCACTTTGGCCCATTTGTATCTAAAAAAAAACATGGTTTGAGTGTGTCGCTCACTGTTCAGCCGCAATTATATCTATTTAAAAAAGTCTGGTATACCCCAGTAAACAATAACTGTGGTTTTGCCATCCCACGCTAAAAAATCTCTATTATTCAGGTTTTAGTAGTTTTTACGTAAAGAAAAACAGTAATAGTTTCTCCCTGATTGTTCAGATTGTTTAAAAGAGTCGGGTGTAGGCCAGAGAAATAGAACTGTGGTTTTCCTCTTCCACGGATCTAATCTACTTTTTATTACCCTTTTTCCATTGATAGTGTGAGTGTAAGCTATTTTACTTCCTTTACAATGGGCAAGGCGCGTGGCAAGGGACGTGGAACTGGACGTTCTGGTGATGGTTCGTGCAGAGGACGGGGCCGTGGCCAAGGTGAAAACGTGCCACAACCAACGCCACATCTTCTCGCTCCCACTTCTTGACCGAATTATTAGGGAAGCACAGAACAACACCAGTATTGAGAACTGATCAGTGTGCACAGGTTATTAATTGGATAGCAGATAATACTTCCAGTTACATGGGCACCACCACCTCCGCTCTGTCTTCCACACGGTCAGCTCTTAGTAGCCATGAGTCTCGACCGCATACTCCTCCTCACCCTGATGCTCCTTCCTCCGACCATGCTGAGTGTCGTCAGACAGCAATTGATCCCACACTTGGACACTCTGAAGAGCTGTTCACTGGTCCATTTCCATATTTGTGCCCCTCGCCTGATACGCTTGTGGTGGAAGAGGAGATCCCATGTAGCGATGCCCAAATATTTGAACAGCCACGGCCAGAGGAAGTTGACGCTCGCAAATTTGTCACAAGAGGTGGACGATGGCGAGACACAATTGCCAGGAAGTGAGGAGGAGCATCGTGGTGCGCAAGTGGAAGAGGAGGAGGTGGTGGATGATCTAGTAACTGACCCAACGTGGCAGGAGGACATGCAGAGTGAGGCCAGCAGCACACAGGGGGAGGGAGGCAGAGTACCTCAACAGGCAGGAAGAAGCAGTGTGGTGGCCGCAGACAGAAGGCGGGCAACCGTTCCCCGTAACACCAACACGAGGGACGTTGCCAGTACAAGCGGTAGGTCTTCCAGAGTCTGGAATTTTTTTAAAGACTCTGCTGATAGCCCCAAAAAGGTCATATGTTCCACCTGCCATGCCAGCATCAGCAGGGGTGACAAAACTACCAGCCTGACCACCACCAGCATGATCAGGCACATGGCAGCAAAGCACCCGACTTTGTGGGGCGAAACCCAGGGTCCACGACCAGTGTCAGCGGGTGTCACCACTGCTTCTTCTACTGTTGTGCGTGCAATAGAACCCCCTGTTGTGTGTGCAAGGCAATCCCTTGTCCATACTGCATGTAAAGATTCCCCCTCCTCTCAGTCTTCACTTGTTATGGCAGTTTCTCAAGAAACAGCATCCACGTCCACGTCCCACCGCAGCGTTCAGTTGTCCATATCCCAGACCTTTGAACGAAAGCGGAAATTCGCAGCTAACGCCCCACAGGCCACAGTCCTAAATTCGCACATTTCACGACTGCTTGTGTTGGAAATGCTGCCTTTTAGGCTGGTGGAGACGGAATCCTTCCGCAATCTTATGGCGGTGGCCGTCCCTCGGTACTCGGTCCCCAGCCGACACTATTTTGCCCGGTGTGCCATCCCCGCACTACACAAGCACGTGTCCCAAAGCATCTGCCGTGCCCTCAACAACGCAGTTACTGGGAGAGTCCACCTGACAACAGACACATGAACAAGTGCTTGTGGCCAGGGACAGTACATCTCTCTGACGGCACACTGGGTAAACATAGTGGAAGCCGGGACCCAGTCGGACCTTGGGACGGAACACATCCTCCCCACACCGAGGATTGCGGGCCCTATGTCAGTCATAGTTGCCCCCATAGTGTATAGCTCCTCCTCCTCCTCCATCTCCGCCTCCGCCTCCATCTCCTCCTCCATCTCCATCTCCTCCTCCTGTTCAGCCTCCTCCTCCATCTCCTCCTCCTGTTCAGCCTCCTCCTCCATCTCCTCCTCCTGTTCAGCCTCCTCCTCCTGTTCAGCCTCCTCCTCCTGTTCAGCCTCCTCCTCCATCTCCATCTCCTCCTCCTCCATCTCCTCCTCCTCCATCTCCTCCTCTTCCATCTCCTCCTCCTCCATCTCCATCTCCTCCTCCTGTTCAGCCTCCTCCTCCATCTCCTCCATCTCCATCTCCTCCTCCTGTTCAGCCTCCTCCTCCATCTCCATCTCCTCCTCCATCTCCTCCTCCTGTTCAGCCTCCTCCTCCGTCTCCATCTCCTCCTCCTGTTCAGCCTCCTCCTCCGTCTCCGTCTCCATCTCCTCCTCCTGTTCAGCCTCCATCTCCATCTCCTCCTCCTGTTCAGCCTCCATCTCCTCCTCCTGTTCAGCCTCCATCTCCTCCTCCTGTTCAGTCTCCATCTCCATCTCCTTCTCCTGTTCAGCCTCCATCTCCTTCTCCTGTTCAGCCTCCATCTCCTTCTCCTGTTCAGCCTCCATCTCCTTCTCCTGTTCAGCCTCCATCTCCAACTCCATCTCCTCCTTCTGTTCAGCCTCCATCTCCATCTCAGATATCACCACATCAGTTACAAGCTGGAAGCACTGCAGTACTGCCTCCGCCAAGTGGCAACAGACTGTGCTGAAACTCATAAGCTCAGGTGATAAACCTCACACTGCTTGTGAGTTGTGGACAGCTGTGAAAGAGCAGGCAGATCTGTGGCTGAGACTGCTGAACCTACATCCCGGCATGGTCGTGTGTGACAATGGCCGTAACCTGGTGGCGGCTCTGAGGTGAGATCACACACGTACCATGCCTGGCTCATGTGCTTAACCTCGTGGTTCAGCGGTTTCTTAAATCATACCCCGAGTTGCCAGATCTGCTCGTGAAAGTACGCCGCCTGTCAGCTCATTTTCGCAAGTCTGCTACAGCTTCCGCCACCCTTGCTGTGTTGCAGCAGCGTTTGCAGCTTCCAGCACACCGACTGGTGTGTGATGTCCCCACACGTTGGAACTCTACCCTCCACATGTTGCAAAGGATTTGTGAGCAGAAGAGAGCAGTTGTGGTGTACCAGATACAACAAGGCCGTCGATGTTCAGGTCAGACTCCACACATAAGACCTAAGGAGTGGACCTGGATGTCTGACATATGTACCATCCTGACAAACTTTGAGGAGGCCACCAAGATAGTGAGTGGCGATGACGCCATCATTAGTGTCAGCATCCCACTTGTCTGTCTTTTGCAACGCTCTCTGCAGAGAATTAAAGAGGAGGCATTGCAGCCAGAGTATGATGAGATGGATCAAGAAGCCGTAGTGGGCGATTACACACAGCCCAGCCTCATCTCATCCCAACGTGCATTGGGGGACAGAGGGAGAGGAGGAACAGGAGCTGCTATCAAGTGCTGTAGATGGTAGTACCTGTACAAGTGTTATACCGTCGGTTCAGCGTGGGTGGCCTGAGGACAGGGGGGAGGAGGAGAGCATGGTCAGTCGTCATCTTGGTGAGGACAAGGAAATCTTGCCCATTACCAGTCTAGCACGCATGGCTGACTTTATGTTGCGCTGCCTTAACTGTGACCCTCGCGTTGTCAAAATGTTGGGTGACAGTCATTACTGGTTGGTGACACTTGTAGACCCCCGCTACAAGGAGAACTTTCACTGTCTTATTTCTGAGGTGGAGAGGTCTACAAAAATGGGCCTGTACCAGAAGGCCCTTGCTGCAGAACTGTTAAAAAAAAATTCCCATCTGAACACGCTAGCGGCAGAGGTCACAGTTCGTTGACCAACCAAAGCGTACAAGCGAGAGAGAGGCAACTCCAATATAGTAGAGGCAGGGGAACACTGTCAACGTTCTGGGACAGTTTTCTCAGACCCTGAGGCATGGGGTACTCTCACAAGGAGTGGAAAGTTTCAAAAGATGGTGAGGGAGTACCTTGCCGACCGTACCAGCGTCCTTCGTGCCTTTTAATTATTGGGTATCCAAGCTGGACACTTGGAATGAACTCGCTCTGTACGCCTTGGAGGTCCTGGCCTGCCCTGCCGCTAGCATGTTATTGGAGCTTGTTTTTAGTGCCGCTGGGGGAATTATAACTGATGAGCACACTCTCCTGTCAACTGACAATGCTGACAAGCTGACCCTTATCAAAATGAACAAGGGCTAGATTGGGCCAGACTTCTCATCACCACCAAATGACAGCAGAGTAACATAAAGTCAAATCCACGGTGTTATTTCGGGAGGTGTATTCCCATGCACCACTTCACACCCACACATGGGTATACGCTTCCTCATTTCGGCTGTTTTATGTTCTTCTCCTTATCCTCAGCCTCCACCACCACTATACCACCAGGGTGACCGTGGTCCGTGTTGCCATTATTGAAAGTTCCTCCGTCCTTATTTTTGTCAGCTTTTGCTTGGAAGGCATAAGCAAAGACTGTGGGAGACCCACTCCCCAATAATGGGAATATTATTTTTAAGATGCTGTACTGTCTGGCTCTTGTAAGGGGCATTAAAAGCATCTTGTTATACCACTCTAACCTCCACGTCTCTTCTGAGGGGCATTAACAGCGTCTTGTTATACCACTCTGACCTCCACGTCTCTTGTAAGGGGCATTAAAACCGTCTTGTTAAGCTACTGGGACCTCCACGAGTCTTTGAACGGGCTCTGCATTTCCTCCTAATTTTTTGAAGCTTTTGCTTGGAAGGCATAAGCAAATACTATGGGAGACCCACTCCCCAATAATGGGACTTATGTTTGTAATATGCTGTGCTGCATGGCTCTTGTAAGGGGCATTGCAAGTTCCTCATAATTTTTGGAAAGCCTTCCATTCACTGCTTAGGCTAACAGTGTACAGGAGACCCAGTTGGTATAAATGGAAAAAAACTGTTTAGTTAAGGCCCTCTGACCTCCATGTCATTTCCAAGGGGCATTGGAGTGCCTCAAAATTTTTGGTAGGCATTGCACTCACTGTATGCCCTATAACTGTGTAGCCGAACTGCTCCTTTTTGTTACAGAAACATATCCTACAAGACATATGTGGTTGACTGGCCTGATATTGATGTGAATGGTCCCTGTTCCTCCTGCTCCTTCTCCTTTGCCACTACCTCATCCATCATTCATCACCTGAAGCTTTGTTTTAATGGGAGTCATAGAACTGTGATAGTAGCAGGAAAACATCCAGAAATCCTCGGAGGAGGTAGGATATGCGCCAAAACGCTGACCACCTCAGGCCTAGCCGCTACTACATACATGCGCTTGCATTCCAAGAAAACAAAGCAGATACTAACTTGTATCATCATCATCATGGTCCTCACCTTGGCACTCTCAACTCCCCTGATGGAGAAGCCAGGGCCCACCAGAGGAGTCTGGTTCTCTGGTGGTCTCGTCCAATGCTGCCCTAAAGCAGGCCGGGCTAAGAAAAGTGTGTGGGGGGAAGTTGACAGGAGAAATAGGGGCGGCTGGGGACCGTTTATGCAAGCAAGCAGTATGGTATTGCAGCCTGGGGGTGGGTGGGTGGCAGGCTGCATACTTGCGCTTGCATTGCAAGGAATGGGAGAGGTACAATTGAACACTGCCCTGGGACAAGGACTTGAACGGGTATAGTTGCAAGTCTGCAACGACAGGTGCAGGGTGGGAGGCATCTTCGCATGTACCATGAACAGGGGTTTGGCATGCACACACTACAGCTGAATAGGCTGTCCTTCCCACTAAATGCACTGGGGAGGGCACAGGTAATGTTTTGGTATACGCGCTTAATCTTATGTATAAGGCACAGAGGGACAAATAGGGGCGGCTGGGGACTGAGTTTGAATACCTCGCTGCCGAAGCAGCCATGAGGTAGTGGCCAGCTTCGGCCTCCTCCAAACTAAAAGGCCCCATTTCAAGTGCAAGCTAGCAGTATGGCATTGCAGCCTGGGGGTGGGTGGGTGGCAGGCTGCACACTTATGCTTGCATTCCAAGAAAACAAAGCAGATGCTAACTTTCATCATCATGCTCCTCACCTTGGCACTCTCAACTCCCCTGATGGAGAAGCCAGGGCCTACCAGAGGAGTCTGGTTCTCTGGTGGTCTCGTCCAATGCTGCCCTAAAGCAGGCTGGGCTAAGAAAAGTGTGTGGGGGGAAGTTGACAGGAGAAATAGGGGCGGCTGGGGAACGTTTATGGACACCCGGCTGCCCCCAGGCGGCTGGGGACCGTGTGTGGACACCCGGCCGCGGGGCGGCTGGGGACCCAGTGTGGATGCCCGGCTACCTGGCGGCTGGGGACTGAGTATGGATTCCAGGCCGCCAACGCAGCCATGACGTGGTGGCCAGATTTCGCCTCCATATGCCTAAAAGGCCCAATTTCAAGTGAAAGCAAGCAAGCAGTATGGTATTGCAGCCTGGGGGTGGGTGGGTGGCAGGCTGCATACTTGCGCTTGCATTGCAAGGAATGGGGGAGGTA
Organism: Phyllobates terribilis; assembly: GCF_046119375.1. Lineage (NCBI taxonomy): Eukaryota > Metazoa > Chordata > Amphibia > Anura > Dendrobatidae > Phyllobates > Phyllobates terribilis. The sequence continues at coordinate 15,622 of NW_027363354.1, read as the reverse complement.
CAATTGAACAATACCCTGGGACAAGAACTTGCACGGGGATAGTTGCAAGTCTGCATCTTCTGACGCGGCAAGGATCATTTCTGATGGGCACACTTTTAGGCAGTGACCTGGGTGTCAGAGATGCTTCCAGGGGTATTCCTCATGCTGTTCCCATGTATTTTCAGCACTGTATGCATGTGTCACACAGCACATGGTCAGATAAGGTTGTAAAATGTTAAAATGACATTTCCCGGTGAATGCATTTGTCACGGTTGAAAGCAATACAAAAGTGCAAACGTCTAAAAAATGCTACTTGTTAACATAGCCCAAGGTGTGGAGGAGTATTTTTTTGGGGGGGGTTATTTATTTTACCTTATACACAAGTCTTTACCCTGGAAAGGAAGTTCCTTAACATATTTCACAGGAAAGCAGTTTCAGTTTCATTTTTGAATGTTTTATTGTGAGCCCTTAAAAGTGGCTTAATACCTCTGACCACGTTGTTGACAGCAGTGACCTGGGCATCAGAAATGCTTCCTGGGGCGATCCCCATGCTGTCCCCATGTCATTTGAGCACTGTCACTATCGTTTTGGGCACTTGTTAGGCTTTTAAAAGACTGCCGTCAGTGCCGCGCCAAAAATGCTCAGGTCTCCCATAGACTAACATTGGGCTCGTTGCTCGGGTCGAGCACCCGAGTATCACGGCGAGCTCGGCCCGAGATTTGAGCACCCGAGCATTTTAGTGCTCGATCAACACTAGCGTGCACGGCTGCTGGTCCTCAAACCGGGTGGACCAATCGAAGCCCGGCGCGCCGTACACCCACTCAGGTGCCGGAGGTGGAGGCTCCGCGAGGGAACCCAGCAGAAGGTTCCTGACTTCAGTGCCTGGGAGTGGAGGTTCCGGGAGGGCAACAAGTGGAAGGTCCTCAGTCAGTGCCCGGGGGTGGAGGTTCCGGGCTGAGCAGCTGCTCCAGGGAGGGCATGGCGGGGTACGGAGAGTGTTGGTGTAGGAAGCCCAGGAGCAGGTCGGCGCTTGCAGCGCCCGGGACAGGGGATTTCTTCCCACCTGCTCCTGTGCTGCACACGGCCTCCTGGTATTCAGCGGGTTCCGCTGGGTTGCCGCTGCTGGCATCCTGTGCTGCTCTACACCGTGCTGCAAACTTCTCCAACAGCTCGCTCCTCCACTTGGTAACTGCTGCTTGCTGGGCCCGGTCCACTTGTTGGCTCAGCTCCAGAATCTCACTCTGGAGGAACTCCGCGTCCTCCGGGGATAACTTACTGGCTTCTCCCTCCAGGGTGAGGGGGGTCGCTTGCCACGGCAGCAGGCCAGAGGCGGAGGCTTGATCCTGACTTCCGTCCATGTTGTCTGCCGGGTGCGGTCTGTCTAGACTGGTTAAGACCACACCCTGTCTCCATTCCTTCTTTCCTCCTCCTCCTCCTCTTTCGGGGGCGGTCCCATGGCAATCTGCTGTCGGTCACTCCTTGTGACGGCCTCCCTGCCTTGACGGACACATCTATGCGGACAGTCACAGTTGCAAGGGGCAGGGTATGCTTTTGGCGCCATTCTGGGATCCGGCCCACGATGGGAGGTTCCATACTGTTGTCTTTGATCACGCACATAATGGCGCCCGTTCTTCTGGGGTGGGCACCACATTCAGTATCATTACACAGTTCTTTAGGCACACTTCACCCACCGATAACGGGTTGGTCACTTATCTTGTTCATGACTCCAGAGCTAACGCGCCCCCTGGCAGCTGGGCCTATGGATGCCGGTATAGGGGATATCACCGTGGCTGGCCCGGTCCGTGACCCAGGGCGGTCAGTAAAAAGGGGAAGATATTGGAGGATCTGGGGAAAGTGTTTGTGACGCCACCTGTGGAATGCAGCCAAAGGGAGCTGCCGCTGCGGAGCAGTCCTCTGGAGCTGATGTTACGGCAGCAGGGATGGTGTGGCTCTCCACAGGTAGAGCTTGCTCCTGGGCAGTGTAAGGCAGTGAAAGTTGCACTGGGCGTTGTAGTGCAGGGAGGGAAACATGGCGCAGATAAAGAATGGACGGAGGCAGTGCGATGCAGTCATCCGAGTCTTTTCTCACAGTTCTTATGACAGTTCCATTGGTGCACTGTACAGTTGTCAGCCTCCCCACGTCGCGCTGCGTTCACCAGGCAGGGGTTCAGCACTTCCTCAGGTAGATTAGGAGCACCTGACAGAACTCCACTTTCTGTGTTCCTAGCTAGACAGTCTTCACACTGGGTCTGTCTCCCTCCTGCCCTGTGCTTCCCACTCTCAATCCCATTTGGGTGCTCTGAAGCCCCTCCTGTACGTTGGAGTACCCGGACCTGCTTGTCCCTCACGGGGATTAGAATGAGGCTTCAGCAACTGACTATATAAGCCAGAAGCCTCCCAGCCAAGACCTGGAGTTACACAGCTGGACCAGGGGTCCGTCCCCTTCCTGCGGCTTACGATCCCTGTCTTCTGACAGATGCGGGGCATACGGGTGCCGTCCTGCACTCGCCGTACCCCCTAGGATCCCTTCCTTAGATCGGAGCCTACTCCTCTGCTCCCCTCCTGGGCCTCTAGCACTGGGCCCTGCTTGTGGAGCAGAGCTCCTAAAGAGACTCTGATCCCTGACTGTTCTCCACTGACTCCTCTACCGAACTCTCCTGCCACCCTAAAATGGCTCCCCTTTATATACCTACTACTATAGTGCTCCCTTAAACTACTTCCTCCACCCACACCCACTACTGGTTCCCCCTACCTCTGGGTTCCCCCTACTCCAGCCTGGGACAGGGCTCAGCAGTTGCGCTCATGCATGTTGCCCCTCCAGCCGGCCTGGAGCAGTGTAGTGTTGAATGCGGGTGTTGGGGTTCTGGGCAGCACTCCCTCCTCACCTGAGAGAAGGAGACTCCACACCTCTGGGTGAGGTGCACTATCTCTGTGGTGACTGAACCATCAGGGGCACCACAATTACAAGTCCCATTGTTTTCTGTTGGATTAAAGTGGGCTAATATCTGGCTAATCTAGCTGCCCTAACAAATGTTCAGTTCAAATACCCGCTCCTTGTTCTCTAGGCACAAATTGCTTAGAGGCAGGCGATTACCCTCCTCCCCAAAGAACACATGAGAACTCATCTGTATGTTGGGAGAGATGGCTGCTAGCCAAATAGTGTATGGCCAGGCCACAGCTATGCCAAAAGGACTTGGCTGACTCCTTTTCAGTAGAGAGGAGCGGTGTTCGACTCGAACTGTTCGCCAATCTCAACTTCGAGCTGTTTTGGGCGGTGTTCGAGCCGTTCGGCGAACACGAACAATTTGAGAAAAATTCGGCTGTTCGAGGTTATGTTCGATAACTGTTCGTGCACCAAAATCATAACTGGATTTTTTCTCAGTAATGCTGAAAATTAATGTTAATACGCAGTTTGAGTGTACAGCGGGGTGGGGGGAGGGGCAGGGGATGGATCTCTGCATAAATAATGAAGATCTCCATTTTTTTTTCTCTTTCCCGCATTTACAGTAGGGAGGTGCAATCTGTCAGCCTATCAGCAGCGCACACACAGCGAACTGCTTTTTTCACACAAGCAAGGGCATGTGTCATTGGCAGTGTATGTCACATGTCCTTGCCCTATAAGACCCAGCCATTTTCCCCGTCACCACCATTTTCTCACTGCTACAGCTGCGTATTAGACGGCACTGCTGTTGCTGTGTGCGCTATACTTTGTGTTAATTTCAAGCCAATTTTCGCACAAATCTACAGATAGCTTGGGAGTAGGGAATAGTTGTGATTGCAGTCCTTTTGAGGACTAGGTTACATCAGTTCCTATCACTTTTTGCCAGGCAGGTCTGTACTAGTGCTGTGCAAGTTTTTTTCACAGCATTTGGCTAAATCTAGCAAAGCAAATCCTTTTTGGCCTCTTGCAGTGTGTGTTAGTCAGTGGAGTAGCCTATCTGTGTTGCAAGCTACACCACCTGTGTATAGAATGCAAATTTTTTTACTGCACCTAGTGAAGGAAAACCTTTTGGGCATAGCATCATTCTATTAGTCCATCTATACTTACCTACACCAGGTTGGAAATTCAAAATAATTTTTATCTGCATCTAGCTCTGAAAAAAATGTTTGGCTTCGGCTTGTAGCAGCGTGTGGGACTTGTTCTATTAGTCCATCTATACTAACCTCCACCAGGTTGCAAATTCAAAATAATTTTTTTCTGCATCTAACCCAGCCAATACTTTTGGGCTAATACCACAGTTTGGCCACTCAGCTCTGCTCGGTTCCCATTCATTGTTTTTTCTGCAAACAACTCCAGAGTTGTCAATTAGTTAACCACCAAAATGAGTGGAAAAAGGCCTGCTGCTTGTGGAAAGGGGAATAGGCATGTTGGGAAGGGAAAGAAAGGTTGTATCCATGGGGTAGGTGTTAAAGCAACAGTAACATCTGCTGAAGAAAGACAATCTTCCAGCCAAACTAAGATGTCTACTTCTTTTAGCGGACAATGTGAGAAAATCCCTTTCTTACGGCCACGCCAATCGCTACAAATTCCAGATGAGGCACAAAAACAGCATGTGCTTCAACAGATATCAAGTGCTCCTTTAAGTGGGCTCTCCTCCACCTCAACTTCAACATCACAAATACTCCAGTCCTCAGAGGTGTCACCCCAATCGCACTTGCTTCCTCACAGCTCCCAAGTCTCCAGCTGCCCGTCTTAGTATGGGGTAACACAGATGGTGGAGTCTGCAGAGCTGTTTACTCATACTATAGCCTGGGAATCAGAGGTCGGCTCCAGAGCTTCTGTGAATCCAGACGAGGAAATGATCTGCACTGATGCCCAGAATCTTTGAGTCGGATCCAGGACCAGAGGCAGAAGGTTCTGACCATAATGTAGACCCTCGTTCCCAAACTGTAACTCCTGTTGGTGGAGACAATGCGGAAGATGATGATGAGACTCATATACCTGATTGGAGCGACAACTTTAGTTTTTTGTCAGGGCAGGAAGAGGTTGGCTCTGAGGACGACGGGTGTGATAACACACAGGGTGATGATGATGAGGTTGGAGATCCCACTTACTGTCAACCCACAGTTAGCCAGTCGATGAGGTCAGCAGAGGAGGTGGAGGAGGATGCTAGTGACGACGAGGTCAGGTTGCGCCTTCCTGGACAGACGTAGTACTGGAAGCGCGTCAACAACTGCATCCTCAAACACAACTCTGCCTCTGACCACAAGTCGTGGTGGCTCTTCAGGTCGCATGGGTGCTAAGCCTTGCATAGCCTGGGCATTTTTTCAGATCGATAAGGATGACCCAACTTGTGTTATCTGTAACATTTGTCAGCAAAAGCTAAGTAGAGGCCAAAAAATACATAGTTTGAGCACTTCATGCATGAACCGGCACATGGATATGAAGCATAAATTGCAGTGGGAAGCTCACTGTGCTACAATGCGGCCTAGCCGGCCGGGCCAACCGCCGTCTGCCACATCTTGTGCATCCGCGGCCTCTTCATCCTCTGTGACTGGGGGGACAGCAGTCACACCTGTTTTGGGACGCAGACCTGCCACCTCTTTACCTGCAACAGCCAGCGTGATTGGCAGGTCATCATTTTCTTTGGAGGTGGAAACACCAGCTGGTGTTCAGCGCTGTCCGACATCGATAGCACCACCTTTGGATCAAGGCAACCTAACATGTCCGCCTGCATCTTCCTCACGGACCGGCAGTTTGCCTGGGACACCCTTCTCAACCTCGTCTAAGCACAACAGCCAGCCCTCGGTCCCTCAGATGTGGACAAGTAAAAGACCATTTCCTCCTAGCCATGAGAAAGCTAAGAGGTTGAATTTCACCATCTGCAAGCTTTTGGCTACAGAAATGCTGCCTTTCCGCCTGGTGGACACAGAGGATTTTCGAGACCTTATGTCTGTCGCAGTGACCCAGTACCAGATGCCCAGTCGGCACTACTTCTCAAAGAAAGGTGTGCCTGCGCTCCTCCACCAGCATGTCGCACACAACATCACCGCTTCTTTGAGAAACTGTGTGTGTGACAGGGTGCATTTCACCATAGACACTTGGACGAGTAGGCATGGACAGGGGCGTTACATGTCGCTGACTGGGCTCTGGGTAACTATGGTGACAGCAGGACAAGGGGCTGCTGTCCAAGTCTTGCCGTCCCCATGAGTTGTGCGTCAATCCTCTTTATCTCGAATTTCCTCCACTGCTTCTGCCTCCTCAATCTCCTCTCGGTCCTCCACCTGCACCCAAAGCCTGGCTGGTCATTCCACAAGCTTTCTAACTGCGCAGAAGGGATCCTGCACACCTCCTTACTATGCTGGCAGCAGGGCTCAACGTCATCAGGCGGTTTTTACTTTGAAATGTCTGGGAAATGTGAGTCACACAGCTGAGGAGTTGTGGTCCGCTCTGGAGAACCAATTTCATGAATGGTTGTCTCCACTGGACCTGAAACCAGGGAAAGTCGTGTGCGACAATGCTGCAAACCTGGGTGCGGCCCTTTGCCGAGGCAATGTCACACGCGTGCCTTGTATGGCTCACATGTTGAACCTGGTTGTCGAGCAACTTTTAGCCCACTATCCCGGACTAGATGGCCTTCTGCAGAGGGCACGGTCGCTGTGTGCTCACTTCCGCCATTCGCATCCCGCAGCTCAGCGACTTACATCTCTACAGAAGTCGTTGGGCCTGCCACTTCACCGGCTAAAATGCGATGTGCCTACCCGGTGGAATTCAACTCTGCACATGTTGCAGCGACTGTGGCAGCACCGACAAGCCCTGGTGCAATACGTTCTGACGTATAGCCTGGGCCAACGAGATCCAGAGGTGGGGCAAATCACGCTGGAGGAGTGGTCTCAGATCAGGGACCTATGCACCCTTCTGCACAGTTTTGAAATGGCGAAGATGTTTAGTGCTGACGATGCCATTATCAGCAGGACTATTCCGGTGATTTACATGCTGGAGCACATGTTAAACAGAATTCGGAGTCAGGTGGTGGCAGAAGAGGAGGTGGAGGAAGTAGAGGAGGAGGAGTTGCATGAGGAAGGGCTAACATCTGCAAGGTCCAGATGGTCGGCAGCACCAAGGCGGCAGGCATGTGAGGGTGGGGGAGATGGTTTTACCAGGGCGCATGGTAGCAGCCAAACTAGTGAGGAAGGTGCAGGAGTGGAGGACGAACTGATGGAAGACTCATCAGATGAGGGAGACCTTGATCACATTTCTGTTGTGCGAGGTTGGGGGGAGAGGGCAGAGGAAGGAAGCATGATTGTTACCTCGCCACCAACACAACAGGGACTTGGTGCTCCTGGATGCGCAAGACACATGAGTGCCTTCTTGCTGCACTACCTGCAACATGACCCTCGAATTGTGAGAATTAGAAATAATCCTGACTACTGGGTTGCCACACTCTTAGATCCCCGGTACAAAAGTAAATTTGCAGAAATTATTCCTGCCATAGAAAGAGATGCACGCATGCAGGAGTATCAGCAGAGACTGTTTCAGAATCTTACATGTGCTTTTCCACAAAACACTAGTGGTGCACGTAGTGAGTCTCACAGTTCCAACTTGCCAACCGTGGGACCGTCGAGTGTTCAGCACTCAAAACTTAACATAAACACAGTATCTGCTGGTAACATCAATTTTGCGGAATCATTTCACCACTTTTTTAGCCCATCCTTTGCAAGGCCACAGGAGACAAGAAGTCTGACATAGTCAACGCCTAGAGACGATGGTACAGGAGTATCTCCAAGTAAACATTGAAGCCATGACTGTGTCACTGGACCCTTGCTCTTTTTGGGCTTCCAATCTGGATAAATAGCCGGAGCTTGCCACTTACGCCTTGGAGATCTTGTCATGCCCCGCAGCCAGTGTTCTGTCTGAACGTGTGTTCAGCGCTGCTGGTGGTGTGCTGACAGATAAGCGCACGCGGCTCTCCACTGATAATGTAGACAGACTCACGTTCATAAAGATGAACAAATCATGGATCCGAAACGACTTTTCTACCCCTGTGTCATGCTGGGGAGAGTAAAAGCTTGATGATTTGTTAAAATCACCTCACCAACCGTTATAAGCTTTCAAATTACTAATCATGTTTATCTGTATCTTGGCTGGAAAATAATTTGGGCCTTGTAGCAGTTTACAGTACTGATTCTATTAGACCATCTATACTAAGCTCCACCAGCTTTCAAATTACTAATAATTTTTTGCTGCATCTAGCCCGGAAAATAATTTTGGGGCTCCGAGATGCGCAAGACACATGAGTGCCTTCTTGCTGCACTACCTGCAACATGACCCTCAGATTGTCAGAATTCGAAATAATCCTGACTACTGGGTTGCCACACTCTTAGATCCCCCACACTCTACGATCAACCTTTTCATTTTAATAAAGAGCAAAAAAATGGTCATTTTTGAAATTATAAGCATTAGCCGGTTATTACAAACTGTAATCAAACAGTTTTCAGCTTAAAACTTTATTCTAGGTGATGTTACATTTGCACATAGGACCCCTTGTTCGAAAGGAGCTTCTGAACTCTCTCGTCCATTGAATTTGTCAGGTTTTGGATGGTTTCTGCTTCAATTGTTTTGCATGAGGACAGAATACCCTCCCAGAGCTGTTGCTTAGATGTGAACTGCCTCCCGCCATCATAGACACTCCTTTTGATGATGCTCCAGAGGTTCTCAATGGGGTTGAGGTCAGGGGAGCATGGGGGTCACACCATAAGTTTGTCCCCTTTTATGCCCACATCAGCCAGAGATGCAGATGTGTTATGTGCAGCATGAGACGGTGCATTATCATGCATGAAAATGATCTTGCTGCGGAATACACGGTTCTTCTTCTTGAACCATGGCAGGAAGTGCTGTTTGAGAAACTCCACATACATTATGGAGTTCATATTTACCCCTTCAGGGATCCTAAAGGGGCCGACAATCTCTCTCCCCATGATTCCAGCCCAAAACATTACTCCACCTCCTCCTTGTTGGCGCCGTAGCCGTGTTTGCATGGGGTGTCCATCAACCAGCCATCCTCCACTCCATCCATCTGGACCATCGAACGTTGCACGGCACTCATCGGTGAACAAAACAGTTTTGAAGTCAGTCTTCATGTATTGTTTGGCCCACTGTAGCCCTTTCTGCTTGTGTACATTAGATAGAGGAGGTCGACAGGATAACTTACGCACAGCTGCAAACCTCTGAAGGACCCTGCATCTTGTTGTTCGGGGGACGTTGAAGGCACCAGCAGCTTCAAAAACTTGTCTGCTGCTATGACAAGGCTTTTTTGCCGCTGCTCTTTTAACCTGACGTAATTGCCTGTAGGAAAGAGTCCTCAATTTTCCCTTATCAGCACGCACACGTGTGTACTGTGAATCAGCTACATACTTCTTGATTATGCGATGATCAGGATGAAGTGTCTTGGCAATGTTGATTGTAGTCATGCCTTGACCTAAACACTCCACAATTTGTTGCTTCTCAGCAGCCGACACATCCTTTTTCTTTCCCATTTTGGCAGAAAATGTAGGCTGCTTAATAATGTGGGAGAGCCTTCTTAAGAAGTCTTGCCTTTCATTGGACACCCCTGCCAAACTAATTAGCACAGGTGTCTGCAATTGCTTACAGTGATATAAAGAGCCCTGACACACATCACCATCAATGAGTTTAACTGACAAACAAACAAATTCTTCCCTTATCACTCCTAAACACTTTTTGCATAATAATTTGGAACACAGTGTACATGTGCTTTTCCACAAAACACCAGTGGTTCACGTAGTGAATCTTACAGTTCTAACTTGCCAACCGTGGTCTGTATGGAGTTGTTCAATAAAGGGCCCAAAATTAAGATAACATAGACGGGAGAGGTCTCTATGAATACGAATTCCTAAGTATTTGATACCCTGTGAGGGACAGGCAAAGGGAAAGTTGGACTGGATGGAATCCTGTATGGATTTGAGGAGGGAGACATCGAGGGCCTCAGACTTCGCTGCATTGATTTTAAAATTTGACCATGTAACAGTGATCTATTTCAGCCATAACAGCAGGGATGGATATATGTGATTGAGTGCTATATACTAGGACATCATGAGCAAATGCAGAGCACTTGTACTCTGTGCCTGCCACCTCAATCCACCTAATATTGGGGTTATGGCGAATTGATGAGAGCAGGTGCTCCATCACTAGGATGTATAAGAGAGGGGACAGAGGACATCCCTGCCTTGTCCCATTGGTGATTATGAAAGGTGATGAAAATGTTCCATTCATCTTCAGCCTAGGTGACGTATTGCGATACCGGGCTGTGATTTTGCCTATGAAAGGGTCCCCTAGATCCCTACCCCAAGCTTTTTAAGAGAATAATATATGGCGTGCCAGGAGACTCTATGGAATGCTTTCTCAGCATCCAACGAGAGTATCTAATTACAAATTTTTAACTGTATCTAGCCCAGGAAATACTTTGGACCTAGTAGCAGTGTCTGCTAGTCAGCGGATTATCCCAACTGTTAAGCAAGCTACACCACCTGTAGTTTGGACACTTAATTTTTTCAAAGGAAATGCTTCGGGCCCCCGGGACACTCAGTGAAAAGCATCGGGGAGGCACCCCAAGGCATAGGGGCTGGGACTGGCGGTAGGACGCTTTGCGGTGGACCGCCAAGCTCAATCCTTATAAAAGCTTTTTAACTGCAGCAGCTTTAGTGGACGCTACTGGAGCTGGAATTACGCGGCTGCTGGCATCAGACTTGCCCTCCAATAGATCCTTGTAAAAGGATTTAAAGTGTACTCATTCAAATTACAGAGACAATTTAAATTAAAAAGCTTAGACCTGCCTCCACCGCAGGGGGGCTCGCTCGAGTCACCAGAGGACAGGCACCAGTATTGGGAGAGGGGGGGCTGGCCGTCAGGTTCCACCGCAGCTCTGGCGCAAACCCCGCGACACAGAGGTCGCACGGGCAGGAACGGACTGGCCGTGTTAGCTTCGCATTTTTGGGGTTTTAGAAGGGCATGACATGCCTATATCTGTGTCTCCCCCTGCTTTTACTCCTCCACCTTTTTTCTTTTCGCATGACTATATGTACTTGTCACTTTTACATGTGTGTGTTGTGTCCTCTGAGCAGTTTGTCAGCTTTTGGACACCTTTTGAAGGTGTTTTCTACGTGTTTCTATGTGTTTTTGTTTGCCTGCCATTGGTTTTAACGCTGTTCGAAGGTGTTCGGCGAACATACAGGTGTTCGACGAACCGAACTCGAACACTACGGGGGTGGCTCAACACTACTTTTCAGATCATATATGGAGAACCTAATGGTAAACCCTGGATAAATGAAGCTTGTGACCTGGTTCCTGTTCCCCACTAGGTTTCTGGCACTTCTGATAAGACAGACGAGCAGCAGTACCCCGACACTGAGAAGTTTGTTCCCTACAATCCTGCAGGTAACTTTTCCACACTTTGCTGTACCTATTGCCTGCCATTAGCCACTGGCCTTTACATTTAATTTTGAGCATCAGAATCAATTCTAATACTTGCATCTGAAGCTGGATGGGGTTAGTGAATTTGTCACCAGGATTTTGCTGCCCCATCTGAGAGCAGGGTGATTTAGGGGCAGAGATCCTGATTACAGTGATGGATCGCTTGGTGCAGTTCAGAGTAAGGCTATGCTCCCATGCTGTGGAAATGAAGCAGAAATTTTCTGCTTCATTTCTGCATGTCCTCTCCCGGATAAACGCATGTGGAATTCCGCACGCGTTTATCATGCGTTTATCGTGCAATTTCCACATGCGGAATTGCCTTGAGTTTTTAATTGTACTGCAAAGGCAATTCCGCTTGCGGAAACGCAAAATGAATGAACATGCTGCGGATTTTTCCCCGCAGCAAAATCGCTGCGGAAAAAAACGCAGCATGGGCATTGAACTTGCGTAATCACATTGGGGACCATGGGGGGCGGATAACATAGCGTTAAACAAGCCTTTACGCTGCGGAAATTCTGCAGCATATCCGCTTGAAAAACGCTACGTGGGCACATACCCTAACTGTGTCTGCTGCAGATCTACAAATTCTCTGAATGCTGGGCTCTGTATAACCCCACCCACACCACTGATATGCAGAAAGCTACCAATGCACAGTGTACAGAGCTATTCATCAGTTGTGGGGACAGGGTTGGACTACATGGCAGCAGCTTTACTAGTCCTCTGGTGGCAGTCTCCTGCTGGTGGAGGATCACTTATCAAAACTACATCAGTCAGCCCAGAGAGCAACACGTCGCTGGAATTGGGGATCTTTGTCCCCACGTTGTGTTGTGCTCAGATCAGGTGGCAATAAACCTGGTGACATTCCCTTTGTCAGGCAAAATGTATTTTTGTCCTAGTTTTAAAAATGTTGAAAGGACAGCCAGAGATGTCTTAAATCTCCGTCCCCTGTTCACTTGGAAGGGACCTCCATAGAACTCTACTCTTGCTTCCCCCAAACAAGGAATTTTTATAACCGCCATAAACCTCAGCCCAGGGCAAGCATACTGGTATACACTGGATTTCCCCTCCAAAGCCCTATTGTGTAACTGTACAAACTTTTAATGTCAAGTTTAATAATGCACATGACGGTCACAAACACATGGACCACATTTTTGGGATGCTCGCCTTTTTCCAGTTATGATGGTGTATCTTTCATAACTGGGAAACCACCAGAAACCTAGGAAATGGTTTCTGAGCTTCTGAACGTCATAGAAATATCATATTTGATATCAATCTACGTCAATATTGGTAACGGCAAACTTTCCTTTGGAAGTGCATTGAGGTGAAGGGTGCATTGCTGGAAAAGGGGAAAAAAACAGAACAAAACCTCTTTAAATCTCTTAATTTGCAAGTGTGAACGAGCTGAGTGTGACCAGAGCGTAAGTGCGAACGAAAGTAAGTGTGTGACTTATTTTTCAGTGACTTGGATTCAGGAAGTTTGGAAGGGAGGACTTTGGACTGAATTGCTGTCTGCATTTCATTAATTCTTTGCTTTTCTTTTTACTTAGCATTCTGTCTATTGCAATCCCCATTAGGAAATGAGCTCCATTATTGACAATGCTATCCAGTGTACATCTTGCCACATGTATGCAATCCTTGAACAGCCGGTCGGGGTTGCTTACTGCTGCGTGAGATGTGAGCACGTTGTGCTTTTGGAAGCCCAGATACTGGATCTAAATGAGCAGCTGGCAACACTGAGATCCATTGACAACATGGAAAGGAGTCTGCTGCTCACTGAGCAGCAGCTCACTGGGGTAGATGTGGGGGAGGGTGGTAGTCTGGAGCTGCAGGACAGTGAGGCCGTTAGTTGGGTGACAGTTAGAAGGGGGGGTAGAGGGAAGAGTGCAAGGGAGGCTAGTCCTGATCTGGCACACCCCAATAAGTTTGCAAAGTTGGCAGATGAGGAGAGTGATGGTACAGGGGTAGCACTGCTGCAGCAAGGCATGTCGCCTGAAAGCCGGAGGAGTGTTTGCTCCAGTAAAGAGGGAAATAGGAGAGTAGGGCAGGCCAGGCAGGTGCTGGTAGTGGGGGACTCAATTATTAGGGGAACAGATAGGGCAATCTGTCACAAAGACAGGGATCATCAAACAGTGTGCTGCCTACCTGACGCTCAAGTCCGGCACATCGCTGATCGGGTTGACAGATTACTGGGAGGGGCTGGTGAGGACCCAGCGGTTATGGTGCACATTGGCACAAATGACAAAGTTAGAGGTAGGTGGAAGGTCCTTAAAGATGATTTCAGGGAATTAGGCTGCAAGCTGAAAGCAAGGACCTCCAAGGTGGTATTCTCTGAAATACTTCCGGTACCGCGTGCCACGCCAGAGAGGCAATGGGAGATTAGGGTGATAAATAAGTGGCTCAAGAACTGGTGTAGGAAGGAGGGAATTGGGTTCCTGGAGAACTGGGCCGACTTCTCAGTTGGCTACAGACTCTATACTAGGGACCGGCTGCACCTTAATGGGGAGGGTGCAGCTGTGCTGGGGGAGAAAATGGGTAGAAGGTTGGAGGAGTGTTTAAACTAGGGATTGGGGGGGAGGGTATTCATTTTATAGGTGGGGAAGATAGTGCAGATAGTGACCTGGGCACAAATAAATAAATTGGGGGTGGGGTTAGAACAGCCAATAAAGTAAGAAGGAATAGAGGTACAGAGAGATACATAAAATGCATGTACACTAATGCCAGAAGCCTCACCAACAAAATGGAGGAATTAGAATTAATTTTGTTGGAAAATAATTATGACATGGTAGGAATATCTGATACGTGGCTGGACGAGAGCCATGACTGGGCAGTTAATTTACAGGGCTATAGTCTGTTCAGAAATGACCGTACAAACAAGCGAGGGGGGGTGTGTTTATATGTAAAATCATCCTTAAAACCTGTCTTGCGGGAGGATATATGTGAATCTAATGAAAATGTAGAGTCCCTGTGGGTGGAGATAAGGGGAGGGGGAAAAATAATAAAATACTGATAGGAGTTTGTTATAAGTCTCCAAAAATAATGGAAGTAGCGGAGAATATCCTCGTAAAGCAAATAGATGAAGCAGCGACTCAAGGAGAAGTCATTATTATGGGAGACTTCAACTACCCTGAAATACATTGGGGGACAGAAACATGTAGTTCAAGCAAAGGTAATAGGTTTTTGACAACTATGAGAGACAATTACCTTTCACAACTGGTTCAGGACCCAACAAGAAGGGGGGCACTGCTAGACCTAATATTAACCAATAGGCCAGACCGCATATCAAATATACGAGTTGGGGGTCACTTGGGTAATAGTGATCACAAAATAATAAGTTTTCATGTAACCTTTAATAAGATGTGTAGTAGAGGGGTTACAAGGACACTAAACTTCAGGAAGGCTAATTTCCAACGGTTGAGAGATGATCTTAGTGCAATAAACTGGAACGATATCCTGAGACATAAAGCTACACAAAGCAAATGGGAGACGTTTATTAACATCCTGAATAGTACCTGTGCACAATATATACCCTTTGGGAATAAACATGCTAGAAATAGGAGGAAACCACTATGGCTAAATAGAGCTGTAAGGGGCGCAATAAGTGACAAAAAGAAAGCATTTAGAGAACTAAAGCAAGTAGGTGGTGATGAGGCATTAAATAAATATAGAAAATTAAATAAATTATGTAAAAAGCAAATCAAGGCAGCAAAGATTGAGGCAGAGAGAATCATTGCCAGAGAAAGTAAAAATAACCCCAAAATATTCTTTAACTACATAAATAGTAAAAAACTAAAAAATAATAATGTTGACCCCCTTAAAAATAGTCTGGGTGAAATGGTGGATGAGGATGAGGAAAAAGCCAATATGCTAAATGATTTTTTTTTCAACTGTATTTACACAAGAAAATCGCATGACAGAAAACATGATTAGTGATAACAAAAATTCTCCATTAAATGTCACTTGCTTAACCCAGCAGGAAGAACGGCGGCGTCTAAAAATCACTAAAGTTGACAAATCTCCGGGCCCAGATGGGATACACCCGCGAGTACTGCAGGAATTAAGTAACGTCATAGATAGACCATTATTTTTAATCTTTAAAGATTCAATAATAACAGGGTCCACACGACTGGCGTATAGCAAATGTGGTGCCAATATTCAAAAAGGGGACAAAAACTGAACTTGGAAATTATAGGCCAGTAAGCTTAACCTCTACTGTGT